>NC_138541.1:8097650-8697650 GCF_964234715.1 Podarcis melisellensis | reverse complement strand
TGGGTTTCCCCCCTGTTAGTATAATTGAGTTTGTACTTAATTAATAATTAATTAACAGTCAATTAATTACCCCAGCCCATGCCTTCATGGTAGGATCTCTATTGGTGGTCTCCCATGGTTCAGATGCATGTACCTTCATTACTGGGGGCCTAATTCTGTTAAAAACCCACACATACAGTAGTTGAAATCAAACAGGTCTGCTCCTATTGGTGAAGATCTTTTTTTTTTCTTCCCAGCAAGCATTTTAAGAAAGCTTTTCTGATTTGGTGGTTAGTTGTAACAGATTTTATCCTTTGTAACTGTTCGGTAATCTCACTGTAAGCCACTGAAATAATAATAATAATAATAATAATAATAATAATAATAATAATAATAATAATAATAATTTATTATTTATACCCTGCCCATCTGGCTGGGTTTCCCCAGCCACTCTGGGCGGCTTCCAACAGAATATTAAAATACAATAGTCTATTAAACATTAAAAGCTTCCCTAAACAGCTGCTGTGGCGTATAAGGAGTTGGAAATAAATAAAATCACCTCTGCATCTCTCTGCCTTGAAATGTATTGGGACATGTAAACTTGAAGATACATACTCACTTTACTGGGTGCACATTCCGTTCCGTCCAGAGGGGGGCCCTTCTTTGTCTTGCAGAAGTAGGGGTTGTCCGGATGGCTGCACCACAACTGTTTACACGGGTCAAAAGTTCGGAACTAGAAAAAGGGAGACACCTGAATAAGTTTTTGATCTCACAGAATTATAGTATTGTAGAGTTGTAAGGGCCCCAAGGGTGATCTTGTTCAACCCCCTGCAATGCAGGAGCCACAACTAAAGTACAGTGGTACCTCGGGTTAAATACCT
The DNA here is from genome assembly GCF_964234715.1 of Podarcis melisellensis. Taxonomy (NCBI): domain Eukaryota; kingdom Metazoa; phylum Chordata; class Lepidosauria; order Squamata; family Lacertidae; genus Podarcis; species Podarcis melisellensis. The sequence goes on along the minus strand of NC_138541.1, from coordinate 8,696,790 downwards.
CGTTCTGGAGGTCCGTTCTTAACCTGAAACTGATCTTAACCTGAAGCACCACTTTAGCTAATGGGGCCTCCCGCTTCCGCCGTGCTGCCACCGTGCAATTTCTGTTCTCATCCTGAAGCAAAGTTCTTAACCTGAAGCACTATTTCTGGACTCTGTTCTGAAACCATATGCCATCAGTGCTCCCAGCTATGTACGTGACACCACAGATTTTCTGAGGAAAATACAATCTTTAAATAATCTTCCCAACAATACTATACTAGCTACTATGGATGTGGAATCTCTGTATACCAACATCCCACACAACGATGGTTTACAAGCTATAAGGAACACCATTTCAGATAAAACCACAGCGGACTTTGCCACCAAACTCTGCCAATTTGTCCTTACCCACAACAACTTCAAATTCGGTGATGACCTGTTCCTTCAGATCAGCGGCACAGCTATGGGCACCCGCATGGCCCCACAGTATGCCAACATCTTCATGGCAGATTTAGAACAACGTTTCCTAAACTCCTACCCACTCAAACCTCTCTTGTACCTGTGATACATTGATGATATTTTTATCATCTGGACACATGGTCAACAGACCCTGGACACCTTCCACCAGAAATTCAATGATTTTCACCCCACAATCAACCTAACAATGAATCAATCTATGCAAGAAATACATTTTTTGGACACTACTATAAAAATACAGGATGGGCGCATAGACACCACCTTATACCGTAAACCAACTGACCGACAAACATATCTACATGCCTCTAGCTACCATCCCAAACATACCAAACAGTCCATTGTATATAGCCAGGCACTACGTTACAGCCGCATCTGTTCCAATTCTACAGACAGAGACTCTCACCTAAGAGATTTACAGCAAACCTTTTTAGAACTAAAATACCCAGCAGATGAAGTTAGACAACAGATCAGCAGAGCCAGACTGATACCCAGAGAGAACTTGCTGCAAGACAGACCCAAAAAAGAAAATAACAGAACACCTCTAGTCATCACATACAGCTCCCAAGTTAAAACAGTACAACGCATCATCAGAGATCTACAACCTCTCCTGGACAATGACAGTTCTCTTTCTCAAGCTCTGGGAGGAAGACCTTTCATTTCCTACAGACAGCCACCCAATCTTAAGCAACTCCTAACCCACAATAATACTACAACCAGACCTAACACGGACACTGGCACCAGAGCCTGCAATAAACCCAGATGCCAACTTTGCTGCCGCATACACACGGACAACACCATTACTGGCCCCAACAACATCACACATACCATCTCGGGACTATTTAATTGCTCATCGTCTAACATTGTGTATGCCATCAAATGCCAACAGTGTCCTTCAGCTCTCTATATTGGACAAACAGGCCAGACCTTACGCCAAAGAATAAACGGACATAAATCGGACATCAGGAATCACAAGACAGAGAAACCAGTAGGAGAACACTTCAATCTCCCAGGACATTCTATACAAGATCTCAAAGTAGCTGTTTTACTACAAAGGAATTTCAGAAATAGACTGGAAAGAGAAGCTGCTGAATTGCAACTTATCACCAAACTTAAAACCATGGAGAGTCCTGGTCTGAACAAAGACCTTGGATTCTTATCTCATTATACATGACAAAGCCATTTTTCACCTTCTCACCCCTTGCTTTTTCCTGTAAGACCTATTGCAGTCGTTAAGAGTCGTCAACAGGCTCATCACAGCTATCTGCCAATCACCCATTCCCACCACCCTTCTGAGTAATACCCCTCCCCACCTTCTCACTATATAGAAGGGTCTGGAAACTTCTGTTTCAGTGTATCTGAAGAAGTGTGCATGCACACGAAAGCTCATACCAAGAACTAACTTAGTTGGTCTTTAAGGTGCTACTGGAAAGAATTTTTTTTGTTTTCACTATTTCTGGGTTAGCGGAGTCTGTAACCTGAAGCGTATGTCACCTGAAGCGTATGTAACCTGAGGTACCACTGTATTAACCTAGTGAATGAACGCACAACCTCTATTTAAAAACAGAGGAGAGCCCACCACCCGGGGGGGGGGGGTAGTCTGTTCCGCTCTCAAGCAGCACCTAATGTCAGAAAGTTCTTCCTAATTTTTAGTCGGAATCTCTTTTCTTGTAATTCGAGTCAATTGGTTTCGGTGCTGCCCTCTGGAGCTGCAGAAAGCAAGCTTGCTCCATCTTCCATTTGACAGCCCTTCAGAAATGTAAGATGACTATCATATCACTTCTCTTTTTTATTTTTTATTGGAATTTTATTTACAACATAACATAACCCCCACCCCCAAATACACAAGTCCTCCCTCATTAAACGTGAACATAACATACAGTGAGTGTAACATACAACAATACAAACAACCAAATAAAAGACTTCCTTCATCCTGTACCTGGCCTCCTTATTTACTTCTTATAAACTGTTTCCTTTATGAATAATTATTAAGATTTTTCTTATTATAACTTAAATATCCACAAAGTCTTCTGCAGACATTAATCGAGGTATGTATTTTAGGGCACTGTTTTGTGAAGTATTCTCTACATTTCCCCCATGCTTTTTGAAACTCTTGTCTAGTGTGATCTCTAATTGCCTCTCTTAATCTAGCCAGTTCAATATACTCTAACAGTTTTTCTTGCCATTCCTTTTTTTGTTGGCACAGTTTCTTTTTTCCAGTTTTTAGCAATTTTCTGTGGCATAGAGAAATATTTTCTGATCTGATTTGCTGTACCTGTGTCCATTATCCCTAGTAGAAAAGCTCCTGTATTTTTCACAAAGTTATTCTTAAACATTTTTTTTTAAGCTCGTCATATACTGTGTTCCTCCAGATATTTGAAGATGGCTCATATCACTTCTCAGTCTTCTCTTCTTCAGGCTAAACCCACCTAACTTCCTCTTAAGATTTGGTTTTCCAAACCCTGTATCATCCTGGTTGCCCTGCTCTGGGCACATTCCAGCTTATCGATGGTTTGCCCCATTCTCTCCTTTGGGAGGAAAGATGAGATCTAACTGGCAGAAATGACCGGCAGAATCCGAGACCAGGGAAAAGAGACGGCGGAAGAAGATTGGAAGAAATTTAAGGACTATCTTAAGAAACATTGTAAGATTATTGAATGTTAGAACGATGTTGATTTAGAAATTAAGGGGTTTCTAGCTGTAATGATTATGTAATTAAGAAAAGAAAGATTAAAAATTAAACAGAAATTAGGGGAAGGATTTGCTGAATTGGCTTGATTAGAGATTGGAATACAGAGAGGGGAGGTATGAGGAGGTCGGGAAAGTAAGTTATATGACTATAAGGGATCGAAATTATACTTGTTATTTGTTTTGTATGTATGTTTATTTTATTGTTATCTTTGTTTTCTTTTTCCTTTTTTTCTTCTTTTTGTTTCTATGTTTTATAATTTCCTGAAAACTTTAATAAATATTCTTTAAAAAAAAGAAAGGAAAGATGAGATCTAGATTGAATAAATACATGAAGAATCATGACCGACTTGGGCTTACCTTTCATGATACATAATATAATGAAATATAACAACATAGAAAGCTTCCTTACACCGAGTCAGACCATTGGTCCATCCAATTCAATATTGTCTTCACTGACTTACAAAGACACTCAAGTGTTTCAGACAGGTTTCCCAATCTACATGGATGCCATTGGGGATTGAACTGAGTTCTGCATGCAAAACTGGGATCTTTCAATACTTCAATGGTTTGGTCCGGTTTTACTTTCTAGAATTTGCTATGGACATACCGCTGTGCACATTTTGTAGCCCACTCCAAAATCAAAACGGCACTGTTCATCCATGGAATAATTGATCCCCGGCAGGTCAGGAAGTTTGGGCCAGTCGTGTTCAAAGGGATCATCAAGGAGGCAGTCGTAGGAGCTATTGCAGAAATAAAGGAGAAAAGAGTCATCTGCTGGATATGCATAAGCCAGCCACAGCTTATAACAGAGGGCCTTTTCGGTGGTGGCACCCGCCCTGTGGAATGCCCTCCCATCAGATGTCAAGGAAATAAACAACTATCTGACTTTTAGAAGATATCTGAAAGCAGCCCTGTTTAGGGAAGTTTTTAATGTTTGATGTTTTATTGAGTTTTTAATGTTCTGTTGGGAGCCACCCAGAGTGGCTGGGGTATAAATATATTACTATTTTTATTATTATTAAATTAATATTTACTCCTGCTGAGTTTAAGTAAGGAGGGCATTCCTTATCCACAGCCCATCTTTCGATCTGTTTACAGCATCAAGTAAGAGATAACAGAGATTCTTTCTGCCTATGAACACATGGTGACCAACACCAGAGGGCGCTGCAGGGCCGATAAACTTTTCAGCAAACATATTCAGTTTAAATGCACTGGGATTACAGAATTTAAGTTTATCAATGCTGGCAACAGCAGTTGCCCTGCATTGGTGATTCTTGCCCTGCAAAGAGTAAACATTCTCCCGTTTGCCTCATTGTGTTTGGGATCTCTCAGGCTGGTAGGCCCTTCAGATTGTTTGCTGTCTCCCAATTTCTATTTCCAGTCAGCCACTATGAAGGAAGAGAGGACCAGGGTTGTTCTACTTGGTCCTGCTGCTGACCTGCCTTTTGCAACCCATTGTTTCCTCCTGATTCAGTTCTTAAAGCTTCCAAGCCGGATCTGAGACTTTGCCTGGACACTAGCCAAACTTTGGCTTTCCTCGTGTGCGCTCCCTAGTCTTGCTCTAGGTATTTAGTGCCTGTTCATACAGCATATGTTGGTCCTTACTGTATGTATCTTTTGACTTCTTGGCCACTGCATCGGGACCAGTGGTATCGATGGAAGGCTGCTTGCACCAGGGGAGCCATGACACTCCCCATTGCTGTCTCATCCCCACACCGGTTCCCTTGTCCGTCATGCTCCATTCCCAACCTGAAATCAGAGACCAGCATGATGGAATTAATTGGGGCCAAGAGTGGAGGAGGATGAAACCATCTTACACATACAAAGCAACTTAGATCAGCTTCTCTTTTACTCTGATAAATTTTACCAGGCTGGTCTAGGTAGCTCAGGGATGGAGAGCCCTGTGGCTTTCCAGATTCTGTAGGACAAATATTCCCATCTTCCTTGACCATTGGTTATGCTGAGTCTGGCTGATGGGAGCCGGCGCTCAACAATATCTGTGGGACTACACATCTCAACCCTTCCCAAGCTCCTTGAATCCCAGGTTTACTAGAAGGGAACGCATGACAGCCATTGCAGTCTGAATTTCACAGACCCAGACCCATCATTGCAAATGAAAACCAGGGTCTGTGTTGTGCTGCTTTGCGTAGACAGACATTTGGAAGGCTCGTCTAGGATCCTTATCCCTGAACACTGGTGGGTGGTTCATTAGGGTTCAAGAAGCATTGTCCTACCAGCCTCAGTCTGTCCCAGCTGCTAACCCTCAGGGGTGAGGAACATTTTTGGCCCCACAGATCATTTATTTTTATCCCCCCCCCTTCTTCCCAAGAGGATTAACTTTGACAGGTGGATTTCTGGATGTCATTGTGACATCAGATGACTGATAGGTGGGCATCCTGGCCGGTGGAAGGTTCTGCTTCACCATCACATTCTCTGCAAGGAACATGATGGTGAGGCAGCGCCCAGAAGGAATAGAACCCTCCCATCAATGATGCCAGCTGATGGACAGTTTGGTGTGGTTGGAGGGAAATGGCCTTACTGGCCAACTTGGACACCCTGGTGGGCCAAGATTGGCCAGTAGACCAGAGATTCCCTAGCATAAGGACATAAGAAGGACCCTATTGGATTTCATCTAGTCCTGCATCTTTCTTCTCCTAGTGGCCAACCAGATTTCCATGGGAAGCCCACAACGAGGACCCGAGTGCTCCTTGCACTTGTGATTCCCAACAACTAGAAATCAGAGGCATCCCGCCTCCAACTTACAGGCATTCGGAAGCATACTACTGAGACTTACACATGGCCAGTTTCATGGGCGACCACAAAAGCTGAAGAAAATCCATCTTCATGGTTAAGAGTGCAGCTTCTGACAGGATGGCACATGCCTGTTACTGGAGCATAGCCTGTTGAAAATGTGAAAGACTTGGATTTTAAAAACAAATCAAAGCACGGTTTGTTAGCCCTCCGTGGCTATAGCTGTATCACGAAGACTTAACCTACTGACAGAACAAAATTGTCAACGGTGCAGAAGGAGACATTTCTTTACAGTTCTGTGCAAAAGAAAAAGAGAGATTTCCAGTTGTGTCATATGAAAATAGCTAGCTGCCTTATAATGTGAATATGAAGCTTAGAATTGTGGCAGTGACTCTCCATGGTTTCTAGCAGGGATCATGCCCAGCCCTACGCAGAGATTGAACCTAGGACCTTCAGCATGCAAAGCCTTCCCCAAACCCTTTATTTACCTTGCTATTGCACACTTTCTTCCCTTACTCCATCTCCTTCTGAGTAGGAAGGAACCTTAAAGAAAAAATGGCTACTAGAAACCAGGGTGTGTGATTGCCATTCACCATCAGAGTAACATGAAGCCAGGAGGGATTCAGGAAACCTTTACAACCCATTCCTAGCTTCTAAATACGTTCTTTTAATAACTGTTAGAAGTTCTCTAGTTTTATTTCATAAACCTAGTGGAGTAATAATAATAATAATTGGGAGAGAAATTGCTGAACACATTCCCCAGCAGGGATAGATTGAGTTACTAAACTTTGACCAACTCTGAATGAAGAGAAAAGAAATGACTTGTGAATTCTGGCTGGATTCCACTTGCCCGAATCAAGTACAGTAAGTAGAATCTTTCAAACAGCCAACACAGCAAAATACTTGTTCATAAAAAGAAGAAAAAGTCTTGGTTGCGCTACCTTGCATTCCGGCTGGTCCAAAATCTTGCCTGGTTAGGAATATGGCATGATCGTGGTGCTCTGAGTGGCTGGAGTCTGCTTTCTGTTGCTGATATGCCCAGCGGCAAACGTTCTCCAGGCTCCGGGATGGATTTCCTCGTTCAATAAGGCTGATGGACTGAGCAAGAATGTGATATATGTTAGATGGGTCTGATCACAAGTACAGAGATTGCTGCTGGCGAGGCCAGGCGCCAGCACTCAGCACGGCAGAGCAAATGATGTAGCTCTGGAGAGCCCCTGCAGTGGTGATATTCTGGACCCCTTGTCATTTCATTCTATTCTAGAAAAAAATAAGATGGCAGCAACTGCAGATGGTAGCTCAGTTTGCAAGAGTGTGGTGCTGATAATGCCAAGGTTGCAGGTTTGATCCCCGTATGGGACAGCTGCATATTCAGGTTGGACTAGATGATCCATACAACTCGATGTTTCTATGAATATATGAATCTATTCTATGATTCAATGCTTCACCTGGCACATGGCCTCATGGTGAGGTGCTGCAGGTGGTTGCCCCACCCCACTACTCCATAGTACAGGTGTGGGGAACTTCAGGGACTCAATCTGGGCCTCTATGCCTCTCTGTTTGGCCCTTGGATCTCTCCCCAGGACACACCCCTTATCACACTCCCCACTGACCCCAAGTGTTTTTGCCTTGATGGAGCATGTCCTTGAACTCTGATAACGCTTTTTGCTCCCCTGGATGGAGGTTGGAGAGCAGTGTATGAAGAAACTAGGCTACTGTTGCCTCACAAGCTGAGGAGACCTGGAGAAATCATCATCATCATCATCATCATCATCATCATCATCATATTTATACCCCGCCCATCAGGCTGGGTTTCCCCAGATACTCTGTGCAGCTTTCAGCACATCTAAAACCAGAAGACAACAAACATTAAAAACTACCTGAAACAGGGCTGCCTTCAGATGCTTTCTAAAAGCTATGTAGTTCTTTATCTCCTTGATATCTGATGGGAGGGTGTTTTACAGGGAGGGCACCAATACTGAGAAGGCCCTCTGCCTGGTTCCCTGTAACTTCACATCTCGCAGTGAGGAAACCGCCAGAAGGCCCTTGGAGGTGGACCTCAGTGTCCGGGCTGAACAATGAGGGTGGAGGCAGTCCTTCAGGTATACTGAAGGTATACACAGATGCCCTTTTCAGTGGCAGCCCTGTCAGGTCAGAACATCTGCCCTCAGTTGCATAAATGAAAGACGGAACTCTGTGTATAGTTAAAATAAAATAAAATAAAATACTACTGATAGTGTTTTGGATCTTCTGCTATATACACTCTATTTTTTCTGGCTCAAGGAAGTCAGATCTGCTTGTTGTAGCTGCATATTAGAAACTTTGCAGAAGACATTATCTCCGATGTTTATAATCTTCATCTTGGTAATGAATTGGAGGCTATCCTTTTCTCTGTGAGAGAAGCCACGTGCAGAACAAATGCTCAATGAGTGAGACAGTCTCAGAACCAGGACAATTGTGGGTGCACAGCTGGGCTTTGCTTACATTCCCAACTGCTGGGGGAGAAGAGGCAACCCTCTTGGAAAATAAATCTGAGGCCAATGACATGCACAGAGCTGCCAGCATTTCTGCCAGGGGTGCTTGAAGCAGCAGTGTTGTGCACTCAGATGAAAAGGCAATAAATATTTATTAGTGCTCCGGGTTACTGATGAAGTGGTCCTTCCACCCACCCAAGAAGAATATTTATTAGCACTTAAGGATATTAATGAAGCAGTCCTTTCACCCACCCAAGAAGCATTATACTGTCCAACTAAGTGATAGAATAATGATATATACAAATGACTGCTGTGTGTAGCCGTTTATATCTATAGAACCAAGCCTGCTTTTTCTTTGTCTTTTTGGAGAAAGAGGAGGAGAACCCTGGCAGCCAAACTACATATTATGCAGAAGCGGTGGCAAAATTATGAACTTCAGTGTTGAGGAGTGTATGTTTGAGAGAGAGACCAGTCCCTCTAATATCAAACCAAAGTGGTGAGTGCCAACAGAATTGTAGCCAAAATAAAGCTGAGAAACTGGAATGAAGTGTCAGTATCCTAGAAGGATTCCTAAGGTTCGCAAAAGTACAATCTAGATGATCTAGATATCAATATTGATATAGATGAGATGATCTACAGAGCCAAGCCATACCTCTAACTCATGAGTAAGCAAACTAAGGCCCGGGGGCCACATCCGGCCCAATCACCTTCTAAATCTGGCCCACAGATGGTCCAGGAATCAGCATGTTTTTACCTGAGTAGAATGTGTGCTTTTATTTAAAATGCATCTCTGGGTTATTTGTGGGGCCTGACTGGTGTTTTCACATGAGTAGAATGTGTGGTTTTATTTAAAATGCACCTCTGGGTTATTTGTGGGGCATAGGAATTTGTTCATCCCCCCCACCAAATACAGTCCGGCCCCCCACAAGGTCTGAGGGACAGTGGACTGCCCCCTGCTGAAAAAGTTTGCTGACCCCTGAGTCTAACCTGTCTCCCCAGGCCACAGTCTTCACTTATCCTGCTCCACACCCTCTTTGAATGTATTTGCCTACATGGAATGTGCTTTTGACTTCTGCTAATGCCTCTCAGCTCCCCAGATGGAGGGGAATACCTGTAGAAAGTAGCCTTCATTACATAGGTAGAATTCACCTTTGCTGCCCCACCCACTTTTGCCCCTGGCCCCACCCATCACTGACTCAGGGCCCCTGGAAGAGAATGCATCCTTAAGGCTGAAAAGGTTTCCCCACCCATGTCTTAAAGGATGATAATTTGAAGGTATTGCTGGGTTTTCAGAAGCTGACTGCCACTAGATGGCAAAAGAGACTTGGTCTGCTCAGTTTACTCTCCTGCCAAAATCCTCCTAAAGAGAAGTGACAGGATGCAGGCCAGGGCTGTGATTTTGTGGGGTGCAAGATGGGGCGGGGATCTGAATCAAAAACCGAGTGGAGAATTCAGATTCTGGAGACTCTCAGCTTTCAACTTTAAAATCAAGTTTCCAGTCCTCGTGGTTGAATTTTTTTATTTGTAAAAGTGTTTGCAGAATGCCAACTGAAGTCTCAGGAGCCAAAAGAGGTGGTTTGGTGGAATTTCTAGTGACCTGGTACATGCAAGGAGGTTTCAATGTTAAGCTACTTTAGCAGTCCAAATGACTACTGAAGTTAAAAAATTGCAAAGCAATTGTCGGGTAAATCATGCAGAGTAAAAGGAATTGCAAGGAAGTGCTTTATTTGCATCATTCCAGTATTTGCAAATTTCAGCTGCTTCTGTGAACAAGATTTGGACTTCATTGAGTGCAGAACTTTTCCTTAAAAACATAAAAAAGAAGCCCCACGGAATAGCCCCCAGAGTCCACTTGTTCAACCAAAACAGAAAAATGCAAGGCAAAGGATAATAATGAAAAGACCTCCTGTTAGATTCTAGAGTGTTGCTCCATTTGCTTTCTTCTTCCAGGCTCAGAATTAAAGCAAACATGATAAGGACACAGACCTTGCTTATCACCTGAGGATTAAGGCAGGATTTGAACCAGCCCTCAGAGGTGGCTGTTGCTGCAGCAGCAACTCTCTCCCCTCATTACTCTTCTTGATACACACACAACAAAGAATCCACACACATGTGATGTCTTCCTTCAGGAACACACATAGTAACATCTCACCTTCCAAAAGCAATTTGGATGAGAATGGAGACAGACGGGACCATTCACTTGGTTTGCTTACCTTGGTGTAGCCCAACATCATCATGCGAACCAGAACAACGTTTATGTGGACCCCCAGGGATTCATCCTGGTAAATTTCATTCACCTAAAAGAGAGAGGCAGCGAAGGTGAAATCTGAAGAGTCACAAATCCAAAGTTTGATTCAGTCGACAATTAAAAGGACAACCCGATTTCGACTTTCCAAAACAGTGCGTGATGGAACAGTGGGATTTTGCAACTGTGTCAAAGGGAGGATAAATGCATCAAGCTGCTGCATGTTGCTTCTTAAAAATCTGCACTCCAAATGAGTATTCCTTCTCCTTAGTTTATATCAGTGGTTCCCAAAGTGCTTCATTCTGGGGGGATGACCTAGGCGGGCACTAAGATGCAAAGGGGGCGGCAAGAGATGCTGAAGTGAAAGTAACTTTTCAGGCATTGGAAAGCTGACATCACTGGATCAAGTTCATCTATTTTGTTAAATTAATTAAACTAAATAGTTTTAATTGGATTTTGAATCAATGTGCAATTACCATATTGGCCCGAATATAAGGCACACTTTTTTTCCCAAATTCCAACCGTGAAAAGTTAAAGCTTGGCTTAAATTTGCGACCTTACAAAAATTGACTTTTACGATATCGCTGTTGGGTTTTCTTCTACATTGGCCGTTTACAGGTGTGAGCCTTTGCAGAATTTTAAGGCAGCAGCTTATATTCAGGTATTGTCTTTTTTTATCCCCCCCCCTTGAATTTTAAAGGTGTGGCTTATTTGCGAGTGCGGCTTATATTCAGGCCAATACGGTAATTGCTACTGCAATTAATATTTTATTATCTTATTATCTTCCTTAGTGGGTCATGCAGAATGCTATTCTGAATAAATGCCTTTTGTAGTGTATGGGGGATGAGCTTATAGAACCAAGGGGGCGGAAGGTCAAAAAAATTCAGGAATCATTGGTTTATATGAACTTTTCATGATCCCTTGTCCTTCCCACTAGCATCACATGTTCTGAGTTTTCCTTGTGCCTTTGCATAGTGCGTGGGATTACACCAAAATATTTCAGGTATCTGGAAGAACCAAGACCCCTGCTGTCTCCTGTGTCCCATTAATAGGGTTTTGGGGAGGGAAATTCAATTTAGTTCACATTCAGTCCACTAATTCACACTTTCTGTAAAAACATGGGGCTAGATTCAGCTTTACAAGCAACTTTACTTTCCCTAGATTTCTTGGAGGCTATCCATTTCTCTCAGGCTCACAGATTGCCAAAGCCTTTTAAATGCTTCAGCTGAGCGTGGTTTTGAAAGGCTCATGAAAAATTGACACAGGTCATCCTCTCAAAGATGCAGACACATTGATCTCCCTCCTTCGCTTACAAAGCACTTTTCGTGGGTTGTGAGGTCAGGGGAAGGGGAATAGAGGCATAAATGAGGCTGGCTGTTGGCAAGAAAGAAAGATCTATGCCCTAAGGGACCTATGGCACCAAAGCATTTATACAGGGCTGGCTCTATCATTAGGCAAAGTGAGGCAATTGCCTCTTGCACCACATGCTTGTGGCTGAAACCCTCCTGGTGTTGCTCCAAAGCACCCTGGCCTTTTTCCTCTGCATGCTAATGCCCTGCCCTTGTCTCCCAAAACTAGCCTGCTGCCTCAGGTGCAGTGCAGAATGCCAGTCCAAACTGCTTCTGTACATGAAATGAGGAGGAAGTCGCATTTTTTTGCCTCAGGCAGCAAAATGGATTGTGCAGGATCTGCAATTTTGGATCACAGATTTATTTTTTGCTAGGTTTTTTCTTTCTTTTTCTTTTGTGCATGTTATAGTTAATATGATGTTTATTTAAGGTGCAGTCAGATATGGGGAATATTGTGCTAGTTTTCCTGCTTATAATGCTAGCGGGTCTGTTCTGTTTTCTGATGTATTATGGCAGTGTGCCATTTTGAGGGATGTATTGGCTATGTCATGCTAAATTTCATTCACGCTAGTGGGCATGATGCAAAATGACAAATGATGTCTTTGGACAAGAGAAACCAGTAGGAGAACACTTCAGCCTCCCAGAACATTCAATACAAGATTTCGAAGCAGCTGTCTTATTACAAAAGAATTTCAGAAATAGACTTGAAAGAGAAGTTGCTGAATTACAACTTATTATCAAACTGAAAACTATATTGGATTTCTTGTCTCAAACACATGCTAAAGCTATTTTTGGTCATCTGCATACTATCCCTTGCTTTTTCCTGTAGGACTAATTGCAGTCGTTAACAGTCATCAACAGGTTTACCATACCCATTGAGCCAATCACCCATCTCCCACTACCCTTCTGAGAAATACCCCACCCCACCCTCTCATTATATATAAGGGTCTGGTGACTTTTGTTTCAGTGTATCTGAAGAAGATGCACATGAAAGCTTATACCAGAACAAACTTAGTCGTTCTATAAGGTGCTACTGGACAATTTTTTATTATTTTTATTTCTTCTTTGGACAACATCACTATTCCACAACCTTCTGCAGGTTCAGGATACACCCATGAAAATGTCAGGAAAGAACTGTATGATAGTATACTACCCCAAATGTTGACACTTTACTTCTGTTGTTTTCCTGGATTAAGGAGTTTTCTTTTCTTGAAGCAATTAACATGGACATGAGTGCTAAACCTCCACTATATTCCGCTAGATTTCCAGAAGTGGTTTTAAGGTCACGTGAAAGCTCAAATATAGTGCCTAAATTAACAGTCAGGCAAATACTGGGGGAAAGGAATAAACCATCCTGTGAATGCACCCTTAGTAAAGGTAAAGGACCCCTGGACGGTTAAGTCCAGTCAAAGGCGACTAGGAAGTTGTGGCAGTCAGCTTGCTTTCAGGCTGAGGGAGCCAGCGTTTGTCCACAGACAGCTTTCCGAGTCATGTGGCCAGCATGACCAAGCCGCTGCTGGCGCAATGGAACATCGTGATGGAAACCAGAGTGCACAGAAATGCCATTTACCTTCCCGCTACAGCGGTACCTATTTATCTACTTGCACTGGCATGCTTTCGAACTGCTAGGTTGGCAGGAGCTGGGACAGAGCAATGGGAGCTCACCCCATCGCGGGGATTCGAACCACCAACCTTCTGATCGGCAAGCCCAAGAGGCTCAGTGGTTTAGACCACAGCGCCACCCGCACCTTGGTACCTTGACTTCATCCCCCTCCCCACCTCTATGCTTCAGAATACATCTGCAAAATGCCCTACCAGTTGAGGAGAGAGGGAGTTAGTCCTGAGTACTGGATGAAAAAACATGCTTCCCAGAACAACTACAGAGGGAGAGAACTCACTATATTCATCAGGGTGAGGAGGTAGTTCTGAACGTGTTCTTTGCCATGGAATCGGACCACGGAATCATCCACTCCCAGAAGCACCTCGATGTTGTAGTGATTGTCACCGGCATTCCGGCGCTGCCTCAGCGTCTCGTTCAGCCGCTGCTCTACGCTTGCATACATAGAGTCGAGACTGGGACGCCCCCCAAGGCCAGATTCTAAGGGGAAATAAAAGCACAGTTTCCATTGTTAGAATTCATTTCCTACTTTGCCTAGAATTTCCCAGGGGATTTCAAGTGCCCCTTGACATCCTTTAGTTACAGAAGCCGTACCATAAATTACAGATAGACCCCGACCATCTTTCCTGCAAGCTCAGCTAGGAAATAATGTTGGAAACTCATATTACGTTGCTGAGTGCCTTCCAGTGGAAGGACCATAGCTCAGTGGTAGAGAATCTGTTTTTGAATCCCAAGAATCTGCAGGTAGGTCTGTGAATGCCCCAAGCATGAAACGGTAGAGAGCTGCTGCCAGTCAGTATAGGTGGATCATTTCAAGAAACATAATATTGTCCTGTGCTGTTTTGGCCTCTACAACAGTGTTCCAACCTGAGCTCTTGTGGCCACTGTTTTCTCTGCTTGCATGGATGCAGTGGCGTAGCGTGGGGGGTGCAGGGGGGCCGGCCGCACCGGGCGCAACATCTGGGGGGGACGCGCTAATCTAGTGGAAGAGACTCGAGTGCTAAAATCCACGGGTTAGGAGGCGCAAATTACTTGCCTTGCCCCGGGTGCTGACAACCCACGCTACGCCACTGCCTGGATGTCACTGTGGTTGCAGGACGGGCACCTCTATAGGGTCTCTATTAAGCTCTGAATGTGTTCTGCAGCTTCCAGGGCACTGGGAACCATGGGAAATGTTCTTTCCTATGATTCCCAGCATCACAGAACGATTCCAAGCAGCATCCATGGATGCTTCAATCACCTAAGGCCTAACAAGCTATCATTGTAGACTTCACCTCCATTTTTTTTGGGGGGGGGAGTAATGGGGGAGTACAGGGGTGCCAACTTGAATAAAATATTAGGCGGCCCAGGTAAGTCCCGCCCCACATAACTGATCACATGATTCAGCACACACCATTTGAATGGCAATTCCTGTCAACTTGGCGAGGCACCCTCAAATATTGTATTGCGGGAGCGAAGGGACCTTGGCTCCTACGGGGGAGTAACCCACCCTAGTCACTAAAAAAATAATAATGCCAAGATTGTCCATTCCCAGAATTAGTCACTTGTGAATTGGATGGCCATTTTATTTTTCAGGGAATCAATATTCACGGCTGATTCTACATTCCCTTTTAAAATAATAAACCCACTACATGTGCTGTAGTGGTTAGAGTATTCGGCTAGGACCTTGGAGACCAGGGTTCAAATCCCCACTCAGCCAAATGAAGTTCACCGGGTGAAATTGAGGCAGCCAAGGACTCTCAGCCAAACCTACCTCACAGAGTTGTTGTGAGGATTAAAAGGGGGAAGAAGCACGAATGCCACCTTGAGCATGTTTGAGGAAAAGGTGGGTTGTGTGTGCAGAAAATTAATAATAACTAGTAGAGGGAATTTAACCAAAGTTCTGAAACTTGCACAACTCCTTCCAGTGAGCAGCTGCAGTGTCCTGCTCAATAGTGGAGAATATTCTCTCTCTCTCTCTCTCTCTCTCTCTCTCTCTCTCTCTCTCTCTCTCTCTCTCTCCTAAAATTCATCTCAGTAGCTCAACAACACATAAGTAACCCTCCTTCCTTCCCCACATCAAACAGTGAGACTTCCCTCGCACTGTGAGCCCTTGCGGGTGAGAAACCCAGCCTAGCAAACAAGCTCTACAATTTGACCTCCGCTTCTTTGCAGGGCTGAAGAATGCAAAGGCTGTGATAGCACACAAGTGGGAAATTCATACCCCTGGCTCCCATTTCTAAAAATTGCTCCTCCTGGCAAGGGTGGGTGGTTTTCTTTCGGGTTTTCTTTTTTTCTTTTTTGGAGCGCCACGTCCAATGGAAATATACAGTCATGTCATCATATCATTATGCCCGTTGCATGAATGGAATAGTCTGAATCGGCAGGTCAGCAGAGGGGGGGAAAGGGCCGTCTGCTCCACACAGGGCCCATGGGCTTGGCTGTCATTTCCCTCTTTAAATAAGTGGTTTTGTGGTCAGGAGTAAGTGGAGAATCTTCCTTTCTGTGTGTGAAAGGGGCAAGGAGAAACACTTTCTTTCCCCAAATATCCAGCTTGTTCCTGGACTGTGGATTTGCAGGTTAAAAAGCATCCTCGTTGCCTGATTTTTTCCTGCATGAAATAGTCAGGATCTTAATTTACACCCCCCGCAAATGGACAGGTACAGCCTGTCTGCTTACAGGAGGGGGGGAGAGGTTTAACCTGTGGCAAAAGAACCAAGCAGTTCCATAGCAAGGCTCATCAGACTTTATGCACAGTTAAACAATGGAGGCAGAGATGGCCAACAACCTGTTGTTGTTTAGTCATGTCCGACTCTTCGTGATCCCATGGACCAGAGCACGTCAGGCACTCCTGTCTTCCACTGCCTCCTGCAGTTTGGTCAAACTCATGCTAGTAGCTTCAAGAACACTGTCTAACCATCTTGTCCTCTGTTGTCCCCTTCTCCTTGTGCCCTCCATCTTTCCCAACATCAGGGTCTTCTCTTCTCATGAGGTGGCCAAAGTCTTGGAGCCTCAGTTTCAGGATCTGTCCCTCCAGTGAGCACTCAGGGCTGATTTCCTTCAGAATGGATCGGTTTGCTCTTCTTACAGTCCATGGGACTCTCAAGAGTCTCCTCCAGCACCAGAATTCAAAAGCATCAATTCTTTGGCGATCTGCCTTCCTTATGGTCCAGCTCTCACTTCCATACATCACTACTGGGAAAACCATAGCTCTAGATGCTTTTAAAAGACGGTTGTTTTTCATGAGCCATCCTCAAGTAGCAAGTTCTGCCTGCCAGCCACCCACAGAACAATTGGCAAATCAGATGCAATATTCTCTGGGATAAAGAGAATGCAAATACCCGGCAGAAGGTAGGATCCTCTCTTCCCAATCAGCTTGCTAACCTGCAACCTTCTGCCCGCCAAGCAGATGCTCTGCCACGGAGCAACTGCCAAAAGCTATTTTTTAAAGTTTCCGTTACCTGTAGCAAATCTGTTTGAAGCAGACATGCTAATCTCATGTAATCTCATTCTGAAATTAGCCGGGTCATTCTCATCTATGTGTCTCTTGGAGCCTGGCTTCCTTGGCTTTACACTGGTGTGGCACGTAACACCACTGCCAGCCACCTTTTTTTCTACGAAGAAACTGTGCTGATTTAAAGATGATCATTAAGAGGTCACTCACTCACCTTCAAAAATCCAGTTCCTTTACTGGGGTGGCATCACACCCACCCACCCACCAGCTTTTAACCTTTTTGATGTTCAGTTATAGTAAGCGAATAAAGGAACCTTGTTTAAAACAAGGCTAGGGCAGCCTATGACCCTCCAGATTTTGTTTATTCATTCATTTGCTGCTTTAAACTGCATGTTCAAAAGACAATGGATTTCAGACGGATATACACAGGAATTTAAAATCTGCAAAAAAACAGGAGAGGCTGGAGGAGGAGGTTTATTGGTTTGGGTGGGTGTGTTTGTATTTTGTCTTTTTATTTTGTGTTTTTTATGTTGTGAGCCACCCTGAAATCTATGGATGAAGCATACAAACTTAATAAATCATCATAATTAAATAACTGTACAATGAAATGGGAGGGGGGGACTATTCAGTCCACTGAAAGCACCACAGTTTTAAATGTCGGGGCAAATAAACAAGGGCTTAACCTATTGTTGGGCTCCATCTCCCATCAGCCCCCCACCAGCATGGCCAATGGTCAGGGATGATGGGAGTTGTAGTCTGAAAGACAAAGCAGAAAACAATACGTCCAGAGACCCACAGATTCCCCATTCCTGATTTAAAGGGAAAACTGAATTCAATACAAACATGTCCACACTTGGCACACGTTCCCTTAAAACTGAATTATGGCCATGTATCAAAGTACTGAATTAAAGCCTGTAATGTATATAAGAAAAATAAGTGCAGAGGGTATATGTTTTGGACTTCTGAGGCTAAGCACTGTCATGTATTCGATATTTACAAGACTTCCTTGTAGACCTAAAACCTGCAAGTTGCTGTAACATCAGTAGCCGACAGTGTGATGGGATCAATACACTCATCTGATCACCCAACAGCCGAGTCGAAGCTGCTTACCTAGGAGGTGATAGAGAGGCTGGTGGAGTGCAAATGCACCATAAGCACCAGATTGCCTCTGCCATTGCATCTGCACCGCACTGACCTCTCCGATGCGTCACCTCCCAGTATGCAGCAGAGACTCGGCTCTCAGGAAGTCAGGCAAGAGCCACCACTCTTTCACTAAGAATCCATGGAGGTCACATTGATGATTTGATACCTCTCTTTGTTGAAGAAGCAGAGGCTTGACAACCATATGTCAGGAGTGCTCTGATGGTGTTTCCTGCTTGGCAGGGGGTTGGACTCGATGGCCCTTGTGGTCTCTTCCAACTCTATGATTCTATGATTCTTAACTGTGCAATGTGATGGCTCTCTAGCACTCTACCAACCAAATGGCATCTACATTTAAGGTCCCATCTCATAGAGGAACGCTAATTTTCCTGCTAATTTTCCTTCTGGAAACTGGTAGAAAAATAGCTTTGACGTAATGGATCTTGATTAACATCCTTTTGTGCATGGGAACACAAAAGGGCAAAGACAAATCTCTTGCTCATCTCTAAGCAGAGTAAAAAGTGCATGGGAACTCATGGCTAAAGGTTTTAGATGGGGGTGGGTTACCTATAGACCTCCACTATCCCTCACCAATGGTTAGCTGGCTGGGTCTGATATGAACTGGGAGTCTCCCAGCATCTGGAGGGCCACAGGTTAAGCACCCCTGTTAGATCATGCTCCCAGGTTCAGTAAAAGCTATTTTTAGTTATAAACTATTTTTTTTAAAAAAAATCTGACCAATGCATGCTTGCTCAGGATATGTATTAATTGCAAAATGTAAAGCTTGACTGAAATCCACCTTCCTTCTCAGGGATTGAAACCAATCGTTTAAATAAACCTACCCTGCCTTTTCCTCGGTTGAACAAGGATTGTCCTGTTAGCTAATAGGCCTAGAAAATGAAGGATTTCAACAAACAGTGCACTCTTCAGTTCATTCCCTGCTATACACACACCTACATACACCCTGTAGTTATTAACCTAACCCGCTTTGAATCCTTGGATTTAAGCCAATGCAGTTCCACTTAGGTCAGTGGGGCAAGACCATCTTAGGCAGAAGCATTTCAGCTTAACTAGTTTGTGAATCAAACTGATGACCTAATGAGGTTAGTGGAGGACTAACAAGCTCAGTGGGGTCTGCAGGTTATCAGCACTTGCAGACTGTAGGCCAAGGGCCATAGCTTAGTGCTACAGCACCTGCCTTGCAGACAGAAGGTCCCAGGTTCGATCCCTGGTGTCTTCAGGTAGGGCTATAATCATAGAATTGTAGAGCTGGAAGGGACCCTGAGGGTCATCTAGTTCAATGCAGGAATCTCAGCTAAAGCATCCATGGCAGATCACCACCCACCCTCTGCTTAGAAACCTCCAATGAAGGAGAGTAAACCACTTTCCAATGGAGTCCATTCAACTGTCAAGCAATTCTTACTGTCAGAAAGTTCTATCTGATTTTCAGTCGGAATCTCCCTTCTTGTAACTTGAAGCCACTGGTTCAGGTCCTACCCTCCAGAGCAAGAGAAAACAAGCTTGCTCCATCTTCCATGTGACAGCCCTTGAGATATTTGAAGATGGTTATTATATCTCCTCTCAGTCTCTTCCCAAGACTAAACATACCCAGCTCCTTCAACCGTTCCTCATAAGGCTTGGTTTCCAGACCCTTGGTCATCTTGGTCACCCTCCTCTGCACACATTCCAGCTTGTCAATATCCTACTTAAATTGTGGTGCTCAGAACTGGACACAGTATTCCAGATGTGCTCTGACTTGCTAGCTGACCCTGCCTCCTTCTTGTTCTCCAGTTACAACTTGCTGTGTGGTCCTGACTTCTCAATGACTCGCAACTCCTGGGTCTCAGCTCCTGCCTCACCTCAGACATTTGCCTGTTGTCCATCCTTGTCAGTGGTTTTCCTGAAAGGGGCAGGTGATTTGGAGGAATAAAGAGTCAACTGTTGAGCATAAAGAACACCATGGATAGGGGAAAAATTCAATTCATTTCACATTTAAAGGAGAATCTACATAATTTTCTTTTTCTGAAATAATGCACAAACTGAAAGGTAGGAGTCCTTCAAAATGCACATATTGCTGAATTTTTGCAATAAAGTTATCCAGCCAAATCACGTATACAAAAATGCACATTTTTTGTAAAGTGTGCATTTGTGAATATAAGTTGCAAAAATACTTTCTGGTAGGGAAAAGTGCTTTGCAAAAGGGTGTACACTGCGAGAATTTGCTTACAGAAATGTGTAGATGAGAATAAATTATTCAGGTCACCAGTGTCCCTTTGGATATAGATAATTATTTTGAGACACAGATTGAAAATAACCTTTGGCCTGTGTGTGCCTTGAATGGACATCATAGCTTGCCACAGAGAGCTGTTTTATGTTAAAACTGTATTTTGCAGGCCTCAGAATAAGAAATAAATGAGCTCTCTCATAAAAAAGGAGGTGCATACATTTGTATGCCAAGAGCGAATGGAGCCAAACAGTACTGTAAATCTGTTTACTAAAAAGAACTTTCTTCCACAAGTAACTTAAAGGAGGGGGAGATCAAACACTGCTTTCCATATAACACAAACATGGAAGCAGCTGAAAGGACGAAATGTTAAAACCCATACAAACGCACACATTGCAGTCTAAACAGCATGGCGGAGAAAATGTAAGCCCACCATAGTTTTTAAGAAATGAAGTTAAAGGGGATTCTATCAAAAAAATAATGGGGGGGGGAACACATACAAAAGTGAGTTTCTGGTTTCCATATATTTGTCACACTCTCACGTGACCAAGAAATAGCGTAAGGGCAGAGCTATATAGATTTCAGGGCTGAAAGCAGGGAGCTTCTCAGGGGCTTCCCTTCAGTTCCATAGGACAAAGTATGAGATATAAGGAAAGCTATGTTGTCTGTCTGAGGCACGACAAGATCCCAACAGCACCACTTCCATTTACCA
This sequence comes from Podarcis melisellensis, assembly GCF_964234715.1. Lineage (NCBI taxonomy): Eukaryota > Metazoa > Chordata > Lepidosauria > Squamata > Lacertidae > Podarcis > Podarcis melisellensis. The sequence continues at coordinate 8,675,700 of NC_138541.1, read as the reverse complement.
GACTGCTAACTGAATCTTAAATCCACACAGGCAATTGGGTACTACCCTCCAACATGCCACAGGGCAGCATGGTAGGCCATGAAAGCAGGAGGGACATTTTAGTGATTCTTTGTCAACCAGTGGGAAGCACCATTTCATCCAAAAATGCCCCTTGAAAGAGTATAGCGTCATTCTGGTGTATTTCTGGCCCAAACAAATATGGCACCCACCAGCCAAATGGAGGCTGGAGGATCACTGTGGAATCTTGTTCTAGCTGAAATTAATTCCACGCTCAGAATGCAAAAGGCAGGTTTAGCCCCCTCTTTGACTTTAGACCTTCTCACACCACTTTACCCATTAGAATAATAGTAGAATCAATGAATTGTAGAGTTAGTCCAACACCCTGCAATATAAGAATCTCGGCTAAAGCATCCATTGCAGATGGCCATCCAACCTCTGTCTAAAATCCTCCAAGGAACTAGAGTCCACCACCTCCTGAGGGAGGCCGTTCTACTGTCAAACAGCTCTTACTGTCAGAAAGTGCTTCCTGGTGTTTAGTCAAAATCTCCCTTCTTGTAACTTGAAGCCCTTGGTTTGAGTCCCCCTCCCCCCAGAGCAGGAGAAAACAGGCTTGTTCCCTCTTCCACGTGACACCTTTTGAGATATCTGAAGTTGGCTATCGTATCTTCTCCCAGTCTCTTCTTTTCCAGTCTAAACATATCCAGCTCCTTCAACCACTCCTCATCAGGCTTGGCCTTGATTATCTCGGTTGCCCTCCTCTGCACACATTTGACAAATGTTGAACTGGTCCTGGCTCTCTGTACTCACGTTTTATGGTGGGTGTATTGTGCAACACCTCCTGGACACAAGAATAGTGCTTCGGTGGGAGATTTATCCCACCATGCTTCACTAACAATAGCACATTATTGGTGCACAGAGGGGCTGTTAGGCTGGGCATGGTGCGTGCTCAAATTTGCTGGGGCATTTTTTGAGTGGGCAGGAGCCAACTTGAGCTTCCAGCTGGAAATGTTGGATTTGGATCCAATGAAATAATTGCTTTCATTGCAGCGATTTCCACAAGTGCAATGGAACTTCTCCCTCCATGCAACCCTCTGGAGATATATAGTTGGAAGCAACCCTCTACTAAAACGCTTGTGAATGCATCCCAGTGTTATTGCTGCAGCACATTGAATAAAAACCATTCTCTCAATGACCTTCAAGCAATCCCCCTCCATCTCCAGCACACGCCTGCTCACTGTAAACCTACTGGAAAGGGTGTGGAATGTGGGTAATGGCAGCAGCAAATGCTAAGACCCAAGCTGTTTTTAGAAAGAAGTGAGGGACGCAGAATATTTGCCAGTTCCATGCTAAAGAATGCTTATGAGATCATTCCTCAAACTGCTTTTTCTTCCACACACCTGACATATTGGTTCGGCCTTTACGTTTGCTGGAAGCTCCGTTCGCATTTTTGTATTTTATGGCTCTTAAAGGAGAACAGCTGGTACCATCGATAGCTTGCTGCAGAAGTGCATGAAAGATTCATAATGCAATGTGTTCCATCAAGTGAAACATACACACTTATGCCTACGCCATATGACTCTGATGTCCCTGCCTAATTATTCTGAAGAGCCACGAGATACTGTTTAAATGTGGCATCCAACTAAATTATACTTGGAGCAGAGCCACAGAAATTAATGGAGCTAAGCTAGTCGTGTCCATTATTTTTAATGCATCTACTTTAAGTAGAACTAACACTGGGCATAGCTCCATCAAACGAGGAATACTAAAAAGGGGCTTCATCCCTGTGACAAACACTGCCAACATGGATGCTGCAGTTTTTACCTGCCACAATAAGGACCAGATGCTTCCCATTTCTTCTAAGCAAAGGAAATGATTTTCAAGACACGGGGCCTACTCGGGATGCTACTTAAAAAGGATGGGAGCTGATCTCAAGGGCAGTTACAGCCTCCTGGATTCCCAGACTCCAGGGCTTCCAAGCCCTTTCAGTCATCTTGTTGCAGCAATCCTCCTAAATTGAAATAAATGTGGTATTGTCTTTCCATCCTGGCAGCTGGAGACTTCCGATTGCTGCTCTTGGTTCTCAGGAGCTTGGCAAGTGGTAGGTTTTCTTGCAATTGACCAGACACTGTTTCTGTCTCATGGCAGAAATTTCTGGATCTGAACAACAGCATGAATTGTGGATGAATATGCCCTGTGACTTTGGTTAAATGATCTCGTTCATTCCCCCTCTGCCCTTCAAGTGAGATCTGCAAGGAACCGGGGGTCCTGTAAGTGAAAAGATGGGTGATGGCAAACAAGCTTCAAGAAAAGAAACTTGACTGGCATTATTAATCTTATCCACCATTTCTGAAATGCTCTCCCTGTAAAGTCTGAATGAAACTAGAATACTCTCCAACATTTCTCTAATGAAAATAGGGGTGTTCTATTGCATCCTCACCATCTTCCTCCTCCTCCTCCTCCTCATAATTTTAATATTTATACACTGCCCATCAGATTGGTTTGCCCCAGCCACTCTGGGTGGCTTCCAACATATATAAAAACCTAATAAAACATTAAACATTTTTAAACTTCCCTATACAGGGCTGCCTTCACATGGCTCCATACCCTCCAAGATTTCTCCAGTTAAAAAAGGGACATCCTAAGGAAAAGTAGGACATTCCAGGATCAAATCAGAAACTGGGATGGCTTTTGTAAATGCGGGACTGTCCCTGGAGGGTCTGAACTTGTGATTGGTAGTCTCTCTCTCTCTCTCTCTCTCTCTCTCTCTCTCTCTCTCTCTCTCTCACACACACACACACACACACACACACACACACAGAGAGAGAGAGAGAGAGAGAGAGAGAGAGAGAGAGAGAGAGAGATCATATTCAAGCAAGTCAATCAATATAGATAGAGCAGATGCTTGGCATATTGCAGATGAGCCACTAATGCACTATGAATGAATTGGCTTACTCAACAGTTCTTTATCTGATGAACGTTTTTCTCTCCCTAGAATAAAACTTGGATTGCATTAACCTTTTCTCCAACCTTAACACCGTTTTAATGTCATTGCTTTAACGGCATGGTCCAGTAAATTGTAAAGCTTTTATCAGCTTAGCTGAAGCAAAATGGGATTTGCTATTCTTCAGAGTAAGTAAGCTGGAGTGCCTCGCCTTTTGCAAAAAAAAAAAGGAGGGGGGATTGTGTCAACTGCCTTTAACTGCTGAACTTTTTCCGTAGAAGAAATTTAGTGGTACCCCAACCATTCCCAATGCAGAGGCCATTTAGCCTTTCCCAACCAAATCCTGGGTTTCATACTTATGTGAAACGTTCTCCAACATTGTAGCTACCAGGCTCTTTCCACTTCCTTGCTAGCAGGGATACTGTCCTTCAGAGGGACTCAAAGTGCCTCCACAAAGCAGCAGCCCAAGAAGAAACTTGCCCACATTTCTGTGGGGAGGATAGGCAGGGAGTGTGCCTGCTTGGCCATTGCTGGGCACTCAAGAGGACCCCGGGCAATCATTGTCCAAAGAAGCTGCTCCCTTGACCCCAACTAACAGAAAGAACAGGGGACAGAGAGAGAGAATATGCCAGTGTGATCAACTGTGTTTGACCAAACATGAGGGAGGATGTCTTGGAGGGTGTGATGCACAGGCAAGAGGCAGGAGAAGCATTTTAGAGAATGAAAAGTTGGGAAGGAGCAGCTGGAGTTAAGATAGCACAAGGTATGGATCTCTCTCTGCAGCAGCACCTAGGCTAAGGAACTCCCCGCCTAAAGCAGCCTGCTGGGTGGGGTGGAACTGCCAGTAGATGGGGCTCTATTTCTTACCGGGAAGTGGGCAAGCACACCAGCAAGAGCACCAGATTAGCTCCACCAGGGTGTTTGCACCTTGCTGACCTCCCCACTGCCTAGATTTCCCAGTGAGTGAGTGACCCACCTGCTGGGAAGCTAGTTTGGTAACTCTTCCCTACCCAACAAGCCGCATCTGGTCCCAGCCCATCAGTATTACAGTGGTACCTTGGGTTACAGACACTTCAGGTTACAAACTCCCCTAATCCAGAAATAGTACCTCGGGTTAAGAACTTTGCTTCAGGATGAGAACAGAAATCGTGCTCCGGTGGCATGGCGGCAGCAGGAGGCCCCATTTGCTAAAATGGTCTTCAGGTTAAGAACAGTTTCAGGTTAAGAATGGACCTCCAGAATGAATTAAGTTCTTAACCTGAGGTACCACTGTATGCCGGTGCCTCCACATGAAACAGAAGCAAAAGTAGACAGCAAGGTGACATAAAACTCTGCCTCGGTACCTTTTTATTGAAGTTAAAGGGCATGACAGGGGGCAAGGCAGAGACTTTCAAGGGCCAGATTGAGGGGCCTGGAGGGCCGCACTCAGCCCTGTGGCTTGAGGTTATGCAACCCTGCTTTAAAGGTTTCAGAACCTCCCCACTTCAATTTCTGTAGAAAAACTGTGATGATGCCTTTGCCAATGCTCTCGACCACTATTGAGCAATAGACAAAGGAAGTATCCCACAAATCTTTCCAGAGTGCGATGATAACTTTCATAAGTCAAGAAGAGGATGTAACTTTAAATTTCACATTGCCTAATTTCCCCCCAACCCATATAACAGTACGCACAATGTTTCTTTGGGGTGAAAAGGGTGTTTTGAAGAAAAACCCCATTCTGTTCTTCCCATGGAGAAAGGATCATAACCTTCTGTTTAATGCATCTTGGGGTTCTGGTACTTCTTTAAAAGGAGCCCTTTGGCAATTCCTATAGCAGAAGAAATGTTTCTAAAATATTCAAAAGTCCATTAGCATGCACACAAAAATCATGCCCTTAACATGACATCTCCAAACTGATTTCTGAAATTACGACAAGGAAAGTACATTAAGGAGTTCTCGGTCTCTCTCTCCTTCTGTGGTTTGTTCAAGGAAGACTGTCAAGACAATTTATTAAAACAAGTTTTTAAAAATATGGGTTTTCATAAATAATTTTGAAATGAAAGGCAGGTGAGTTTGAGCGAAATCAACTTTGTACACTTAGCTCCAATATTAGCCAAACTTTGGAGAGGAATACACATATGAAAGCGAGAGCTGGACCATAAAGAAGGCTGATCGCCGAAGAATTGATGCTTTCTGAATTATGGTGCTGGAGGAGACTCTTGAGAGTCCCATGGACTGCAAGAAGATCAAACCTATCCATTCTGAAGGAAATCAGCCCTGAGTGCTCACTGGAGGGACAGATCCTGAAGCTGAGGCTCCAATACTTTGGCCACCTCATGAGAAGAGAAGACCCTGGAAAAGACCCTGATGTTGGGAAAGATGGAGTGCACAAGGAGAAGGACAGAGGACGAGATGGTTGGACAGTGTTCTCGAAGCTACCAACAAGAAAAATTACAATCAACCAAAAAGAATCAAAGACTACTACAATTTACAAAGGATAAATTAACTTCTCACAACATAACTTCCATTGTGACTTACAGTCACCCCGTCAAGGGTCCTGGTTTCCTTTTGTGTGACTCACTTTTCATTATCTCTTCAAACTTTCCCCAAATTTTATTTTAGTAAAGTTTTCTATGTTCTTATAGGGGTCAGTCTAAGCCTGCTAGAGGATTCACATTTTTACAATGCTCTTCAAGATATTTTCTGCAAATGTCCCACTCTCTAACAAAAGTTTGTTCTGTATTGTCTCTAATTCTTCCTCTCATTCTTGCTAATTCTGTATATTCCAATAGTTTTGCCAGCCAATCCAATTTAGTTGGGGTGGTTTCTCCTTTCCATTTTTTTTTCTGTTAGAATTCTTGCTGCAACTGTTGCATACATAAAGACCTTCCTCATATTTTTAGGAATATCTGTACCAGTACCAGTAGAAAGGCTTTGGGCTTTTTTTTTTTTACAAAGGATAATTTAAACATCTTTTTGAGTTCATTATATATAATATATATAACATATAGAGATGTAGAGAGGCGAAGGGTACAATGATTCATATGTGGTGGAATTGCAGGAAAATAAAGAAATTTTGGGATATATTATATAATGAACTGTATCCTCCTCATTTACAGATGGAAGACCAATGATTTAAGACAATGTGTCAGTTGTTTTTAAGAATGATTTCCCTGTGTGTGTTTCCTAGCTGGCATACAACCTAGGGCTAAGTAACCATCCTGTCAGTGCATGAATTTATGCTGGCAAAAAGGGACTTCTCCCCATCCTCTGCCCAAGCGCCCCCTAAATATTTCCTGGGAGTTACCCCACTCCGCTGGGGCAGATTTGAGGAGGGCATGGGGAGAAAAAGGGGAGAGTACTGTTGCTCAAGCATAAATCTTTGTACTGACAGGACGGTTACTTAGTACTACATTGAATGCAAGATTGTGTCAGTTAGATAAAAAATGCAGAAGGGGGAGAAAGGAGTAATCACTAGAACAGATGAGCCTGCAAATGAACAAAATGTGCTCTTTAGCACAAATTAATTCTCTGTCAGGCTGCATTTTTGTAAAAAGCAGATTGCCACAAAGATGATGCCTCCTGTTCATTTTATTGCTTATTGTATTTATTACATTTTCTGGGCAGAGGAGTGTGCTCTGAAGTCAAACTGGAATGCCAGAGTAAATCTGGAGTTAGAAATTAATAATGTTAAAAAAGCAACCTTGTTTTCTTTCTTTAAACACACTCTCCATAGCAACTGGGAGAAATGCCTTTTCATCTCATCCCCTCAATTAAGGAATTGGTTTTTAATTAACAGAGCAGCTTTCTGGAATCATAAAGCCATATTGTGGGAGTGCGAGAATGTTCAGAGGTGCGTAGCAGTGTTCATCGTGGCTGAACACAGGGCGGTCATTACTCAGATTGCATCTTGTCAGCACTGATGGAAAACTCACACTCACAAAAACCCGTGAACCTGTGGATGAATAATGCAGTGCACTGCATCGGTCTAATCATTATTTGATTATTGTGTGTGTGTGTGTGTTTCTTTTCCATTTTCCTTTGCACATGCAAAGTATGAAATCAAACCGCATTGGCCAAAGGCACAGCACTTTGCAAGCACCAATAATCGGTTGGTTGGCAGTGCCTGTGAACCCTGATTTCAACCCAGCTGCATCTTTACTTGTCCACACCTAACATAAGGTGTAAGGAAGGTAGGTATGGCTGGAATGAAATCATGGCTGTGTGTGTCCATGTATTGTTTCGGGAACTGAAAATTAGGTGGAGTGCAGACTCTCCAAGTGCCCCTACTTTCCAAGGACAGTCCGGGATTGACAGAAACCATCCTAGTTTCTGATTTGATCTTGGGATGCCCCGCTTTTCCTAAGGACATCCCTATTTTCATCGGAGAAATGTTGGAGGCTACGGAGTTATGCGACCCCCAAGAGAGCTGAAGGCAGTCCTGTATAGGGAAGTTTTAAAAAAATGTTTATTATACTTTTATCTATGTCTAAAGCTGCCCAGAGTGGCTGGCGTAACACAGTCAGATGGGTGGGGTATATTAATAATAATAATTAATAATAATAATAATAATAATATAGGATGTCCCCATTTTCATTGGAGAAATATTAGAGGATATGGAAGTGGGAGAGGCAGGAACATGTGTTGGCTTGCGCACACTGCAATAATGTTTTCTGAATATCAGTTGCTGGAAACCAAAGGAGGAGAGAGAACTCCCCTGCTCATGCGTTTCTCACAGACATCGAAGTGGCTATTATGAGAACAAGATGCCAGACTAGATGGGTCATTGGCCTGCTCCAGCAGTCTCTTCTTATGTTCTTAAAGTGTTCCCTACAAAGCCACTTCTGCCCTGCAGAAGAGGTCGGGTTGCGGGCTTCATGGCCCCACCACACGTGCAGAGGCTGGAGTCCAGCACCCGTGCAATTGGGGGAATCCCCGGCCACGTCACCCCCAGGCCAGCCAATCGGCTGGCTCTGGGGGTGTGGCCTGCCCTATTTAATGCAGGCGCAGCCAGGGATTTTCCTCTTTTGCCGCCTACCAGCCGTTCCTGTTCCCCACGCTCCCGCCCTATAAGGTTTTTGTTCCTTGACGTAGCGATGGACCTTGGTTTGTCGCCGTTGAGGGTTCTGGTAGGAATTTTTCCACTTGGCAAATTGGCACCAGCCACTAGGTTTTCACCTACTTCGTAGCAAATTGTCACAACTTTCTGGATATTGGAGGTTAGGCATTGGTATTGTTCTGTAGGTGGAAGAGCGGAGTGCCATCACCTGCCCTGCATATTGAAGGGTGGTCCGATAAAGGATTCCGGGGGGCGTGGCCCTGTCCGAAGCCTAGGGAGGTGAGGGCCTAAGGCACGCCCCCTATTGGCGACCCCGGGGGAGTTCCTAGTTGATGTGCATCAGCAGGACTCCCCCTACTGGTGGTTAACCCTTCCGGGACTTCAAGCGGACGGGCTGAAGCCGGATATAGTCGATTAGGACCAATGCCTAAGCCAATACCGCTCATCACCTCTAACCAATAAAGTTGTGGCCTTATTTAGCCCATTAACCTTAATAATTGTGTCATGTGTCTTTATTTCCACTGGGGGGGATTTTTTTTATTTCGTATGATTGTTATCTGTTTGCTTTTCTTGATTGCTTTCCTTTTTGCATCTGCATTTTCTGCTTCAACATGCTCTGGATGACTTTTGCAATGAGGAGTGAGTAACGTCTAAGTCATCTCTCTTGATATATACACACACAAACATACGCGCACACACTCACACACACGCACAAGGATTCCAGATGCCTTTTGTGGTAACAGTTTTCCAGAATGCTGGACGCACTTCGCATTTGAAACAAACAACCAAACATAAACAATGCATTTTAATTTGTCCACAGTGCTTGACAAGAAGCAAAAAGAGCTTTCTCCGTTTTCAGCTCCCTCCCGTGACTTCTCTTTGTCTAATGGAACCCATTCCAGCATTTTCAATCAGTTTATTAGGAGTTTCCCTGGGAATTTCAACTATTGTTTCTTGGAGCAATTGCTGGCCTCCTTCAATTGGATTCTTCCCCTCTTCTGTTCCCTATTAAAAAGCCATTTTTAACTAAGAGTAAATAACACATCTCCCACTTTGTTATTACACCATGTCAGCATCCTGGAATTAGTAGAGTTCTGGAGAAAGAGAGAAAGTGGGGCAAAGCGTGTGTGTGTCTCGCTCGTGGTAGCTTGCTAAGGGAATTTTTTATTCCTTTGTTTGTTGCTTTTAAATCCCACCTTTTCCTCTCAAGAAGCTCAATGTGGTATCCATGGTTTCCCCCCTCCTTATTTTATCCCAACAACAACCCTGTGAGGTAGGCTAGGCTGGGAGGCAGCAACTGGCCCAAGGGGTTTTTATGAGGTTATTTTTTAGTGAATCATAGACTCATAGTATTGGAGAGTTGGAAGAGACCCCAAGGATCATTGAGTCCAAGCCCCCTGCAATGCAGGAATCTCAGCTAAAGCATGCATGACCGATGACCAGCCAACCCCCAAGGAAGATGAGCCCACAACCTTCTGAAGGACTTTGTTCCACTGTCAAATAGCTCTTACTGTCAGAAAATCCTTTCTGATGGATGTTCAATTGGCATCTCCTTTCTTGTAACTTGAAGCCATTGGTTCAAATCCTCCCTTCCAGAGCAGGAGATAACAAGACTGCTCCATCTCCCATGTGGCAGCCCTTGAGATATTTGAAGATGGCTATCATATCGCCTCTCAGTCTCCTCTTGTCCAAGCTAAACATACATGACTCCCACAACTGTTCCTCGTAAGGCTTGTTTTCCAGACCCTTGATCATCTTGGTTGCCCTCCCTGCACATGTTCCAGCTTGTCAACATCCTTCTTAAATTTTGGTACCCAAAACTGGACACAGTCCTCCAGGTGTGGCTTGACCAAGGCAGAATAGAGCGGTATTATTACTTCCCTTGATTTGGACACTATTGATGCAGCCTAGAATAGCAGTCACATTTTTTTGCTGCTGCATCACACTGTTGGCTCATGTGAAGCTTCTGGTCTACTACATCCTTTTCACGCGGAGTTCTGGCAAGCCAGGTTAAAATAAAAATTGCAGCTAGGTAGCAGAGGACCCAGCATCACAGCAAAGAAAATATAATGCAAATGGAGGTGCAGAGAACTACCCAAATTACATAGCATTTGGGGACTGAAAATGGCAGCAGCAAATGCCAATTGTGTTTGCTGGACTGAATTCTGTTCTGGACGTGGGATGAATAAGCCTGCACCTGCAAGTTCTGCTCCTGTTTCTATCTTCTATTTTTGTTGAAATTCTCCAGCACTCTTAGTTGAAATATACTAAGGGGTGAAGGACAGCAAAATGTCTACAGCTGATTTCTAAGGCCTTTGCACTGCATTATGTTCCACATACCCTACCAAAGGGGGATTCTCACCACCCCGGCGATTGCTTTTTATTCATTCCTAAGAACAGGAAGCTGAAATGCCACAAGTGCGGGAAATTGATTTCTTGCTGACCTTAGTCAACGAAACTGTTTCACCGAGGGCTCGTCATGCCCATAATCCCTGCGACATGGAAGCGATCCAATCTGCGACATACTTGGAAGCTGCTCAAAATCAGCTGCAAAATAAACCAGCTGAACTTTTGCTGTGTCAACCTTCCCAGTGGGGAAAGGGCACAGGATCACTCGGTGCTGCGGGGAAGGAAACAGCTCAAAACTCTGCAAGTGAGCATCACACTACTTTCAGTAATTATTAACCTAAATTCAACAGAGTTATCAAGGAAGTTGGGAAACCAACAAGCTTTGACTCCCATGATGAATGAAACAGCACAGAGCTTGGGTCTCTTCCAACTCTACAATTCTGACTCTATATGATTGTAATAACTGACTGATGGTAGCAAGTATTTATATATATATATATATACACACAGGGACGCAGGTGGCGCTGTGGGTAAAACCTCAGTGCCTAGGACTTGCCGATAGCATGGTCAGCGGTTCGAATCCCCGCGGCGGGGTGCGCTCCCGTCGTTCGGTCCCAGCGCATGCCAACCTAGCAGTTCCAAAGTACCTCCGGGTATAAGTAGATAAATAGGGACCGCTTACCAGCGGGAAGGTAAATGGCGTTCCGTGTGCTGCGCTGGCTCGCTAGATGCAGCTTGTCACGCTGGCCACATGACCCAGAAGTGTCTGCGGACAGCGCTGGCTCCTGGCCTATAGAGTGAGATGAGCGCACAACCCTAGAGTCTGGCAAGACTGACCCGTACGGGCAGGGGTACCTTTACCTTTACCTTTATACACACACACACACACACACACACACAGGTGTAACCTCGGGTTATGAATTCAATTTATTCCAGATGTCCGTTCTTAACCTCAAAGCATTCTTAACCTGGAGCCTCCCGCTGCCGCTGCACTGTTCTCATCCTGGGGCAAAGTTGTCAACTTGAGGTGGTACTTCCAGGTTAGCGGAGTTTGTAACCTGGAGCGTTTGTAACCTGACGTACCACTGTACACTCTTTCTGCAGCACCCCTGTGGGGGCTCAGGAACCCATTATGTCACCCCTTGCCTGCCGAGCTGGCAGCTGCTCACCCTTTTCCAAACACCCTTCCTTGTGGGGTGTTCCCTCAGCCTCCTTTCCTCTCTCCACTCCTTGGGAGCCCTCCGGACAGCTGCTGCTGCTGTCCCTGGTCTCTGAGTTGTCTCCTCCCCACAGCCCCAAAGAGAGTTGTAGCCAGGGCTGCATTTGCGTGGCGAGTTCCCGCCTCCCCCCAGTGGAAATAAAGACACATGATACAATTATTTAGGTTAATGGGCTAAAAATGGCCACAACTTTTTTGGCTACAGGTGATGAGCGATATTGGCTTAGGCTTTGGTCCTAACCGACTATCCGGCTTCAGCCTGTTTGCTTGAAGTCCAGGAAGGGTTAACCACCAGTAGGGGGAGTCCTGCTGATGCACATCAACTAGGAACTCCCCTGGGGTCACCGATAGGGGGCGTGCCTTAGGCCCTCACCTCCATAGGCTTTGGACAGGGCCATGCCTCCCGGAATCCTTTAACCAGACTACCCTTTGATGTGTGGGGCAGGTGATGGCACCATGTCCCCTCTTCCATTTACATAATAATACCCCTACCAATGCCTAACCGCCAATGCCAAGGAAGTTGTGACGAAGTAGGCGAAAAACCAAGTGGCTGGTGCCAATTTGCCAAGTGGAAAAAATCCCTACCAGGCCCCTTAATGGCGACCAACTGAAGTCCATAGCAAGGTCAAAGGAAAAACCTAAGGGGTGGGAGGGTGGGAAACCCAATGAGCTGAGGCGGCAAAATAGGGAGATCCCCGGCACATGCCAGAGTAATATAGTGCAAGCAAGTTCGGAAGTGGCTTTGCCTGCAGAGCTCTTAGCCAGGGCTGCTTCAATGAACAGCTATGCAAGCCTTTGGGAGGCAGAGATGTCAGAGGGCGTCAGAGGAGGGAGGGAAGGAAAGAGGGGCAGAGGCCAGTGTTGCCCACAGCACCCCTGATCATCATTCAAGGCACCTCAGGGTGCCATGGCACCCTGGTTGAAAACCACTGCTCTGGGGGAAAGCCATGAGTGTTCAAAAGTGCTTTAAATGTATGGTGTGAATGTGGCCACTGCTTACCCCTCTGAGAAAAGCAAGACAAATCAACACCACTATAAACAAAAGGAGACTGATATCTTTTATCTCTGGAAAGACGCAATGAGCACTTCCTCTTCCAAGCAAGATTGCATCACTAAGCTTTCTGGATGCTTTCTCAGGAGAAGTAGCGCATACACAAACATGTGCATGCTCACATACTTGAAATATTTGAAAATTAGGCAATGAAAAATCCTTGATAGCAAGCGTTCTTTCAGCAGAGAGAAAGAGAGAGACAGAGAGAGGTGGGTCACGGTCTGAGATCTGGCTGATGCACTCTGGTAGAATTTACGCACATCGACAAGCTTTTGACAGCATGCACAGCAGAACTGGAGTCCTCTGGGAACCATTCCCCCAATGCACATCATGTTCTCACATGAGTCATTTCCGGGAGATTTCGCAGGGCCTTTGATTACCGGGTGCTGTGATATCACACTTGAGAGGAACATCTCCCCTGCACATGGGCATACGGGCAGGGGGTCGCGATGATGGGGACCTCTGACGAAATAATTCCCGGAGACAGCTGACTTCGATTGTGGACTAGGCAGGAAATCAATTCCCACAGAGGAATACATGCAGGAAAGATTACAGGGAAAGGAAGTATCTTCATGGCTTCCACCCAAAGGATATGTGAGTAGGAGATGAAAAGTGAGATGCTCAAATAGGAACTGAAAAGCTGCCTTATATTGAGTCAGACCTATTGCTCCATATCATTCAGGATTGTCAGGGTTTCACAAAGGAAGTATTTTCCAGATTCTAATTCGTATTCCTCCATAGTGTCTCCACATTGGACACTGGAACACTGAACACTGGAAACTGTCTTAAACTGGGCCAAACCATTGGTCCATCTTGCTCCATATTGCCTCTGTAAGATTTCAGACAGGGTTCTGATCCAGCCCTCCCTGGAGATCATAGAATCATAGAGTTGGAAGAGACCACAAGGGCCATCGAGTCCAACCCCCTGCCAAGCAGGAAACACCATCAGAGCACTCCTGACATATGGTTGCCAAGCCTCTGCTTAAAGACCTCCAAAGAAGGAGACTCCACCACACTCCTTGACAGCAAATTCCACTGTCGAACAGCTCTTACTGTCAGGAAGTTCTTCCTAATGTTTAGGTGGAATCTTCTTTCTTGTAGTTTGGATCCATTGCTCCGTGTCCGCTTCTCTGGAGCAGCAGAAAACAACCTTTCTCCCTCCTCTATGTGACATCCTTTTATATATTTGAACATGGCTATCATATCACCCCTTAACCTCCTCTTCTCCAGGCTAAACATGCCCAGCTCCCTTAGCCATTCCTCATAAGGCATTGTTTCCAGGCCTTTGACCATTTTGGTTCCCCTCCTCTGGACACGTTCCAGTTTGTCAGTGTCCTTCTTGAACTGTGGTGCCCAGAACTGGACACAGTACTCCAGGTGAGGTCTGACCAGAGTAGAATACAGTGGCACTATTACTTCCCTTGATCTAGATGCTATACTCCTATTGATGCAGCCCAGAATTGCATTGGCTTTTTTAGCTGCCGCGTCACACTGTTGGCTCATGTCAAGTTTGTGGTCAACCAAGACTCCTAGATCCTTTTCACATGTACTGCTCTCAAGCCAGGTGTCACCCATCTTGTATTTGTGCCTCTCATTTTTTTTGCCCAAGTGCAATACTTTACATTTCTCCCTGTTAAAATTCATCTTGTTTGTTTTGGACCAGTTCTCTAATCTGTCAAGGTCGTTTTGAAGTGTGATCCTGTCCTCTGGGGTGTTAGCCTCCCCTCCCCAGATGCTGGGGACTGAACCTGGGATCTTCCACATGAAAAGAAGATGCTCTAAAACTGAGCAGCATCCAGTGGTAGGAACACCCCGTATGCATTTGGGGAGCTGCAAGGTCACACAGTGTATTCCCATTCCACATTGACAAAACATACCTACTGCAGGGTGCACACTTTGTGAAAATGAGACCCTGTTGCATAGAGCTTAATCCACACGAAAGGGGATCCTGATTAGCTCAATATCCCTCTCATGAGGAGGAGCTCTATCTGCATACATGCCATAGCTCAGGGATAGAGCACCTGCTTTGCATGCAAGAGGTCCCAGGTTCAATCCCCACCATGGTCAGGAAGTAGTGGGAGAGATGCCTCCTTCCTGAAACCCTGGAGAGCTGCTGCCAGTTAGTGTTTACAATACTGAGCTAGATGAACCACTGGTTAGATGTGGTATATAAGCCTAGGTGGTGCAATGGTTCAGTGTATCTGGCTGCTGACCAGAAAGTTGGTGCTTCAAGCTCACCCATGGATAGCTGTCCACAAGGGGTTGGACAAGATGACCCTCACTGTCCCTTCCAACTCTACAGTTCTATGATTCTATGATATCAGTATGCACAGAAAGCAGCTTGAGGTGTCTGTCAAATGCAGGGGAGGCAGGACTAGTGGGTGTGTAAGTAGGTGGGGCTACCTTGCATGAGACTCTTAATCTCAGGGTTGTGGGTTCGATCCCTCAGTGGGCAAAAAGATTCCTGCATTGCAAAGGGGTTGGGCTAGATGACCCCTGGGGTCCCTTCCAACTCTACGATTCTATGAGTTCATGGCTGCAAGGCACCCTTAATTCCTGGATTTAGTAAGTGTTAGAATTTAACGTTTGGAGAATTAAACTGGAAATCTTAACCAGTGGCGTAGCGTGGGTTGTCAGCACCTGGGGCAAGGCAAGTAATTTGCGCCCCCTAACCCTAACCCCCAGATGTTGCGCCCGGTGCAGCTGGCACCCCCTGCACCCCCCACGCTACGCCACTGATTTTAACTCTTAACAGACTCTTAACAGCTGGATTCAGCTATCTGAGAGATAGGCCATTAACAGAGAACAAAGACATGGAGATGGGCCATCAATACAGCAGAGACTCTGCCATCCAGCAGATGGGTGAAGCCAGTGGTGTAGTGTGGGTTGCCAGAACCCAGGGCCGCATCCGTGTCACCCAGGAGAACCACTTCCTGGTTCACACGGAGAAGCTGTTTTCAATGGAACCTGGTAATGGAAGCACACAGCTGTATTGAGGCAGCACCAGGTGTTGAAATTTTGCACCCCTAACAGTGTTGCGCCCAGAGCAACTGGCCCTGTGCCCTGCCCCTCATGCTACGCCACTGGAGCCTCGCCCATGAGCTCTGAGATTTTTTTTAGTCAGAAGACAGTGCCAGAGTTTTTGTTAGGAGGAAGTTTTGGGGTTTCAGTTTGTTGTGGCATGATTGAGGGAGAACGGTGTCAGTTTGTTCAACGCAGCAAGCTGCTGAGAGACGCTAAAGCACAAAGTGAGGTTCCTGTTTGAATCGCAGGCTGTAGCAATGGGAGAAATGGGACCCTCTTGAAATGTGATTCTGGGAGCCCCTCCATCAAAGGCTTAGGTTGTATATGTGTGAAAATAAACCATATATCATAAAGACACCATAGTCTCTGCTGCACCCCATTTCCAAAGCAAACATGAACACAGGATAAATGCCTGGACCCCCAGAATCTCGCACCACTCAGAGACTGGGGTGGTTCTGTAACAATACAGGCTTGAATAAGAATGGAATATCACAAGAAAGGCTTTTGAAAAGGTTGCAGCCAGCTATTCTCCTCTCCTTATTCCAATCTAGTGACTCAAAGAAGCACAGAATTTCTTAAACCCTTCTGTAGCTATAAGAAGAAGAAATGCAAACCTCAGCTGAAATTAAATGATTACTATTATTATTTTTAAATCCCGCACTTTGACAAAGTTCCAGTCCTTGCAGGGAAGGGAAATATGCAGTCAACTGCTTTAGTGATCCTGTCATCTTCACTGGCGACACAAAGCCTGCTTTTGGATGCCTTCTGCTGTATGCAAATATTTGCATGTGGAAAAATTAAAGTGAGAAACCGCAAAATACTACCCAGCTTGTGGAAACGAAGCCTCTTCTTTCTGGCACCAGATTAGCTTTTGCCCACAAATCACTCTGCCTTGGTAAGAGCAAAGTCCCAAATATTCCAGTGATCTGAGGATGGGTGTGTGTGTGTGTGTGTGTGTGTGTGTTGAATTATACACTACAGTTGAATTATACACTACAGTTGAATTATACACTACAGTTGAATTATACACTACAGTTGAATTATTTAGGTTTCTGATTTTTTAATACAGATACATGTCAGTTTCGCATGTGTTCATACTTCTGTGCCACCCCACTTAAGTGTTATTCTCTGAAATACTTTAAAAAACCATCCCTTCAAAAAAATCATTCTTCAATGGGTATTTGGTCACATAACCGAATAAGTTCAAATATGTATCTTAGTGTACGCATTTCTAAAAAAAATATTCTTGCCCTAAAATGCACATTTTTTATTGTGCAATTTTGGTACTTTTTTGAGCTGAAAACTACCACAACATTCAGAGAATTGCAAAAACAGAAGGCTAAATTACACTGGGACCAATGAAATTCCATCATCCTGGAGGGTTGGCCCTTTAAGTACCATAGTTCTCAAAAAAGGGGGTACAGCCTAGGAAGAGCAGACCAGAGACAGAGGCTCAAAAGACCTCAGTCTACCTGTAGTCCTTGCCTTGTAGGTGCCTCTGCAACACCAGAACAGGGCAGTCCCCCTTGGACCTCTCTCCATCCTAATCCCACATGTGTTTGGGTGAATGAGTGTTTCGCAAAAGCAGCAGGCAAAGGCAGAATGTCACACAATTGTACTGTGTTCCTCTTCCAAAACCCTAACAATTTTCTTTTTTAAAAAGTGGAGTACTAACTTTGCATCCTTAATTGCTGAAGCTAAATGGATGCTGAAGGAAATCGAGAGCACAGCCTGGCTATGTTGGCTGAAACCACCCCATTCCTCGCATTGCACTTTCTAGGCAAATACTTTCCACGACTTCCAAGAACAAGGTAGCCCAGTGTGACCTTTGAGAGACTCTCTGCTCTGATTTAAGGCAGGCACTTCCTTCCTGGACCCCGGTTTTGTTTGCCGGTAGGTTTGTGTGTCCAGGTTCAACAGACCTGGAAAATCTCTTTGCAAAGCAGAATGCCTCGATGTGCCCGCAGGAGAGAGCAGGAGAGTCGTACACATTCTCAGCAATTCTCCTCTCACAGAGAACTTGGCCTGCCACAGATATGCTCCCTGCTTATGACTCACTACCCCTGTTTGTTTGGAACACTTCCCTATTTATTTATGAAACAGGGCTGCCCAGTACTTTTGGCTCTGGCTCCCGGCCTGCAGGGAAGGAAATTTCCCTCGAGGACTCTTGTTCCCTTACGTGCGGCGTCAGGCAGACATGCGGAGAGGCCGTTTTGCTTGAGGCGCTGTGTTCTCCTCTGTTCTCCCTTGCCAGGATGAACTTGCCTGGCTTTCTAGCCCTGGTCTGAGCCCAGGAGACCCTTCCAGTGAAAGCTACTGTGTGCTTACAGTGGTACCAACATTCCCTCTTCCTCTTTATCTGGAGGGCTTACAGTCTTTTTTAAAATGTTTTTTATGTTTTTATGTATGTTGAAAACTGCCCAGTGTGGCTGGGGCAATCCAATTAGATGGGCGGTGTATTGGTGGTGGTGGTGATGATGATGATGGAATAACAGGTAAAGGGACCCCTGACCATTAGGTCCAGTCATGGCCGACTCTGGGGTTGCAGCACTCATCTAGCTTTACTGGCCGAGGGAGCCGGCGTGCAGCTTCTGGGTCATGTGGCCAGCATGACTAAGCCGCTTCTGGCGAACCAGAGCAGCACACGGAAATGCCGTTTACCTCCCCATCAGAGCGGTACCTATTTATCTACTTGCACTTTTGATGTGCTTTTGAACTGCTAGGTTGGCAGGAGCTGGGACTGAGCAACGGGAGCTCACCCCGTCGTGGGGATTCGAACCACTGACCTTCTGATCGGCAAGTCCTAGGCTCTGTGGTTTAACCCACAGCGCCACCCGCATCCCACGTTATGTATTTTTAAAAAGCACTATTGTATATCTATATTTTCCATTTTGTCTTTACATGCAGATACGGTTTAAGCCTTGAAATTAAATTATTTGTCAGCATAACTTTTGTGAAAATTATTTATATACTTACTTATTTATAAGACTTCAGTTATCCCCAGGGTAAAAAAAGGGGGGCACATTATCCACCTGGCCCGGGCCTCTGCCTGGCTCTGCAAAGCCCTGGGGAAGACACCCGGGGTGGACCACATCCACGGCACCCCCCTTCCTCCACCAGTAGAAGGAGGAGACTTGGCCTGGCGAGACACAATTAGTTGCCCCCAGCAACACAGAGACACACCTCTCTCTATAGCAATGTGCAAGGAGCTCTATGTTGGTGGTAGTGGTGGGGGGCTCCAGTGATATGCACACTAGAGCTGGGAGGGGAGGCAGTGGCTGCTGGAATGGTGCCCCCAGCCGTCCTGCAGGGCCCTCCCAGCCTACTGCAAGGTCCACTTGGAAACCTCTCCTTAGCAGGCACTGGAGAGATGACTAGGGAGAACAGCCAGCACTCGCCTCGCCAAGGCCGTGTCTGCTCACTGGATGAAGGGATGCTCCTGCTCCTGCTGCTGCTGCTGCTGTTTCCTCCAGAAAACAAAACCACTGCAGTCAGTTGAATCATGCACTCTTATTGTTTTGAGAAACATGATATCGGTTGAGGCTGTTAGGGGGCTTTTTTCTTTACAAATCATTTAAAATATATATATATATATTTAAATATTTTTAGCAAGGTTTTCCTGGACATTTAAAATCATATTTAAATATCTCTTCCCCCAAGGTTTTTCCTGGACATTTTGCCAATTCGGCAAAAATCCGCCCGGATGCCGTTTTGTCAGTCCGATTCCCGGACATGTCTGGGAAAACCCTATATAGCAGCCCTGTATTCCGCCCTTCATCCAAAGATCTCAGGGCCAGCTCTGTCCATAGCTGTCAACTTTCAGATTTGAAAATAAGGGATCAGTAGCCTCGAAAATAAGGGATCAGCAGCCTCACCTGTGTACGGGATATCTAACAATCTGGGATAGCAGCGGGAAGCAGCAGGAAACGGCGCTGGAATAAGGGAATTTCCCGCAAAAAAAAGGGAAGGTTGACAGCTATGGCTCTGTCTGGCACCATCATTATTCATTTCTCAACTAAACACATTTTTGACTAGTCTTTTTGAGGGGGCTGGCCTGAGGTAGGCAGCTGTAAATGGCTTGGGAGCTGATCTGCTATGGTGTTGAGCTGCCTTGTCCATTTCTGTTTGATGTTTGAAGTGGCTTTCGGTGGAGATTTCATTGCTGTAGTAATCCACAGCTTTGCATAGTAAGCAGAGGGCTGTTCTGCTCCACTCTGGTGCTGAGCTGAGAGGAAAAAGACTTCAGCAGAGCCATGGATCAAAAGAAGAGTGGGTTGGTGGGGTTTCAAGTCATTGTGTGTGTGTGTGTGTGTTTTACTGCCTGTCTATTTTCTCTCTCTCTCTCTCTCTCTCTCTCTCTCTCTCTCTCTCTCTCTCTCTTTCTTTCTTTCTCGGCATGTCTCTCTCTCTCTGTGTGTGTGTGTGTGTGAGAGAGAGAGAGAGAGAGAGAGAGAGCGTGAGAGAGAGAGAGAAACAGAGAGAGAAAATGTATATCTGTTTGCTTTTGTCTCTCTGTTTCTTTCTCTCTTTCTCTCTCTTTATCTGCAAGTAAACTCTGGCTATGCCCACTTTTGCTTTGGCCACACCCATCCCTAGCAAGTGGCCCCTGGAGGCTTGGGTAACAGCAAATGTGGCCCTCGGGCCCTCCAAAAGTAAATAGTGCCATGTCTAATCAAAAACAAACAAGCCTGCATTAATTGAGCACACAACAATCCATATAGCTGCTTTTCCTTGCAAAATGTAAAGCAGGATTTCCCAAACTCGGGTCTCCAGCTGGTTTTGGACTACAATTCCCATCATCCCTTGTTAGCAGGACCAGTGGTCAGGGATGATGGGAACTGGAGGCCCAAGTTTGGGAAACTCTGATGTAAAGGATCCACATGACTCAGAGCTATCTGAAGCAATCAGTATTGCTGTAGCACTGAGAGTGGTATTCTCCACTAGTCCTACTGAGAGTAGACCCACTGAAGTTACCTGAAAAGAATAAGCTAGATTCATTAGTTTTAATGGGGCTTGGCTGAAGAGGACTTAAGTGAATGCCACATCCCAAGTCCACCCTGGTTACAATCTCCACCCCTCCCCAACTCCACCTTAATCAGCATTAAAATTCCGAAGTGTGCTCAATCTGTTCTCGGCACTGATAAGAATGAGATGGGAAGCTCACATCTGCTGGATGTAATCAACCTTCAGGTCTGTAAATGGATTGGCAAGATGCCTCCCACACACTCTCCCTCAGGTGACTTGGCTTCCTTAATTACAATGCCCGTTGCTGCAACCCAGAGCTAAGCCAAATCACACAGCACTCCACCTTTATAAATAACTATCTTCTTAGACTGGATTTGTCCTCCAGACTCCTCAAGAGCACAATGTAAGTTAAGTGTCTAATGACCAGGAGGGAGGGAGGAAAGAGAAGTTTCAGTCCTAAGAGCCATGGAAGTGTCTTTGATTTGTAAAAGCCCTGTGGTCATGGGCAGGTGGCTCTGAGAACTGTACATGTATTCAATTGCCCTAAAGCAAAAGAGCTTTACTGTTACTCAAAGCAGACCCTCCAAGTGTCCCAATTTTCCAGGGACAGTCTCAGATTTACAGATACCATCCCGGTTTCTGATTTGATCCCAGAATATCCCACTTTTCCTTAGGGCATCCCTATTTTCATTGGAGAAATGTTAGAGAGTATGGTAGCAAGTCCCTATTGTCATTGGAGGATATGGAGTTATGCGACCCCCCCCCCCCCGAGCCAAATAGATAAGTAAGAAGACATCTGAAGGCAGTCCTGTATAGGGAAAGTTTTCTTAAAATGTTTTATTATGTTTTTATATATGTTTGAAGCTGCCGAGAGTGACTAGGGCAACCCAGTCAGATGGGTGGGGTATGGTGATGATGATGATTGAATAAGACATCCCTATTGTCATTGGAGAAATGTTGGCACGTATGTCAAAGCAGAGTTGCTGGCTCCTAAGTGGAAAAACGAGTCCCTTCTGCCTTAGGAACATAAGAAGAACCTTGTTGGATCAAGTCAAAGGTCCACCAAGTCTTGCATCCTGTTCTTACAGTGACCAACCGGATGCCTTATGGCAGCCTTTCTCAACTTGTGGGTCCCCAGATGTTGTTGAACTACAACTCCCATCACCCCTAGCTAGCAAGGCCAGAGCTCAGTGATGATGGGAGTTGTGGTCCAACAACATCTGGGGACCCACAGGTTGAGAACTACTGCCTTATGGGAAGACCAAAGGCAGGACTGCGACAACACTCTACCCATGAAATTCCTGGTATCCAGGAAAATGGTTTTCCTCTGAAGGAAAAGGATAGGCATTGTGTCTAATAGCCTTACCCTCCATGAATTCGTCTAATCCTCTTTTAAAGCCATCAAAAGTGGATGCTCATACTTCAATGAAGGCCAGGAGAAGGCCTCATGCGGTTAACTTCTCCCACTGGGGTAGGAGAGTCCCTTTCAGAAAAGTGCTGAAGAAATATTTAATTGAAAGAAAAAGGTGCACACCGTGCTTGGCTATTTTGCAACAATAAAATAAGCTCCAAGCACCACATCCACCAAAATTCCAAATAAGTGCTAAGGTGCCCTGAAAATGAGCCACATCATAGAAATATTTCTATTAATACATTAATAATAATAATAATAATAATAATAATAATAATAATAATTCAGTATCCAACACATCTATATAATGGAGCCACATTAGTAAGCTAGGGAGTAATTAAATATAGAAGAGAATCATTTGTTATATTCTTTACATCCATTGAAATGCACTCTTGAGAGCTTCCAACCATCTTTGAGAGAATTCATTGTTTGTTTACGAACCACTTGGCTTCTCAAGCATCTATATAATTTTTGAAAAGAGGGAGGGGGAAAAGATATTGCTGAATAGTCTGGACAATAATTGTTTTAAGGTGGGTCAACTGCATTCCACTTGCCTGCAGACATATCCCGACAAAACAATTACTCCAAAAGAGTGATGTGCTCAGACAGTAAATAATGTTAAAACCTCAGTTTTATCCCCTAGTTTATCTGTAAGTGGAAATGGAAATAAAATATAGGGCATTAAGAAAAGTCGGTGAGAGAAAGAAGCTGAATGGGTCTCTGTGCTTGCACAGAGTACTTCAGGTGTTGCCGAACTTCTTCAGCCTGTGGGCACATTTTTGAAATTTGAGTGGGTGCCATAGGCACCAACTGCTCTCCACACTTCACCCAGCTTCCCAGATAAAGCCACTGGCCTCGCACATTTAGGTCTGGTGCGGCCAAGGCTCTTCCTCTTTCCCACGCCGTAGCTAGCCAGATTTTTTCCCTTCCCTCCCACCCGTTAGGTTAGGCTCTATGACGATGCTATGGGCTTCGGCTGGTCGCCGTCAAGGGGCCTGGTAGGAATTTTTCCATTTGGCAGATTGGCCCAGCCACTTGGTTTTCACCTACCTCGTAGCTACCCGTCACAACTTCCTCGGCATTGGCGGTTAGGCATTGGTAGGGGTACCTTCCCCCAAAACAAAGGGTAGTCCAGTAAAGGATTCTGGGTGGCGTGGCCTTGTCCTAAGCCTATGGAGGTGTGGGCCCACGGCACGCCCCCGAGCGGTAATTCCAGGGAGAGCTCCTAGTTGATGTGCCTCAGCAGGACTCCCCCTACTGAAAACCCTTACCAGTTTTCAAGCAAGCGGGCTGAAGCCGGTTAATTGTTAGGACCAATGCCTAAGCCAATACCACTCAATTCTTGTAATCAATAAAGTTGTGGCCTAGTCTGACCCAATAACTCGAATTCTTGTGTCTCGTGTCTTTATTTCTGAGGGGGGAGGTGGGAACTCATCACACAAGCCCTTTTCCCAAGAGACTGTATATGCTCACATTTTGCTTTCTCATGGGATCTGGGTAAAAGCATTAATCAGATCTTTGAAAACTGCATGGAGGTAAAAGAGGACATGAGAAGGAGCATCACTTTCTCAACTTCCTCCTTTTGTGTACGTTTCATGGGAAGGAAGGTAAGTGCCCTCAACACCTCCAGTGTTGGGCAGGTAAGAGATGTTACGGGCACCAGGGAAAGATTTCACATCCACAGGCATCACAGTGGTGACCACATTGGTAATCTCTGGGGCACACATATGAGATCCATCTTTTGCTCTTTCTCACGCCCTTCATCCTACACACTGGATTCTCATGGGACAATTAACCATAGTCAAGCCAGGCCCAGGGTCCCCCTTGGTAGAATGAGTAGTACGGCCCCCAAACTCAGCATGGTTGGCTTGCCTCAATTTTTAGTAAGCGAGTTAAGAAGGGGGCATAACACCATTTGAAGTAAGCAAGATATTACCATCCTAAGACGTCCCCCACCTAAGAACATTAAGTCCAGAGTCTAAAATTACATAACTGCACTGCTGATTGGCCATGAACTACAAGTCCGTGTAATCATAGACCACTGACTCAATTAATTTCACAGTTCAGCTTTAAAAAACAACAGCTATTTCCTGAGGTCTTAAGGGGAAATTCCCTGTGGTTCAGTGCATAGCTGGTATCACATTATCTATCCCCATCACCACTATATATATATAAAAATCCCAACCAACAGCAGCAGCCAAGTTAGAACCTTCTAGATGCTGCTGAACTCACATCAGCCCCAGCCAGCATGGCCAATGGTCAGAGATGATGGGAGTTGTAGTCCACTGACTTCTAGAGAGCACACAGCTTCCATTATCCTCAGTGTTGTTGGACACAACTCCCACCACCTGTGTCTACCACATAGTCTACCACTGCAAAAGAACATCACAAGAAGCCCCAAAGCAGGGTTTGAAGGTGACAGCTCTTCTCCACAGAAGGCCACCAGCAACTGGTATTCCGCAACACACTATTGCTTAAACATGGAAGCTCCATTTAGCAGATGAAGCTATCATCCTTGAGTTTAACACATCATTTCCTTTCTCGTTAAATGTCAGTATCGTAGGCCAACACTGAATTTGTCCAAAGTTTTCAGTGCACACAATTTTTTCAGCATCACCTTCGACAGTCGTATGCAACTCAATCCTACTTGAACCAAACAAGTAGTTTGTATCACTGTGTGAATCCAGTCCTAAAAGAGTATTTTAGGTTTTTAATCAAATCAATGCTAAGTATCTGCAATAAAGAATCCAATCAACAACAACCAAATTAAAATCCACACCGCTATTGCTGCTGATCTTCTACAATGTTGTTTTTATTAAATTTCCACAGTTAATATAAGAAACCCTCAAATTTTGACCTACTTATTGAAAGCTATCCACCTGTCTCCCTGCAAAAAGATAAAACAAAGAAATGTTCGTGGTGACAGTGGCCATGTACAGACATAACACTAAACCTTGATGTTAGGAATGAGCCTAGCCCAAACTGTTTGTGTCCAGGGCAGCTGTTTACCAGCTCCATCTGGTACGTAGGCTGAGACTCTGCCTGCTTCTGCACTGTCTCGCCAGAGTGGTGCATGCTCTGGTTATCTTCCGCTTGGACTACTGCAATGCATGGGGCTACCTTTGAAGGTGACACAGAAGCTACAATTAATCCTACAATTAATCCAGAATGTGGCTGCTAGACTGGTGACTGGGAGTGGCCACCAGGAACATGAAACACCAGTCCTAAAAGATCTACATTGGTTCCCAGTATGTTTCCAAGCACAATTCACAATGCTACATTGGTTCCCAGTATGTTTCCAAGCACAATTCACAATGCTGTTCATAAGATTGTGTTTCCACATTTGATTAAGCAGAAGTTGTGGCATTGCCCAAACTCTGATAAACTGTGGTTAATCTGAATTATGGTTTGTCTGAAATAAGTCAATTTCACACAGCTGGCTTGCTTCAACAAAATATACCTAAGATTAGCCACAGTTCTGAGTTCTGATACAATCCTAAACTATAGTTAATATAGGAAATGTCAGTTTCACACAATGGTTTAGGAAGCTGGCTTGCTTCAACACAATATACTTAAGATTAGCCACAATTTAAAGTTCTGATGGAATGCTAAACTATGGTTAATCAAAACTGGAAAACAAAAGCTTCTAACATCCTTCGGGGATGGAGAGTGGAAGCATGTGAGGCAACGGGGATGCTAGCCTTTTGTCATCAGCCCCAATGCAGTCAGCGAGTTCAAGTAAGCATAGACATAAGAAATACCTTCACTGAGGATGTCAGGGAGTATGTCTCCTGGATCTTGTGCAATGGCCGACCTCCTATAGACCATGTGACTCCTCCCTCTCTCTTCATCCATTTGTTTCCCTTTCTCCAATGGCTCAATGAAATATTCATCTTCACCCACTTTGATCATTCCAGCCTAGGCAGAAAGAGGAAAAGAAGTAAGAAGACACCAATATGTGAAGGATCCATCTTCCAGATTTGTCATGATAATTGTCGTTGGGATCATTCAATTGTCAACCACCGAATGCAGTGCAGTCATACCTCTTGTTACGTTCGGTTCAGGTTACGTGTTTTCAGGTTGTGTCCTGTGGCAACCCGGAAGTACCGGAAAGGGTTACTTCAGGGTTTCGCCTCGCATGCATGCGCAGATGCGCAAAATGACATTACGCGCATGCACAGAAGCGGCAAATCGTGACCCATGCATATGCAGATGCGGGTTGCATTCCTTTCAGGTTGTGAACGGGGCTCCAGAATGGATCCCGTTCACAACCAGAGGTACCACTGTACAAAACAAGGGTGGAAGACCTAATCTTATGCTTGGATGAGAGGTACAGAAATCCTGTTGGAATTGCTCTGCAGAGGAGTGTGGAAATGTTAAGGGACAAACACAAGTTGGAGTGTGTGCATCTACAAATTGGCAATCAACTGTCTCCCTGTAATGGGTTCAGATGCAGCAGGACTCCAGTTGGAGTCAGACTATTCCTGAACTACTGGGTCTGGGCAATTGGGGAGCAGGCATAGCTCAGTGACAGAACATCTGCCTTGCATGTAGAAAGTCTCAGGTTCAATCCCCGGCATTTCCAGGTAGGGTTGAGACAGAAATCCTGAAATCCTGTAGGGGCAAAATGGAACTAGATGGACCAGTGGTTTGGCCCAGTTTAAGGCAGTGACGCTGCGGGTGGCGCTGTGGGTTAAACCACAGAGCCTAGGACTTGCTGATCAGAAGGTCGGCGGTTCGAATCCCCGCAACGGGGTGAGCTCCTGTTGCTCGGTCCCTGCTCCTGCCAACCTAGCAGTTCGAAAGCACATCAAAAGTGCAATAAGATAAATAGGTACCACTCCAGCGGGAAGGTAAACGGCGTTTCCGTGTGCTGCTCTGGTTCGCCAGAAGTGGCTTAGTCATGCTGGCCACATGACCTGGAAGCTGTACGCTGGCTCCCTTGGCCAATAAAGTGAGATGAGCGCCACAATCCCAGAGTTGGCCACGACTGGACCTAATGGTCAGGGGCCCCTTTACCTTTACCTTTAAGGCAGTTTCCAATGTCCAGTGTTCGGGTGCCCAATGTACTAATTGCTATGGGGGAATATGAATTTGAATCTGGATCTTCTCACTCCTGATCCATCATGAAAACCACACTGTCTTGAACCATCGGGGGGGGGGGGAGCAGCAGCAGCAGCTCCATGGCAGAGGAGAGCTAATAAATTAAACAGCAATGAGAATTTGCAGAATCATGTGGGATCTATTCCCTAGTTGGAATGCTTAGGACCAGTGTTTAAAAGTTATTCAACACAACTTCAAAGTTGTGGTTACTTAGAACGCCTCTGCCCCGAAGCCATTCAGATGTTGGCCGTGGTGAGAGAAGGCAGTGGGGGAAGGGGCAGTAAAAGGGGAAGCACATCCTACCCAGGTAAAAACCACTCAAGGAAAGCAGGGCCACTAGAGGGTTTGGCTGGGTAAGAGAAGTGGCCTGGGAGATTCCTGAGAGCCATATAGAGAGGCTTGGAGGGCCATATTCAATTCCCCAGCCCTAGTCTATAGGATTGGAGGAATAGCTCCTCAACTACTTGGTTGCTGGAAGGGAGAACATGTAAGCTTTTGGGGCTGAAGAGACTTTGCCTTTGGCTGTATTACTGTTATCTATTTACCGTAGAGTAAGTGCAAGTAGATAAATAGGTACCACTCCAGTGGGAAGGTAAATAGTGTTTCCGTGCGCTGCTCTGGTTTCACCAGAAGCGGCTTAGTCATGCTGGCCACATGACCCGGAAAAAATGTCTGCATACAAACGTCGGCTCCCTCTGCCAGTAAAGTGAGATGAGCGCCGCAACCCCAGAGTCGTTCATGACTGGATTTAACTGTCAGAGGTCCTTTACCTTTTTAAAAGCCTCATTGAATTCAATGGGACTTACTTTTGAGTAGACATGCTGTCTATCCACCCCCACTTTGTACTCCTTTCCAGGGCCGGATTTAGGTTTGATGAGGCCCTAAGCTAAAGGGGCCCTTTAAATGTGATATTTTAGGGAACAGGCTAACAGGCAGGGCCCCTTACTTACATCAGAGGAGCCTACACAACACAAAACACTGTTGCTGTATGTAGCTTTAATTTTATTTGTTTTTTATCTTATATTTTGGAAATCTACATCCAGGGTTTTTTTCCCTTTAATTTTTTAGGGGGCCCTAAGGTATAGCTTGTTTAGCTTATACGTAAATCCGGCACTGCTCCTTTCAAGGAAAGAAGTCAGGGGTTGGAATATTTCATATAATTACCTGTTTTGATCATTCTTGCTCCTTGAAAAGTTGTGTGTGGTTTTTTTAAGGCTAATATGCAGCACCATCAAAACACGCAAGACATTCTTAAGGCAGAAATCAGCTGGCAGTGGTTCTCGAGGATCACTGGCACAGATATTTCCCAAATCTGCTACTGAAGATCCTTTTCATTGGGATATGGCAGAACTGAAGTGCAATGCAGAGCATCCACTCTGCCTCTGAATGGCCCCTTTCCTCAACAATAACCATTGGGCTATTTAAGTTCAAATAAGTCCATTTCAGGATCACACCCTCATTTTCCCCTTTCCGTATGGCCAAGAAACATTATTAGGTTGGCAACCTAGCAGCCTCCTGGCAAGTGAATGGATTGCTTTCTTGCTATTTGAAATGGAGGGGGGGTGCGGACAGAGAGAGTTTGTGCCTACAGTTGCTATGCTCATGACGTAAGATTCTATCTTGGCACTCCCACGTTTGTTTAAATATCCCATTTTCAATGCTTTCAGCTTGGAAGTATTCAAAGGAAAGAAAACAAAAGAAAGGAGGCCCAAAACAGCCTTTTCCCCCAGCAGGTTCCTCTTCCATTTTTCTGTTTTACAGCGAAAGATGGGTTGGGTGGTAAGATAGATGATGACATTATTCATGAAAGGTTAACGGGGGGGGGGGGGGATATTTTCAAAAACAAGTTGTTGGTGTTGGGTAAATAGAGAAGTGATGGGTAATTTTTCGTTTCTATCAGTTCCTCATTTTTCCAGTATTGAGTTCAGTTCTCCATATACAGTCATAAAGGTAAAGGTAAAGGTACCCCTGCCCGTACGGGCCAGTCTTGACAGACTCTAGGGTTGTGCGCCCATCTCACTTAAGAGGCCGGGGGCCAGCGCTGTCTGAAGACACTTCCGGGTCACGTGGCCAGCGTGACAAAGCTGCATCTGGCAAGCCAGCGCAGCACACGGAAACGCCGTTTACCTTCCCGCCAGTAAGCGGTCCCTATTTATCTACTTGCACCCGGGGGTGCTTTCGAACTGCTAGGTTGGCAGGCGCTGGGACCGAGCAATGGGAGCGCACCCCGCCACGGGGATTCGAACCGCCGACCTTTCGATCGGCAAGCCCTAGGCGCTGAGGCTTTTACCCACAGCGCCACCCGCGTCCCAGTCATACCTTAGGTTATAGCCGTTTGAGGTTGCGTTTTTGGGGGGTTGCGGACCACTGAAACCTGGAAGTACTAGAAGGGGTTACTTCCGGGTTTCAGCAGTTGTGCACGCGCAGAAGTGCTAAATCGCACTTTGCACATGTGCAGAAGCGCCAAATCTCAACCCGCACATGCGCAGATGCAGGTTGCGAACGCTGCAGGTTGCGAACGTGCATCCCGTACAGATCCCGTTCGCAACCCGAGCGTCCACTGCATCCTCATTTGTTTGTATGAATGTTTCGGAAGGCGGACAAGATGTTAAAGGGTCTAGAAGCCAAGCTTCATGAGGAATGGTTTAGAGAACTGAGTATGTTTAGCCTGGATAGGACTGGATAAGACTTAGCCTGGATGAGACTCAGAGGAGATATGATAGCTATCTCCAAATATCTAAAGGCCTGTCACATGGCAGATAGAGAAAGCTTGTTTTCTCCTACTCTGGAGGGGAGGACCTGATCCAATGCATTCAAAGGAGACTCCAACTAAACATTAGGAAGAACTTTCTGATGGTAAGAATGGGCTCCCTCAGAAGGTGGTGGAGTCTCTTTCATTGGGAGTTTTTAATCAAAGGTTGGATGGCCCTCCCTATCATGCATGATTTAGTTGAGATCCCTGCATTGCAGGGGGTGACCCTCAGGGTATCTTCCAACTCTACATTTCTACGCTTCTATGATTTCATGACCGATATCTATCTGCTTGTCTATCTATCATCTATCCATCTATCTCTCATGTATCCATCCCAGGTGAAAATTCACTAGCAGGTGAATTTCTCCTAATATGCACATTTTTTTTTTGGTATGCAATTTTGCATCATAGACACCTTATTGCACAGCTGTGTCCTCTATTATAATGCATTTCTGCAAATTACTATCACTAATATACAGTATGCATTTATATGCAGGCTTTCCTCCAGCATAAACATCTTTGCACATATTACTGGGCTTGATATGTATGCAATTTTGCCTAATATAAACTTTTGTTTGTTCGTTTTTGCAAAGGAAAATACAATGCATCTTTGTTAGTTTATAGTCACTAATATATGCATCTATAAGGCACACTTTACCCCAGTGTATGCATTTATGCTATATGGCTGGAGGACTGCTTTGCAAAATTCAGACAGTGTGAATTGCAAAAGATGACTGTGCTTCAGTTCACATATTGTTTCACGAAGTGCAAATGAGGTAAGTCCACATTTAAATGAAAACTTAATTGAATTTCTCTGCCATTCCTAACCATATGGCATTTCTGGATGCACAGTTCAACACTTGGTTTTTATTGCTTTGCAGTTCTACTCTCTTAAGGTCAAAAGGTGCACAGGAATTCAGGTGTGGTGTTACCAGCACCAGGCAACACAGTAATACAATCTCCCTCCTGACTGGATAAGCAATCACTTACTCTACTCAGTTTAGCGGGGGGGGGGGGAGAATTGGCTTCCTTCCTAATTGCCTCTTCACTGTGAAGTCAGTCAGGGCCTACTCCTGTTTCAACATAATAATCAATGGGTAGAGTTGCCTCTAGGCAGGATCCCTCCCTCTGCAGTGCTTTCTCGCCTTCTAAAATGTCCCCTGCCCAGATTTTCAGTGACCTGATGCTCTCAAACTTTGTCCTTATCTTACCCCACTAATGCTGCAATCCTGAACACACTTTGTAGGGAATAGGTCTCATCAAGCTCAACATGAATTATTGCTGCATGAACGTGCATTGGAATGTTCTGTTAAGTGCCACTGAATTTGGCAATATTTCCTTCAGAGTAAATATGCCGAGGGCTGTGCATATATTGAGATACTAGGGAGAAATTCTTTGAACCAACAAAAAAAACCTGCCTTATGGTGAAACCCATACCCACTTCATTCCAGACGCGCACGCTCTCTCTCTCTCTCTCTCTCTCTCTCTCTCTCTCTCTCTCTCTCTCTCTGTGTGTGTGTGTGTATTTGTGTGTGTGGATTGAGCAAAGGCATTAATCTCCGTTGTCTCTGCAATCCAAGCCACCTTTGTACTGGACTGCAGTGGTGCCATATTTCAAACAGTAAAAACCAGGACACCCAAAAGTTGCTGAGCTTCTTTTAAGAAGACACCTAAATTGTTGGGGGTTTCCTCCCCAAAAAATGCCCCCCCAAAGCCACGGGTTTTTGACTACCACCTGTAGAACTGATGCCAAGCTCACTCTACCAATGCAGGCCTCTTTCTTTTGAAGGTCTGCTTGGACTTTTGGAAGATCAGAGCCGATAGCGAGCCCCTTTGAAATATATTACCCAAACCAGAGTTATCCTTTGAAATTTTCCCTTCTCTGAATTTTGTGAGACAGTGCTCAAATGAATGCGTACAAAAATGAATATGTTGGGGAAAACGTTTGCATTAAAATTGCAGCTTTTCCTTAAAAATAACACAGAAAAATACATCATATTGAGAAATATTGCTTGCAAAAAATGTACATATTAAAACTGCACATGGAAATGTCTTTGTCATGAGAACTTCAATGCTGGTAAATTTTCTGTAGAAACGTGGAGAACTGAATTTAAGGCTGGAAACTTGAGAATCTGAAACTGACAGAGTCATCCATTCCCTACCTGGCATGCAAGGCGGGTTGGGGATGAGGGCAGTTTTGTTAACAAGCAGAAATCCAGTAAGACACGAAGTCAAATGTCCAGCTGTGCTCACCTCTCGGATACATCTGGGTGTGAGTTTCAAGGGAGGGAGAACTGCTATGGCCACAGCAGCCAAGAAGCTTGCGGTTACCTGGAAAAGACTCGCTGGTATTTCAAGTTCCAAATATATCCAACACCCAGGGTGTACCGGTTTCTGAAACCCTGAGACTGAATGGGGAATCTGCTGTCGTGCTCTACATGCTTCTATTTGCATTTGGATGCTCACATTCCTTAACACAAACAGAAATAGCAGGCATCCAAAACCAAACACTCATCCCGGTATTAAAAGCCCTAACAATCAAGTGCCACATTCAAGAGGCTGTACTTCACCACAGAGCAGTATGGGAGAGAATTTCGGGCTGGTTTGCATTTTCATGTGAAATGACCTAATTTGCAGTTCCTGGTATAATACGTGGTGTGCAGCTGTCCTTGGACATTCGTGCTTCTCCAAAGTCTGTGATACAGTTCTCCAACCAAAGAAAAGGTGCATGTTAGGACAAAATGAGAATAAAATGAATCTATTGGTGAAAAGAAGAGCAATACTGGGGAGAACTGCTTGCAAAAAATAGTGGATATTTGGCAAATTTGCCCACACATGGGAGACATGCACTCTGGTGAATTTTCAGGTTGATGATTTTTAAAACAATTGGATGTGCAAGTGGGTCAAAGTGCACTATTCCTATTCCTCATCTGTCCAGCAGCTTTCAGACAGGCCAGAATAAATGGGGCTCAGTCACTGATCTTGAGGTCAATTCTGCGAAATTCTCTCTTGGCTGAGATTAGAAACCTGTTGAATTTCGGGTGCTCAGATTCATAAAATCTGAAGGAAGGGACCACAAGGGTCATCTAGTCCAACCTCCTGCAATGGAGGAATTTTTCCCCCAGTGTGTGGGTCAAACCCATAACCCTTAGATTAAGAGTCTCATGCTCTATGGACTGAGCCATCCGGCTCGATGAAGACCTTTCTAGTCCAGCAGGCAATTTTAAGGAAGCGCTTTGCTTTCGTTATTAATTTCAGTTGATCTTATCCAATGTGTGTGTATAAAAATAAATGGGTATACCACTTCAAAGCTTTAGTGATTAAGATGCATATTAATAGCTTAAGAGAAATAAACAAACAAAAGGGCCGGGGATTTGTTGCTGATCTTGTTCTCAATGAAGAGAGGAAGAATGAACATTTTCCTGGGGTTTGGCCACCCCTTGGGCTCTTTTGTTTGAAGCCATAGCAAAGTCTGGAAGACGCTACGTGGCTAATCTACGGTTAAGCCAGCCTTTTCTGCTGCAGGAGTGGATGGGACTCTGCCTTGATCCATGCTAATGAAATTAAACAGCCTTCTCCACTAAGCCCCATGGCACTGAGGAGCTATTAATTAAGAACAACCATCTGTTGCTTTGTTCCAATGCTAGGCTGAGGAGAGGAGGCGGAGGAGGCTAATTATTTGATTATATGTGCTGACTCCACAAATGCGCTATTTAGATAGAGATGCAGTGTCACGGGGCATTTTCTGGATCGGCGCTGTAGGCCCCAGAGGGAAAATTCAAAAGCATGAATACCATATTGGCCCAAATATTAGCCACACTTTCCCCCAAAAAATTCCAACTGTGAAAAAGTGCATCTTATATTCAGAGCCTATCCAGATCAAACCTATCCATTCTTAAGGAAATCAGCCCTGAGTGCTCACTGGGAGGACAGATCGTGAAGCTGGGGCTCCAATACTTTGGCCACCTCATGAGAAGAGAAGACTCCCTGGAAAAGACCCTGATGTTGGGAAAGATGGAGGGCACAAGGAAAAGGGGACAACAGAGGACAAGATGGTTGGACAGTGTTCTCGAAGCGACCAACATGAGTTTGACCAAACTGCGGGAGGCAGTGGAAGGCAGGAGTGCCTGGCGTGCTCTGGTCCATGGAGTCACGAAGAGTCGGACACGACTAAACAACAACATATTCGGAGCCGAGCACCGGCACTGGCTTGGAGAGTGGGGTGCCAAGCACCAGCCACCCGCCATTCAGGGTGGTAGTGATGGGAGGTGGGCCACACCTGCAAATAAGCCTTGAATTTTAAAGGTGTGGCTTATGTGCGGGTGAGGCGTATAGTCAGGCCAATATGGTGTGTTAACACTGTAGCTTACGCTGATACCTGTGAGAAAGTTAGCTCAACTTTTGTTCAATGTCCCAATGTGGCATTCGCACACCAAGCCATAGAGGTTAGCCAGGGCCACATCCCGCCAGGCCTCCTCTGCTCCTCAAGATTGAGATGGCTGAGCCCTGTCTCAGTGATCTTGGGGAGTCTGTAGAGGCCTCGGCCCCAGAGAGTTGTTCCGACTGCTAGGGAAGAACAAATACATGAATTTTGGCTTCACTTTCCCCCTCATTTTTCCAATCTTAAATTCAGTTCTCCACATTTCAAAATCACTTCATTTTTATTAATTTTTTTTTAAAAAATGCACTTGGTGGGGGCCGGGCACTAAATCCTCACACAAATCCATAAGCATTTTTGTGTGATTTTCCATCCTCCATCAATTTATTTGTATGCCGCTTTTCCATAGAAAACCATGATCAAGGCAGCTCACAACATGAAAAAAATACATAATGACAGAGATAACGAGTGTAGCCATAATCAAGAAATAAAACATCAAAAAGTACACAAGCAAATGAAACAATTTCTACATATATCGTAATAAGATCTAAAATGAAGATACAAAAATTAACAGCATTAACAGCAACAACCCCACCCCCCGCCACCCTCAAACAAACCCTGCTAAACAACATCCCAGCGCATGAGTGTGTTTAGCAGCTTCAGCTTTTGTAGCTGGAGTCAGTCAAGGCCCTGCCCTCTCTGGAAAAAGGTCTGCAACGCTGGAAGCCAAGGTACAGATTTGTGGGGTACTAATGTCAATAAATGTCTATGCTTGTCCTCAAACGGTAGCATATACATAGCACTTCCTGCTCCAACTATTTCTCCTAATATATACAGTGGTACATCTGGATGCAAACGGGATCCATTCCAGAGCCCCGTTCGCATCCTGAAGAGAAAGTAACACGCGACTGCGCAACTGCATGTGCGTGTGTCACGTTTCGCTGCTTCTGCGCATGCACTGACATCATTTTGTGGAGCGCAACCCAAAAATATTCATCCTGAAGCTATTTCAACCCGAGGTGTGACTGTATATATTTGTGTACGCAATAAATATGTGTATGTCTATAGATTTGCTCCATGTGCACAGTTTTCCTTTGTTTCGGTTCCTGTGTTTCAGAAAGTGCAAAATTAAGCAGGATCCTCTTTAAATATGATCTGGATCCGGTTTCTCCTCCATCCCTAAAGTGCCCCTCCCCCAAAGGTATTACCACCTTACAGCTTTCACAGTTTTACGGGCATTCTGTTCTGAAAGAAATCCTGCAGCTTCCCACAGAATCTTTTCTATTCCAGCTGCCATTCTCATTATTCAAATGGGCACATTTGCAAGGGCATCACACACACACACACACACACAACACACTGCTTTGGACAATTGCAAGCGGCTGATGGGAGCTGTGCTTTGCCATTCGCGAAATAGAAGCGCCACTGAAATAAGGATCAAGAGTTCTGTGTTTCATCTGTCTAATAGCCGAGCGCCAGCCAAGCAGACAGTCTCCGCTTGCCAAGACAAACACAGGAGACCTGGCTGGAGGGAGGTGCACATGCGTTGTGGGGGAGAGGAGAGGGGGTGCAGTTTGTGGAGACAACCCTCCAGTCTTTAACTTCTTAAAGAGTTGACATAAAACGTGCTTTTATAGCTACGATGTTGCCATGTCTTTAAAAAACACATCTCCAGGCACCGAAGAGACACAGCCACCTTTCACCCTCTCTGTTAGTTTAAGGTGTGTTGGGTTCGATGACTGTGCAAAACTTGCGTCACGAAATACCTGCCACATGCTTTTTTAAGTCCGGGGATGAAAAACGTTCAGAACCGCACACCGAACACTGGCCAATTTACTGGGAAAGCGGGGGGAATGAAAGCTAAGAGGAGCCAATGATGCCCACATCGCTTTCCCCTTTGGCTGCTCCCGCCCGACATCCAAACACATCTGCAGTAAAAGTTATTATGGATTTCCTACTTCCATAGCTATGGGGATAAGGTGTCCGTGGAACTTGGGGTTCGTGATTTTCAGTGGGATCCATACTTCTGAAACCGCAACTCGGTGGTAGACACTTGCCTTAATGGCAGAAGGTTCTGTTTTCAATCCCTGGCAGCTCAAAGGCTGGAAAAGGCACCCTGTCTGGAACCCTAGAGAACCACTGCCAGTCCGTTTGGACAATTCCAAGCTAGATGGACCGAGAGTCTGACTCAGCATAAATCAGTTCCCTGGGCTCCTATGTTCTTTCAAGAGCTGGAAGTTTCTCCACATAACAAATTAGAGAATCACAAAGGGGGATTTTTACTGTGTTTAGAAATTGTTTCATCATCAGCTTCAGAAAAGTGAGTTGCGTATTTTCGTAACGGTTCTCTTTCTTGCATGCAAGGTTGTCGACCCTGTGGGAGGAAGGTGTGGAAAAGGCAAATTCCACGCTAGGGATCATTAGGAAAGGAATTGCAAGCAAAGCTGCCAGTATCATTGTGCCATTATACAGATCTACAGTGAGACCACATTTGAAATATTGTGTACAGATATGGTCACCTCACAGTTTCCTGTGTCACTATGCCATTTTCTTATGGTCACTATGGTTTTGAGATGGTCACTATGGAAGTGAGAGATGGACCATAAAGAAAGCTGATCGCCAAAGAATTGATGCTTTTGAATTATGGTGCTGGAGGAGACTCTTGAGAGTCCCATGGACTGCAAGAAGATCAAACCAATCCATTCTAAAGGAAATCAGCCCTGAGTGCTCACTGGAAGTTCAGATCCTGAAGCTGAGGCTCCAATATTTTGGCCACCTCATGAGAAGACTCCCTGGAAAAGACCCTGATGCTGGGAAACATTGAGGGCACAAGGAGAAGGGGATGGCAGAGGAGAAGATGGTTGGGCAGTCTTCTTGAAGCTACTAATATGAGTTTGGCCAAACTGCAGGAGGCAGTGGAAGACAGGAGTGCCTGGTGTGGTGTAGTGGTTAAGAGCGGTAGACTCCTAATCTGGGGAACCGGGTTCGCGTCTCCGCTCCTCCACATGCAGCTGCTGGGTGACCTTGGGTCAGTCACACTTCTTTGAAGTCTCTCAGCCCCACTCACCTCACAGAGTGTTTGTTGTGGGGGAGGAAGGGAAAGGAGAATGTTAGCCGCTTTGAGACTCCTTAAAGCGAGTGAAAGGCGGGATATCAAATCCAAACTCCTCCTCCTCCTCCTCTTCTTCTTCTTCTTCTTCTTCTTCTTCTTCTTCTTCTTCTTCTTGTTCTTCTTCTCTGGTTCATGGGGTCACGAAGAGTCGGACACGACTAAATGACTAAACAACAAAAATGGTCACCTTGCATCGAAATGGATATGGAAGAGTTGGCAAAAGTTTAGAAAAGGACAATGAGCATAAGGTTGAAGTGTTAAGTGTCAGGAACATGGCCCCCCAGAGCGCAGCGGAAGAGTCAGCCTCAGAAAATGAGCTAAGCGAGCAAGGAGCCAACTCTGAAGCTGAGACCTGTTTGTCAGAGTTTAGAGAGGACAGCCCGACCCCCCTCCTTCCCAGGGAGAAGCTGTTAGCTCCCAAGGAGAGGATGAGTTGGGAGTTTGCCGAGTGTTGCCAGGCAACTAGCAGATAAGCCAGTGTCTTAGGCTGTGTCTTCTGGGAGTGGTGAGGAAACGGGCCAGCCGTTCATTCCCCGTACTAGGAGACTGGAGAAGCTCAGAGAACAATGGAAGGGAAGGAGAAGAAAGGCAGGATTTTGGCGTTCTTTCTGTTGGAGGAGGGATGATGAGTCAGACTGAGCAACTACTGTTAATGAGAGCACGTGGAAGCCATGCTCTGGATTTGTTTTTTCTTCTTGTTGTAAATAAACTTGTATAAAACTGACAGAGAGTCGTTGCAGCTTATCAGGCTGCTTGCCTGCCAGAGATAGTTATATAAGGGACTTCTTAGTTCAATAAGAGGCAAGTAAGAGGAAACCTTATAATAATATATAATAATAAAAATAATTTATTATTTCCCCAGCCACTCTGGGCGGCTTCCAACAAAGTATTAAAATTAAACATTAAAAGCTTCCCTAAAGAGGGCTGCCTTCAGATGTCTTCTAAAAGTCTGGTAGTTGTTCTTCTCTTTGACATCTGGTGGGAGGGCGTTCCACAGGGCAGGTGCCACCATTGAGAAGGCCCTCTGCCTGGTTCCCTGTAACTTGGCTTCTCACAGTGAAGGAACCGCCAGAAGGCCCTCGGCACTGGACCTCAGTATCCGGGCAGAACGATGGAGGTGGAGATGCTCCTTCAGGTATATTGGACCGAGGCCATTTAGGGTTTTAAAGGTCAGCATCAACATTTTGAATTGTGCTCAGAAATGTACTGGGAGCCAATTTTATAGTGCTTTATAAAATTATGCATGGAAAAAGAGAAAGTGGATAGAGAAAGGGTTTTTTTTTCTTCTCTCATAACACTAGAACACATGGGCATCAATAAAGCTGAATGTTGGAAGAACAGATGAAATAAAGTACTTTTTCATGCAGCTCATAGTCAAATGATGGAGGCAGTGATGGTCACCAACCTAGACGGCTTTCAACTCTTGGAGGAGAGGTTTATCAATGGCTTGGCAATCCCACACCATGAAGGAGAAGAGAACTTGTCCTTCTAGTCCTGGAGAAACAGGAGATTGCTTCTCCTTCTTGGGGCAACATCAGCACCAAACACTGGATTGGACTGGTCTTGCCTGCAATTCCTAAGTACTGCAGGCTATTTCAGTATGCTGCAAGCAGTGACCTCAGTCACAGAGGATTCAAGAAGCAGATGCCACCTTTTGGCAACAAAAGCAAAAATCCAGAAGGAAAATTACTTGTCAATCTGCCCAGTACTGTGTTGTTTCTAGGTTTCTCTCTTTTTTTGCAAAAAAAAAAGGGGGGGGAGTATCGCCAAGGACAGAAGGTGCGATTCAACAACAGTTCCAAAACACATAACTAAAGAACATCTAATGACCGCCCACTTTGCGTTTGTTAAATTAATCACCCGCCACACTCTCCAACCCAACATCTCTTTGCAGTTCAACTTTACAGTGGTACCTTGGGGTAAGAACTTAATTTGTTCTGCAGGTCCGTTCTTAACCTGAAACTGTTCTTAATCTGAGGTACCACTTTAACTAATGGGGCCTCCCGCTGCCACTGCACTGCCACCACACGATTTCTGTTCTCATCCTGAAGCAAAGTTCTTAACCCGAGGTACTATTTCTGGGTTAATGGAGTCTGTAACCTGAAGTGTCTGAACCTGAGGTACCACTGTATTGTGATCTCCCTGCCACCCCTCAAAAAAGTGGGGCCTATCTTCATGAGGGGACGCAGGTGGCGCTGTGGGTTAAACCACAGAGCCTAGGACTTGCCAATCAGAAGGTCAGCAGTTCGAATCCCTGCGATGGGGTGAGCTCCCGTTGCTCGGTCCCTGCTCCTGCCAACCTAGCAGTTCGAAAGCACGTCAAAGTGCAAGTAGATAAATAGGTACCGCTCCAGCGGGAAGGTAAACGACATTTCCGTGTGCTGCTCTGATTCGCCAGAAGTGGCTTAGTCATGCTGGCCACATGACCCGGAAGCTGTCTGCAGACAAACACTGGCTCCCTTGGCCAACAAAGCGAGATGAGCGCTGCAACCCCAGAGTCGATCACGACTGGACCTAATGGTCAGGGGTCCTTTACCTTACCTTCATGAGGTGCTCAGCAAAGGCTGGGCAATACAAGAACCACTTGGACAGATTCCCTCTCCCACCCACCTTCGTACATGGTAAAGTTCTGGTGCACAGAGAGCATCAGACATCGAGCACAGGCTGTGCAGGTCTGGTCAAAAGAAGAGCCAGAAAAGTCTTGCCTTAGCTCAATGGTAGAGCATCCAGCTCTCATGCAGAAGCTCCCAAGTTCAATTCCTAACATATCCAGGCAAGACTGTAAAGAACTCCTGCATGGAATTCCGGAGAGCCACTGCCTGCCAGTGCAGACAATATAAATCTGGGTTTGACTCTGTATGTGGCAGTTTCCTGTGGACACTGAGGGCCTTCTGGCGGTTCCCTCACTGCGAGAAGCCAAGTTACAGGGAACCAGGCAGAGGGCCTTCTCGGTAGTGGCACCTGCCCTGTGGAAGATGTCAAAGAGAAAAACAACTACCAGGCTTTTAGAAGACATCTGAAGGCAGCCCTGTTTAGGGAAGCTTTTAATGTTTAATAGGTTATTGTATTTTAAAATTCTGTTGGAAGCCACCCAGAGTGGCTGGGGAAACCCAGCCAGATGGGCGGGGTATTATTAATAATAATAATAATAATAATAATAATAATAATAATAATAATAATTCTTTTACTCTGCTAAATTGTTGAACTTGCTAACACAAGTTGGAAACAATATATCCAACAATATATCCTCTCCTGCATCCCTGAACATTCCCACAGGATGGAACCCAATGGATCATCTAGTCCATTCCCCTGCAATGCAGAGAATCTTTCATCCAGCTCAGTATTGCCTATATTGAATGGAAGTGTCTCTCCAAGGTTTCAGGCAGGGGACAATCCCAGTCCTACCTGGAGATGCTAAGGACCTTCTGCACAGAAGACAGATGCTACACCATTGATCTATGGCCCTTCCCTCAAGGGCTTTCATGAAACAATATAAGGAGAAGAAAATGTGAAGAAACATGGTTATGCATACTAAAATTTCAGTTACAGCTGGGAAAGGCTAAGATGATAGCCTAGAGCAGGTGAATTCATAACACCCTCCAGACATTGCTGGATTACAACTCCCATCATCCCTGACCAGTGATCGTAGGTACCTGGGACTGCTGGGAATTGAAGTCCAAGAGCATTTGGAGGGCCACAGGTTCCCACCCTCAATTTAGGATTAGATAGATACAGTGCTGGATTTATGGAGAAGCTAAACAAGCTATAGCTTAGGGCCCCACTCTCTTGGGTCCCCCAAAAAAATTTAAAGGAAAAAAACCCTGGATCTACATTTCCAAAATATAAGATAAAAAACAAATCAAATCAAACCTACATACAGCAACAGTGTTTTGTGTTGTGTAGGCTTCTATGATGTAAGTAATGGGTCCTACCTGCTAGCCAGCTCCCTAAAATATCACTGGTTTGCTCATTTCTATATATAGGGTGCCTACATTCTGAATGGACTGATTGAATGGCAACATGTGCAAATGGCTTTAGATACCTATTAGGTCCATAAATTACCATATAGCATATATTCAACACAAAAAACGGTGACAATTTCTGGTTATTCACAAAGGACAGCTAGACTTATAAAGAGCTCCATTACCTAAAGTAGCTTAGGGCCTCATCAATAATTCCGGCCCTGGATATTTGATAGATAGATAGATGATAGATGATAGATAGATAGATAGATGATAGATAGATAGATAGATAGATAGATAGATAGATAGATGATAGATAGATAGATAGATAGATAGATAGATAGATAGATAGATGATAGATAGATAGATAGATAGATGATAGATAGATAGATAGATAGATAGATAGATAGATAGATAGATGATAGATGATAGATATAGATGATAGATAGATAGATAGATAGATAGATAGATAGATAGATAGATAGATATAGATAGATAGATAGATAGATAGATAGATAGATAGATAGATAGATAGACAGACAGACCTGCTTACCCCAATGTCTCTGGAGCCAGAAATGATGGTGTGTCATCACACATCATCATTTCCCAAAAGCAATTTAGGTTTCAATTTGTGGTGTGCAAGACAGCCAACAGCAGTAGCAGCAGTTGAGCTGCTGGCTTGCTGATTCATTAAGAACCAAAAAGGTCACCATCTCGCTTGGAACCTCCTTCCTTGAGCATCTGGTTTACTGGAAGTTTAGAGGGTGTGCAGGGAATGAGGACACTGGACTGGACACTGCAGGAAATACTGGACTGTCCTGTATGATGGAGGACACCAGGCCAGTCTTAGTTTCTTGCCCTTCCTCTGATTGCAAAATGTATCGGAAGCCAGTTGCTGTTTTCACCCTCTCTAGAAGTGTAATCCAGCTGCTTCAACTTGGCTCAAGGGCTGCCGGTGACGTTCCAAGCCATTCAACTTGGTGTGTGTCAAATCAGTTTTTCCTATGACCAAACAAGTCCTGGAAGGACAGGAAGAGGGAAATACACCCCCCACCCCACCCCCGTTTTGGAAAATCTATTATTTTTGAAGGTTGACTGGGGTCGGGTGAATCACACTTCTCCCCACCCCCAAATTATAAAAAAGAGAGATGAACTGTATAACAGGAGAGAAAAAAATATGAATGCAAAGTTTTATTCTGCGCAATAGTACACAGCGGAAAGAAGGGGACTCTGATTTCATAGCACATTCCACCCAGTTGCAATGTATTTACTAACAGCAAGCTCAATTTTCACTGGGTTTGGCAAAATGGCACAGAAGGAACCCCAAGCTTTGCAGAAGTACGAAAATTATTTAGTTGAGGGGTGGGGAGTAAATGCAAGTAATCTAGCAAGGACTGAGCATGCTCAGAGGACACAGAGTGCTCATTGATCAGTGATCTATCTAGCTAATGTCTACTTTGTGGCTGGTGACCACCCAGAGGTTGATGGTCCACAACTCTCACCATTCCTGGTCAACGGTCAATGATTGAGAATGGTGGAAGTTGGAGTCCTAGAGCAGCGGTTCTCAACCTGTGGGTCCCCAGATGTTGTTGGACTACAACTCCCATCATCCCTGAGCTCTGGCCTTGCTAGGTAGGGATGATGGGAGTTGTAGTCCAACAACATCTGGGGACCTACAGGTTGAGAACCTCTGTCCTAGAGCATCACAGCCTACTAAACTGATGGTGAAGAATAGATGTTTCCTTAATGCAGGGATGGTGCACCTGTCTCCCTCCAGAGGTGTAGGAGGGTGTCTAGAGTTGAGCCTCCAGAACAAAGGGGAAAAACA
Organism: Podarcis melisellensis; assembly: GCF_964234715.1. Lineage (NCBI taxonomy): Eukaryota > Metazoa > Chordata > Lepidosauria > Squamata > Lacertidae > Podarcis > Podarcis melisellensis. The sequence goes on along the minus strand of NC_138541.1, from coordinate 8,632,567 downwards.
CATGTGCTGCTCTACCTACTTTTGCCGCTGGTCACACCAACCAAACATGTGCCCCCCAAAAGTTTACCCAGATGGGAATGTAGCCTTTGACCTCTAAAAGGTACCCTAAAGATAAAGGGACCCCTGACCATTAGGTCCAGTCGTGGCCGACTCTGGGGTTGCGGCACTCATCTTGCTTTATTGGCCGAGGGAGCCGGCGTACAGCTTCTGGGTCATGTGGCCAGCATGACTAAGCCGCTTCTGGCGAACCAGAGCAGCACACAGAAACGCCGTTTATCTTCCCGCCGGAGCGGTACCTATTTATCTACTTGCACTTTGACATGTTTTCGAACTGCTAGGTTGCCAGGAGCAGGGACCGAGGAACGGGAGCTCACCCCGTCGCAGGGATTCGAACCACCGACCTTCTGATCGGCAAGTCCTAGGCTCTGTGGTTTAACCCACAGCGCCACACGCATCCCTAAAAGATACCCTACCTCTGCCTTAAAACATTAACATATATAAGTCCATTTGATTAACCATCTTCAAATATCTCAAGGGCTGTCACATGGAAAAGGGGACACACTTATTTTCTCCTGCTCTGGAGTGTAGGACTCAAACCAATGGCTTCAAGTTACAAGAAAGGAAATTCCAACAAAACATCAGGAAGAACTTTCTGAAGGTAAGAGCTGTTCGATGGTTGGACAGTCTCCCTTGGGAGGTTGTGGACTCTCCTTCATTGGAGGGTTTTACACAGAGGGTCAGGGATGCTTTAGCTGAGATTCCTGCATTGCAAATGGTTGGAGTAGATGATGTTCAGGGTCTGACTAGATGATGTTCAGGGTCCCTTCCAACTCTACAGTTCTATGGTTCTATGATAGCGTGCTTCTCTCCAGCACAGACTATAAGCTCTGGGATTCACCGTGGAAAAGGCAAGTCTTCCGCAATTTCTTAAGGGAACGTTTGGAGGGAGGGGGGAGAGAGAGAGAGAGAGAGAGAGAGAGAGAGAGAGAGAGAGAGAGAGAGAGGTTTTGAAGAAGAAGGGGGAAAGGGAGGTGATTTTGGCATGCAGAACCAAGGATCTGTTTCAAGCGTAGGAAGAATCAGGCATGGCAACAAAGCGAAGAAAGGCCAGAGAGGGCCAAGAACAAGAGACTGCACCAAAATCAAGGAGAACTCTCCTTCTCAGCTGAAAAAGGAAGCAGGTTTGTGCCCAGAGAGAACAGTTTACATGGGACAGAAAAACCACAATGCCTCCAAGCTGAACGGAAGGAGGAATTGGAGGTGCAGCAGGGAGAGATGTTTAGTCTGATCTGTGAACTTCTTGTGGCAGGCAAGTTCCTGGTTGAAACCCAATCCAATGGATTAAATGCAGTGAAAAAATGTTTCAGTTTATTTACTTGTTTATAAGATTTCTTGCCTATATTTCTGCTTAGGGTCCTAGGTTTGGTAACAGTGGCATAATATACAGTTATGAAAATGGAGATAACCATTACAATGGGAGATGGACAGGACTGGAAAAGAGAAGACTGATAGCGATCTTCAAGTGTCTAAAGGGCTGTCACAGGGAAGATGGAGCAAGTTTCTTTTTTCCTGCTCCGGAGGATAGGACTCAAACCAATGGATTCAAGTTACAAGAAAGAAGATTCTGACTAAACATCACAAAAACTTTCTGACAGTAAGAAGTGTTCGACAGTGCAACGGTCTCCCTTGGGAGGTGGTGGACTCTCCTTCCTTGGAGATTTTAAAGCAGAGTTTGGATGGCCATCTGTCATGGATGCTTTATCTGAGATTCCTGCATTGCAGGGGGGTTGGACCAGTTGATCCTTGGGATCCCTTCTAACGCTAAGATTCTATGACTGCCCTCCAATGGAATAAAACAGTATTAATTTGGCGAAAGAGGTGAGTAAAACAAAGCACTTTAACAGTCAAAGACGCTGGACGCATCTCTTTGGGGAGGGAGTTCCACAATGTAGGGGCTGTCAGGAGCTCAGCCTACTCTCGAGTAGGCCCCTGGCAAAGACACATGCCTGACTGGCATGTTCTCTCCCTCCTGGTCTTTCATTTGGGAGCTTCAAAAGCTTTCTTTAGCCTGAACATCACAGCGACCGATGCCAACCGACACTGGCACACTTAGGGATCCGCAGAGTTTGCTCAGTTGCGTAACAGACCTCAGCAAATCAGCATTTTGGCTAATCTACTTTATTTACACATAAACACACACAGAGCGCTGCAACATGGCTCCCTTTCTCTCTAGCATCAGACAGCAAAGAGAAAAAGAACAAAGGACAATAGTCCCACTTCACGGAACACAGTAACACAAAAATCCTGTCTCTGTCACTTCCCACTCTGTGGAGTCAAAACATACACCGTCATGTGAAAGACAACAATCCCATGACTGCAATCATGGAGCAGGAATTCTAACAGGGGCTTTCACAGAGAAATGCCTCTGCTTCCATCGACCACCATCCCCTGCACATCTGAGAGTAGCCTAACTATGAAGGTCCCTCTGCCAATGTTAACACCAGCAGTCACTAGTTCCAATAGAAACTAGTAGGACAGAAGACCAACAATGGGTGGAGCCAAGGTCAATGACAAGACTAGCCTAGTAATTTTAAGTTTGCCCTCATCTTCCTCCTGCTGAATTGTATAGGAGCAACGCCTGAGACCAAGGAGGAAGAAACTGACTGCTAGACCCTGGAGTGCTTGTAAGTAAGAAGGCTGGAGCAGGCTGGCTGAGGGCTGGCTGATGTTTTTGGTCCCAGTGGGCCATTCACTCTAATAGAGCCGTCTCCACTGCTTAGAAACCCAAGAAGGGAAAGTGATGGTCTTTCAGATATTTGGGGTCGATTCACATATCAACTTGGGCAAAGGATAGTTGAAAAGAGATCCACTTTTTGTTTTTCCCAGTTCATTTTCAAGGCGGTTGGATGCAAGCCTAATTTTCTGGAATGGGGTGAAAAAAAGAAAAATGAAACACCCCAGGAGATTTCTCAGTGAGGGAGGGGAAGGGCTCTAGCAGATATACATGTTTAGAAGGATATTTCATGTATCCCTACTGCATGTACACCCCTTCTGCATCAGGAGTCATGCATGTTCGCACTAGATGCAGAAGGAAAGCCAAAAAGAGAGCACCTCAGCAAAGCAGACTTGGATGAAAGGCCCAAGACCCCAAAAGTGAAGGATGGGCAAATATATCCATTTTTGTTTCTCTCCATTTTTCATTTTTCCAGACTTAGCTCCAGTTCTCCACATCAGCTTTCAGAATGAATTTTCTCCCAACAAACACATTTTGGGGATGCAATTTTGCCTAGTGTGCACATTTTTTGCAAAGCGGTTCTACACCCAGCACAGAAACCAAGTGGGCTAAAAGAGGAGGGAACCAGCAATGAAATTTAGCAGGCTCCAGAAGATGTCTTTCCTGACATCTCTTTTCCTCTTCTGCTTGTCCCCACCGAGTTAGCTTCACGGGGGGAGGGGGGCAGACTAGTAACTTTTAATTATAGCCAGCATTATTCACTTAGGAAGCAAAATGACCAGTCAGCACACTTAGTCTAATTAATTTGAAAGGAACTGTAACACTGCACTGCAGACTCTCCAAAAGTGCCACCAGAAAGCAATTTATTATCAAACAACAAGGCTGAGGAAACCTCATGCAGAGAGTGGGTGAAAGAAGATCTCCAAGCTTCTCTTTCTCTAGCCAGGCCACATGCAGGGCCGTCTTTACCCGAGGGTGCAAGGGGTGTAGGGCACCCGGGCGCCGAATTCTGGAGGGCGCCAGGCACCCGCCGATGAAGCCACCTAAGCTCTTAACTGTCTACCTGTTATGAAATAATAAATAATAATAAAAATAATAAATAATTTTGATCAAGCTAGAAAAACTACTACTACTACTACTACTACTACTACTACTAATAATAATAATAATTTATTTATACCCCACCCATCTGGCTGGATTTCCCCAGCCACTCTGGGCGGCTTCCAACAGAACACCAAAATACAATAACCTATTAAATATTAAAAGCTTCCCTAAACAGGGCTGCCTTCAGATGTTTTCTAAAAGTCTGGTAGTTGTTGTTCTCTTTGACATCTGGTGGGAGGGCGTTCTACAGGGCGGGTGCCACTACCAAGAAGGCCCTCTGTCTGGTTCCCTGTAACTTGGCTTCTCGCAGTGAGGGAACCACCAGAAGGCCCTCACCACTGGACCTCAGTGTCCGGGCAGAACGATGGAGGTGGAGACGCTCCTTCGGGTATACTGGGCCAAGGCCATTTAGGGCTTTAAAGGTCAGCACCAATAATTTGAATTGTGCTCAGAAACGGACTGGGAACCAGTGTAGGTATTTCAAGACCGGTGTTATACCTAGGTATTACCGAAATGTATACCTACTGTTTCACTAAAGGACTTTGCACTCATTTACCAAAGAGTAAGCGGCGGTGCTTGTCATTCACAACAGCAGCACTTGTCAGACTTGGGGCCGCTGGGCAGATCTTTGCACCCTGGCAGTGCATATGCTAAAGATTCCACTGGCCACACGCCAGCATTGGCACTTGCTTTGTACTAAAAGTGGTTTTAGAATCATAGCTTTTGAAGGGACCATGGGGTCATCTAGTCCAACCCCCTGCAACAAAGGGATCTTTCGCCCAACATGGAGCTTGAAACCACAACCCTGAGATTGAGAATCTCATGCCCTACCCACTAAGCCAGTCATAGACAAACTTGGCCCTCCAGATGTTTGGGGACTACAACTCCCATCATCCCTAGCTAACAGGACCAGTGGTCAGGGATGATGGGAATTGTAGTCTCAAAGCATCTGGAGGGTCGAGTTTGCCTAAGCCTGCACTAAGCTATCCTCTTGCCCAGCTGGAATGTGTCCTTGAACTGCAAACAGGCCTTTTGTTTCCTTGGCTGGGGGAGAGGGAGAAAGGTGTGTGAGCGCATGTAGATTGCACAAAATTACACTTGTCCCCACCCGCTTTTGCCTCTGGCCACACCCACCATTGGCATGTGGCCCTCAGAAGCCTGCCCAGACAGGAGAGTGGCCCTCAGGTTGGAAAACATTCCCCAGTGAGCTGAAACTGAACAGGAAAAAGTGAGCATAAACTTCGAAATACAGTGGTGAGCTAAGCTGTCTCAGCAAACACTTTGAGCCAAAAACTAGAGGGAGAAGAAGACTAACAAGACATTCGTTTCAAAAAGATGGATTCTAGTAACAATAAACTATTCATCAAGATGCTTCTGGGGAGCTGAGTGGATTCTGAATCGATGCTGGAATGACCACAGGATTCAATTAACATATTGATTCGTTGGCTCTTTATCGGATCAATATTGGGCCACCAGCTAGCAGACGTCAGCCAAAAGATAGGAAGGAGAGTCTTCGTCTAAAGCCAGTTCATGCTCTAGGTAATAACTGAGTTCTAGCAGAACACAACACACACACAAAGACAAATCTGGGATTCAGAGCAACTTAATGCCAGGAAAGCTGTTATCACTGGGACACTGTTGGCATGTCTTCTGCATTTTTCTTTTTTATAAAATGGACCCATGAGAGACTGCCTTTCTTTCTCTCTCTCTCTCTAGCAGAAACAATATCCTGACCAACTGCCCCTGTATAGATCTGTAGGATCACTTAGATCTGCCTTTCTCAACCTTGGGTCCTGAGATGTTGTTGAACTACATCTCCCATCACCCCTAGCTAGCAAGGCCAGAGCTCAGGGATGATGGGAGTTGCAGTCCAACAACATCTGGGGACCCACAGGTTGAGAACCACTGACTTAGATCATCCAGGGAAATTCTGCTCAGGGCCCCATGCCTTACAGAATATCATACAGTGGTGACCTGAGAAGGGCCATTTTCTGCTGTTGCCCATTCCCTCTGCCACACCTAAAGCAGCAGCTATCAGTTGCTCCAGTCATCTTGCAAAGACGTATCGTGGCTCCCAGCCTTCCCCTGACCTATGAGATTGGACCTTTGTTTATGTGGCTGAAACCCATGAATCTCTGTTTCATTTGCTTCCCCATGCTTTTATGCTGCTGTTTAATTGGTATGTTTTCTGTTTGCTTTAATGTATATTGCCATTATAACGCACATGACGTATGCCGCTTTGAGGTTTTCGAACTGCGAAGTGGTTTTGAAATGCTTTTAATGAAACAAATCCCTGATCTTTCTGCAATTGGGGGCACTGGGCAGTTTTTTTGGATCCCGGCGCCACATATGCTAAAGACAGCACTGAAAACAACAATAAATAACAGTTTAACTATGAAGCTTGCTCTCATAGGAGGTAGCGAGGGCTCCCAACTTGGCTGGCTTTTAAAGAGGATTAGAAATAGTCCTGTTCCCCTAGATGGCAGTGGCTACAAGACATAAAGACCATGTTTTGCCTGTGCTGTCAGGGGCAATATGCCTCTGAATACCAGTTGCTTAGAGTTACAAATGTTGAGAGTCACTGTCTTGCAGTGGCATCGTGTGGGTTGTCAGCATCTGGGGCAAGGCAAGTAATTTGTGCCCCCTAACCCCTAACCTGCCGCCGCTGCCAGCTTCTTCTTGCTGCTGCCTGGTCTGGTCTGGTGTGGTTCTCTCCTGCGCTCAGCGCTGCACTGGGCGGCCACTGCACTGTCCCTCCCCCAGATAGTCCCTCGCTCTCTCTCTGCACCGCACGCCTGGCACCCACCCCCTCCACAGTGGGCGGCAACCCGGCGGCTCGGATCGGATTCGCACAGCCAGCACTGCAGTGAGAGAGAGTGAATGAGCCAGGTAGGGGCAGAGAGCTGTGAGTGTGAGCGTGAGCCCCCCCAGATGTTGCGCCCGGTGCAGCCGGCCCCCCTGCACCCCCATGCTACGCCACTGCTGTCTTGCACCCAAGATTGGGGGCAACACGAGGCGTGCTCTCGTGACATGATGCAGACCATGCGGGATGTTGCATCATCGAGAGGAGGCCGTGCGCAGAGCCTGGTGTGGTGTGGCTTCTTCTCTCATGCTCAGGAGGAGCGAACCATTGAACCTAAGCATGCTCAGCCTCCTCCGCTCCTCAACATAGAAGGTGCTAAAGACCCCTCTGCCCCTAGGAGTTGGCACGCCTGGTGAGAGTGCTGTCGCTCCTGGGTTTTTGCTGATGGGCTTTCAAGAAACATATGGATGACCATTCTAGGAATAGGACACTGATCTAGGAGGGCTCTTCTTAAGTTCTTTTCCAGCACACAAATTGCTATGCTCCCAATCTGCAGTTTGCGCATTGCTGAGCAACAAATGTCATGAATGGCCCTTGATTGGGCTCCAAACTATAAGAGATGAAAAAGCATGCAGAATTAACATGTTTTGATCATCTGCGGTTTCATTATTTCAGATGGTTCCACTAATTGCATATTTTTCTGGTGCCTTTATTGTTCCTCTCACTGTCTTGTCATTTGACCCTCATTTTCTCTCACCTCAGCTGCCCTCTGTTTTGCGTCCGCTTTAAAGACAGGACTGACTTTCTACATTACGAGATTCCCAAATGCTTAGACCCTGCCAAGGGTCCATCTCTCGTTCCAAGATATTGCTCAAGCAGAGCAACCCATGTACATCCCCAGCAACAATGTCCGTGTTTGGTTTTGAAGGGACTTGCACAAATCAGCTTTGCAAATTGAGCTTGCAAAGCATTTTCCTGGTTGCAACACACAGTCAGGGATATCGCAGGCGAGCCATGGCTCAGTATTGCTGTCCAGCAATGCACACCTATGGAAAAAAAGTATATGGCCTCTAAGGATTCAATCCAGGTGGCCATTATAACCAAGGCTGACCTGAAAAGTAAAGGAATTATGTAGCTACCTTGCTCATTGTCCATAGTTGCCATTCTAAAAATGCAAAATCAGAGAGAGAGAGAGAATATTGAAAGTGAAGGTCTGGGAGGTCTCCAGGTTCCCTGATAGTATCAGCATCTACCTCCCCATCAGCTAATTCTCAGGTATTTTGAAACTTATCCCTAGGGACGAGGGAGGAATTGCACTCATTCTGAAACTAATGCACTCATTCTGAAACTAAACATGCACTGGAACAAAGCAGTCCTTCAGAATTTGCATTCAAACACTGATGAATTTTCATGAGGTTGTTTTTTAAATAAATAAATAAACACCAGTTTATTGGGCATGATATTCAGCTTTGCAATAGGTACCGCAGGACTGAGAAAGGGCATTCCAATATTAATATTATTATTAATAATAATAATAATTTATTTATACCCCGCCCTCCCCAGCCAAGGCCGGGCTCAGAGCGGCTTACAAGCAATAATAAAAACAAGATGAATGATTACAACTTAAAAACAATAATAAAATACAACATTAAAATAATGGAACATTAAAATATTAAAATGTAGCCTCATCGCAGGAGGAGAAGGAAAAGAAAGGGAAAAAAAGAGAGGGAGGGAATCAAATTGGCTCCAAGCCAAAGGCCAGGCAGAACAACTCTGTCTTACAGGCCCTGTGGAAAGAAATCAGATCCTGCAGGGCCCTGGTCTCATGAGGCAGAGCGTTCCACCAGACCGGAGCCAGAGTTGAAAAGGCCCTGGCTCTGGTTGAAGCCAATCTAACTTCCTTAGGGCCTGGGACCACTAGGGTGTTGTTATTTATGGACCTCGAGGCTCTCCGTGGGGCATACCAGGAGAGGCGGTCCCGTAGGTACGAGGGTCCTAGGCCGTGAAGGGCTTTAAAGGTCAAAAGCAGCAACTTAAATCTGACCCTGTACTCCACCGGGAGCCAGTGCAGCTTGAAAAGCACTGGGTGAATATGCTCCCATGGCAGAGACCCCGTGAGGAGCCTCGCTGCTGCATTCTGCACCCGCTGGAGTTTCTGGGACAGCTTCAAGGGCAGCCCCGCATAGAGCGAATTACAGTAGTCAAGCCTGGAGATGACCGTCGCATGGATCACTGTGGCCAGGTCGGGGCGGGAAAGGTAAGGGACCAGATATTGAACACCAAATGTTAACAAAAAAACACATTGACCCTCAACTTCAATGACAAATATTATTATTGCTTTAAAATGAAGAACAACAATAATGCAAATGCATTACTGTTTCATAAGTACTAGCAAGGACAAGACTGGCAAATTTGGATGCAATGAAACCTCATGGAACCATTCAGACTAACTGAACACTTTAATATCATTATCTGTCTTTTGTGACAGCTTTTCCAGGACGGCTGTGTGCTGGATTCACCGGAGGCCCGAATACTGAGCTGAAATGGACTATTTGGACTGAGCCAGGCATCATTCGAATTAAGTTTAAACATCCTTTTTTCACAAAGGAGCTGCGATCCACACAGTGCAGGATTGGATCCTTCTGCTTAAGAGCTGTTGGACTTGAGAATCAACTCCAGTATGGAGCCAACCTTTTCAAAAACCCAGTGGTTTAACTCTATGGTAGAATAGGGTTTTAAAAACCTTTAGCCTTGCCCTCTTTCTTCAGGGATGGATCCAGTGCAAGGTGAAAGTCCCCTGGGTGACACTGAGTGAATTGACCCAATTCACATATCAGGGGTCCATGCACAGCTCTGCTTTCCTGATATGGGCCACCATAACCACTCACATGGTCTCCTGCTTATTTATTTATTTATTTATTTACACACACACACACACACACACACACACACACACCAATGATCTCAAGAATTTTTTCCACCCCATTTCATTCTCACAATAAGCCTGTGACATAAGCTACACTGAAAAATAGTCACTGGCTCAAAGTTGGTGCAAAGTGAGGATTTGAACTTCCATCTCTCCAGCCCTAACCAAACACTCTAACCACTACACCAGTTCCCCTACACTACCAGAATCTCTTCCAGGAGATCCAACAGATTCCAGTGCTAAATCAACCAAGAGGGAAGCTGTCATCTTGACGTGAACTGAGATTTTGAATCAAAGCTACATCCATCTCCCTTGGTGCACTGCAAAGGACACAGAATGCTGCAGACAAATTTAATTGTCTTATCCCATAATGAAGCACGACTGCTGAAGGTGAGTAGGCGTCATCCCTTGAGTTTTGTTTGCATGGCAGACCAAACGTAAAAGTGATACGTGAGTGACTCTGAACTCTTTAGATACAGTGGTGGAGAACCTGTGGACCTCTACTACAAATCCCATCCTTGCTGCTGGTTGTGGCTTATGGGAGTTGGAGCCCAAAAACATCTGAGGAGAGGGGGGGTTCAGGTTCACCCCCCCCCCCGCTTTGGAAGAAGGGCAGAGAAGAGGGGAGGGGTCCTTGACCTCTAGCGTCACCAGTGAAAAGGATCCTGGGTAGTGAGAGAAGGAAATACATTTTCCCCAAAACACTGAAGAACAACTGTCACGTTGACTGAAGCAAGGAAGCTTCGTGTATTCAAATGCAAACAGCTAAACATGAAAAGAGTTCCAACACAGAAAAACATTCCCCCATCACATTTGGAAAATATTCCAAATTTATATATTTATTTCTTGCCCGTCCTTCACCCTAAGGTCCCAGTGCAGTATTTCTCAAACGTGGGTCCCCAGGTGTTGTTGGACTACAATTCCCATCATCCCTAGCTAGCAGGAAGAGTGGTCAGTGATGATGGAAGCTGTGGTCCAACAACATCAAAATGCAATATTAAAAGTAATTTAGAACAACTTAACAACCATAGAAATAAGGTGGGGTCTAAAAAGCAAACATCACAAATGTTAAAAACCAAGGTAAAGAAGTGTGTCTTCAGCATTTGCCAGAAGCTGTAAATTTAAGGTGCTGGGTGCATCTCTGTGGGGAGGGAGTTCCACAGCTTAGGGGCCACCACAGAGAAGGCTCTCCCAGGGGATGCCACCCCCTGAGTCTCTGAGGGTGGGGGGAACTACCAAGAGGCCCCCCCCCTGCTGATATCAGCACCTGAGAAGATCTGTGGGGAAGGAAGCATCCTTTAAGCTATTATGAGTTACTGATGATGTTTGTGACAGAAACAACCACAAATATTGACACTATCAGTAACCAAAAAGAATATCTTACCAGACCATCGCAGTTGCTAATAGCAACTGAAGCGCTTGGGATATCCACAAGATCTCCAACGTAAGCACAGTTGGTCGATAATGATTCTTTTTTCCATATTCTTTCGGTGACAGTCCCACTCTGACCCAGGCTAACGCCATCTGTTCCGTTTCTTGTTTCCACAGAGTCTTCGTACCACTCCACCACCGCCCCAGGAGCTATTAGATGAGTGTTAGGCCTCAGTCTAAGATGGAACTCCCTTCCAAATGCAGATACATTGAAATATAGTTGCTTGGGGCTTGCCGATACATCTCTCACGGCTCTTCTTGAACGGCTTGCGGAAACTCTATGGGAAATGTAACTTCCGTCTGCTCTGGTGCTGATCGGGGTTGCTAAGACATACTGTTTTAGCTTGTGTTCAGATGTTTCTGTTAAAAGAAAAAAGAAAAAAGCCAGCATTTATATCAATGTCAAATGGAGCAGACACAGCCATAAATATTTCCCTTCATAGCATCAGAAGAAGAACACTTTTGGATCAGTTCAAAGACTTTGAATCATAGAATCATTGAATTGTAGACTTGGAAGGTACCCCATGGGTTATCTAGTCCAACCCCCTGCAATAATAATAATAATAAATAATAATAATAATAATAATAATTTATTTATACCCTGCCCATCTGGCTAAGTCTCCCCAGCCACTCTGGGCAGCTCCCAATCGAGAGTTAAAAACAATACAGCATTAAATATTAAAAACTTCCCTAAACAGGGCTGCCTTCAGATGTCTTTTAAAGATAAGATAGCTGCTTATTTCCTTCACATCTGAAGGGAGGGCGTTCCACAGGGCGGGTGCCACTACCGAGAAGACCCTCTGCCTGGTTCCCTGTAACCTCACTTCTCACAATGAGGGAACCGCCAGAAGGCCCTCGGAGCTGGATCTCAGTGTATGGGCTGAACGATGGCGGTGGAGACGCTCCTTTAGGTATACAGGACAGGACCGATGATGATGCAGGAATCTCAGCTAAAAGCAACCATGACATCTAGTCCATCATCCTTTACCCACTACAGCCAATTCACTACCTATAGAAAAACCTCAATCAAGCACAAAGTGAAGCTATGGGACTCATTTCCACAGCAGGCAGCAACGGCCATCAACCTAAATGCTGGGAAACTCAAAAGTGTGTGTTCTTGTATTCCGCTTGCTGGTTTCCCCATGGTGTCTGGGTGGCCACTTTGAGAAGGAGTGCCAAATTTTGCTGTTGCACAGGGTGCTGCTAAAATTTGAGACCCCCAGGTCCGCCACTGCCACAAACACAATACTTTTCAAATGACACAGTTAGCACAAACAAGAGTGATCTGATGTGCCAGCAGTGAATGCATTAAAAACACACACACAAAACTCACTGGATGAGTAGTAACAGAGTGAGTCCCCTGTACAGACATTTCCCTTTAGGGTGATGATTAGGTTCAGCCTTTCAGCTACAGTTCAAAAACAAGGGTGTTTTTTTAAGTCCTGTAACCATCTCCCCACATTTCAGCATGCGGGAGGAAGGGAAGAAAGTGAACTCTTCAAGGAGCAGAACCAACTACGTATGAACAGGTGAGAATAAAAAGGAGAGAAGGAGACACCAGCAGGACTGTCTGCAGTCAGCAGAGAGCTTCCCAAGATGCATAAACACAGAAATGGAAGGCTGTTGCCCCTGAGGAGATTTCACCCCTCCCATATCCAAGAATCTCCTGATGAGTCTGCTGATTCTCCAGAGAGGAGGGGCAGTGTTCTGCTCTCTACTTATTCTGCTCTAGCACCACATCAAAGAGTCAGTCAGTCAGTGTGTCGGAGAGAGAGAGAGACTGAGTGTTAGAGATCGTGTGTATAGATAAGGTTGCTGCTAAGAGCAGCTGCAGACACTCAGTGCAGTTCAGCATTCATTTTCATTTAGACCTCATTTAGCTCTGTATATAGTTGTATAATCGTTGTAGAGAGAATAAAGAAGATATTCTACAGAGCTGCTCTCTGAGTTGTTTATACTCTGCTAGACACTGCTGTACTCTGCTGTGCGACGACTGTCTTCTTGAGGAAGTGAATCCGGTGCTCACAACTCTAAGCTGTGAGTCCACAGCACTTTGACCTGTTCCTGTCCAGAAGGTGGTCTCTGGAAGTGCTACCCAGCTCGCCTAGCCCAGTCGGGGCTGAAGTAGATGAGTCCAGTTAGTGGCACTGGCTCAAGGGCGATGCTGACAGCCCCCACCCCCTTTAAGTAGTCAAAGGCAATTAAAATTAAATGTGTCATGCTTAAACTCTGAAGACATCCAGGCTTCTCAGCTGGCTTCCTTTGTCCCTTTTCCAGAGTCTACAGTCTATGGAAATGCAATTCCACCCATTGGTGGTGGAAAACAATATCCCCCCCCCCCTCTTCATTCTCTCCCACACATCAGTTCCAGCACATCCTCTTTAGCTAATTAGGAGCTCTGCTAATAGCCAATAATAGTAAAAAGGGGGAAGAAGAAGATAAGAGTGAAAATGCTTACGCACAAGTTTTTAAACTTGGAAGCAGCCATTGATTCCAGTGGAAGAGCCAAATAAGTTCTCCAGAGTGCAGCATAAGGGATTTTTAAAATTGTCCTGATTTTGTTTCTCAGACTCCTCATTTCTGCTACAGTTGCAAAATGGTTACGTTGTAAGGTTTTGCTCAAGAAAGCACATCATATTCTCATAAGGAAGCATTCCAAAACATATAATTAAGCAAAAGGAAGGCATTTTTTAAGTGTTACAACTTTCTAGCAGAATTCCCAGAGGGAGCAAAAAAAAAAAAAGTCAAGAAATCAGGTCTGCTGGACCACCCAGTTAACTTGCATGTGTGATCTCATTCACGTTATTAGAGCTCATTGCGACCCATGGTCTCTCATAACATGAGAACTTGTGGTCATCAATAAAGCTGGATGCTGAAAGATTTGGGACAGATAAAATGAAGCACCTCTACAGTCGTTGCAGAGTTAGACTGTGGAACTCCCTCCCACAGGATAGCCACCAACTAAGATGGCTACAAAAGAGGATTGGACAAATTCATAGAGAAGAGAGAGTTATTGGAGGATTCTAGCCATGATGGCAAGAAGAAGAAGAAGAAGAAGAAGAAGAAGAAGAAGAAGAAGAAGAAGAAGAAGAAGAAGAAGAAGAAGAAGAAGAAGAAGAAGAAGTTGTTTTATTTATGCTCCACCCTCCCCAGCCAAGACCGGGCTCAGGGCAGCTAACGTCAGGTATAAAAACAATTGATTAAAATACAACATAAAAACAAGATTAAAATACAACATTAAAACGCAGCCTCAATTCAGTAGAAAAAATTTTGGGGGATGAAAATGTCAAATCTTCACGAAGGCCAACTATCCAGACAGGTCCTACGTGGGCCAGAAAAAAACCAGGGAAGTTCCCAAATAGGAGTTCCATCACAGAAAGAGAAAGGAAAAAGGAAAGAGGGGAAGGGGATCAAGTTGATTCCAAGTCAAAGACCAGGCGGAACAACTTACAGGCCCTGTGGAAAGAAATCAGATCCCGCAGGGCTCTGGTCTCATGAGACAGAGTGTTCCACCAGGCCGAAGCCAGTGTTGCAAAGACCCTGGCTCTGGTTAAGGCTAATCTGACTTCCTTAGGGCCCTGGACCTCTAGGCTGTCACTATTTATGGACCTTAAGATCCTCCACAGGGCACACCAGGAGAGGCGGTCCCATAGGTATGAGGGTCCTAGGCCGTGAAGGGCTTTAAAGGTCAGAACCAGCACCTATGGCTATGCTCCACCTCCACAGCTGGAGCCAGCAACGTTGCTGGAAACTGCAAGAAAGGGAAAGGATCTTGTCCTTGGGTCCTGCTTGCAGGTTCCCCCCAGGGATCCGGGTGGTCACTGTGAGAACAGGATGTTGGATGAGAGGGGCCATTGGCCGGATCCATCAGGCTCTTCTTCAGTTCTTGTTCCACCACTTTGGCTGCCAACTTGGCGCCAACTTGAATGAAACATTGGAGGGCAAGGAAGCTCTGCCCTGCACAATTGATCATACAATGTGGTGCACAGACACATAAGGCTATCCTTTTCTTGGCAGTAAGTCCCAATAAAATAAGCAGGATGTACTCCTAATGTAAGGGACGCAGGTGGTGCTGTGATCTAAACCACAGAGCCTAGGACTTGCCGATCAGAAGGTCAGTGGTTCAAATCCCCACAACGGGGTGAGCTTCCGTTGCTCGGTCCATGCTCCTGCCCACCTAGCAGTTCGAAAGCACATCAAAGTGCAAGTAGATAAATAGGTACCGCTCCGTCAGGAAGGTAAAAGTTGTTTCCGTGCACTGCTCTGGTTCTCCAGAAGTGGCTTAGTCATGCTGGCCACATGACCTGGAAGCTGTACACCGGCTCCCTTGGCCAATAAAGCGAGATGAGCGTGCAACCCCAAAGTCGTCTGCGACTGGACTTAATGGTCAGGCGTACCTTTACCTTTTTACTCCTAATGTAAACATGCTAAACTTGTAATGGCATTTTTTTTTATTCCCAATTACTTTTTCTTTCTTTCATTTTTTCATATATATATATATATATATATATATATATATATATATATATGAAATTCTCTTAATAAAATATTAATTTAAAAAATGTAAGCATGTTTAGATTGGACGAGAGAGAGAGAGGGAGAGGGAGAGAAATCTATGAAATCTAATAGCCCAATAGTCCTGGAAGTACATTTCCCTGTTCAGCCAGAGATGACAACTCCCAAGGGGCCACTTAAAATTTCCCCGTTGATTCAGAACTTAAAAGGGTCTCATTTATCACCCCAGTGTGTCTGGTTCGGCCTACAGGGAGCCATCAAGGAAGCTTCGCAAGGCCCCTCCTAAAGGCAGCTGGCTAATGTCATCCCGCGAAGTTCGAAAGCCAAGATCTTGTCAGAAACTCGTCAGTGTTATCAGAATTCTATCACCTCCCGGCTCCACATGCCAGGCGGAATGAGAAAGCCGAGAGGGCTGAGCCAAAAGGGCTTTGCAACACAAACTACCCTGCACACATCCAAGATTGTTTCTTCCCTAGCCGCAAGAGCTAAAAATACGTGGAGTTTTTTTATTGTTAGCAATATGTCATGAGAATTGCTCTTTGCTTTAAATTATATATGAGCATGAAAGATGCCGCTCCATAATTCAGCCTATATATATATATATGATTCTTCAGTTTGGATGCCTAGAAGTCTACTTTTGCCATGCAAATCCCTCCCTCCCAGATGGCGAGGTGCCATAATCACATTCGCTGGATGACTGTAGGCCAGTGGTGGCTGGTATTGCTAGGGCGAGAAGCATAGAGACCAACAGGAAGATAAGCCAGATACAAGGCCAGTCAGAGATACTCCCTGACTGTGGATAAGAAGGCAGAGAAGTGAGGACTGAGTGAGGGCGGACTGAGGTCGATGCGGTAGCGCCCCAATCACCCTAATGGTGCAGCTGCTGTAAGCTCCTTGGGGCAGGAGACTATGGCCCTGCTTGTGTATTGCCGAGCATATCGGTGCTTCAAAAAAACCACAACCATTCAGCAGTAAGAGTGTCACATTGATGGAGCATGTGTAGACAGGTGCATTGCAAAGCGGAGCACACACATTAAGCAGTGGCATGCGGTCAGTAGACCAAGGGGACCAGTCTAGTCCTCTAAATGTTCCCCTGGTGTCTCTTTCCCAAAGCCCAGGAAGCTTCTGTCCGGCTTAGAGAGGCACGATGTTCATGCACGCAACATCAGGACATCAATACATCTTGTGTGTGACATCACACACACCCTACCCCATTGCCCTCGCAATCTGGTGCCTCTGGCCCTAATTTCGCCTCTACAAAATATTTCACCGCATGCCACTCACATTAAGCCACAGACTATGGGTGCTTTCAGGAAAAGGGAAAAATATATATATGCCTATTTGTTTACAGGGACTTGTTGTGGGTGATTAGCAATGGAGGAGAAAATTGGTTCAGTTAGAATGTGAATGAGAATCTACTGAATTTACACTTTCCTCCCAAATTTGCACTTCTCTGAATTTTGTAGCTCGCCAGTCATATAACATGCACAAAATTGTCTACATTGTGGAAAAGAATGAATAAAGATGCAAATACTGACAAAGGAAATGCGTTATATTGGGAACATCGCTTTTAAAAATGTGTATTTCAAATGAAATTGCATGCAAAAATGTGTATGCTAGGAGAAATTTGTGCAAATGCGGAGAAATGCCACAGGACCATAAAGGAAAAAAAAAACATGGCAATTTCCATTCCTGTTTGCATCAGAATTATTTAACACCCCTATCCATGGCATATAACCTCTGAATATGACAGCCCAAATTTAGCTGTCGTGACTTGCAGCCAAGGAAGGACTACGTTTTGTTTAGTTCCCTTTTAAGGCAGCTGGATTGTGTTTCTGTCAATTGTCCATTCTTGTTGTAGGACCATAACGCTTCAGAAAACTGGTCCTTTTTGCTCCGAGGCCACCTAAGAATACGAGGAGCTGAGCTGTCAAACTGGAGAAGAGCTCAGAGCGAAAGGTCACAGAAAGAGATCGCAAAAGCTTTGAAGCAGCCTTTTGAAGTGTTCGGGATGTGAGCTTTCACCTGCTAGAAGAGCCACCGAACAGGTTTAAACCTCCATATTAAGGGGTCAAAGGCACCAGAGATTTAGTTTTCAAGGACTGGCTGACTTGGCAACTCATCTCGCCCCCCCCCCCACTGCCCCAAGACGATACGGTTTCCAGTTGGCAAGCGCTGAATGAATACGAATCTGAAAAATCCACAGACATTTCAGGAGCATTTTCTTCCCTGCTACGGGGAAAACAAGATGCCAGATTCACACATGGAGGGAAATTAAGAAACGGTTACGAGAGCCTCTGTTACAAGCCCATAGGCATTTCGTTAGCTCGTCTGCCCACACACAGCTCTGCAATAGTGTTGACAGCTGCCAAGGCTGGAAGTGAGAGCCTCCAGCTCTGAGCACAGCTGCCTTATGTCAGGAGCCACCAGAGCTTCATGTTTTGAGCGTTTCCCTAGACGGAGAAGGACCCCAAGGCACTGGGCTCAGTCCGCCTGCCCATAATTACATAAGAGCATCAGAAGAGATTGCTGGATCAGGCCAAAGGCTGACCAGCCCAGCATTCAGGTTTAAATACAGGTACCTGTCTATTATTATTATTATTATTATTATTATTATTATTATTATTATTATTATTATTATCATACCCCACCCATTTATCAGGGTTGCCTCAGTCACTCTGGGGCACACATAAAAACATAATAAAACCTCAAACATTAGCAACTTCCTGATACAGGGCTTCTAAAAGATGTCTTCTGAAAGTTGTATAGTTATTTATCTCCTTGACATCAGCTGGGAGGGCGTTCCACAGGCTGGATGCCACTGCCAAAAAGGCCCTCTGTCTGGTTCCCTGTAACCTCACTTCTCACAGTGAGGGAACTGCCAGAAGGCCCTCAGAGGTGGACCTCAGTGTCCAGGCTGAGCTATGGGGGTGGAGAATTTGTAAAGGTTTCATTGTGATAAGATGGCCAATCATTTCCCGTATATGTATAATATTCCACAATCAGTTCTGTCACCTTTTTTTAAAAGAGATTGATAATTTTGGCATCTCTAAAGTCCCTTGGGATTTCTTCTCTTTCCCAGATTTTTTCAATGAGCTTGTGAAGTTGTTGTGTAAGTTCAATTCCGCCCGCTTTGAAGATTTTGGCAGTTATCCCATCAGGTCCACTGGCTTTGTTGTTTTTCGTTTGGTTAATAGCTGTACACAACATCCTTTATCAAAGGTGTCGTGGACTTTGAAGACACTCGAACTCAGGACGCAAGGGAGAAACGTGCTAGGAGGAAGGCACGCTTGGCAAATCCACACCGTGATCAACTCCCACCCGGAAACCAATGTCCCCTCTGTGGAAGGACGTGTGGATCCAGAACTGAACTCCACAGTCACTTACGGACTCATTGTTAAAACCGTGTTTATGGAAGACAATCTTACTCGACCACGAGTGATTGCCAAAGAAGACGAGGAAGAAGATGTATAACATTTCCCCCCCTGATTTTCTCACCTGCCTTCCATCCATCCATTGTACACTGACACAGTTCCAACATGTATCACTATTACTTGCCAACTGGAGTGAATATCAACTACATGGCAATTTATTTATTTTATATATTAAGAAAATGGTCTCACAGGGTGCTAAAGCCATATTAGTGGTAAATAGTTCTATCTTGTGTTTAATATTTTGTGTTGGTGTTTGAATATTTTGTTGGAAGCTGTCCAGAGTGACTAAGGAAACTCGGTCAGATGGATGGCATATAAATAATAAAGTAGTAGCAATAGTAGTTAGTAGTAGTAGTAGTAGTATTTTATATACAAACCACAAATAAGATACAGCTGAATGGTCTTACCTGTTTGAATAACGTCTTCTTTAGCAGCCTGGAAAAATAAACAACAATTTGTTTTATTCATTAACTATACTCACACGTAGATCAACTTTTGGCACTCAGGCACTCCAAGTGGTGTACATATAAAACAATTATTGAACCAATATTAAATGACAGAAGAGTGGCAAAACAGCGAAACCAAATCAATAGTCCAACAATTAAATCACCAGCAGGGTATAGTGTGGTTAGACTATTGGACCAGAGTTCAAACCCCCACAACTCAGCCAAGAGGCTCACTGGGGCCAATCACCGCCTCTCAGGATAAAATGAGGAAAGGGGAGGACCAGGTACACAACCTTGGTCTCCTTGGAGGAAAGGCAGGAGATAAATCTAATACATAAACAGAACTTCAAAAAAGGAGTTCCATAATCAGGA
Organism: Podarcis melisellensis; assembly: GCF_964234715.1. Classification (NCBI taxonomy): domain Eukaryota; kingdom Metazoa; phylum Chordata; class Lepidosauria; order Squamata; family Lacertidae; genus Podarcis; species Podarcis melisellensis. The sequence goes on along the minus strand of NC_138541.1, from coordinate 8,612,802 downwards.
TCTTGAAGGGGCTGTCACAGAAAAGACCCTGTTGCGTGCGAGAGCACCAGTCTATCTATTTCGATGGTGGGAACCTCAAAAGAACCTCAGAGTAGGCTGCAATGGAAGCAGCCCTTCAGATGTCCTAGCCCCAAGCCACTTAGGGATGGAAACGTGTTCCTCTCTAGCTGTTGCTGGACTTCAACTTCCATTAGCCCCCAGCCAGCACAGCCAATGAGACAGGGAAGATGGGAGTTGTAGTTCAACAAGATCTGGAGGCACACACATCCCATACCTCTGCTTTAATAGGCAAGAAGAAGCACTTTGAATTGGACCAGGAAACTTTTTTTGTGGGTGAGTGGGTGGGAGGATGCGAATGCTACTTTGCTTCTGATCATGATGAAGATAGACAGTGTATTTTTCTGGGAAAGTAACAAAGCAAGTGCACCCAGATCCTGGAATAAGTAAGGACCATCTAGCTCAGCGTTATGATTCCAGCAGGGTCCAAGCAAATCTCACCAAGCAGAGAGAAGAAGAAAAGAGGTGATAGAATCACAGAATTGTAGAGTTAGAAGGGAACATGAGGGGCCATCTAGTCCAACCCCCTGAAATTCACGAATCTTTTGCCTGACGTGGGACTCGAACCCACAACCCTGAGATTAAAAGTCTCCTGCTCTCCTGACTGAGCTACTCATGGCCTGTTTTCACCCCTAGCCAGTGGAGGTTGCTCTCACCGGCATCAGTCTGTCCTCAGCTAGCCCTCACCTGTCTCAGTCCAGGGGACGGCCATCAGCTTCCTCTTCCTCAGTCTCAGTTTTGCACCCATGGAACTCACCAAAGAGAATGGTGGGAACCAGATCAGAATTAGGTGGCTCTACCCATCGCTGGCTCTTGCTCCACCAACCACTGGTTTTGGCGCCATCTACTGTTGGCCCCCTGGACTTCTGCCCTAAAGGTAAAGGTAAAGGTACCCCTGCCCGTACGGGCCAGTCTTGACAGACTCTGGGGTTGTGCGCCCATCTCACTTAAGAGGCCAGGGGCCAGCGCTGTCCGGAGACACTTCCGGGTCACGTGGCCAGCGTGACAAAGCTGCATCTGGCGAGCCAGAGCCGCACACGGAAACACCGTTTACCGTCCCGCTGGTAAGCGGTGTTATGGTTCAGAATTTATCTGGTTAAATTCCCCTGGTGTGTGTCACCTGCTAACGTCAGCTTACAGCTGGGCGGAGACAGAAGCTTTTAGAAGCTAAGAAGGAGGAGTTTTTCCCTGTACTTTCACTTCCCTCTGTGTATCTGTGAGGGAGACATGGCTGAAAGAAGCCCTGGACTTTGTTTGCTGTAATGTTTTAATAAAGAGCTGTAAATAGACGAACCTGTCTGTGTGTGCTTACAAGAAGCAAGACTGCTTTACACGCTGTGCTTCAACTCTGCTAAGCCGTGACTGATACGAGAGACAGCAGGAGTTATTGCGCAGCTCGAGAGGAAGTGTGCCGGACCCGTTGTAAACCGCTGTAGGTGATTGATGCGGATCGTAAAGCTGTCTGACGTTGCGGCTCTATCGATAAGGCAAGATCGATAGATATCCGAACAAGCGGTCCCTATTTATCTACTTGCACCCGGAGGTGCTTTCGAACTGCTAGGTTGGCAGGCGCTGGGACCGAGCAGCGGGAGCGCACCCCGCCGCAGGGATTCGAACCGCCGACCTTTCGACCTTTCGATCGGCAAGTCCTAGGCGCTGAGGCTTTAACCCACAGCGCCACCTGCGTCCCGACTTCTGCCCTACCAGTTCCCAATCACCAGTGTCCCTATTCAGAAGGTATACTATTTTTGTCCACTGAGGATCCATGCTTCAGAGCAGTTGCTATGTTTGCAAAGGACAAACTAGTTGGTCTAGCCAGCTTATCCTACACTGTTCTACCTCCTCCTGCCTTCCGCAACGCCCCCCATTGCCCCACATCCAGGAACGGTGCTGCCCTTAAGTGAATAAACAGCTGTCCCCCAATCCACTAATAAGACTCCATAAATAATAAGTTTCGCATAAACAGCTTGAGCTAATAAACCCAGATTTCTGAATGGGCCATTCTGTAATGCTGCAGTGCTGCGCCAAAAAATTAGAGTCTGCTGGCTGAAGAAATACTTTAAGAGCTAATTAAACCCACGATTCCTGAGGGATGGAGGGTGTAGGGGAAACAAGCAAACATGAATCCTGACAACTCTCCAGGGACACAAAGCCAAAGAAACCAAGACAAGTGGCAGTCTCTCTCTCTCTTTTTTCTGCCCTAGAACTGAGCTAGCAGAGAAAGGAAGTACAGTTAGATCTCTGAGCGAACAGGTTTTGCAGGTGCGGAGAGTGCTTCAGAAAGCCTGCAAAACCTATTTGATCGAAGGTGACGGCAAAGGGAGGGAGGGAAATGAGTTCCTGGGAAGCGATGACTTTATTATCATAGCAAATCTGAAGGTCTGTGCATCTCATACCTATTTGCATTCACAGCAACCTACATGCAGTGGAAGAAACCCAAGTTCAGGAAAGAATGTGGGACCACAAAGAAAATTAACAGCAAACAGCAAAAGTACAGTCTGGGGCAGCGCCTACATCTCGCCCCCAGGATTGTGGGTGCCTGCCGCCATAACATGGACTTGCAATATCACACATCAGCACATAGTGTGTGCGATGTCACACGTGATGTGGAACGCCGTGTTGCGTTTTCGGAGAGGAGGTTCCCTTCCAGCTCTACATTTCTATGATTCTGCGATCTGGTTGGTGACTGTGAGAATAGGATGCTGAACTAGACAGACCTTGGAACTGATATAACAGGGCTGTTCTGATGTTCTTAAGTATCAGCTGTAACTGAAAAGAGCCTGTGAGAAGGATTCTCGGATGAGTGGGAAGAGGAGCCCTTTGACTCGAATGAGCTTTCTTCAATTAAAAAATAAATAAATTAAAACCATTCCATGAAAGATGGGAAGAGGAAATGAAGAGTCAGGTTGCAAAGGTTCATCCATGCTTCCCAAGCACACAGAAGAGGAATGTGTTGAATGTGTTTTACAATGGAACCAACCTGGGCTGCCCAGGAGCATCTCACCTTTGAGTGAAGGTGCTCTCTGACCTCTGGTGGCTGCTCTAGTAAGCTAAGGATCATAGAATCATAGAATCATAGAGTTGGAGGAGACCACAAGGGCCATCGAGTCCAACCCCCTGCCAAGCAGGAAACACCATCAGAGCACTCCTGACATATGGTTGTCAAGCCTCTGCTTAAAGACCTCCAAAGAAGGAGACTCCACCACACTCCTTGGCAGCAAATTCCACTGTTGAACAGCTCTTACTGTCAGGAAGTTCTTCCTAATGTTTAGGTGGAATCTTCTTTCTTGTAGTTTGGATCCATTGCTCCGTGTCCGCTTCTCTGGAGCAGCAGAAAACAACCTTTCTCCCTCCTCTATGTGACATCCTTTTATATATTTGAACATGGCTATCATATCACCCCTTAACCTCCTCTTCTCCAGGCTAAACATGCCCAGCTCCCTTAGCCGTTCCTCATAAGGCATCGTTTCCTGGCCTTTGACCATTTTGGTTGCCCTCCTCTGGACACGTTCCAGTTTGTCAGTGTCCTTCTTGAACTGTGGTGCCCAGAACTGGGCACAGTACTCCAGGTGAGGTCTGACCAGAGCAGAATACAGTGGCACTATTACTTCCCTTGATCTAGATGCTATACTCCTAGTGATGCAGCCCAGAATTGCATTGGCTTTTTTAGCTGCCGCCTCACACTGTTGGCTCATGTCAAGTTTGTGGTCAACCAAGACTCCTAGATCCTTTTCACATGTACTGCTCTCAAGCCAGGTGTCACCCATCTCCCAAGAAATGATGACTCTTTTGGACCATTTCCCTCACGGGGAAAACAAATCCTATGCCAGCCTTGAGGCAGGTGGGATGACCTGTTTGCTCAGGTCTGTATATCTCTGTCCATGGGCAATGTCTCCGTTTGTTTGTTTTTAAAATTATTTTTATTAGCAATCTCAAAATTATCATACCATATAATCACACACATTATTCCCCCCCTTCCATCCCCCCAAAGACATCCCTCCGCTCCTCTCTCTGATTTCTCAGCACGTATTATTCTCTGCATGTTATAAAATTTTAGATATACTTACATTATCTATCTAACATGTTATCAGCCAATAAATTTGTGCATGTTTATTCAGAACCTGCCAAGGAGTCCAGTTCATTTTGTTGTCTTTTTAAATAATTTGGGGGGAAAAGCTCCCATTCTTTCTTAAAGCCACAGTTGTCCTTATTCCGCAATTTATATGTCAGTTTAGCCAACTCTGCATTACTCATCAGTTTTTCTTGCCACTGTTATTTCATTGGGATTTCCTCATTCTTCCATGGCAATGTCTCCAAGTTTTGTTAAACTGGGGCGAGGAATCAATTATTTTATTATTTGTGCAAACACTGGAGTGCATCTCCACTGTGTCATGAGTACTGAAGTTCCATTGGCTTCAGTGGGTCTACCCAGAGTAAGAGTACTGCACATCGAGATCCAACCTAGTGTGTGAACATTAGAAAAAAAGATAAGCAATGCCTTACAGTCTCATGGATTTCAGTTGGGCTACTCTAAGCGCAACTAACATTGCACGCCAAACCATGACTGCTCAGACATAAGTCCTATTGAATTCAATGGGGATGACTCTCAGGTATGTGAGCTTAGGATCCCTGCCTAAATTGGGTCCCAGACCTTTGGTAATCTGCTATTTATTTATTTGAATGAACTGTATATGCCACTTGATTGCAAAAAGGAAAACAAAAAAACCTCTAAGCAGTTAGAAAATTGCCAGTGAAAGAGTGTTAAAAACAGGTATTAAAACATCCAGAAATATAATTAAAACCAACAATAGACTAAAAAGGCTTGCGTTTTAATCTCAGCTTCCACGTGTTTGTCTAAGCAAAAGCGTTTTAAACAGGAGCTGAAAAGAGTACAGAGAGGGGTTCTGCCTGCTGTCAATAGGCAGGGAGTTCCGAAGGACAGGTGCTGCCACGCTAAAAGATCTTCAGCCTTGGTCTCTACTTGACGGATCCCAAAGGCATCATAACTCCCTAACAGAGGAAAAGTATTCAATGGTGGGGTGGTCTCTTGCGCAAGCCACAGTGAAGAGAACGGGAACCACGGAGGGGCTCCTGTAAGAGAAGCCCCCCCACCTGCGGAATTGCACACGGAATGAACGCTTTCACACGCACACGCTCGCTCCAGAGAGACGAATAAGAACATCCCCATCATCAACCGCTGACTCCATTCCCCAGGCTAGAGGACAGCAGTTAATCTGCACAGCAGCCTCTTCACCTTGGGCTGTTGAGGAAGAGCTGCTAAGAATCTTGCAATTTAATACTCACAAGCCAATCCGTTACACACACACACACTCACACACACGGAAAAGAAAAGAGAGAGAAAGCCGTGTTAGCAGAAGAGAAAGTTGGAAACAAACAAAGTTCTTCTATTACGCTACAAATTAGAACCTTAAGGCAATTCTGGGCTGCTTTGCCAAGCAGTAATTCCATGCAGGAGCCAGGGATATCATCACACAATCAAAACGTTTTTCTTTTTCTTTTCTTTTTTTAAAGGGGGGTGGGGTGGGGGAAGGTGGCTGAAGAAAGTGGGTTTATAAAAAGCCACCAGGAAGAACGGAGTTTGGAAAGGAACAAGAAAGGCTTCCCACCATCACCTTCAATCAATCAAGTAATAAATAAATGATAGTAATTAGTAGTAGATGGAGGTGGTGATGGAAGGGATGTGCGTTGTTCCGCAGGCTTCTCGGGATATTCATGGACTTACTTGTTCGTCAGCTGAAATCTTCAACTGCACCAGAGCCGCTGCTGTGAAGCACAATGACAGGAGAATCATCCCGAAGTGAGTTTCTCGAATGGAAAAAAAAAAAGGATGGATGCTGGATGATGGATATAGGACAGCCTATATATGCACTTTTAAAAAATAAAATAAAATAAATAAATGTAAGTAAAATGTTGCGGGGTGGGGTAGGGTGCGGAATGAAAAACTGCACTTCTGAATGGAAAAAAAAACCGGGCAATTTTAATGTATTTATTTCAAGGAGCCGGAGGGAGAATTCCCTGATGGTCCTCTTTGGCGCTTTGCACAGCCCGCAGCGCGCGCGCTCCCGTCCCGGCTGGCAGCCTGCGCTCTCTTGCAAAGCAGCTCCTTCGCCGCGCAGGAGGAGGAGAGGCAGAGCCGTGGCGAGGGGCGGAGAAAGACAAGGAGGGCGGAGGAGGCGGGGGAGAAGGGTGGGCGACTCCTGCCTGAAGGCACGGACCAGCCCTCTTTGAAGATCCCCTTCCTTCCTTCCCCTCTCCCGCTGCGAGGGGTCTCTTCCTAGGCGGCGAGAGCGCACAGCCTCCTCTTTCGCCAGCTCCTCTCATTGTAACCTGCTGGGCGCGCTAATAAAGCCACCGCTCGGGAGTCCGCCCCTCTTGGCCACGCTCCACCTCTCCAGCCAGAGACATCCAGGAGTCCCTTCGACGCTCTGGCGAGGCGGGAAGCGCCTTTGGCTGCGCTCCGACGTGAGCGCAGGCACCGGGGCTTCGGAGCAGGGGCGCACAGCTGAGCTGCGCCGGGCGCAAGCTGGCGGGAAGAGCGCGGGCCGGCCGGTGCCTCAGAGCGCACGACGCGGGAGTCGAGGAGACCCGTGCAGATGGAGGGAGACTCTTTATACCAAGTTTCACCTCTGGAGCACCTCGCTCAGCATTGCTTACCTTGACTGGCAGCTGCCCTCCGGGTTTCAGCCAGGGGGCATTCTCCGGCAGCTGTGCCTGGAGATAGCAGTGATTGAGCTTCTGCTATCTGCAAAAGCTGACGGTTCAACGCTGAGGGTGAAACCTGGGTCTGAAACCTTAGAGAATCTCTGCCAGTTAGTTTAGAGGTGGATAGATCAGTGCTTGCAGTATGTCAGTTGCTTGTGTTTCTTCACACAAGGTTTTTAGGTTGCTGGATCAGGCCAGTGTCCCTTCTAGTCCAGCATCCTGTTCTCACAGTGGCCTCCCAGATGCCTGCGAGAAACCCTCAAGCAGAACCTGAGTGCAAGAGCCCTCTTCCCTCCTGTGATTCCATCATTGACTCCCAGTATGTTTCCGAGCACAATTCAAAGTGTTGGTGCTGACCTTTAAAGCCCTAAACGGCCTTGGTCCAGTATACCTGAAGGAGAGTCTCCACCCCCATCATTCAGCCCAGACACTGAGGTCCAGCTCTGAGGGCCTTCTGGTGGTTCCCCCCCTGCAGGAAGTGAGGTTACAGGGAACCATGCAGAGGGCCTTCTCCGTAGTGGCGCCTGCCCTCCCTTCAGATGTGAAGGAAATAAGCAGCTACCTTATCTTTAAAAGACATCTGAAGGCAGCCCTGTTTAGGGAAGTTTTCAATATTTAATGCTGTATTGTTTTTAACACTTGATTGGGAGCCACCCAGAGTGGCTGGGGAAACTCGGCCAGATGGGCGGGGTATAAATAAAGTATTATCATCATCATCATCATCATCATCATCATCATCATCATCATCATTATCAACTGGACTTGTAGACATTAGCAAATGCAGACTTGCACAGACTTGCAGACACAGATGTTAACCTCTGCTCTCTTGTACAGAATGGTGGTGGGGTTATTTTCACCAGGTCACATTTCCTGCAAATAAGACCATAAGGAGAGCCCGCTGGATCAGGCCACTGGCCCACCTAGTTCAGTATCCTGTTCTCACAGTGGCCAACCAGATGCCTCTGGGAAACTGCTAGCAAGATCGGAACACGAAACCATTCTTGCCCGTCCTCCGTGGTTTCCAGCAATTAGTATTCAGAAGCATTGTTGTCTCTGCCAGTGGAGATATCTGTCCCAAATCTCCCGACATTCAGCTTCATTGAATTTCAGTGGTATGAGAGAGGAAGGAAAACTTTACCCACTTCCTCTACGCCATGTAACATTTTATAAGTGATGTCAGTCACCTCTCACCTTTCTCTAAGCTAAAAAGTCCCAAATGCTGCAGAGTCCCCATTCACTCCAATATTCACTCTCTCTGCCCTAACCTTATCAGTTTCCCTGGAGACCAGATAGTGAGAGAAAGGTAAAGGTTGGTGGGGCAGAGAAATGGCAATACAGCAGAATGGACTTGCATCCCGGCACAAGACAGTATGAGAGGCATCAGATGGAAGTGTTTTCTTCTGGATAGCTGGTGTGGTTGGATTTGGAGCTGAATCAGAATAACTTATGAATGACGGAAATGCACATTAATAGAAAAGGGGGCATTTCTGGTTTTGGCTTCGCTCTTTGATAAGTCTCGGAGAGCGCTGCAGCTTGCAAATGGGTCTCAAAACATTTAAGAGGCTTCCACAGACACATGGCATTTGACAGGCCTCTAAAAATGCAGCTCCCGCTCTTGAGTGGGCATGAAATTGCCACCCACTGTTTCCCTTGGGAAAGAAGACTCAGGTGGTATCATCCTGGGGAGGAGCTGTGACTGGTCCACCTCTCAGTGTGGACCAATTTTTGAAGAAGAGGGGAGCAGGTTTTTAAGCAACCCCCAATCTTCTGAGTCCTTCTCCCCTCTCTATGCTGCATGGGCCTTGACTAGCTGCCCATTTGAGAGGTGAGTAGAATTTTTTTTGGGGGGAGCCCCTAAGTGGCCTTGGAACTCCTCTTTTTCATGTATTTTGAATTGTCAGGACATTTGTGGCTACAGTGGCATTGGGTTTCGTTGGGTTTCATTAGCTATTAGTCTGGGAAGGAATAGCAAGTCAATAGACAGAGGAAAGAACTGAGTAAAGGGCACTGGGATCACTGGGGTTCCCATTATGCATGGCATGAACACTGGGTTGAATGATGAGCTGGTGGGGCCACTGTTCACTTGCCAACTTACATACACGAGGTTGGAGGATGGATGGCGGCTAACAGATTGACGTAAGTACTAAACAAGACATAAGTACTGTTTCTGGGGGATAGGGGGCGGGTGGGTGTGGAGGACTCCCTGGTCCTGAATCGGGTAAGTGTGCCCCTGAAGGACCAGGTGCGCAGCCCGGGAGTCATTTTGGACTCACAGCTGTCCATGGAGCCACAGGTCAATTCTGTGTCAGGGCAGGTGTCTACCAGCTCCATCTGCTACACAGGCTGAGACCCTACCTACCCGCGGACTGTCTCGCCAGAGTGGTGCATGTTCTAGTAATTTCCCACTTGGACTACTGCAATGTGCTGTATGTGGGGCTACCTTTGAAGGTGACCTGGAAACTACAATAATCCAGAATGCTGCAGCTAGACTAGTGACTGGGAGCGGCTGCTGAGACCACATAACACCGGTCTTGAAAAACCTACATTGGCTCCCAGTACGTTTCCAAGCACAATTCAAAGTGTTGGTGCTGATCTTTAAAGCCCTAAACGGCCTCGGCCCAGTATACCCGAAGGAGCATCTCCACCCCCATCGTTCAGCCCGGACACTTAGGTCCAGTGCCGAGGGCCTTCTGGCAGTTCCCTCATTGTGAGAAGTGAGGTTACAGGGAACCAGGCAGAGGGCCTTCTTGGTGGTGGCGCCCACCCTGTGGAACACTGTCCCATTAGATGTAAAGGAAATAAACAACTATCTGACTTTTAGAAGACATCTGAAAGCAGCCCTGTTTAGGGAAGTTGTTAATGTTTGATCTTTTATCGTGTTTTTAGTATTCTGTTGGGAGCCGCCCATAGTGGCTGGGGAAACCATCAGATGGGTGGGGTATAAATGATTAATAATAAAAACAATAATTGGAGCAAGGAGAAAGGATTCCTCCTAATCCTTTTCTGTGGAGCCAAGAAGTAGAGAGTAACAAGGTTCCTGCTGTTTTAGGGAGCTTTCCTGCCCAGAGAATATTATGGTTTAACTAGTTTTACTTTGGTTTGCAGATCCTTTAGGCTGCTATATTTAATAAATATAACCTTTTCCCCCTTCACAATTCTTCATCTCGAGTCTTCTTTGTACACCCTTTTCTGTGAAACTCTGGGCAAAGTTTGCTTCATGCTGGTTTATAACTGCAGTGGGCACTCCAGCACAGAATGAACCAAGGCTGGGTGGAATATTGGGCAGTCAAAGTTCCCTTTTCACACACTTGAATCAGCCTCTGATTGGGGAGGAGGGTTGCAGGTCTCCAGGAATGCAAGTCTGAACACGGCAGAATTCACGCAGAAGGCATTTTCCCTTTGTTTAACAGTCCTCAGATTGGAGGAAGAAGAAGCATATCTCAGAAAAATAGGAAGCTAGCATATACCCTCATCAGATCATCCAGTCCAATATTATAAACATTGGCTGGTAGCAGATCTTCAGGTTTTTAGTTAGGAGGAGTCTTTCCTATCTGGAAATACCTGGGACTTTTGACACATCCTGCATGTTTTTTATCACCGAGCTACAGCCCTTCAGCCCCAGGGCAGATATAAACATTTCAGAATACAACCTATATTTTGTGTGTGTGTGCACAGACAGGTCTGCATGCTATCTAACTGTTTTTCTTATTTTAAATATTTATTACCAGCTCTTCATTGCAACAGGAATCCCAGAGCCGGTCATAAAATTTCAGACCAACCAAATATCCCAAGCATCACCACCACAACTCATTTCTATAGCACTTTCTGTTTTGTCAAGGGCATTATACAATCTGTGCATCATACATCTTTGCAACAAGCCTCTGAGGGAAGCCATTCGTATGCCCATTTTACATGCCAGCAAACTGATCCTAAAGTCACTTTTATAGGTGACATGGTCTGATAATGTGCCAAATTAGGCATGCTTCAGCCTATTGGAGGGACGCGGGTTGCGCTGTGGGTTAATCCACAGAGTCTAGGGCTTGCTGATCAGAAGGTCAGCGGTTCGAATCCCTGTGATGGGGTGAGCTCCCGTCGCTCAGTCCCTGCTCCTGCCAACCTAGCAGTTCAAAAGCATGTCAAAGTGCAAGTAGATAAATAGGTACCGATCCGGCAGGAAGGTAAACGGCATTTCCACGTGCTGCTCTGGTTCGCCAGAAGCAGCTTAGTCATGCTGGCCACATGACTAAGCTGTACGCCAGCTCCCTCGGCCAGTAAAGCGAGATGAGCGCTGCAACCCCAGAGTCATCCACGACTGGACCTATTGGTCAGGGGTCCCTTTACCCTTTACCTTTAAGCCTATTGGAATCTATTAAGGTCAGGGATGGACTTTGGTCATACAGTGCCCTGAGCAAGGACCAAATCTGGTGCCCTCCCCCTCCTCTTGCCTTCCATTCTGTGCATGCTTTCAAGTGTGCTACATCATACAGTGGTGCTCCGCAAGACGAATGCCTCGCAAAACGAAAAACACGCAAGACGAAAGGGTTTTTCGGTTTTTCCGTCGCTTCGCAAGACGAATTTCCCTATGGGCTTGCTTCGCAAGATGAAAACATCTTGCGAGTTTGTTCGCTTTTTTCCTAAAGCCACTTGAAGAGGCGCAGTTGCGACGGAACGTGCTTCGCAAAACGAAAAACATCGCAAGACGAAAAGACTCGCGGAACGAATTATTTTCATCCTGCAAGGCACCACTGTAGTTTTGCACCCCCTTGACTTGGTGCCCTATGCAGGAGAACTGCCTGCACTACCCAAAATTAAGGCTCCATTAACTGTGCCTAGGAGTTGGAGAATGTCACATGGACAAGGAAGAATTGCTGAGATTCCTGCATTGCAGAGGGTTGGACCAGATGACCCTCGGGGTCCCTTCCAACTCTACAATTCTATTATTCTAATTAAATGAGGCATGAGGGGTTCACAATCCACATTAAGCTAAGGTATGGATTGGCCCACATATGGGCTTCAAATAATTATCTTTGCAAACATGCTCCGAACTCTATTTGAGGAAAGCAGTTTCTGGGCATTTTGCACAGAAAATACAGCATGCAGGAAAAAGTTTAACTGAACACACATTTTCACACACACATGCATACATGCAGCAGCTCAATTCCAGACCCCAGGTTTTTGGGGTGGGGTGGGGAAGGGGGCATGCATTTACAGTTCATGATCACAAATAATCTCCTTCTAGGATGGACATTCTTAATGAAACAACATCTTTTCCATACTTTAGAAACCGTGGAGAATATTGTATTACACGAGCCAAAGTTAATTGCTTTAAAAGACGCCCTCAATTCCACAAGAGCATGAAATGGGAGAAATTCGGTGGCTTTATTATTTCAGAGTGCCGGAGAGTAGAATTTATGGCAGAGATTTAACAGCAAGACCCATGAAAGTGAAGTTCTGAGTCCAACATAGAATGCAGTCAGGAGAGGGAGAAGACTGTAAAATACTTATTTCACTCCAGCTATGCAAAAGTCAATGTAGAGCAAATGAGCTGAAGTGCAGCTAGCTACAGTAGTTATGAAATCGTTCAGATTTCTATGACATTGGTGACCTTAAAAATATGCTGTTAAAATAAATGCCCAGAATATTAATGCAGTTGCTAAAAGTTTTCATGGGACATACTTGCTGTGTGTGCCCCACTTTGGAATTCTGAAAAGTTCTAGTTTCTCATGTGCACCTCAGCAAAGCACAGAGATCCTGGCTCTGTGATTTGTCATTTCAATGAGTTAGCCCAGTTGCGAAGAAACATGAAAATCTTCTCATCAAGACGCTGACTTATTTATTCACGGCGTGCCATACAGTAATATGGTGACTGGTGACTGGCAGCAGCCACCAAGACCACATAACACTGGTCTTGAAAGACCTACATTGGCTCCCAGTACGTTTCCGAGCACAATTCAAAGTGTTGGTGCTGACCTTTAAAGCCCTAAATGGCCTTGGCCATATCTGAAGGAGCATCTCCACCCCCTTCGTTCTGCCCGGACACTGAGGTCCGGCGCTGAGGGCCTTCTGGCAATTCCCTCACTGCGAGAAGCCAAGTTACAGGGAACCAGGCAGAGGGACTTCTCGGTAGTGGCACCCACCCTGTTGTCAAAGAGAACAACAACTACCAGACTTTTAGAAGACATCTGAAGGCAGCCCTGTTTAGGGAATCTTTTAATGTTTGATGCATTACTGTATTTTAATATTTTGTTGGAAGCCGCCCAGAGTGGCTGGGGAAGACCAGTCAGATGGGCAAGGTATATTATTATTATTATTATTATTATTATTATTATTATTATTATTATATCGGTACACCAGCTCCTGTGGGCCAAGCACTTTTTGTCCCCCTCAATATTTGGGGGGTCAGGGCTGAGGGCCCCAGTGTCCCAAAAGTGTGGAGGAGAAGCCATTGAAGCCATATGACCGCCATGTTCTGCTCTGCTCCTGGCTCCTCCCAGTGTCCTGGTGTCACACGAACGACGTTTGCCCCCCCCCCCCCATCGCCCTTGCAAACTGGTCCTCTGAGTCATATCCGCAATGCCAGACACCTACCAAAGAATCTTGGGAAATGACATTTGGTGCAAATGCCCAGATTTGCCATTCTAGGAACGCCAAGCATCTCTTAACAGAACTACAGTCCCCCAAGGAGAGAGAACAAAGATCAGACCCCAAATCTGTGGTGCAGATATGCCCATAATCTCATATTTGTTTTTCAGCCACAATCCTACCTGCATTTTCTATGGCTCTTTTACTACACAGCAGCCCAGCCAGCCTCTCCATGTATCTAGGCAGCCAACCAAACAGAGAATGAAGGCGAAAGAGCCAAAAAACCCTTCCCCGAGCAATTAAAAAGTACAATAGGAATGGGTGGAAAAATGCTGGTTCAGAATCAACAGTAAGCAGCCAATTTGGCCCGCTGTACAGTAGGAAATGCCTTTTTCAGAAGAAGTGGGATAGAACGCTACCTTCCGTGTGGTTGCCCTGGAATGTGTAATTCCTGTTGGGATTTCATCCGAAAAGGCCTACTCACACAAGTGAACTTGCACCTCTCTCTCTCCCTCTCCCCGCCCATTTCCTTGATTTCATTATGAAAGGTTGTGGCGTATGTGTAAAAATAACCCGCCTCCGCTTGCCAAGATCCTCCAATTTTGTAAGCATTTTTAACGCAGAGTCAGAGCAGAAGCCCAGGAGATAGTGCTATTCCCGTAAACTGCTAATGGATCAAAGGGCGTTTTAAAAAGAGACAGCTGAAATGTGCAGGCTGCTTAAAAGTCTTCTGTTATGAGATGATGTACATATGTTTGACCAGGGGAGAGGTAAGCATACTAGGGAGAGCTATTTTTGCACCGAATACATTATGCATTGTGGGCTCGCATCCAGCAAATATTTATGCAAGCACTTAATGGCTAGGATAAGCGCACTCGCAAGAAGGGCCACTCGATGCGAAACAATGCATGAGCAAAACACAGCTCTCATTCCAGATCGACACTTCTCCGAATTTTGGGGTGCTGTTCTCCCACCCAAAAATGTGCACTAAAGAACGTTCTGACGGCAAGAGCTGTTGAACGGTGGAACAGACTACCTCGGAAAGGGGTGAATGCTCATTCATTGGAGGTTTTTAAACAGAGGTTGGACGGACGTCTATCAAGGAATCTTTCGCAGTGATTCCTGCATTGCAAAGGGTTGGAAAAGATTAGCCTTAGGGACCCTACCAATTCTGCAAATCTATGTTTCTATGTAATGCACGCATTGAGGACAAGTGTGTGTGTGTGTGTGTGTAGATGTATATGTAAACATAACACACACACACACACACACAAACCATTTGCACAATTGCTGCAAAAATGTGCATCAAAACCTAAAACAAAAATGTACATTTTAGGGGAAATACGAGCTAAAATTTTCATGGGGATTTTTTTTTTAATGGAAACTGATATGGAAATGGGACTAACAGGCCCATAGGGCTGGGAAAATGAGAAAGTGAGAACAAGCAAAACTGACAGATTTATTCACCCCTACAAGCAAGCATAATGAGAAAATAAGAATATAAGAAGTCTGCTGCATCAGGCCAATGGCCCGTGTAGTCTAGCTTCCTGTTCTCACAGAGGAACAATGCACAACAACAATGCACAACAACCCTGTGAGGTAGATTAGGCTGAGAGGCAGTGACTGGCTCAAGGTCAATAGGTGAACTTCATTAACTGAGTGGGGATTTGAACCCAGGTCTCCCAGGTCCTAGTCTGACACTCTAAGCACTATGCCACTCTTGCATTTGAGGTTTTGTTCTTAAGAGAGAGGAAAATGTTGCAAATTGATGAAGATGTGTCTCCACCCCCACCATTCAGCCCGGACACTGAGATCCAGTGCCAAGGTCCTTCTGGCAGTTTCCACACTGTGAGAAGTAAAGCTACAGGGAACCAGGCAGAGGGCCTTCTCAGTAGTGGCACCCACCCTGTGGAATGCTCTCCCATCAGATGTTAAAGAGATGAGTAATTACAGTGGTACCTCAGGTTACATACGCTTCAAGTTACAGACTCCGCTAACCCAGAAATGGTACCTCAGGTTAAGAACTTTGCTTCAGGATGAGAACAGAAATTGTGCAGTAGCACCGCAGCGGTAGCAGGAGGCCCCATTAGCTAAAGTGGTGCTTCAGGTTAAGAACAGTTTCAGGTTACGAACGGACCTCCGGAACCAATTAAGTACTTAACCCAAGGTACCACTGTATATAACATTTAGGAAACATCTGAAGGCAGCCCTGTAAAGGGAAGCTTTTTAAGATTTACTTTTTTATTATGTTTTTATATGTGGTGGAAGCCGCCCAGAGTGGCTGGGAAGGTGGTGGACCACCTTTGGTGGTGGACACAACATGCTCCTTCTGGGGTAGTGCGTCCATTTTTCATCCCCACCCTGCACTCAACTCTCACCTGTGGCTCCTAGATGCTGTTGGCATGTGACAGCAGCCATACCTCAGGAAATAGCTTCAACTGGCCACCTAAACCAGGTGAGGGTAGCTGATGGGTTTCAAACCCTCAGTGAGTTAGGGACTTCCTGTGCATGCAAAGCAGATTGATCAGACGAGACCAACAGTCAAGAAGGTCGTTTTTGCATGTGGCATAGAAGAAAATGATAGGCAGGTGAAATTCATTGCACCCAGGAAGGTAGCCCATCTAGAAGGAAAACGCTTGGTCTAAACTTCTCCTCCCTTGCAGGACATCTTCAGGAGAAGAAAAGGCTAAGGAGCAAACCCTACACAAATGCAGAGCAGACTCCCTAAGCCAGTAGCCTGGCATAATGTAAATCTTATTCTGGCATCTCCTGCAGGCAAGCTAGTACCAAACACATTCCTCTGCTTTCCTTTGACCACATCAGCAAGGCTGAGAGGTGGGGGTGTTATCATCTGGGTAGCCCAGGACCTCCATACACACTGCCCAGGCTTGCACCCTTTGGAAGTCACTTAGATCCTGTTAACTCAGTGGTTTGACTTCACCCTTGGAGATGCACTCTATTGTCTCTCGAGACAGAGGGATGCCAACAAATTCAGAGATGGCTCTGTTGGATGCTGTACAGTTTAATGCTAAAAGAAGAAAGAAAAACCCACCGCATTCATCTTTGATTAAAGAAGCTGGCTATAGCAATTGTATCAGCAGTTAGGGTACTTCTTGAGCAATCTCACCATTCTGACGGCTTGCTCAGAATCGTGCGGAAAAAATGCCCATTCATTCCAAGGGAAATTGTTCAGCTCCAGATTTAGGAAGGGATCAAGGTTTAGTGAATTATCGTTGCTTGCCTGTGGCCCGCATTTCGTTCAAGAGAGAAGTAAGAACACCTGTCCACTTCCCAAAATCAATACACCTATCCCCTCTCTTAATTCAGAACAGCTGCTAAACAAATAAATACACCGCACACATGCAGAACAGAGACCCAAGTTCCTGTCGAAATAATAGCCTTCCTGACAAAAGATTAGAGCAGTGCATTTAAAGACTCAGAACATGCATTTCTCATGCCATGTTTGACGTTGCAACTGGGGGAGTAATAATAAATGTTGCGCACACACACACACACACACCAATCTGCCCTGGAAACCCACCTTTGGCCAAGACAAGAATGCCCTGAATTAGTTCAGGGGTGGAGCTAATGTTTAATTAGGTTTAAAAAAGAGATCACAAAACCCTAATTAATTATATGGTCAGGAGGGGCACAAGGGAAGGAAATTGGGGAGGGGGGTTCGATTCTGCAGGGTGCTGTTTTGCAAACAGCTTCTGTGCAGAGAAGGTGCACATGCGAATGAGAAGCCTGCGCCCTGCAAGATTGGTGCTTCTGCGCAACAGCTGTTGCTCAGGGACTTGGATCCTGTGGAGCACTGCTTCACAAAGGAGCACCCCACATGTCATAGGATCGATGTCCCTGCTCAACAGCTGTGGCACAGAGGTGACAATCCTACAGGAGCTGGGTATCCACAGGAAGGAGAGTCAGGTGGTGCTGGAGTGGAAGGACATCAGGTTGGAAAGAATTGTCCATAACTGAAAGCACTCACACACCTGTTCTCTCAGGAAGCTACAGCCAGCTGTCAGGTGGGTCTAGGCCTTTTTGTGGGTTTTCCTGCCTGATGCCCCACCCTCTGGCAGCTCAGGATCACTCTGGTCCACCTACCCCATGGAGATCTGGGGCTGTCTCAGCCCAACTCAAATCAACACCCAGATGTCCTTGAATTGGCTCAGTTTGGTTTGGAGCTCAGCCAAATCTGGTGCACATCGTTCCTAATACCCACATTTATTAAAAGCGAGATTTGTAACAAAATGTTACAGTATAAGCTACATCTATTCAGCTATGCCCTCTCCCCCCCCACACACACACACTATGGTTTTCCCTTTCTGCAATCTCTCCCAATGAATATCTATAGTTAATAAAATGTGTTGGAAGGCTCACAGTTTAATCAATTCCAAGTAGCATATTGTGGATTAAGATTTCTCAGCCACTTTGGAGTTCTGTAGGTAACTCACTTGGACCATCTTGGTAGGCCTCGAAAGGTAGGTCAGAAATAATATGGCTGAAGAACCGTGTTGTCCTAGTACAGGATGAACCAGAATGGTTAGAACAGACCAGTGAAGCACCACCATTTACATGTCCAAAGAGTGGGCTCTGTTGCCATGGAGATAAATAGGTGGGCCTTTTCTCATTTCACTCATCTGCATGTCACATCATCCTAGGATGGAGAATAATCAGCTAAGGTAGGCTATATGTGTGTCGTTTTTGGCTGATGCTGGAAGCTGGAGAGATAGAGGCATGTCTTGCTCGGTGCTCGACCCAAAGCTGTGACTTGAGACTGTGTTGGAATCATAATGGGGAACCAAAATGCACTGGAGTGTTAATGCACAAGATGCTCAGGTTGTATATACAGTGGAACCTTGGTTGCCGAACGGCTTAGTTGTTGAACAAATTGGCTCCCAAATGCCGCAAACCCGGAAGTAGGTGTTCTGGTTTGTGAACGTTTTTCAGAAGCCGAACGTCCAACGCAGCTTTTGCTTGAGTGCAGGAAGCTCCTGCAGCCAATTGGAAGCCGTGCCTTGGTTTTTGAACAGTCACAGGAGTGGAACGGATTCCTGCAATGGATTAAGTTCGAGAGCCAAGATGAGTGGCAAGGAAAATTGATGGATTATGCAGAAGTGGCAAAATTGTTGTACAAATTGCATGACAAGGACAACTGTGACTTCAAAGAGGAATGGGAACCTTTTACAAATTACTTTAAAAAACACACAAAATGAACTGGACTCCTTGGCAGGTTTTGAATAAACATACACAAATTTATTGTTGTTAAAATAATAGTAGATAGATAGATAGATAGATAGATAGATAGATAGATAGATAGATATTTGGAGGAAAAATGGGGGGAAATATAATGAAGATGAATTGTTATGTGTAAACATTCAATAAAAAAATTATAAATTCAATTAAGAATATATTTTAAAAGTTTGAGAGCCAAGGTACCAATGTATGCGTAAATAAAACCATATATCCTAAAGACACTGCAGTCTCTGCTGACCTTCATTCCAAGGAACCTGGATAGCTTGGCTGGTTAGAGCGTAGTTCTGATAATGCCAAGGTTGCAGGATAGATTCCTGTACTGGAAAGCTGCATATTCCTGCATTGCAGGGGGTTGGACTAGATGATCCTCAGGGTCCCTTCCGACTCTACAATTCCATATTCTATTATTCTAACCATGGGTGATCACTGGGACCCCTGGAGTCTCTCACCGCTCAGAGATTGGGGTGCAACAATATATGTGAAACAGCACAGGTTACAGGGAAGAAAGAAGGGCAAAAACCTAGGATGGGGACAAGGCCATGGATAGCTTCGAAAGCAAGGACAAATATGTTGGCAGGCTGCTCTTTCATCCAGCCTTTGGCATGACTTTGACTTTGCATAGCTCTTTGCAACTTTCTTCCATAAATGAGGCTGTGCCCATCAAGCCATGTTACCCTTTTTTGGGTTGCTCTCGTAAAAATTCCCCTGTCCGTTGACCAGAGATGCATGGCATCCTGTTCTCCGGGCTCTCTAAATACTCGCAGACGTTTATGAGCAAATAGCTATATCGCATCGTGGTCGTCATCGTGCAAGCTGACATACCTGGACAAGAAGGGCATTCGTCTGCAGGGGAAAGCAACACGAATCCAGCATTGCAAGCCTTAGCTCCATGGACCTCATCTCAATAAACCTTAAAGACCGCGAGCAAAGTTCAAATATAGCAAAACACCTGCTTTAACACAGGAGTGCAGAACTTTGAGGCCGAATGTGGCTCTCTGTCTGGTCCCCATGAGACAACGCCCGTGTGCCTGAACCACACCCCTTACTCTGTGCCCTCCTTGAGAGCTTTTGCCTGGCTGGAGTATGTCAATGCCTCTTACTTTCCCGGACGGAAGGTGAAGATGTGTGTGTATGTGTCAAAACTTGTGTGTTTTAGTCTGGATGGCATGTCAAACTGGTCTGCCCACTTTTGCCTAGGTCCCCAACTCACAACACAGCATGTGACCTCTGAAATGCACCTCTCATGGAATGAAGTTTTCAGGCTGAGAATGATTCCTTCTCCAGGCTCGAATTGGACCTTCCGGGTTAATCGAAGCTGAAATACGTCATAAAGGACTGTTTGCCTTTCCTCCAAGATAATCCAGATCGATTCCAAGAAAGCACAATATTTATTGACGAAATTAGTTTTGCCTTTATCTGCTGAGTTTTGCAAGTTCTGCAGCAATCGGTATCTAGCAAGCGGAATTCATTTTGTACAATTTCTGTTGACCTATTCCAGGGGTCAGCAAACCTTTTCAGCAGGGGGCCGGTCCACTGTCCCTCAGATCTTGTGGGGGGCCGGACTATATTTTGGAAAATAAATAATGAATGGATTCCTATGCCCTGCAAATAACCCAGAGATGCATTTTAAATAAAAGGACACATTCTACTCATGTAAAAACACGCTGATTCCCGGACTGTCTGCAGGCTGGATTTAGAAGGCGATTGGGCCAGATCTGGCCCCCGGGCCTTAGTTTGTCAACCCATGACCTATTCAAACCCCTCCCCTCAAAAAACTATTATGCAACAGTATATATCAAGATCATTATGCAGCTACAAATACTTTATAATGTTTTGGGTGGATGTTGGTGGATTACATTATTAGCCTTTATGTGAGATGGGTGTGCTACTCAAAGTGAGCCAAAGGCAAAAAAGGGGGGGGGGTGAAGAAACAAATTTCAGTTCTCAATACGCTTGGTGAACAGGAAATTCATATTTGAGTGTCTACTGGGAAAGGGGTTGAAATAGAGGAAGCTGACTGCAATGATGTATCATGGATGATAGCATGACTGGCAGACTAGAACTCTGAGCAAGAGCATTCTGTCCTGCAACATTTTGTTGCAGCTCCCAGTGATCATACAGGAGTAGGGTTGCCATATTTCTAAAAGTGGAAATCCGGACACAGTATCCCGGGTACATCTGGGAAATTCCAGACATAAGGCAACCATATACAGGAGCTCGCTGCAACATTTGGTTTTGGGCTCCCCAACCAGTACACATCCAGTACATGCCCAGGGAAGCAAATGAGACTTCCAAAAGCATCTTTGCAAAGCTTTGCTGGTGGTCTCTTTAAGATCATAGAATCAGAGAGCTGGAAGGGGTTCCTAGGGGTCATCTAATCTAACCCCCTGCAATGCAGGAATCTCAACCACCAAATTAGAACCCATACTGGCCCCTGCTTAGCTTTGCAAGTGGGCTAGCGGCTTTATTGCTGCACCACTGATATCTCCCCAGCTCAGATGTTAAGTACTTCCATTGTAGCTTTCATTCCTATTATTTTGCTGTTTCAGCAGAGCCTAAAGTAGAAATTCAATGTGTGTGCTAATCCAGGGAGCATGCTGAGACAGCATGGAATGCTATCCTTGAGCAGGCAGGGGAGACAGAGAATCTCCAATACCACAGAGATATTGGTCTGAATGCCTAAGCCTCCTCTAGGCAATTTCAGTGTGACTCAAACCTTTCCATTGACTGGTAAGCACACACGCTAGAGGTGGCTTGAGTAGATTACATAGTGCTTGGGGAGACCAAAACAGTGCTCTTTCCACAGTGTCACGTACAAATCTCAGAGAAATGCAAGGAAACAAGAAAAGAAGACAGCATTTCCAAGCTGGCCAGGATTTCTCCATACGCCAGGAGCTTGCTTTGCACAAAATCTCCCCCAGTACTGTCTGATTTCAGCAGCCCTGTGGCATCAAGCTTCCTGTAAAGACATTGGCGATAGCTCAGTCAGTACAGCATAGGTCACAGAATCATCAAGTTGGAAGGGACCATGAGGGTCCAACCCCCTGCAATGCAGGAATATGCAGCTGTCCCATACAGGGATTGAATCTGAAACCTTGCTGTTATCAGCGCCATGCTCTAAGACTATTAATCTCAGGGTTGTGGGTTTGAATCCCACATTGGGCAAATGATTCTTGCAAGGTATGTCATCATCATCATTATTATTAAGAAGATCAAATCTATCCATTCTTAAAGAAATCAGCCCTGAGTGCTCACTGGAAGGACAAATCCTGAAGCTGAGGCTCCAATACTTTGGCCACCTCATGAGAAGAGAAGACTTCCTGGAAAATACTCTGGTGTTGGGAAAGATGGAGGGCACAAGGAGAAGGGGATGACAGAGGATGAGATGGTTGGACAGTGTTCTTGAAGCCACCAGCATGAGTTTGACCAAACTGCGGGAGGCAGTGGAAGACAGGAATGCTTGGCGTGCTCTGGTCCATGGGGTCACGAAGAGTTGGACACAACTAAATGACTAAGCAACTAAACAACAACAACAAAATGCTTCACTTTAGATGATACAGGACAACTCCTTTGCTGTGTTCTTCCCATGTGTCTTCTCTAGAGTGACTCTAGGAACCAATTCTCCCTAGGAAAGTTGGAAGGGGAAATAAATAAATCCCAAGACTGGAGGGTTTTGCAATTTAAAACAAAACCAGAAAATATTTCAAAAGTCATGATCCAATCTCCCCCACCCCCTACTTTTTGGCCAAAAAGGACTTAAAGTAAGGTTACCAGATTTTTTTCAATGAATCCAGGGACACTTTTCAACTTCTTACTAAACAGATAGATTTTGTCAGGGGACTGATTTGTAAATCTGGGGACTTTTCCCTGGGTTTCTCTGGTAACCTTAACTTAAAGGTTTTCAATGTGCTCTGCAACCACAACATCAAGGGAGATGGAGGAGGGAGAGAGAAAGAGAGATTATCTCACCTTTACGTCACCAGACCCAATGATCTATATACAGGAGAGTTGTGCCTATATTATCCCTTCTGTCTTTTGCAAAGGAGGTTTTATTCCTCTAAGCAGATGCCCTCACATGCGTTCGCCACAGACGAGACAGAGACATGAATTCGCCACTCGGACACTGTTTACATTGGCCCTCACATCCCACCCACCCCAATGAAACCAGCTCCACAGGAAAGTCTAATATTTGAACTTTTCACTCTTATTTCATTTTATTAGACAGCAGTGAAAAGTTGGCTTGTGAGCAAGGTCTGAGGTCTCTGTTTTTTATACCCTGAAAATATTGCCAGAAGTTTCTCCTCTCCTCCCGCCCCCTTCCTTTCTTTCAGGGCTGAGGCTTTGCTTGAGGTGGATAATTAGTATTTTATTGAAGGCAAAATAGCAAACAGAGGCTGGAAACTGAAGGGGCTTTTGGAGAGGGGTGTGCGAGTTGTGAACCAAGGACCACCCAGAATGATTCCATCATATATTTCTGAAGACCCTTCCCTTCCGTTCAAATGTATGTGTGCTTGCGCGCGCCTGTGAGTTCAGCATGACTCAAAACCAGACGCTGGGATTATTCCCAGCAGTATTTCAGCGAGAGAAGCTGGGATGGGAACCTGCTTTCTTTAGCTGCTTTCACACCTCATCAAAGAGGCACCAGGGCTGACGAATCTGCCAATACTGACACTTCGGATATTAGACGGATTGCATTGAGACTGTTGTGCCACCTTACTATTCCTGATTTAAATCAGCTGGGCTTAAAAAAGAAGAAGGGAAAAAACCACGGCACTGCTATCTGGGCCCTTTTCACACATTATGAAGATCAAAGTTGGCCACTAGAAGCACATTCACATACCTTCCAACATTTCGCCAATGAAAATAGGGATGTCCTATTCCATCATCATCATCAATATCCCACCCATCTGACTGGGTTCCCCCAGCCACTCTGGGTGGCTTCCAACATGTATAAAAACATAATGAAACATTATTATTTTTTAAAACAAAACCCTCTCCTATACAGGACTGCCTTCAGATGCCTTCTAAAGATGGTATAGTGACTTATGGGGTCACATAACTCCATACCCTCCAACATTCCTCCTATGAAAATAGGGACATCCAAAGCAGGGCCAGATTTGGGTTTGATGAGGCCCTAATTTACTGAAGGTAATGGGGCCCTTTATATGTCCAGCTGTCCTTTGTCAACAACAAATTGTTGCTGTTTTTATATGGTAATCAATGGACCTACAGTGGTACTTTGGGTTACAGACGCTTCAGGTTACAGACGCTTCAGGTTACAGACGCCGCTAACCCAGAAATATTACCTTGGGGTAAGAACTTTGCTTCAGGATGAGAACAGAAATTGTGCTCCGGCGGCGTGGCAGAGGCAGGAGACCCCATTAGCTAAAGTGGTGCTTCAGGTTAAGAACAGTTTCAGATTAAGAACAGACCTCCAGAACGAATTAAGTTCTTAACCCGAGGTACCACTGTACTAGGTATCTAAAGCCATTTGCAGACAACAAATAGGAGCTTACACAACACAAAACACTGTTGCTGTATGTATGTAGGTTTTATTTTATTTGTTTTTTATTTTGGAAATGTACATCCAGTTGTTTTTCCTTTAAATTTTTTTGGGGGTGCCCAAGAGAGTGGGGCCCTAAGCTATAGATTGTTTAGCTTATACGTAAATCTGGCATTGATCCTAAGGAAAAGCAGAATGTTCCGGGATCGAATCAGAAACCAGGACAGCTTCTGTAACTCCAGGACCATCCCTGGATAATAGGGGCACTTGGAGGGTCTGTGTTTGGGCAGAGAGGTGTTGCACATAAAGGGTGAGGGATGAATCAGAAGAATGGACACAGAACCTGCATTGTGAACATATGATGCAGTTTCTGGCATGGGCCAATCCTGCACACACACTGCTAATCATGGAGGAGCAGTCAGGAGCCAGGAGCCGGGGCCAAGCCCCATTGCTAATTGCCCATGTCCTTGCATGCCCTGGCTTGAATCATCTGCGCTGTGCACTGAGTGGGCATCAAGACCTTCATAAAACGTGGACAGGTGTTTCCTTTCTTGGATGCTAATGCAAAGCTCAGCAGTCGCTTTCTGAACCAACAGATGTTTGATTTTTTTTTCCAATTAAAAAAAAACACCTTCCCGTCTCCCTCCATGTGGCTTTCCACATTTCAGAAAAGCACGTGGTTTGAAGAAAATGTAATATTCCAGGCTGAACGATGTGATGGCAAGTCTAAACCTCCCCTGTCCATGGAAAGAGCCCCCTGCTGGAAACAGCAGGGTATTGCAGTTGCAGAAGCAACAGCGTTTTTAATTTTTGCAATTCTTTATTCCATTTCTGTCCCACCTTTTCTCCAAGAAGCTCAAGGTGGCACACGTGGTTCTCCCCCTCCTTATTTAATCCCCACAGCAACCCTGAGAGGTAGGTTAGGCTGAGGGGCAGTGACTGGACCAAAGGTCATTTGGTGAGCTTCGTGGCAGAGTGTAGATTTGAACCCTGGTCCCCAGGGTGCCAGTCTGGCACTCAAACCACTACACCACATAACTAGCAATAGGCCTTTAGAAGCAGGAAACGATTGCTTAAGGGACCATTGATGGCTGGTGGATGCAAGCTATTGCACACGCTTCACTTCCCATGAGAAAGAAGTCTTGCTCTGTTCTGTCACTATAGTCAGATACCAGCTGCTGGAAATTGCAGGAAGGGAGAGAGCTCTTGGTCTGAGGTCTTGAGCTCTTGGTCTTGAGGTCTTGCAGGCATCTTGATGGGCCACTGACGTGATCCAGGAGACTATTTTTTGTTCATAAGTCTAACTTCTGCAACTTCTGGGCAAGACTGAGTGTGGTGTGTGAAAATTTAGGATTGCATTATCTTCCGCAACTACAGTCGTACCTCGGAAGTCGAACAGAATCCGTTCTGGAGGTCAGTTAGACTTCCAAAACATTTGGAAACCAAGGCACGGCTTCTGATGTTCCTGCAGCCAATCAGAAGCCATGGAACCCACATCAGACGTTCGGTTCCAAAGAACTTTCGCAAACCAGAACACTCACTTCTGGGTTTGCAGCGTTCAAGAGCCAAAACGTTTGACTAGCAAGGCGTTCGACTTCTGAGGTACGACTGTAATGTAAATTCCATAGTCACTGCTATAGCTGCAGCTCAAGCATGTGACAGTCACTGGTCATGCAGCAACAGGTAACATGCAGGAAGTGCAGAACAGATTTAACTTCCTTCCGCAGGGCCTGTAAGACAGAGCTATTCCGCCTGCCTTTCAATTTGAACTTAGCCTGATCTTTTATTCCCCTTCCTTCCCTCCCCCTCCCCTTTTTATCAAGATTACCCACTCTGGGTTCCCACAGCTAATTCTCCCCTGGTCTCCTCACTGGTCCAGCAGGCTCTTCTTATGTTAACCCCGGAAATATACTGCCAGCCACTCTTGGGAAAACTGAGCTAAACGCATTAAAACTCTGGTTCAGTATAAGGCGACTTTTTTGCCTGCTTAACAGGTCTTCGAAGAAAGCTGTCCGCTGTAAAGCAGGACATAGGGCTATTCTAAACTGCACTGTGGAAACACAACAGTGCCAGTATTATTGCAGAATGATACAGTTGTTGCTGTTATTATTATTATTGCAGATCCTGGTAAGAATCAGACAAGGGAGTAACTCAGACAAGGGAGTAACTAGGAGACCCAATTCTTGCTCTGTCTGGCATTGCTGCGCTACAGCAAGAGCTGTCCAGCGTTCATCGCAGACTCCAGCACCTGACTTAGTTATGCGATTGCTTAAACATTGGAGAATGCTACTCCTTTATGTAATGCCATTCCCTGCTGGCGTAACAGGGCAGAGGGGCGCTTTTATTTATTTATTTATTCAGTCGCCTGGCATGGGACTCCTCCGTGGCTTCAGTCCACATGCTGGGCATTCCGCATGGAGGGTATTTGACTTCTGGCACAAGCGGAGGGTCTGCCTCCAATAGCTATTCTGCAATGTGCCACCGCTCGGACAGGTCCACATTTTCTAGGGAAGGGCTTTTTGTTTGCTTCCTATTCTGGAGGTGTCCTCTTGATCTTCGGAAAGGTCGCCCAAAGGCCAATGTCTTTGAAGGGCACCATGATCTTCAAAAGGTGTTGCGTAATCCGGGTCAACCCAGAATGGGAATGGGGACAGACAGGGGGGAGGAAAGGAAAAGGGGGGGCTTTAGGACAGTGGATCAGGTGAATGACCCATGAGGTCCAGCACCCTGTTGCCACAGTGGCCAAGCAGAAGCCTGTGGGAAACCTTCAAGCACAACCCAAGCACAAGAGCTCTCTCCTTTCCTGTGGTTTCCAGCAACTGGCATTGCTGCCTTCAGAGCACATATGGGCTCCTCATAACAGAGGGTCCTGGTTGCGTGAGGGACCCAAGAACTCATCTGACAGGGTTAAAATGAGTGGGGGGGAGCAGGAAGTCCTGGCCATTCCCCTGGGATCACGCCAGGTGGTTTTAGCCAATAGCCAGTAGTTGGCGTGATCCCAGGGGCTTTAAAAACGGCAGCATGATGCAAGCAGGGGCGCTTGCTTCGCACTGCTGAACACCCGCCCACCCTCCCTAGTTTAGGTAGAGTCGCTTGGCCTTGCTTTGGTTTGGGTCACCTGTTTTGGAACAGGGGCTGGGTAGGAATTTTTTTCCATTTGGCAGATTGGCATTAGCCATTTGGCTTTCGCCTACCCCTTAGGAAATCGCCACAACTTGTAAGGTGGCGGTTAGGCATTGGCTCAGTTGGATTGTGGGGAGGGGAGGTGCCGCCATCACCTGCCCCTCCAGGAACTGGGTATTCTGTTAAAGGAATCTGGGGGTCCTGGATCTCGTCCGAAGTCCTCTTGAGAGGCTAGGGTCATGCCAGGACCACAGGAACCACGGGATGAGCTTAGGTTGGTTCTCATCAACCTAGCTTCCTCGTTTGGTGTACCCCATTGGACGATCACCCTGAGAGGTGGAGTCAGTCATAGTGGGGAGTCAATGCCTAAGCCAATACCGCTCATGTGATTGTATTTCAATAAAGTTGTGGCCAAAATTTGCCCAAAAACTTAAACCAAAATAAGTGTCCGTGGGTAATTATTTTGGGGTGGGTCTTGGGGCCTCGAGGTGCAACCACCATGGCTAGCAGCCATCATTTGCCCTCTCCTCCATTATTTTCTCCTATCCTCTCTAAAGCCATCTACAGCTGGTGGGCATCACTTCTTCCTGTGAAAGGGAGTTCCAAAGCTTAACTATGCACTGCATGGAGAAGCAGCTACTACAGTGGCCCGTGCTTTTGTAGCCCCAAAATGGAAAACGAGAGAGGTCCCAACCGAAGAAGAATGGCAACCCAAGTGGACAGAATATGCACAACTCGGAAAGGTAAATGGCATTTCCGTGAACTGCTCTGGTTCGCCAGAAGTGGCTTAGTCATGCTGGCCACATGACCTGGAAGCTGTACGCCGGCTCCTTTGGCCAATAAAGTGAGATGAGTGCCGCAACCCCAGAGTTGGCCACGACTGCACCTAATGGTGAGGGGTCCCTTTACCTTTACTTTTACCTTTACGCAGGGATTTATGATATGTAAAATGAACCATGGAAAGAGAAGAAGGGAAGTCATTGATATCTTAAGGATCTTAAGGGTTCTCATGCTGGGTATAGCCAATGGTATGATCCCATCTCTCACAAAACTTTCCCTTCCTCTTGGTAAGAAGGAATGCTTCTAGGCCATTGAGATTGTGCCCATGATACTATCAACTCTTTATTTTATTATTTTATTTATTATATTTCAATATCATTCTTCATCCAATGATCACAGGGTGCTTTGCAAACCTTCCATTTCCCCACAATTTGTCTATGCAGGAAGGATGGTCTATGCAAAATTGTGCAGTATATTTAAGACCTCAGCTTATGGAAGGTCCTGGCATTGGGGCCTCTCCTGAACAGAGAACATGAATTAGAGCATATCCACCACACAACCATGGCTGTGCATGGCAGAGGAAGTGATGGGCAAGTTGTCTTTCAAGGAAGCTCTTCCACTATTAATGACCTCCTTGTTGAGGAGCTCCTGATAAGCATCAAAGAACCCATGAGTTGTCAGTTGGCATCCATGTGTCTCAAGAGACAATGGAGTGTGCCTCCAGGGGTGGAGTCAAACGGCTGTGTTAGCAGCACTGAAGTGACCTCCTTGGGGCACAAGCCTGGGCAGGGTGGATGGAGGTCCTGGGCTACTCAGAAAACAACACCCTCTCTCGGCTTCACTGATGTGGTCCAAAGGAAAGCAGAGCATTACATTGGGCATCAGATGGGCTGCAGGAGTTTCCAGGAGGAGGCATAAAAGGTGCCATCCAACCACCTTAGGGACCTCACTTTGCATTTGTGCAGGGTTTACGCCTTAGCCATTTCTTCTCCTAGAAATATCTTTCAAGGCAGCAGAGGTTTAGGATCAGAGCTTTCCTTCTCCTAGATGGGCTACCTTCCCAGGTTGATGGGCCCCATCTGCCCCTCACTTCCCCTACAGCTCATGCAGAAATTGCCTTCTAGACCATTGGTTCCACAATTGGTCTTGTCTGCCCATTCTGTCAGGGCCTGTCTTCACTTGCAGGGGGAGTCAAAGTATATATTGAGAGAAAACAGGTTTAGCAGTAAAGGTAAAGGGCCCCTGGATGGTTAAGTCCAGTCAAAGGCAACACTGGGATTGTAGCGCTCATCTCGCTGTCAGGCTGAGGAAGCTGGCGCTTGTCCACAGACAGCTTTCTGAGTCATGTGGCCAGCATGGCTAAACCACTTCTGGTGCAATGGGAATACCGTGACAGAAACCAGAGCACACAGAAATGCCATTTACCTTCCTGCCACAGTGGTACCTATTTATCTACTTGCACTGGTGTGCTTTCGAACTGCTAGGTAGGCAGGAGCAGGGACCAAGCAACGGGAGCTCACCTTGTTGTCTGGTTTTCAACCGCCAACCTTCTGATCAGCAAGCCCAAGAGGCTCAGTGGTTTAGACCACAGTGCTACCTGCATCCCTTTTAGCAGTGAATCATTTGGGAGAAAACATGTTGAAATACATATTTAATACATATGGATTTAAATGGGATTTCCCTCTTCTGATTAATGTAGAAAGGGGAGGAGTGGAAATGGAATAGACAAAGGCTGCAGTCCTAGCTTCACTGACCTGGGAGTAAACCTCCTTGAATTCAACTGGGCTTCCTTCTGAGTAGGACTGCAGCCTGAGATAGACCATTCCTAACCATATGTTACTATGTTCCATGCATTCTTATGAGAGCACCGGTTTTACAGGAATGTAATGTTGCAGTAGAAGGGACGCGGGTGGCACTGTGGGTCAAACCTCAGTGCCTAGGACTTGCTGGTGGTAAGGTCGGCGGTTCAAATCCCCATGGCGGGGTGAGCTCCCGTCGTTCGGTCCCAGCTCCTGCCCACCTAGCAGTTTGAAAGCACCCCTAAGTGCAAGTAGATAAATAGGTACCGCTTTATAGTGGGAAGGTAAATGGCATTTCCGTGTGCGGCACTGGTGCTGGCTCTCCAGTTGCAGCTTCGTCATGCTGGCCATGTGACCCGGAAGTGTCTTCGGACAGCGCCGGATCCCGGCCTCTTGAGCGAGATGAGTGCGCAACCCTAGAGTTGGTCACGACTGGCCCGTATGGGCAGGGGTACCTTTAACTTTTAATGCTGCAGTGCAAAATTGTCATTGATAATATTGCTGACTGTCAGCTCTTTGCCACTGTCCAGATCTTTGCCCTGTAAGGAACTGCTCCTCTTTCTGAATTCTGGATGGGAAACGGAGGACTAACCTCACAAGGTGAAACCTCAGCTACTTTAGGATTTCACAGCTGGCAAAGAATGGAGAAGTCAGCAAAAAGAAAAAGAAAGAAAAAGAAAAGAGTTTTTCAAATACTTCTAACCATTACCAGACCCTGTCTGCTTTTCCAGTCAAAAAATTCTCAAGCGAGACATGCTTGGGCAGGAGACTGAGCAAGAGGAGGAGAAAACTTCCAAACGCATCACTTCTCTTTTATAGTGATTTGAACCATGGTGGGTTAATGGAACCTTCATCTGTGGATGCAGTCTACCTGCAAATGCCTGTTGCTGGGGATAGGCAACAGGGATGGGTGATCAACATCCACAGTCAACATCCACAGGCTTCCGCATAGCTAACTGTGTTTATAAATTGCATTTCTAGCCCACCTGTTCTCTAAGGAGCTCAAGGTGGTCACCTGGTTCTCTGCATCCGAATTCAATACCCACAACAACCCAGTGAGGTGGGTTAGGCTGAGAGGCTGTAACTGGCCTGAGGTTACCAGTGAGCTTCATGGCTAAATGGGGATCTGAACCCTGGTCTCCCAGGTCCTATTCTGCCACTCTAACCACTACAATACACTGGCTCTTCCGAGAAGTCAAACACCTTAAATATCCCATCCTCAGTCAAGTCAGTCCCAATTCTAAATGTGTTCTTGCACAATAAGCTGCCTTCCCCTGAGTCAAACGACAATCATAGAATTGTAGAGTTGGAAGGGATTCTGAGCATCTAGTCCAACCCGCCCGATGCAGCATAGACAATATTGAGCTCAATAGACCAGTCTGGACAGTTCCTTTGGTTAGAGCATGGTGCTGATCGTGTCAAATTTGCAGCTTCGCTGTTTGGATTCTACCATACAGGGACATGCTTGGTTTTACCACATCCCTTGCCCATCTGGCCCCTTGCTGACCCTTAACAAGGCAATAAAAAGCAGAATGCCTGAGCAGAAACCACGTCACTCATCCCAATGGCATTTGTGGACGCCGTCCTCGGTCAAAGTGAGGCCACATGCTATGACTTCATCCATTCTTCGATAAGCACGAGAAACAGGAGCACCAACAGCACCCGACCCACAACCATTTTTGTCTATAAATCTGAGTTTGCACCCGGGGAAGGCTTCTCAGAACTTGTAAAGGCTGATCCTCCGACTGGATGCTCTTCGTGACAATAGACTTTGTTGTTTAAAAATAATTTCTTCCCCCCGGGGCAGTAATTCTCACCCGGTCTGTCTGCACCAGCAGTGGGTGCCTTTGCCAACGGGTGTTGTCATGCCCAGAGACTTCCCTTGGGAAATCTCCAACAATCAAGGAGAGTTTGCATTTGATACCCATTCTTTCTTATGCCCTCATTAGGTTACCTGGGTCCAACCTCTCTTTTTTTTTGGTCTGATCTTTCTATAGAGTCTGACTCAGCCACTAATGATATGTAACAGTGGCTTTGCTAATGAGAATCTGCTCCCTAGAAGTGCTGTGTTTATAGTACCATTCTACTCTGGCGATAAGCTCTTTGCCATGAGATCACCAGTAAACTATTCCTTTTCTCTCTCTCTTTTAGTCTCTTTCCGGCACATGGTGATCTATACAATGAGTGGCACATAAACATATTTGCATATCATGCAGGGATGCTTGGGAATTCAGCTCATGCTATTTATAATGCAAACTGTGATAATTATACTCTGAATTTCTCAGAATCTAGCAAGTATAATTTGCAAAGTGTATTTTAGGATAGGAGATGTACATTAGAAATGTATGCTTCAATAAAATACACATTTAAGTCTGTACTTAGTGGTAATATATATATTAAAAGTAAGTAAGTAAGTATGTATAAAATAAACATATATTCAAAGTACTATTACAGTAAGAATTTTCATACATCCCCCCCCCCCAAATAAAACACCACAGATTCATGCAGAAACAGGATGGAATAGATTTAGGAATTAGCATGTATGAAATTTGCATGGATTGATCTGCTCATGATGAATGTTTGATGAATATGTCAGCTGATGCAACCACTTCCAGAGGGTAGCCATGTTACTGTCCATTTTTTCAGCAAATACGTTTTGTGGTACACATTACTAATGGCAAATTTTTTTTGCTGTAAATTCCCTCATCAGATGCATGGACTAATGCATGTCTAATCTCAGCTGAGAAGTATGCACAATGCATTTCTGCACATGTTCCCAATCTCAATTGTTCTCATCATTCCCAGAATCCCTGGACAGTGTTGTACGTCTTCTCTATAATATGCACAGAAGTTGGGATCCTAGGAACTGCATTCCCCAAGGTCCCCAGCATGCGTGACCCCTACAATGATCATATGGAGGAACACCCATTGCCATCTCATGGCAGTGTCATTCCTGAAGTTTTCTCAGTTGCCCTTCCCATCTTTGAGAGGCTACTCTGTTGTTGTTGCTGCTGCTTTTGTTTAGTCATTTAGTCATGTCCGACTCTTTGTGACCCCATGGACCAGAGCATGCCAGGCACTCATGTCTTCCACTGCCTCCCGCAGTTTGGTCAAACTCATGGTGGTACCTTCGAGAACACTGTCCAACCATCTCATTCTCTGTTGTCCCCTTCTCCTTGTGCCCTCAGTTTTTCCCAGCATCAGGGTCTTTTCCAGGGAGTCTTCTCTTCTCATGAGGTGGCCAAAGTATTGGAGCCTCAGCTTCAGGATCTGTCTTTCCAGTGAGCACTCCAACACCATAATTCAAAAACATCAATTCTTCGGCGATCAGCCTTCTTTATGGTCCAGCTCTCACTTCCATACATCACTACTGGGAAAACCATAGCTTTAACTATACGGACCTTTGTTGGCAAGGTGATGTCTCTGCTTTTTAAGATGCTGTCTAGGTTTGTCATTGCTTTTCTCCCAAGAGAGAGGCTACTCTAGGGATGAGCAAATATTCCAACTTCACTTTCTCTGTTTCTGTTTTCCCCTCAGTCCTAAATTCAGTTTTGCACATATCCATATCAATTTGTGATTTTTAAAAAAAGTTTTCATGAAAATTCATCAACATTTTCATGTGAATTCCTCCTGCCAGACATATTTTAAAGTGCATTCTGCCTAATATAAACAATTCCCTCTGATATAATGCATGCACTAATGCATGCATGCTGGGGCACAGCTTACCCAAGCATATGCACTTTTGTACCCATTACTTGGCTGAAGAGCAACATTGCAAATTTCAGAGAAACAAGAATTTCAGAGGATTGCTGCATTTCAACCTACCTCTTGTTTTGGAAATTTGGTAGGCTCGATTGGGTGAGATCTCCCAGAAGTGCCGCTGCAGATTACAGCTTCAGTTTAAATTTTGAGTAGTTTAAAACTGCTTTAATAATAATATAAAAATGAACAAATCTTTGCAAACCGTAGAATGTTTTCTACCAACATCATGAGGGTTATTAGTTGATATGGGAGCTTTGTAATACGAAGTGGCACAGGATTGTCTCTCCGATGTCCCCTGATGCCTACCTAGACATTGGAAGATGCTTGGCTGTGGGGATCATGTTCCAGCTTGAGCTGCCTACTGTTCCATCTACTGACCCAGTGGGTCAAGAAGAAGGGACCCAATCCTGACTTGCAGTCAGGACTTCCTGATGAGCAACTGATGCAATGGTTGTTGCTGCATCACTGCACTAATCCAGTAAGAGGTGACAGTTGCATAAACAGTTAGATACACCTCCTTTGGGGAAACTCATGGGATGCTGCTAACCTATGTTTACCAGACGTCCCTGTTACCCTGTGACAAATCTGCCCCCGGACAAAATCTGTCCCTGGAATGTCCCCAGATTTCATTTAATGTCCCTGGATTTGTATTTTAAATGTTGTAGATTTATTAGCAGGGAATGAATATTGCGTGATTGGTTCAATGGCACAAGACACATCATATGGGGAATTCCAATGAGGCAAAATGGTGGGAGCCGTGGGAGCGAACAGCTCCTGAAGCCAGCCAGAGCCAGCTGTGCTACCAGGCTGGCTCCAGGCTGCTGAGACTGCTGCTGCCACTGCCGAGGGGGAACCGGGGATGCCCGGTGTGTCAACTGGAGGAACCGCTGACACCCCTGTGACCCAAATCGAGCCAGGAGCAAGAATGCCCGGCCACCCGGCCAACTGCCCAGCAGCGCTCCAGAGCCAGGAAAACCCAGGAGCCGATGCAGGGAGATGGAGGAGAAGAGAAGGAGAAGGAAGAGAGAGAAAGAGGAAGGAGAAAAAAGAGGGGAGCCCCGATCTTGCAGCATCGCTGCTGCTGAGGAGGAGAGGTAGAAGAGCACCGAAAGGGCAAGGACATGTGGCCAAGCCCAGACCTGAGCCTACTCCACAGCAACTAGCATTCCAAGAGAGCAGGTCAGGGCCCAGTGGAAGGTTGCGCTATAGAGGAGACCACAGAAGAGAAGATATTACTTCTTAATTTTTTTAAAAAAATAACTTTCCCCCCTCTATTTATTTATTTTTTAAAGTGTCCCCAGATTCTTTGAAAAAAAAATCTGGTAACCTTATGCTAACCTCCCAGAGTCTGCAATTATTTCGCCCTGGGTTGGTGTCAGAGTCATCTATCCAATTGTCCACAGGTGAGCATTCACACCCCAGGTCTTCTCTGCCTCACAATACGCCGCACTCTACTCTTTTTAATGCACTTCTATCTTCCAATTCTCATTTTTCTGGTTACTTCAAAAATAAAAAACAAAACAAAAAAAACCACAGATTGAAATAATAGCATTGGGGGGGCTGGTTGGTATTTTTTAAACAAATTTTTCTAAGTCTCCTCCTTTTTTGCAGGGTTGTTGGGTGTGTGTGTGTGTCTTTATTTAGCTGCAGTTATCTTTTGTCTGCAACACTTACTGTTCTGGATCGCTTGGGTGGTCCAAGTCCCAGACGGATAGTGCGGAAGCCAATTTGGATGAGGAGGTAGGAAAATATTATTACTGTATTGACACACAAATGGCTGCTATTGTGGATATTACAATGGTATTCTGCTCAGAGCCTAGCAGGCAAAAGGCGAATGTGGCACCTCCAGTTTTCCTCCACAATTATCCAAAACTATATTGGACTCAGATTTCATCTGCTAGTGAAATGAGTTTTTTTGCCATAAAAAACAAAACTATTATCCTTGTTCACTCGTGGTACTGGGCTATGTTCAAGGTGCTGGCTTGACTGTAAAAAGCCCTATACCACGTGGGACCTGGAGACATGGAAGATCATCTCACGCCTTATACACCCAATTGATCATTGCACCCTGCAGTTGCCCTATTACTGGGTGGTCCACAAAAAAACAGGAATCAGATCTTTGATGTTATGGCACCTGCAGTTTGGAATATCCTCCAGTGAAAGTTTAAGAACTCAGGAGCATGAGAACAGCCTGCTGGATAATGGCCCATCTAGCCTAGCATCCTGTTCTTACAATGGCCAACCAGATGCCTGTGGGAAATTTGCAAGCAGGATTGGAGCACAACAGCACCCTCCGCTTCTGTGGCTTCCAGCAACTGGTATTCAGAAGTGGAGGCAGAACATAGCCATCATGCCTAAAGGTGAAAGTAAAGGGACCCCTGACCATTAGGTCCTGTCGCGGCTGACTCTGGGGTTGTGGCGCTCATCTCACTTTACTGGCCAAGGGAGCCGGCGTACAGCTTCCGGGTCATGTGGACAGCGTGACTAAGCCGCTTCTGGCGAACCAGAGCAGCGCACGGAAATGCCGTTTACCTTCCCGCCAGAGCAGTATCTATTTATCTACTTGCACTTTGTGCTTTCGAATTGGTAGGTTGGCAGGAGCAGGGACCGAGGAACGGGAGCTCACCCCATAGTGGGGATTCGAACCGCCAACCTTCTGATCAGCAAGCCCTAGGCTCTGTGGTTTAGACCATAGTGCCACCTGCGTCCCACATAGTCATCATGCCTAGCAGCCATCAATTAGACAGGTGCTGACCCTGGGCCACCCCACTTCACTTTCCCCCAGGATAATGAGGAACCATTAATGAGTCCTCTTTGGGTTTGGTCAGTCAACCAGCTACAAATTCACCTAACAGTTACCTCATTCAACCCACATTTTGCCAGCTTCCTTGTGATAATATCACAAGGGAACTTTGCCAAAAGCCTTCTTGAAATCAAGATACACCACAGTGGTAACTTGGGTTACATATGCTTCAGGTTACATACGCTTCAGGTTACAGACTCTGCTAACCCAGAAATAGTACCTCAGGTTAAGAACTTTGCTTCAGAATGAGAACAGAAATCACTCAGCGGCGGCACGGCAGCAGCAGGAGGCCCATTAGCTAAAGTGGTGCTTCAGGTTAAGAACAGTTTCAGGTTAAGAATGGACCTCTGGAACAAATTAAGGACATAACCAGAGGTACCACTGTATATCCACAGAATCACCCTGATCCACCAAGCTTGTAAATCCATTGGAAAAAGAAATGAGATTTGTCTGGCATGGCTTGTTTTTGAGAAACCTGTGCTGGATCTTTGTAATCATAGCATCCTTTTCTAAGTCTTCACAGACTGACTGTTTTCTCATTTGTTCTAGGCCCTTTCCTGGTATTGACCGGTCAGTAAGCTACTTGGGTCTTCTTTCCCCCCTTTCTGAAGATGGGGACAACATTTGCTCTACTCCAGTCTGCAGCGACCTCAGAATTCTCAAACATTATAGACAGAAACTCCTTAGTACCCTTGGGTGCTGATCTCCATTGTTCCTACTCATGGATCCCGAAGATGGTGACATTAGAATGTTTGAGGTAAGGATATCTTCTGTATGTATAGCTCTTATTTGATCAAGCACTGTGTTTGTCTCAAAAAGTTACCTAGCAGCTGGGCTGCCAACTGACTAGAAGAATGGCTTGGCCTGCTCTTGAATTTTAAAGTAAGTAAAATGAAAGTGAAAATCAGTAGAAGAAGCTTTCACAGCGTGCAATGGAGATAAGCATCACCTGTTAATGTCTGCACATAGGGATGGAATCAGAATCCAATTTAAACTTATTCATACATTCATTTTTCCCCACGTGAGGCTGCCTCTTGCACTGAGTGGCCACTAAGGTTCAAGCCATCTGTGCATTGTCATTTTTTCTTTAAAGCGCAACCAAATACATCCAAAATTGGATGGGGAAAAAATACATGCATTTTACGTATAACTTGAGGCTTTGCCCACTCCACATTAACCCCTAGAGTTTCCTCTTCTCATCCCATGCAACTACTAAGATCAGTTTTTGCCTTCCCAACCTCATTTCTGCATGTAAATCCAGGATTGTGATGCAGCACTACAAATCCTTCAATGAGAGCTGCGTGATGACAGCCTTACATTTCAATGTGTATAGGAAGATATGTATAGAAAAGTCAACTCTCATGCAGTACAGCTTTTCTGCAACATAATTTATAAATATACATTATTT
Organism: Podarcis melisellensis; assembly: GCF_964234715.1. Lineage (NCBI taxonomy): Eukaryota > Metazoa > Chordata > Lepidosauria > Squamata > Lacertidae > Podarcis > Podarcis melisellensis. Next base: position 8,575,006 of record NC_138541.1, on the reverse strand, counting down.
TTTACATTCCATATTGTTGTACATATCTGCTTTTGTACCTGGTTACTCTAGGAAACTTGAATCATGTAAATATCAGGGATATAAAAGTGCATAAAATTGGCAAGCATTTTTCACAACTTCAGCAGAACTGGTAAAAAAATATATTGCTTCTCACTGCAATCAAACCGAGAGAGAGGAATTAGGAAAAAAAAACCTGTGCAGATAAACACAACCTAAGATTTTCAGAAAATTTCATCCCTATCTGCTCCTCATGCTGCTATTAAGACACAGGAGCATGGGTGGTTTCAGCAGTTGGTGACCCTTCCTGACACTTATTGAAGATTTTTTTTTTTAATTCAGTTCATCCCATCTACCAGACAGACCTTCAGTTCCTTCTGATTTATTGCCAGCTCCTCCCAGATAGAACAATGTGAGTAAAATTGTCTCCCAACTTTAATAAATTGCCTGCTCATTATAAACTAAGAAACTAAGAATTGGATATTTGTTTTGGGGAATCTGTGTTAGTCCATTGTGGCCAATGGTCAAACTTCCCTCCAACGAAAACATTGGGCCGCATGTTTTTCATTAAAATTAGCTGTGGGCCTCCAATGCAAACATTTAACAAGGCTTGCCAAAAACGAACACCTAAACAAGCTGGAGCTTGCATACTGGCCCTGATCTTGCAGGGAATTAGTGGGAAATAATTCTATTTATTTATCCCCTAATTTTGTTTATGAACTGGCTTGCCTTGCCTGCAATGTTATTGTCAGCATTTTATACGTAAGGCAGCATGGAGCTCTTTGCTATTTTCCCATGTTGCTTGAATTAGGAAAACTGGCAGCAAGCATATAAGCGTTATAAATGAAACAAAATAGAGCAATAGTTGGTGGTTTTCTTCCCGGGGTCAAGATCTCGCTTGCTGCTCTTAATTGAACTTATAATTTGAATGGTAGACTATCTGTCATGCAGGACACACACACACACAATATATATATATGTATATGTGTTGGGAGAAGACTGAATTTCATATATATATATATATATATATATATATATATATATATATATATATGAGAAATTCAGTCTTCTCCCAACACATACAAATATTCCCCTGTTCCTCCCTTTTTCTTAGTCTTAGGTTGCCCACCTTGCCATTTACATTGCCTATTCAGTATCCCTCCTTCGGCCACCTTGTTTGCAAGTTCCCTACCTCCTCAAGCCTTTTCCTAGTCCTCAACCTACTTCACAAAGCTACTCCTCTCTATAATGCCATTCTCAAAAAAAAAAAAAACCTGTGTGTGTGTGAGAGAGAATGTGTGTTTGTGAGTGAGAATGTGTGTAACCCCTACACTTATAAGGTACTGCAAGCATCCTGGCACCTTTGCTCCCTGAAAAGTTGGAATGTGTGTGAACGTTCCATGTCATCACATCAGCTCAGCCAATTGGTGCCAAAAACTTCGCCACCGTAAACTCAGCAAAAAATGAGTGGTCTGCATCCAGCCAGAGTTTAGGCTGTTAAATTCCAATATGCACACACAGAGAAACTCCTTACCCCCTGGTCAGCTCCTGATCAGCCAACTGTTAGAGATTCTCTTTTCCTATCCTGTGCTTTTGTGTTTCTCCATCCTTGATGACGGCTCCCTCTCTGGTACCCAGTTATTTCTCTCATTCTCCGTCCACCACTTCCCCCATTCATATTGCCTGACCATCTCTATCTCCTTCTGCATATGACTCAAGATAACGCTTTCTGAAACCTTTGTTCTCACAAGCAGGGACACCCCAGCAGAAATAATTTGGCTTGTTTTTTCATAACACAGAGTGGCCTTCTATTCACTGGCTGTATAAAGATCAGGAAAAGGAGTTAACCAAAACCACATATAGTGATTTTATCTATTCGAAGGTTCAAGCTGAAATAAAGCTAGATTTAAGCTCTGGTATCTTCTCTCTCTTACATCATGGAAGTCAGCTGATATTATGGAAATATGTTCTGCATTATTTTATATGCTACAAATTTGTCATGGTCATTGCTAGAACAATAAACCTATGAACTGTATTAACTCAATATCCTAGACACTGGGTTTAGGGTTGACAGACTTCCAGGGCTGACCTGAAATCTTCTGGTTTCCCTTACTTCCTCCAGGTCTCAGGTGAGATCTTGAATCTCTAGTTGAGTGAGAGTGCCTCTCTGTCTGTCTATCTACTGTGATGGCAGTTTGCAAACTTTAGACACCTCTGCTCCCTCCTCCCTGCTCCCAATTAACTTCCATCTCCAGGACTCAGTGGTTAGAGGGACACAGAGGAAGAAAGAGAACTGGGCTGGACTGAAGAGGAAGAGGAGATTTGTGAGAGCGTTTTAAGTGTGCATGCGCAACTGGCACAAGAAAGAAGGATGCAGACACAACATGTTGTGCTTAATGACGTCACCATGGGGCCACACCTAGGTCTCAGGTTGAGACCCTGAAATCTCAGATTCTGGGATGCAACCTTGACTTGGCAACCCTAAATGGAGCCAACCAATGATTTCACACAGATAAAAATGGGACTGCTTCACACATTCCTTAGTTAAACTATGGAATTTGCTCACAGCAGAAGTAGGGATGGCCATCAGCTTGGGTGGATCGTGAGACAAATTCATGGATAAGGCTGTCAATGGCCACTAGCTACACTTTCTGTGTACCATCTCCGTTGGGAATCACAAGTGATATTTATTCCATTTTATGCTCACATCTGCCCTGTGAGGTAGGATATGCCGAGAAGTAGCAAAAACTGGTCCATGATCACCCAGGGAGTTTTGTGGCTGAGTAGGGATGCAAACTTGGATTTTCTGAATCAGACCTTCTAACCACTCAACCACACTGCCTCTTGGAAGTTCCCACTTCCTCTTTCACTCCCTGCAATCCCCTCCCCCAACACTACCACCAGTGTTGAGAGAGAGAAGGGCTGAAATTGTAAAAGTAAGAGAAAAGGTTGAGTGCTGGAGAATATTAAGTTTTATACCTATATGCAGAAAGCATTTTTGCAGCTCTCGGACCAGAAGCATTCGGCTGCCAAACCCAATAAAACAGGGGGAAATCAGCTACGCAGAACCAGATGGCATTCCAGTCAAACCTCCAAAACCTTTGGGGTGGAAGACCTACTTCAGGTAACCTGGGGGAAGATACAGGTTTTGCATGCTGTGAACACTCATAACAAGTAACCTGAGGTAGGGATAGACAGAACGGTAACCTAATATCTCCTCACAGATTCCTTCATGAGTGACTACTTGCTGATATAAAGATTGTCTTCTCCTTCCTCCTTGTGACTTCATAATAGCCAAATGCCTTTCCTATACCCAGAATGGCTTTGTTTCCCCAGGAACCCAAAATATTCTTTCAACTGCCCCAGGCTATTCATTTCTGCACTGTGCTGCTACAGATACACCAGACTCTGATACTGTGCACATATCATTTTAGTATAGACAAGTGGTTTAGATAGATTATTACGGTCAGAGACCAGCTTATAAAACACACTTGGGGGTACAATCCCAGAAGGAAAACAAACATTTAAAACAATGTACAACAATAAATTTAAAATTTATAAATGTGATAAGCATATAGACACTTAAAACTTTAAGATAAGCTACCACAGAGACATGACCCAGAGTCACCCGTGGAAATGAGTTTGGGGATTTTATTGATGAACTAATTTGAGTCGGGGGGTGGTCTGTTCCTACAGATCTGTACACAGAATCTGGCAACCATCCGGGTTGTCTTATGATCTTTGCCTAACAGGAAAAGGTTGGATTTTTGCTTTTCCGGAAGGTCAGCGAGCCTCACCAGCAGGGGATCAATGGTTTCACTACATGCCTCTTCATAAAAGGGACATCTAAAGAACAAGTGTTCTGGGCTTCCTATATCCCCCAATGAACAGGCACAAAGTCTCTCTGGTCATATGGGACTTTTTTAAAGGATCCTTCCAGGACCGGCGAGGGCAGAGCCGAGCTTCTGGCAAGTGTAAAAGCCCTTCTTGCATTTTTGGATACGAGAAAGAAGAGATATGCTGCCGGTGCTGCTATATATCTCTCAATTTCTCCAAGAGCAGTGGTTTTCAGTCAGTATGCCGTGGCACCCTGGGGTGCCTCGAATGATGGTCAAGGGGTGCTGCGGGCAACACTGGCTTCTGTCCCTCCCTCCTCTGATGCCCTCTCATGTCTCTGCCTCTCAAAGGCTTGTTTGACTGTTTGTTGCAGCAGCCCTGGATACAAGCTCCCCAGGAGAATGGTGCCTCTGGGGCTGGCCAGGGGGTGCTGGTTACCCGGAGCTGGGGTGGCCTCAGAGTAAGCAAGCAATCAGCCGAGGTAGCCTGACCAGCCAGCTTTTGCTGTTGGGAATGGACAGACAAGTTTCAGGTCCCTGTGGGGCAAAATGAGGAGGCACCTCTCTTTGGGGGCAGGGGGGCGGCAGCTCAAAGACCAGGGATGACAGCAGCAGTTGCCCAGAGGACTCTCAAGGAGAGGAGGCTTAGGAAACACTCCACAAAGGAGGGTGCTCGAAAAAGGATGTGTTATATTTGCAGTGGTCTGTGTTTGCCTGAGCTTGAGTTCCGGACTAAGGACTCTGAGCCCCTATGTTCTGATTCGATGCATGATATCCAATCACAGAACATTTGAGGATTTGGGCCCCTGCCATTGGCCCTTAAACTCTGAGTTATGATTTGCAGCTTGGGAGTTTAGACAGCCAGTCACGTTGAGAGTGGGAGTGGCCCAGGTCTTCAGAAATGTATATAAGCAGTTGCTTTGCCCCTGTTGTCCAGTTCTATTAGTTCAATAAAGGTTCCTGCTGTTATCACTGTGTCCTGCTTCATGGGAACCCACCCACACTTCAGGTGAGAGTCTGCCAGCTCTGCAAGAAAGGGGTGACATAACGGGGTGCCCGAGCCGCACAGGGGTGCCACAGAAAGAATGTAGTTGGTCAAGGAGCCGTGGACTAAAAAAGGTTGAAAACTCCTGGTATAGACTAATTTGTTTTTGAACTTTCTACCTTGATTGAAGGAGCTCTTTCTGCATATCATAGAGTCGTGGAGTTGGAAGGGACCCCACAAGTCATCTAGTCCAACCCCTGCACCCCCACACCACTTTGCATAGGATTCTGGGAGATAGTCTAGGGCCCCATCCTCACCATACACTATACATTCTTTGGCTTCTCCAAAGAATCCTGGGAACTGTAGTTTGAGAATGATGAGAGTTTTTAGGAGACCCCTATTCTGTGATTCTCACAGTTCTGAGTCAGCGGCCATCGCTGCCTGTTGAGGGAGCAAGTTCCATAGTTTAACTATGCACTGAGTGGAGAAGTATTTTCATTTATCTGTTCTGAATCTTCCAACATTCAAAGTGCCTCTCCAGTTGGCAGTAATGTGGTAACATTGGGTAACCATTGCATAACAACAAAGAAAGCAGATTCCACTATCATTGTTGCAATAACATATTGTAGACCCCCCTCCAGTAGCCCACAATTCCCTACCTGCATGGATAAACCAGTCAGAAGACACCCAAATTGCAATAATTTTTGGACTTGCTTCTTAAAATCCACTGGGGAAATCGTATCTGCTGCTATATCTCATATGTTTTTTTCATGTATTTCAGACTTGGCTGATTGCACACAGATGTCTTTCACGCCCTGTAGTAAAGTGGTGAATCAAGAACTCTCTCCTCTCTCAAAATTCACCCAAACAGCCAATAACCACAACCTTTACCATGAAAAAAAACCTCAACACTTCAGATTTAAGCAAAAGGAATACCTTGCATTTTTTCCTTTTTAAATAAAAGAAAGTTGGAATCACTCAATGGACTTGACTTTCATTTTTACAAGGCCTTTTTTCCTTCTTCTTTCAAAGCATCCCAAGAACAGCTGCTTCGATGCACTGGAAAACGCTTTGGGGATCAGGGACCTGATCCGGCAAGACCTTTCCATGAGCAGCTCCAAATCCAGTTTGCCGCCTCAGTAGCCTAGCCAAGCTTCCTTGACAACTCCGTTCATCAACCTGTTTTCGCTTGCTTTGCTCCTCTCCATTTAAAGAACAGCCGAGATGCGTAAATTGAGCAGCTAGGATATTTCCTTCCTAGCACTTATCTCCTTGCCTCTGCCCCCATCAAAGCTTTATTCATTCATTTCCCAGAATGGTTTAACAATCAATCCCTCTTCCCAGGGAACTCTGAGAAAACTAGCTCTGTGCGGGGAACAGGAGGTCTCCTAATAACTCTCAGCACCCCTTCTTCTTCTTCTTCTTCTTCTTCTTCTTCTTCTTCTTCTTCTTCTTCTTCTTCTTCTTCTTCTTCTTCTTCTTCTTCTTCTTCTTCTTCCTCTGTGATCATTCGTAGCCAAGTAAGATTGTCTTCCATAAACATGGTTTTAAAAGTGAGTCCATAAGTGATTGTGGAGGCCAATTCTGGATCCACACGTCCTTCCACAGTGGGCACATAAGTTTCCGGGTGGGAGTTGATCACAGTGAGGGTTTGCCAAGTGTGCCTTCCTCTTAGCACATTTCTCCCTTTCGTCCTGAGTTTGAGCTTCTTCAAAACCCATGACACCTTCTACTACAGGACCTAGGAGTCTTCAGGTAAAGCCATGACTGTATGATACTTTGAACATGTGATACAGATGGCGCCTTGTTCACTTCCATCTTAGATTATTGGAGCATGCTCTGTTTGAAGCTACCCTTGAAAAGTGCTCAGAAACTTCATTTGGCTTAGAACAGCTTTCCCCAAATTTGAATCTCCAGACGTTGTACTGCAAATCCACGATACCCAGGGGAATGTTTGTAGTCCAACAACATCTTAGTCTGAAACGCTCCAAGTAGATTACCATCTAGTGTGACCCATTCAGACAATATTGCCTCAGCGATGTTCCAGGTTCACTGGCTATCTAATCATTTTCAGGCCTGATTCAAGGTGTTGCTCTTGACCTTAAAGCCCTGTGTCCCACTCCCTGAGAGGTTCAGAGGGTGACAATGTGGTGGCTCCCCATTTGTGGAATGCTCACATGGCTAGAGTCCCTCCCAACTCTACAATTCTGTGAATCTATAAACATCTGGAGGGCTGCAGGTTTGATAGACCTTCTCCCTCTCTCCCTTCCTTCCTAGTGGGCTGCAAGGAAGATGCAAGTGGCTGTCTCCAAAAGCCTGAACTGATGGCTTGCAGAGTTAACATTGGACCAAGGGCCACATAAAGGGCCATGCTTTCTGGTAGCCACTTTTGGCCATGTCCCACCACCTGACGTCCACCATACTGAATGGCCATGCCCAAGAAGCAGATCACCTCTCCCTTGGTCACAACCTTCTTACCCTTTCTCTCCTTCTTGATGTGTGGCACACTTTATAAACAGCTTCTCTAAAAGGGAACACCAGAGCCAGAGCCATGCACAATGTGTTCTTGATCTTGTGAGAGCCCCATTTCCTCTGAGATGGGTGGAAGTATGGTGCTGAGAACGCCAAGGTTGCAAGTTCAATCCCCATGTGGGACAGCTGCAAATTCACGCATTGCAGGGGGTTGGACTAAATGATCCTCGGAGTCCCTTCTGACTCTAAAATTCTATAAGATTCTATGTCTCCCCTCCTTTCCCCCTCCCTTTTTCTTCTACTGCATTTTAATGAGACAAGCCAGTCACGTCTTGTATGGATTGCATTGCCAGTGAAACTGACAGAAGCCCAAAATAAATCGGGCAGTATATGATTTGTGTACTATGTGTATATATATATATATATATATGCTTTCGTAGATTTTCACGGGTACAGGAATGCAGGTTTTGGTGTCCTCGGGTGTCTTCCCGTGTAAAAGTTGGGGTGTCTAGGTGACGTTTCGACGAGGTCTCACTCGTCATCTTCAGGCTGGTGCTTTCGGCTTCTTGTTACTGGAACAGAGCAGGATCTCAGTGTTTGAGTTCCTATAAATACTGTTGAGGGGGTGTGGTGTATAGCCTCCAATGTTCTGGGCAGAGAGGAAGTTCCCAGGCTAGTGTGCCTTTTCTTCTTTTGTTCCTTAATTACTTGAGGGATATCTTGAGTGATTTCTTGAGTGATATCCTGAGTACCACTTAGGTGGGTCATTAGGTGTGGATTAGTTGCTAAAGTCTTTGTGTCTTGACCTCTTGAACTTTGTGAAGAGTTTTTCTGAGAAGATGGCTGTACTGCACTTAGTTGTGCTCTGGCTTGGCTTCGTGTATAGGGGCGAGCTGTGGTTTTGTGGCCTGTGTCAGCCAGATCTGTGTAGGGATTGCAGGGGGGTGCAGCATCCGGAGGTGCCACCATGGTTTGGCTACTGGATGGTGTCTGTAATTTATCTGTGGAGAGGGTCTGGGTTTGGGTCTGGTGTGGTTGATTGGTGATGGCGTTCTGTGTGCCTCTGGATCTGGTGTCAGTTTTTGTGGGGAGGGCTAATTTCCAGATGTCTGGCAAGCGGGATGTGTCGTCACGCTTGTTCATGTTGTGAGGGTGTTTCTCTATCTCGATGGCTTCCATGATTATTCTCTTGTGGTGATGTTCCATGTTAAAGAGCAATTTGGAATCTGCAAAATTAATTTCGTGTCCTGTTTCTTTCATGTGTTGGAAAAGAGAGGAAGTTTTTTCTTCTTTTTTGACGGCATTCTTGTGTTCTGCGATACGTGCATTTATTCGTCTGTTTGTTTGTCCAATGTACGTGGCTGGGCAGACTTTGCAGGGTATTTCATAGACCCCTTGGTTTTCCAACTGGATTTTATCCTTGGGGTTTCTGAGGATATTGGCTATTTTTTGGTTGGTGCAAAAGGCTGTTTTGATATTGTGTTTATGGAGGATTTTGCTAATTTTATCTGTAGTGCCCTTGATATAAGGAAGGAGGGCCATGCCATTGTTTTCCTCTGTGTCTTGGTTTTTGGGGGGTGTTTCTTTTTGGATTAGCTTCGTAACCCTGTTTTGCTGGTATCCATTGGCAATTAACACATTTGAGAGATTCTGTAACTCAGTTGTCAAGTGGTCTTTGTCAGCCAGGCGTTTGGTTCTGGAGATGAGAGTCTTGGCTACGGAGTTTATTTGTGCAGGGTGGTGGTGTGATTGTGCATGTAAGTAGCGGTTGGTGTGTGTTTTTTTCCGGTAGATAGTGTGTCCTAGGGAGCCATCAGGTTTTTTGTAGATTAGGACGTCAAGGAAGGGAAGTTGGTTGTTGGCTTCTATTTCCATAGTGAATTGTATTTTGGGGTGTAGGCTGTTGAGATGTGTGAGGAAGCTATCCAGTTTTTCCTTCCCGTGTGGCCAAATTACAAAGGTGTCGTCAACATATCTGAGCCAAAGTTTGGGTTTGTGTTCTGACTTGTCTAAAGCATTGGTTTCAAAGTGTTCCATGTACAGGTTTGCGATGACCGGTGAGAGGGGTGATCCCATAGGTGCTCCTTCTATCTGTTTGTATCTTTGTCCATTGTGGATGAAGTACGTGTTGGTTAGGCAGTGGTTGGTCAGGTCCAAGATGTATTCGGGGGGATTGTATTTGTTTTGAATGGCTGTCAAGGCTTCATTAATGGGCACTTGTGTGAAGAGAGATACTACTACTCCAAGATCCTACCTACTCCAAGAAATCTACTCCAAGATCCTACCTACCAACCTATAAAAACAGATCCCACCACCTATCTGGAAAAAACCACCAAATCCAAAATAAAAGCCTCTCCTATCAGTGAAGAAATCCAGCTAAGAATCATCCCCAGAGAAAAATCATCCAGATGCCCCAAACTCTACGGCCTCCCCAAGATACACAAAGAAGGAACACCACTCAGACCAATAGTCAGCTCCATAGGCTCACCTCTACAAAATCTCGCTAAATTTCTCGCCAAGCAACTTCAGCCCTATGCAGAATCCATCTCTTCACACGTTCCAAACTCCTTCCAGTTCATAGAAACAATAAAGAAGCAAAACCTACATCCTAATGACCTACTTGTGAGCTTCGATGTTGTATCTCTCTTCACACAAGTGCCCATTAATGAAGCCTTGACAGCCATTCAAAACAAATACAATCCCCCCGAATACATCTTGGACCAGACCAACCACTGCCTAACCAACACGTACTTCATCCACAATGGACAAAGATACAAACAGATAGAAGGAGCACCTATGGGATCACCCCTCTCACCGGTCATCGCAAACCTGTACATGGAACACTTTGAAACCAATGCTTTAGACAAGTCAGAACACAAACCCAAACTTTGGCTCAGATATGTTGACGACACCTTTGTAATTTGGCCACACGGGAAGGAAAAACTGGATAGCTTCCTCACACATCTCAACAGCCTACACCCCAAAATACAATTCACTATGGAAATAGAAGCCAACAACCAACTTCCCTTCCTTGACGTCCTAATCTACAAAAAACCTGATGGCTCCCTAGGACACACTATCTACCGGAAAAAAACACACACCAACCGCTACTTACATGCACAATCACACCACCACCCTGCACAAATAAACTCCGTAGCCAAGACTCTCATCTCCAGAACCAAACGCCTGGCTGACAAAGACCACTTGACAACTGAGTTACAGAATCTCTCAAATGTGTTAATTGCCAATGGATACCAGCAAAACAGGGTTACGAAGCTAATCCAAAAAGAAACACCCCCCAAAAACCAAGACACAGAGGAAAACAATGGCATGGCCCTCCTTCCTTATATCAAGGGCACTACAGATAAAATTAGCAAAATCCTCCATAAACACAATATCAAAACAGCCTTTTGCACCAACCAAAAAATAGCCAATATCCTCAGAAACCCCAAGGATAAAATCCAGTTGGAAAACCAAGGGGTCTATGAAATACCCTGCAAAGTCTGCCCAGCCACGTACATTGGACAAACAAACAGACGAATAAATGCACGTATCGCAGAACACAAGAATGCCGTCAAAAAAGAAGAAAAAACTTCCTCTCTTTTCCAACACATGAAAGAAACAGGACACGAAATTAATTTTGCAGATTCCAAATTGCTCTTTAACATGGAACATCACCACAAGAGAATAATCATGGAAGCCATCGAGATAGAGAAACACCCTCACAACATGAACAAGCGTGACGACACATCCCGCTTGCCAGACATCTGGAAATTAGCCCTCCCCACAAAAACTGACACCAGATCCAGAGGCACACAGAACGCCATCACCAATCAACCACACCAGACCCAAACCCAGACCCTCTCCACAGATAAATTACAGACACCATCCAGTAGCCAAACCATGGTGGCACCTCCGGATGCTGCACCCCCCTGCAATCCCTACACAGATCTGGCTGACACAGGCCACAAAACCACAGCTCGCCCCTATACACGAAGCCAAGCCAGAGCACAACTAAGTGCAGTACAGCCATCTTCTCAGAAAAACTCTTCACAAAGTTCAAGAGGTCAAGACACAAAGACTTTAGCAACTAATCCACACCTAATGACCCACCTAAGTGGTACTCAGGATATCACTCAAGAAATCACTCAAGATATCCCTCAAGTAATTAAGGAACAAAAGAAGAAAAGGCACACTAGCCTGGGAACTTCCTCTCTGCCCAGAACATTGGAGGCTATACACCACACCCCCTCAACAGTATTTATAGGAACTCAAACACTGAGATCCTGCTCTGTTCCAGTAACAAGAAGCCGAAAGCACCAGCCTGAAGATGACGAGTGAGACCTCGTCGAAACGTCGCCTAGACACCCCAACTTTTACACGGGAAGACACCCGAGGACACCAAAACCTGCATATATATATATATATATATATATATATATATGCTTTCGTAGATTTTCACGGGTACAGGAATGCAGGTTTTGGTGTCCTCGGGTGTCTTCCCGTGTAAAAGTTGGGGTGTCTAGGCGACGTTTCGACGAGGTCTCACTCGTCATCTTCAGGCTGGTGCTTTCGGCTTCTTGTTACTGGAACAGAGCAGGATCTCAGTGTTTGAGTTCCTATAAATACTGTTGAGGGGGTGTGGTGTATAGCCTCCAATGTTCTGGGCAGAGAGGAAGTTCCCAGGCTAGTGTGCCTTTTCTTCTTTTGTTCCAAAAGAAGAAAAGGCACACTAGCCTGGGAACTTCCTCTCTGCCCAGAACATTGGAGGCTATACACCACACCCCCTCAACAGTATTTATAGGAACTCAAACACTGAGATCCTGCTCTGTTCCAGTAACAAGAAGCCGAAAGCACCAGCCTGAAGATGACGAGTGAGACCTCGTCGAAACGTCGCCTAGACACCCCAACTTTTACACGGGAAGACACCCGAGGACACCAAAACCTGCATTCCTGTACCCGTGAAAATCTACGAAAGCATATATATATATATATATATATATATATATACGCACACACATACACTAAATACCAAGGGATCAAAGTATAATAAAGTAAGAATTCTATAAAAGTTTTATGATTTTAATACTTTCTGCTAGTAAGTTCCATTTTTCTGGGGGCTCGGCCAATTTTCCTGGAATACAGTTTGTCTGACAGCTGAAATCGGGGTGGTTTATTATTGGTGTCTTGTTTTTTTAAAGACCCAAGTCTGTGGTGCAAAGAGTAATTCACAGAGGCAGAGTGTTTGTGGAGGGGGAACGTCGGGGCTTTAAAACCAACCCTCCTTTTCTGCCCCTGATGCCATTGCAGCCCGGTGAGAGACACAAGCAAAGCACAGTGTTGAGGTTCGAGTTTCTTCAAATCCATTTGCATGGCTGCTTTTAACTAAGTAAGTGCATCCCATTGTATCAGCTCAAAGCTTGTGGATGCCAAGGAGTATAGCATCTAGATCAAGGGAAGTAATAGTGCCACTGTATTCTGCTCTGGTCAGACCTCACCTGGAGTACTGTGTCCAGTTCTGGGCACCACAGTTCAAGAAGGACACTGACAAACTGGAACGTGTCCAGAGGAGGGCAACCAAAATGGTCAAAGGCCTGGAAACGATGCCTTATGAGGAACGGCTAAGGGAGCTGGGCATGTTTAGCCTGGAGAAGAGGAGGTTAAGGGGTGATATGATAGCCATGTTCAAATATATAAAAGGATGTCACATAGAGGAGGGAGAAAGGTTGTTTTCTGCTGCTCCAGAGAAGCGGACACAGAGCAATGGATCCAAACTACAAGAAAGAAGATTCCACCTAAACATTAGGAAGAACTTCCTGACAGTAAGAGCTGTTCAACAGTGGAATTTGCTGCCAAGGAGTGTGGTGGAGTCTCCTTCTTTGGAGGTCTTTAAGCAGAGGCTTGACAACCATATGTCAGGAGTGCTCTGTTGGTGTTTCCTGCTTGGCAGGGGGTTGGACTCGATGGCCCTTGTGGTCTCTTCCAACTGTATGATTCTATGATTCCAAAGAGCACAAGAGGAAGGGAATTATTACTGCAAGACTTATGAAGAGTATGGTACAGTGGATGAAATCAAAGTTGTGTGGGTAGATGTTGTTGTTTAGTCGTTTAGTCGTGTCCGGCTCTTCGTGACCCCATGGACCAGAGCACGCCAGGCACTTCTGTCTTCCACTGCCTCCCGCAGTTTGGTCAAACTCATGTCCATAGCTTCCAAAGAAGTAGATAGGTAGATAGAGGACAGTAATTATAAAAATACTGATTTACTTTGTGGAGTTGTTCTGGGGATTATAACTAATACAAAACAAACTGAAGGCTTCAAATCAACATATAAATGCAATGGGGTCCCTTTGAACAACATGCAACAAGACACAGGGGGCTGTTTTGAGGTAACAAGAGATTTTCCATCCACGAACTTCCTTAACTTAATCTATTTTAGGTTCTAAGCCCAATTTGGGGCAATTCTCCCTTCCCCCAGCAACCCCTTTCCTCCAAGGAGTTCAGGGTGGTGTACGCAATTCTCCTTGTCTTCACAACAACCCTGTGAGGTAGGTTAGGCTGAAAGGCAGTGATTGCCCAGTGAGCTTCATGGCTGAGTGGAGATTTGAACCCCGGTCCCCCAGGTCCTGGTATGATGTTCTAACCACTACACCACAATAGCTCTCATTGTTCAAAAGCCACCACTAGCATCCATCAGGGAGTCATGTGTTGTTGGGGTTTTTTGGTGAGGGGACATCTAGGTGACTGTAGGTGAACTGACATGCCTCAGGATGGAAGCCATTGTCTCAAATTTTGCCAGAATTGTTGTTCGGCAGAACAATTCAAGATAGTAACCTGAAGCAGTATGCATGGACAACTTGTGTGCTTGCACTGGCTCCTGGTGGAGTATTGGGCCAGGATTAAGGTGCTGGTTTTGACCTTTAAAGCCCTTTGTGGCTTAGGGCCCTCGTATTTACAGGACCGCCTCTCCTGGTATGCCCCGCAGAGGACCTTAAGGTCCATGAATAATCATACCTTAGAGGTCCCAAGACCTAAGGAAGTCAGATTATCCTCCACCAGGGCCAGGGCCTTCTCAGTGATGGCTCTGACCTGGTGGAATGCTCTGTCCCATGAGACCAGGCCCCTGCAGGATTTAACCTCCTTCCACAGGGCCTGTAAGAAAGAGCTATTCCTCCTGGCTTTCAATTTGAATTTAGCTTGATCTTTTATTCCCCTTCCTTCCCTCCCTTTCCCCTTTTTATGAAGATTATCTGCTCTGGGATTCCACAGCTAATTCTCCCCTGGTCTCCTCATTGGCCCAAATAGGACTAATTTAGCCAGCTAGCCCTGGTGATCATCTAATGTTTATTGGATGGATTCCCCCCCCTAAATTGATTTTTGAATTCTGAATTTATTGTTATTCATGTTTTATACTGTATTTTCTGCTGTTTTTTGTTGCATCAGTTAAGTGTTTTAAATTTGTTGTTAGCCGCCCTGAGCACAGTTTTCTGAACCGGGAAGGGCGGGGTATAAATAAAAAATTATTATTTTATTATGATGATGCAGTTGGACATCTGGCTCAGAAGAGAGATGAAGCACGTCTGGCCCAGAATGGAGATTAATCAGCACCATGATGCTCAGCTTCATTAGAAATGAGCTGAGCAGCTAATTCAATCCTGTCTCAAGATTGCTGATCCATTCTCTTCCATTCCATCCTATGACAGTGTCATCTTGTGCAGGCTTTGTTATGAAAAATGCATACCTTTTACATAAAATATGCACCTTGTCAGTGCTTTCTGATGCACTCACCAGTAACACACTCATTTCCCCCCCCTACAGATCTTTTTAGCAAAGTGCATAGTTTGGGGTGAACTTATTCCGCATCAAAAATCCATTGCAAAAAGAAGAAGAAGCGGCGCATAGGAGTTGAGTTTCAATGTACAGGCAAGTTTGCGGTCATTGGATCTGATAAGCCTGCTGGAAAAACACCATCAAATGATAAGAGCACTTCTACGAATATCCAGGGCTCCCAGTTGAGGAAAAGTTACGTTTGGGAGTTTTCAGTATAGGAGAGACATGACAGAGGGACATTTTTCTGCCACAATACTAGAACCTGTGGCCATTCCAATGAAGCTGAGTTTTGGAAGATTCAGCTCAGGTAAGAGAAGCTCCTTCACACAGCACATAGTTGAACTCTCCCCACAAGATATTGAGGATGAGGTAGTGGCTGAGATCCACACCCCCCCAATAAAATATTTGTGTGTCCCCTAATGCCCAAGTTGATGGGCATTGCCATTCAAATGGTATGTGCTGTGCCATGTCATATGATCAATTATGTAGGGTGGCACTTACCGTATTTTTTGCACCATAACACTCACTTTTTTCCTCCTAAAAAGTAAAGGGAAATGTCTGTGCGTGTTATGGAGGGAATGCCTATGGGTGGCATGCCTATGGATTTTCCTCCTCTAAAAACTACGTGCGTGTTATGGTCGGGTGTGTGTTATAGAGCGAAAAATACGGTACCTGTCCCCATCCCCCAATATTTTATTCAAGCTGGCACCCCTGGGTGGGTGTTTTTATTTGTGCATAGGCAGTGTTTTAAATTGTTCCTAAATGTTACATGGGGACACGGGTGGCGCTGTGGTCTAAACCACAGAGCCTAGGGCTTGCCGATCAGAAGGTCAGCAGTTCGAATCCACGCGATGGGTGAGCTCCCATTGCTTGGTCTCTGCTCCTGCCAACCTAGCAGTTCAAAAGCACGTCAAAGTGCAAGTAGATAAATAGGTACCACTCTGGCAGGAAGGTAAACGGCGTTTCTGTGTGCTGCTCTGGTTTGCCAGAAGCAGCTTAGTCATGCTGGCCACATGACCTGGAAGCTGTACGCCAGCTCCCTCGGCCAATAAAGCGAGATGAGCGCCGCAATTCCAGAGTTGGCCACGACTGGACTTAATGGTCAGGGGTACCTTTACCTTAAAGTGTTATATGTTAATTTGTATTTTGTATTTGTCTTTCGATTTTTTTTTCAATCTGAGGGCAGATGAGGGAACAGTGATGGCTGCTGCCCTCACTTTCCTTCCTGGTATCCTAAACGGGTGGTGCTGTGGCTCATTTTGGAATGCTGGGCCTTGGCTTCTGCCCGACATTTCCAACCCCTGGCACGGGACCAGGGTGAACCGTCCTGGGATCTTGTGATGAAGGGTGTTTAATAATAATAATAATAATAATAATAATAATAATAATAATAATAATAATTTATTTATACCCTGCTCATCTGGCTGGGTTTCCACAGGCACTCTGGGTGGCTTCCAACAGAATATTAAAATACAATAGTCTATTAAGCATTAAAAGCTTCCCTAAACTGGGCTGCCTTCAGATGTCTTCTAAAAGTCTGGTAGTAGTTGTTCTCTGGTGGGAGGGCATTCCACAGGGCGGGTGCCACTACCGAGAAGACCCTCTGCCTGGTTCCCTGGAACTTGGCTTCTCGCAGTGAGGGAACGGCCAGAAGGCCCTTGGCACTGGACTTCAGTGTCCGGGCAGAATGCTGGGGGTAGAGACACTCCTTCAGGTATACTGGACCAAGGCCATTTTAGGGCTTTAAAGGTCAGCAGCAACACTTTGATTTGTGGTCAGAATTGTGCTCGGAAATAATATAAATATAAATAATATAAATATAAATATATAAATATATAAATATATAAATATATAAATATATAAATATATAAATATATAAATATATAAATATATAAATATATAAATATATAAATATATAAATATATGCAGGTTTTGGTGTCCTCGGGTGTCTTCCCGTGTAAAAGTTGGGGTGTCTAGGTGACGTTTCGACGAGGTCTCACTCGTCATCTTCAGGCTGGTGCTTTCGGCTTCTTGTTACTGGAACAGAGCAGGATCTCAGTGTTTGAGTTCCTATAAATACTGTTGAGGGGGTGTGGTGTATAGCCTCCAATGTTCTGGGCAGAGAGGAAGTTCCCAGGCTAGTGTGCCTTTTCTTCTTTTGTTCCTTAATTACTTGAGGGATATCTTGAGTGATTTCTTGAGTGATATCCTGAGTACCACTTAGGTGGGTCATTAGGTGTGGATTAGTTGCTAAAGTCTTTGTGTCTTGACCTCTTGAACTTTGTGAAGAGTTTTTCTGAGAAGATGGCTGTACTGCACTTAGTTGTGCTCTGGCTTGGCTTCGTGTATAGGGGCGAGCTGTGGTTTTGTGGCCTGTGTCAGCCAGATCTGTGTAGGGATTGCAGGGGGGTGCAGCATCCGGAGGTGCCACCATGGTTTGGCTACTGGATGGTGTCTGTAATTTATCTGTGGAGAGGGTCTGGGTTTGGGTCTGGGTTTGGGTCTGGTGTGGTTGATTGGTGATGGCGTTCTGTGTGCCTCTGGATCTGGTGTCAGTTTTTGTGGGGAGGGCTAATTTCCAGATGTCTGGCAAGCGGGATGTGTCGTCACGCACACAGAACGCCATCACCAATCAATTCAAGAGGTCAAGACACAAAGACTTTAGCAACTAATCCACACCTAATGACCCACCTAAGTGGTACTCAGGATATCACTCAAGAAATCACTCAAGATATCCCTCAAGTAATTAAGGAACAAAAGAAGAAAAGGCACACTAGCCTGGGAACTTCCTCTCTGCCCAGAACATTGGAGGCTATACACCACACCCCCTCAACAGTATTTATAGGAACTCAAACACTGAGATCCTGCTCTGTTCCAGTAACAAGAAGCCGAAAGCACCAGCCTGAAGATGACGAGTGAGACCTCGTCGAAACGTCGCCTAGACACCCCAACTTTTACACGGGAAGACACCCGAGGACACCAAAACCTGCATTCCTGTACCCGTGAAAATCTACGAAAGCAAATATAAATATATAAATATATAAATATATAAATATATAAATATATAAATATATAAATATATAAATATATAAATATATAAATATATAAATATATAAATATATAAATATATAAATATATAAATATATAAATATATAAATATATAAATATATAAATATATAAATATATAAATATAAATATAAATATAAAATACCACTCAAGGCCATAGAGCAGGAGCCAGTGAGCAATTGGATCCAGGAAGAAAATGTGTGATCTGGGGAGCATATGATGCTTGGACCAAATCTGGAGAGCCAGATGAAAATTCCTGGAGGGCCACAGTTGACCACAGGGGCTTCCCACTCCTCTTCTAATGTAAAAGGTAAAGGTAAAGGACCCCTGGACTGTTAAGTCCAGTCAAAGGTGACTATGGGGTTGTGGTGCTCATCTCACTTTCAGGCCGAGGGAGCTGGCGTTTGTCTACAGACAGTTTTCCGGGTCATGTGGCCAGCAGAACTAAACCGCTTCTGGTGCAATGGAACATTGTGACAGAAACCAGAGTGCATGGAAATGCTATTTACCTTCCCGCTGGAGTGGTGCCTATTTATCTACTTGCACTGGTGTGCTTTCAAACTGCTAGGTTAGTAGGAGCTGGGACAGAGCAATGGGAGCTCACCCCGTCACGGGGATTCGAACCACCGACCTTCTGATCGACAAGCCCAAGAAGCTCAGTGATTTAGACCACAGCGCCACCTGTGTCCCCCTTATCATCCACTTATCATCTAATGTTTCATCCAAGACCCTTCAAGTTCACTTCCCGTTTCGTTCTGCTGATGTGCTGGCAGTGACTCTAATCCAAATTGCATTAAATCGCAAAGGCACCATGGGATGAAATCGCCAGATGAGCAGCAGGATCTGCCATGTGAACAACAGCCCTCTCTGAATTGGGCTGAGCTAAGCCCCAGAAACGGATGCATGAGTCTGTGTGCACCGTGTAGGCTGATTTCGACGTGATGCACTAATTGTGGTGCCACCTGTGCTGGCTGTGTGTTAACCCTGTTATAAAAATATCACAAAATCATATTTTCCAGCTTTGCCATTGCTAATTCGTCAAGCAGCTGGGTTTCCACATAAAACTAAATGAGACCATTTCTTTGTACCTTGCCAGTCCTCCAAAATAATAATAATGTGTGTGTGTGTGTATAAAATCACATAGCTGAATGCATGAATGTAGTTAAATAGCAGACAAGTAAGCCTTAGGAAGATGAACTATTTCATTCCCTGCAAGTGTCCCAGTTTTCCAGGGATAGTCACAAAATTACAGAAGCCATCCAGGTTTCGGTTTGACCCTGGAATGTCCTGTTTTCCCTTTTTCGTCTCCTCCAAATCTCAGAAAACAATTAAAACTGGTGCATGGGTTTGTGTAGGTGCAAAAATTGAGACCTGTTTACAGTGCTTTTTTTTTCCTTAAAAAAATATAAATGTTTAGGGGTACTCTCATTTTGACTCAAGAAAATCACCATTTTGTAGTTCAGATCGGGGAAAATAAATACAGTAAGCGTACAAAAGTACAAAGATTCACAAAATGTTTAGGGGTATACGTCCCCCTGTGTCCCCCCAGAAAAAAAGCATTGCCTGTTTATAATGAAAATATCTGCAGTGACTGAAGGAAATGACGAAGCTGGCGTATGAAGTCCTTCCTGTAATTTTGAAGGAAAAGGTCACCAATCCGCTTTAAATTCTTTAATTGAAATGGTTCAGGAGCCAGCCCTAATTCACTCCCTTTTAAAATGTTGCTTTCAGGAATGCCTGCATTTTATTATGCAATTTCCCACAATATACACATTTTTGTACACGTTTTGGGTTGGAGAATGGCATTAAGAAATTCGGAGTACTGCTGCAAGAATATTACTGGCGAAGAATTGGAAGAAACAAGATTTACCAACTATCGAAGAATGGCAGATGAAGATGATGGACTATATGGAGAGAAGAGACAGTGGAAGAAGATTGGAAGAAGTTTAAAGAATATTTGAAAAAATATGTTAATATTTAAATCTTAAAATAGCTTTGGAAGGGGATATAGGCTGTAGGGTAAGAAGTAGGAGATAGTGTATTTTAAAACAGTATTATTTGTAAGGGATAATATGTGAAGATTTTTATGGTAAAAGTAAATGTGATAGGAAAAAAGGTTAAAAATTATGATATATGGATCTTCCGGAGGCGGCGCAAAACGGCAATGGCGGTCCTCTTTACTGTGTGAAGAGGGGCTCCGCGAAAAAGGGTCGTCCGCTGCGGCAAAGTGGAGACCCATTAAGATAAACCGCAGGCAGAGCGAGCCTGCGGCCGTGGGACTCGGCGGGTGCCAGAAGCCCCCCCAGAAACGAAGAAGGGATCTCGTAAGAGGCTCCGGAACGTGAAAGGGGGAGCGGCACTGTGAGTTCATCGCTCTTTTCGCGGAAGTGAAGCCGCGCTGCTGCTGCCGATGAGCGTCGACCTTTCTTCTTGGAAAACATCGGAATTGGCTGTAATTTACCCGTGAGTAAGGGGTACCAAAGATTGGCTTTAATTTGATTAATTCGGCTGAAAACGGGAGGCGAGTAACAGGAAGTCCGTCTCCCGATCCTGCTAGCCAGAGCAAAGCAAAGAATCTGAAGTGGGCTGAAGCGCTTAAAAAGAGACTCTGAAAGCAGAACGAAGGGGCATTAACAGACTGTGTACTTAGAAGTTAAAAGGATATATTGGTTAAACTTTTTGGTTTTTTTTTCGCTACGGAACTTTCTCCCTACCTTTGAGCGAGGTGGAGTTAAAGGGGATAACCGAGCTGTCGGGCTGCCAGTGTGTAAAAGGAGAACTGTCAAACTGCTGAAACTTTTTCTGAAGTATAAACTGTTACATTGACTGATACACTAGCGCTTTAACGCTGAAGCTGGAACCTTTCTGTCACCTTGTGGCACTATTTTGAAACAGAATTATCTGGAAGCCTCTTTTTTGAACTTGGGGATTACAAAGGTCGAAATAGGAACTTTAATGGCGGAAAAGAAACTTTCCTTCCTATGAAACTGCGAAACACCCCCCCTAGAGGAATTGCGGAGGTATAGAGGTCTGGGAACTGTATCATATTGAGATTTTTTGCGGTTTAATTGTTTACATTCTGGACTGGTCTTTCTCATGGATTGAAAGACTATTTGACCTTGAACAAAGGCAGCTGGGGAATGAGTGGCTCAGGGAAAACAAGAGCAGCTAAAGCTAAAGAAAAAGATAAGAAATCTGGGCAACTTGTTCAAACAACGTTAACCCATCAACGCAGATCTTCTGTCCCAACTGTGCTGACGGCACAGGAGGAGGAAGTTGAAACGCTTGTTACAGAAGATATGGCAACTGGAGGATCTGATCCAGTCCTGAAACAAATTTTGGAACAATTGGCACTCTTGAATAAGAAGGTGGACGATCAGTCATCTAAAATTGACCGAGCTACATCCACTATCAGTAAGTTATCAGATCAGGTTTCCCAGCATACTCAGGCTATTGAGAAATTGCAAGGAGCTACGGCAGAGAATTATAAATTAGCTGCGGAAGCCAATCAAAAAGCTGAGCAAGCGTGCAAAAAGGTTGAGGAGATCAAAGGGGAAGTAAGACCTCTGAAAAGACAGGTAGGAGAACAGCAAGCCTACCTGTCACTGGTGGAACTGAAAAGTAAGGAAAGTAATCTTAGGCTGAGGGCCGTTCCAGAACTGGAGCAGGGCAACCTAGAGGGATTTTTGACGCTGTTATTTTCTAAATTTTGGGGGGTTGAGGAAGACAAAGACTTTAAAATTGTGACGGCCTTCAGATTGGGAAGATCGGTTAAGAAAGACAAGTCCAGAGACTGTTTGGTTTGTTTGAGAACAAGAGAGGAAAGAGATAAGATATTAGGCCTACATTTTAAAAAATCTCTGGAAGTAGAAGGCAAAAGGGCAGAAATTTATAGAGACATCCCTAAATATCTGTTGGATCTTAGAGCCTCATATATAGACTTGACTAAACTGTTAAGGTACAACGCAATTCCTTATAGGTGGGAATTCCCTCAAGGTCTATCATTCACCTACAAAGGAAGGAAGGTAAGAATTAAAACACCAGAGGACCAGCAGAAGTTCCTACACGACAACGAGGAGGACCTCCAAAAGAGAGCTGCAGCTTCTTGGCCCCCACCACCGGGATCACCACCAGGACGTGTACCATCTGGATGTGGACCGGCACCACACCCTTCGGGAACGGAGGGAAATTTAGACACCCAACTGTGATACCTAAGAATTAGACCAGGATGTCTCTACAGCTTCTTAGCTGGAATATAAATGGCGGGAATTCCCCAGAAAAAAGGAAAAAAGTATTTCATATTTTGAAAAAAGAACAATTGGACATTGTCTGCTTGCAAGAAACACATGTGACAAGACTCCACAGAAAAGTGTTAATCAATAAAAGATTAGGCCAAGAATTTATTTTATCGGATAAAGTTAAGAAAAGAGGAGTGGTGATATATGCAAAGGAGAGCTTGTCACCAAAATTTTTATTTAAAGATGAACAGGGCAGAATTTTGGCGATTGAAATTCAGACACAAGGAGAAAAGTTTTTAATCTTAGGAATATACGCCCCAAATGAAGGAAAAACGGAATTCTTTAAGAAGCTGCATGAGATTATGCTGGACTATTTGGATTACAACAACATCATTATGTTGGGAGATATGAACGGGGTTGTCTCAGTGAATATGGATAAGTCGCAAAGTGCTAACATAACGAAAGATGGCAGACTACCAAAAACTTTTTTCGAAATGACTGACAATTTGGATTTGATTGATATATGGAGGATCAAGAACCCTCTAGGGAAAGAAGGAACTTTCTTTTCTGAAGCTCACATGACATGGACGCGAATCGACCAAATATGGATAACTAGAGGACTGGCACCTAAGACTAGAAAAGTGGAAATCTGCCCAAAAACCTGCTCCGACCACAATGCTTTGAGAATGGAACTGAGATTAAATACAACCGGATCTTTCAGATGGAAAATGAATGACACTCTGTTAAGAGATCAGGAGATTGTCAAGAAGGCCCAAAAAGCTTTAAAGGATTATTTTGAAATAAATTTAAAGACAACCGTGGAAAAAAGAATAATCTGGGACGCAAGTAAAGCAGTTATGAGAGGGTTTCTAATACAGCAGAATACGATTAAAAAAAGGCTCTGGAATGAAAAGAAGGAGAAGATTTTGGAGAAAATAAGAGAAGGAGAGAAAAAATTGAGATCTAGGCCTAAATCAAAGGAAGTGTTGAGAGAAGTGAAGTTTTTCCAGGCACAATATTCGAAACTGATAAATCAAGAGGTGGAATGGAAAATTAAACAAATGAAACAAAGATCTTTTGAATCAGCTAACAAGTGTGGGAAACTGCTAGCATGGCAGTTGAAAAAGAGACAAAAGCTTAATACAGTTACAAATCTAGAGATTAAAGGGAGAATGGTTCAGAAGCCCGAGGAAATTAGAAAATGTTTCCAGAGATATTTCAAAGAACTTTATTCACAAGGGCCGCAAAAAGATTCGGAGGTGGATCAATTTCTCATAACTAATGGATTACAAAAAATACCCCCGGAAATGAGAGCAACCTTGAACTGTAATATTACGTACCAAGAAATTGAATGTGCCATTCAGAACCTTCAACTAGGCAAGTCTCCAGGACCTGATGGACTTACTTCCAAATATTATAAGGTATTGAAGGATTCGTTGATACAACCACTGTTGGAAGTTTGTAACCAGATTATGGAGGGGAGGAAGGCACCGGAAACGTGGAAAGAAGCTTTCATCACGTTGATACCAAAATTAGAAACTGAAAAAACCCAACTTAAAAACTACCGTCCTATTTCACTCCTAAATGTGGATTACAAAATTTTTGCAGACATTTTGGCAAGTAGGTTTAAGAAAGTATTAAATGAAGTGATTCATAAGGACCAAGCAGGCTTTCTCCCTGGCAGGCATTTGTTTGACAACACAAGAAACATCATTGACATTTTGGAATTTTTACAAACAAACTTAAATACAAGAGCGGTGTTGATCTTTATTGATGCGGAGAAAGCCTTTGACAATATCTCTTGGATGTTTATGAAGAAAAATTTGGAAAGGATGGGAGTAGGGCGGGGGTTTGAAAATGGAATAGAAGCAATTTATTCAGAACAAAAAGCTAAATTGATAGTAAACAACGTGGTGACAGAGGAGTTCAAAATTGAAAAAGGGACACGACAGGGGTGCCCTCTGTCTCCTCTGCTGTTTATTTCAGTCCTGGAGGTGCTATTGAACATGATCAGAAATGACCGGTTGGCACAGGGAATTGTGGTCGGAGAGAAACAATATAAACTGAAAGCATTTGCAGATGACTTGGTATTAACATTACAGGAGCCAGTCCCTAGTACTAAAAGAGTGTTAGAATTAATTTCTGACTTTGGTCGGGTGGCGGGATTCAAGCTGAACAAACAAAAAACTAAAGTTCTAGCAAAAACTTGACAACTACTGAAATAGAGGAGTTCAGGAAAGAAACAGAATTAAATGTGGTTAAAAAAGTAAAGTACTTAGGGGTGTACCTGACCTCCAAAAATTTGAATTTGTTTAAAGATAACTATGAGAAATGTTGGTCAGAGATCAAAAGAGATTTGGAAACATGGTCAAGATTGAAACTTTCCTTGTTGGGTAGAATAGCTGCTATAAAGATGAATGTATTGCCGAAAATGTTATTTCTGTTTCAGGCCCTCCAGATCGTGGACAAGGTGGAATGCTTTGGAAGATGGCAGAGGGATATTTCTAAATTTGTCTGGCAGGGCAAAAAGCCCCGAATAAAGTTTAAAATACTAACTGATGCGAAAGAAAGAGGGGGGTTTGCCCTGCCGGACTTGAGGTTATATTATGAATCTGCAGCCTTCTGCTGGTTGAAAGATTGGATTTTATTGGAGAACACCGACGTCCTCGATCTGGAAGGGTTTGGTAATGCTTTTGGGTGGCATGCATATTTGTGGTATGACAAGGTTAAAGTTCATAGATCGTTCAAAAACCATATTGTCAGAAGAGCAATTTTTATGGTCTGGACAAAATACAAAGACTTATTGGAGAGTAAGACTCCGAGGTGGCTCTCACCGATGGAGGCCAAAGCACGTAAAAGACTCAATATGGAGGCCCATTGGCCTAAATATTGGGAAATAATTGAAAAAATTGGAGATAATTGGAGGTTGCAGAGTATGGAAAAGTTAAAAAACAAGGTGCGAGATTGGTTGCACTATGCTCAAATTCAGGAAGTTTTTAAAGCGGACAAAAAAGTGGGTTTCCAGGTGGAAAAATCGAAATTAGAGACAGAGTTGCTAGAGCCAAAATCTAAGTTAATTTCGAGAATGTACAACTTGCTGCTTAAATGGAATACACAGGACGAGACAGTTAAATCCTCCATGATAAAGTGGGCGCAGGATTTGGGGCATAACATTATGTTTGAAGACTGGGAAAGGTTATGGAACACCGGGATGAAATTTACGGCATGTAGTGCCCTGAAGGAAAATATTATGAAAATGGTATACCGGTGGTACATGACCCCAGTCAAGCTTGCAAAGATATACCACCTGTCGGACAATAAATGTTGGAAGTGTAAGGAGGAGGAAGGGACATTCTTACACCTCTGGTGGACCTGCCCGAAAGTGAAGGCCTTCTGGGAGATGATACATAATGAATTAAAAAAGGTACTCAGATTTACCTTACCCAAGAAACCGGAGGCCTTCCTCCTGGGCATGGTAGACCAGAGAGTGGCCAAGAAAGATAGAACTTTCTTTATGTATGCCACCACAGCAGCAAGGATCCTGATGGCAAAGCACTGGAAGACACAAAATTTACCCACGCTGGAAGAATGGCAGACGCAGTTGATGGACTATATGGAACTGGCCGAGATGACTGGCAGAATCCGAGACTTGGGAGAAGAAGCAACGGAGGAAGTCTGGGAAAAATTTAAGGACTATTTGAAAAAGCATTATAAGTTGTATGAATGTTAAAAAAATGCTCCTTTTTAGGAAACTATAGCTTCAGCATTTGTAAACTTTTGAAATGGAAAATAAGGTACAAGAAGCCAGAGGTGGGGTAATGAAATAACTTTATTGTGTTGAAACTAAAAGTTTAAGGATTTGGACTATAATGTCCTAGAGACCAGATATCACGATAAAATGAAAGATACATTATTGTGTTTGAAATAAGTTAACAAATTGCTGATGTTTTGAATGTACAGAGAATGCAGGGTTCGGAAGATGGGGGAAGTCCACTAGATCTATGGAAATTTGTAACTGGAAGTTGGATTTTGTATTTCATAAACTCAATAAAAAATTATATTAAAAAAAATAAAAATTATGATATATGTAAACTGCTAAAAATGAGGTAAAATGAAAATCAGATGGGGGGACTTGGGGATGCTCACCTAACAATGTTTAGAAAAAATAAGGACAAGACAAGAATTTGTTTGTTTTTCTGTTTGTGTTGTTTATTTGTGTTATAAAATGTATAATTTTGGGGGGGGGGGGAGAAAGAAATTCAGAGTACTGTATGGAGGAGATGAATATCAACAGCTACTAGACTGATGGCTACGCTCTTTCCTCCACAGTGGGAGAAAGCAAGGCTTCTGAATATCAGCTGCTAGAAACCACAGGACGGGAGAGGGCTCTTGTCTTGAATCCTTCTTGTGGGTTTCCCACAGGAAGCTAGTTGGCCACTGTGAGAACAAGATGCTGGACTAGTTGCCTATTGGCCTGATCCTGCAGGGTCTTCTTGTGTTCTTTTGTCAATTTCAAAGGAAATCTATGTTTCAGTTCACGCATTCTTCCTGGAAGCACAAATGAGATAGGTTCTTATTCAAATGTGGGCCAAGCCAAATTTCTCCCCCCCCCAACCCTAACTGCAGATATCGAAACAACAGGTTTAT
Organism: Podarcis melisellensis; assembly: GCF_964234715.1. Taxonomy (NCBI): domain Eukaryota; kingdom Metazoa; phylum Chordata; class Lepidosauria; order Squamata; family Lacertidae; genus Podarcis; species Podarcis melisellensis. The sequence continues at coordinate 8,547,938 of NC_138541.1, read as the reverse complement.
AGCGAAAATGTGCATAATACACTCCAGTCAGCAAGCACACACCCAAGCCATGTGGTCACAGCTGTTCCCGAGAAAGGCTTGGGTGGAAGCCAGGGGAACAGACAGAAGTGAGAGCAGAAGAAAATAAGGCTGGGGAAGATCAAGGAGAGCTTCTGAACTCCTGCATGGAGACTCGTGATAATCAACTGGAATTACCCATGATTCATCTGGAGGTGTGGGAAGCAGCTGTCTGCGATAATACTAGAATCTGCATCTGCTAAAAGCAAGGGAGGGGAGCAACCCATCAAAGGAACACTTTGTAGTTGGGCTTGAATAGAAGACTGAAGAAGTTCTCTAGACTGGCAGACTCGGTTCTCAAAGTGCGAAGGGGGCCTCCCTAGGAAAGATGCCTTGGAAATGGCTAAGAATGGGCCTTAACTGGGTTGGAGATCAGAGTGCTGGTCATCAGATCTCTTGGACCAGCAACTATCGTCTAAAGCTCTTTGCTCCAGCTTCTTCAATGTATGGGCTATTTTCCCTGCATCGCTGGAGCACCTCTCATAGAAGAAACTTCAGGACTGAGCTCAAGTTCCAGCATCTTTCTCGTAACCAGTGGCGTAGCGTGGGTTGTCAGCACCCGGGGCAAGGCAAGTAATTTGCACCCCCTAACCCGTGGATTTGCACCCCTAACCCTAACCCCCAGATGTTGCGCCCGGTGCGGCCGGCCCCCCCTGCACCCCCCACGCTACTCCACTGCTGGTAACACATGTATCTCAGAACCTGGAACCTTTTACATACAAAGCAGAAGCTCACTCTACCACTGAGCTATGACCCTTCTTCCCAGTTATAGCTTAATCAATTGCTGTATCTTAATCAAGGATTAAGGGTGGGCAATGAAGAAGAGTGCCTTGAAAACATCCACACACAGATGGGATTGCATAGCTCATACTGCAAGAGGTTTGGGGTCAATCTTGTTAGGCATAATTGGGACTTAATTACAGAAGAAAAGATCCCATTATCATTGACTGTGAGAGGATCATTTCAGCTGTACTTAAGGCTAGATGGTCAGAAGAACAGAACTAGACTTGTAGGACAAACATGTTGAGTAGTGTATGTGATCTGAAATTTTCTGAATGGGGTCCTCTTATAACTTCTGCCATTATTATTTTTTACAATGTACAGATTCAGTACATTTTGAAAATTATTTTCACAGAAATTAAATGGTTTTACAGTGGATGAGTTGGGCAGAAGTTAGACAAGCTAGGAATAATTAAGCCTCAGACCATAAGCTCATCACCACCTGGGAAAGGGAGAGAAATCCGTCCTCCCCACCCTAACCCAGGCTGTCTCCAATGCTTTTATGGATATAACATTACAGAATTAACAGCCTGGACAGGATTTGCAACTTCCGCTTAAAGCATTTGGAGTTGAACGAATTCTGGGTTGACTTCACCCCTTGGCCAGATGGTCCATTGTTTGCTCAGATGGCATGCCCTATATGATCATGGCTTTAATCCTGGAACACTTCCAGGCCCTTTCTGCACCTGCAAAGTGACCCAGGGCTGGCTGGTTCCCACTCCATCATACTCTCAGATGAAATGCTTTATTATTCCTTTATTTCATTTAAAACACAACGAAAAAAACCTCTCCACTGCGGTTTGTCAAACGATGCCAAGGCGGTGTAGAAAAGGGGAATGGCCATGGCTCAGTGGAAGGAAGGGTTGTGGCTCAGTGACAAAGCATCTGTCTTTGCATGCAGAAGGTCCCAGGTTCACTCCCCAGCACCTCCAAGTAGACCTAGGAGAGACTCCTTGCCTAATCCTGGAGAGCCACTGCCAGTCTGGGTAGGAAGTGCTGAGCTAGGCTGACTAACGGTCCAACACAGCATCAGGCAGCTTTCTAGGTTCTAGAGTGGGGGGGGGGGAATCCATATAAATAAAACTAAAAAGCAACAAATGAGCATTAAAAAATAAAGCAAGAGAGACTATGCCGAAATGGCAAAATTAACTGGGAAGCTCAGAAACCAAGAGGTCAAGAACTTGTTTTAAAAATGGGGAAAGTTTATAATTTACGTACTTACGAGACCACTGTAAGCAGGTCAAAACATTAGCAGGATTTTAATCAGCAAGAGAAAGGCAAAGTAGACCTAGTTAGGATCACACTGTTCATGGGTTTGATTTTGTTGTAGTTATTCTTCAGCTGTGTACACACCATACACTAAAAGCACATGGCTTCACCCTAAAAGTGCTGGGAACTGTTATGGGCGCTGGGAATTGTGGTCCTATGAGGGGTAAACCACAGTTCCCATAATTCTTTGGGAGAAGCAGTGCACTTTAACTGCACCCTGATTCTATGCAGACTTAATCACGCTTGCTGCTTTGATTGCATATTAGATGCAGAAAAGTAGGAGAATACGAAATGAAACTATAGAAAGTGGGAGGGAATGGTGTCAACATCTGGTAATCACAATTTTCTTCACAGTCCCATTTTCATCATCACTGTGGAAGACAGGGGCTTGCAAGTCTTTGCCATGTCCTATGCAATTGAGTTGCAAGTATCAGCAGCTCCACTACTAGTGAGCCCTGATCAGTAGGATGAATCTTACATATTCTTGTGAAAAATATTGGTTACGTACCTTTCTTTATACACTTTGTTTTGTATATTCTGTTTTACTATACAATGTGTATGTGGGTAGCTCAATTCTGTTATCATTCATTGGTTGTATACTTTGTACTGTATTTTCAGCTGATGAAGACTATCACGAAACAGTAGTATCATTCTGGAAACACTGACCTTGAGACTTTTGGGACATCTTCCACTGAAACTTTTGAAAAACTATTGAGAAAAGTTTACTTTTTAGACTTTTGAGACGTCTTCTGTTGTAACCTCTGAATAACCATTGAGAGACTGACCTTTGACTTTTGACACCTATCTTGAACACATGGCTTGGAGTTCTGCACCACTAGTCTATTACATTGTATATATGAACTCCTTTTGATTTATTTCTACTTTTTGAATGATATCATTATTCTATTATATATGCTCTAACAGTTATTAGCCTACGTGTTGTGTCTATATTCTGTGATTGATGTCCTCAGCATGGCAGACTTCCAGTCCTGTGTTGGCTTTTGGTTTACAAAGATCACAAGAAGCTCAAGATCAGTGTATCTGCCAACCTCGCGACACTCTTCCTAATTCGACGAAGATGCTTCACGAAGTGTGCACAACAGGGTCTGGTAATCACATGTTTTAATGGACAGCTATCCAGGTGGTGAAAAGATGTGTGGAGAACCCAGTGCAGCTGCAGAAATAGCTTCCTGCTGGTATCGCTTCCTGAACTCCTTTCTGATGGCTTGCTCCTGCATCTAACAAAGAATGTGGAAATCAGTTTTTAGGGGCAATTAATACATGCAGAAATAGTGCATGGTGCAAATTCTTCCTGGCCTTTATCATTTCAACCTATGGGTGGATAGGACTTTAATGTGTGGGTGGATGTGCATCTGTCTGTTGATAATATTTGACCTGCTGCTGGCATCTGTCTTTGCGTGGCAAGGTCCTGAAATGACGCGATATGAAATGACGCGACCAGGAACTCCCTGTGATGCGGAGCTACCTAGAAGAGTTTGGATTTGCTATCCCGCTTTATCACTACCCAAAGGAGTATCAAAGCGGCTAACATTCTCCTTTCCATTCCTCCCCCACAACAAACACTCTGTGAGGTAAGTGGGGCTGAGAGACTTCACAGAAGTGTGACTGGCCCAAGTTCACCCAGCAGCTGCATGTGGAGGAGCAGAGACGCGAACCCGGTTCACCAGATTACAAGTCCACCACTCTTAACCACTACACCACACTGACTTTACCTAAGCCCTGCCTGCATGGGTTGGGCTCATGATCTGCCCGCAACGTCGACTCCCTGCGAGGGGAATCGGCTTTCTCAGGGGGCGTTAGAAGAGTGCTCCTTTGGGGCTAAAGTCAAACCATTGGAGAGTTGCAGCACCTGCTGTGGCTGTAGACACTAGTGGAGGAAGAGGAGTGTCCCCCAGGACGCACTCCCTGCCCCTGAAGGTGATGCGCCCCACCCGCAGGACATGAGCCAACCCCACCCCTGCCTGCTCTCTGCCCCCAGTGCCGGAGCATGAAGCTTTGCCACTGGCTGTAGAGAATGATATGAGAGAGACATGTTTCATTGCAGGTGGGGCAGTTGAAAGCACCCAGTTTTGTTGCCACAGGTGCACCATGGTGCTTCTTCTCTGTGCTTCTCCCAGCTGTCATTCCTCCTCTCGTCACTGCCATGGATACACGACCTGACTCCCTGTCTCTCGGCACTGTGGGATTCCCTCATGGCGGGGTTAATGTTGACAGCCTTCATGTTACATTGAGGATCCTGCCATCTTCCATTAGTGCATCTTTTGAGACTCATTCCTGCCACGTGAGGCCCAAAATCTTCCTGGCACGGTGCATACGGAAGGCATTGAGGCGTTGTTCCTGGCAAGCGTAAGTTTCCCACAAGTCACTTCCATGAAGCAGCATGCAAGCTTGGAAAACCTACATCTTCTTGGGCATTAGCATCACATGCTTCCAAAACCTCTGGAGAAGGGAGCCATTGCCGAAGCTGCCTTGCTAATATGCTTGTCCAGCTCAGCGTTGATGGAGAGATTGCTGGTGATGGTTGAGCCTAGGAAGACAAAATTATCTACCATCACAAGTATGTAGTCTATCGATCTATCTACTTTGCATATTGTACATAGAGAGGATCTCTCTCTCTCTCTCTCTCTCTCTCTCTCTCTCTCTCTCTCTCTCTCTCTCTCTCCCCCTCTGCCTCTCCCTCTCCCCCCCCCCTCTCTCTTTGACTTGAAGAGCATCCTGGATAGCACATCAGACAAATGGGCCAAGTTCTGAGCCCCGCTGGATACTCTAATGTGTCTCACTCCAAATATTCTATTCCCATAGTGATGAGTTACATTTGTCTTTGCAACACAGAAGCAGGAAGCTGAAGTCATTCAGACGGGTTGTTCCTGGATGCATTTACAAAGGCCCATAGCTGTCCTTACAGTAAGAGAGCTTAAAAATTATCCCACCTTCTCCGAAATCTCTTAAAGATGTTCCAAGCGACCTGGGCAACCTTTGAATACTTACACCACTTCAAAAATATTATGAAGTTAATAGCAGGGAGCGCAGCAACTCAAATTCACAGGGCTAAACTAATTGTGATGTTAAATTTTATTGCTCTTCGAGTGCGTGTTTCAAATGGGTTTATTTTAAAAAAAATTCTATGCTGCCATTCATTTCAAAATTTCTAGGGGGTGGTAGTTACAATTAGGAATAGAGGAGAAATTCAATTAGGTTCACACTGAAAAGTGAAGTGACCTAATTTATGCTTTCAGAAGCGTGCACCAAAGTGCAGCCATTATTTAAAATTTGTACTTCTTTGAATTTTGCAATTCAGTTTTCCAGCCAAGTGATGTGTACAGAAATATTTATACTAGGGTAAAGCGTGCATAAAATTGCATATGTTAGTGAAAATAACTAACTCAAATGCATTATACTGGGGAAAACTGCTTTGGGGGGGAAATGTATATATTGAGCATGTGTACATGAGGAGGAATTTGCGCTTAAGCAATGATGAATTTTCATGAGAACTTAAAAATAATGATCTCAAACTGATTTGGAAATGTGGAGAACGGAATTTAGGTTCAACTGAACTTAGTCAGCCTGGAAAAGTAGCCCATCTAGGAGAAGGAAAACTCTGATCCTAAACCTCTGCTGCCTTGTGGAATATCTTCAGGGGAAGAAAAGGCTAAGGAGTGAACCAAACACAAATCAGGAGTGGAGTCCCTAAGACAGTTGAATGGTGCCTTGTATGCTTCCTTCTGGCAACACCTGCAGTCAAGCTGGTGCCAAATATATTGCTCTGCTTTCCTTTGATCACATCAGCAACACCAGGAGGGGGTCTTGTTGCCTGGGCAGCCCAGGACCTCCATACACACTGCTTGCATCCTGGGGAGGTCACTTGTTGTTGCTGTTTAGTTATTTAGTCATGTCCGACTCTTTGTGACCCTATGGACCAGAGCACGCCAGGCACTCCTGTCTTCCACTGCCTCCTGCAGTTTGGTCAAACTCATGCTGGTAGCTTCGAGATCACTGTCCAGCCATCTCGTCCTGTCAGTCCCTTCTCCTTGTGCCCTCCATCTTTCCCAACATCAGGGTCTTTTCCAGGGAGTCTTCTCTTCTCATGAGGTGGCCAAAGTATTGGAGCCTCAGCTTCAGGATCTGTCCTTCCAGTGAGCCCTCAGGGCTGATTTCCTTCAGAATTGATAGGTTTGATCTTCTTGCAGTCCATGGGACTCTCAAGAGTCTCCTCCAGCACCATAATTCAAAAGCATCAATTCTTCAGCGATCAGCCTTCTTTATGGTCTAGCTCTCACTTCCATACATCACTACTGGGAAAACCATAGCTTTCACTATACGGACCTTTCTTGGCAAGGTGATGTCTCTGCTTTTTAAGATGCTGACTATGCCGTGCAGGGAGGTCACTTAGATCCTGCTAACTCAGCGATTTGACTTCACCCCTGGAGGTGTACTCCACTGTCTCTTGAGACAGACAGATGCCAACATCAGTGCATGGCTCCTTTATGTTCAGGACGTGCCTTCAGCTGAAACCATGATACTGGGCTGAAATGATCATGCTGAAATTAATGGACATGATTAATGGACATGATTAAAGCTGCAAACCAAATCCCACTACCTGGGAATGAGGCCCATTAAATTTAATAGGCTTTACTTTTGAGTAGACTGGAACCTCAATCCTATCAATGTCAGTAGGTTGTGCAGAAGGCAACCCTCTCTGTCTTTTCCAAAAATGAAAATGTCAATCCAACTTTGGGGAAATGGGGCCCTAGGCATTGAAGATAACATGCAAGATATTTGCTATCGGGCCTACATCATAAAGAATACAGAATTAGGCCATCCGGCAAGATCTGCAAGCAGCTTCTTTCAAGATAAAGTGAAATGATTAACACATTTTGTGATACCATTTGCGAAACAGAGTGTGTGTGTGTGTAAGCAAGGAGCCAAGTTCTTTTATTGCTTTCTGTACATCCGGTATCTAAAATAGCTCACTGCTTTGAGCCTAAGAATAGCTCTTTCCTCCACCTCAGATCTCTTTCATTTCATCTTTTTCTCCTCCCTCTAAGACAGATGTGCTTAAACCGTTCTTAATATTGTGTAATGTTCTGCTTTAATGCCAATGTTGTGTTTTAATTGTTGTAAACAGCACTGGAACTTTAGGGTGAAAGGTGGGTAATACTAATTCTACAGACCCTCCAAGTGTCCCTATTTTCCAGAGGCAGTCCCGGAGTTAGAGAAGCCATAGCTATTTCTGATTTGATCCTGGAATGTCCTGCTTCTCCCTGGAACTTCTCTATTTTCCGCAGAGAAAAATGTTGGAGAGTATGGTAGGATCATAGCTGTCAACGTTTCCCTTTTTTAAAGGGAAATTCCCTTATTCCGAATAGGATTCCTCGCAAGAAAAAGGAAAAGTTGACAGATATGGGTAGGATGCCCATATTTTTATCAAAGAAATGTTGGAGGATATGATACCAATACTAATAAACATTCCTCATAAATCCCTGGACTGCGTGAATCCCAGATGGGGATGACGGAGTACCACTTATTCCTCTCCATAATGCACATGTGATGAAACCCCAATTCTTCCACCCTTTTTCATCCATGTGTTTGCAATATGTCCACCCAAACACCTCTACTCCCCCTGTGAGGGTCTGCAATGGACAAATGGGAGCCCATCATTGTAATTTGCAAAATTAGCATTAACAGCTGCCCCTCTGAAGGTCTGGATTTCAGTCAACCCTAATGGATCAGAGAGCAAACAAATTTACTGTGGATTTGCCTTTATCTTTGTGTGACACGTTTTGTTAAGTAGTACGGGAGTTCCCCTCTCCCTTCTGGTAGATCACCAATAAGAAATAACAAGCATTTGGTAGATTTATAGTCCTTTTATTACAGCATTATCTTGTGAGCGCAAAAAGGCAACCCTCCGCAAGGATATCAGTTGCTCACTCTGACTCCCCCCCACACTTCCTCAGCAAGAAGAGCGCCAACAGGAAGTTGCCCCTCCCCTGCGTTTGCTTTGTTCTCTGACATACTCGGTCCTCCGAGTTTGGGGGGAGGGAGGGATCTCCCCCACTCTTGATTGATGTCTTGCCCAGCTGCTCCCTCCCTTCTGGTTGCTTAGCTACTATCTCATAGTTGGGTAGCTCCTGTCTCAGCTGTGCAGCTTCTGAGTCTGCCTGTCTCTCTGCTTCTGGAAACTCTGGAATATTTCCCCTCCTCTTCTGTTAGAAGCTGATCTTCCTGTGATTGCATTCCCTAATCTTCCAATCCGGAGCCACCTCCGACACATTTCCTGGTGAGGAAGACTGTTGAATTGCATGTCAGGAAGGTCCATGCAATAACGCGATGGAGAGATCTTTTTTTTTTAACTCAACTATTGTTACATTTAGTATTCCATTCCTCCTTCGTGGCAGGACCTGTTGTGATGAAGGGTGGGCTATAAAGAATATGCCAAATATATAAAGTGGTGTGGGGTTTGGGCAAATAGAATAAACTTGACTTGGCCAGGCTGAAAAGATGTTATTAAAGACTCCTTCAATAAATGTTCCCTGACCTCTGAATGAACCAACAGGTCTTAAAAGCCTTTGTGCTAGCCAAAGCAAATTATTGTAGCAAAGAAGACATTTAAATTATTCTTTCTCTGTTTCTTTCTTTTCCCCCATTTCCTAGTGCTGCTTGAAGCAGGACATTTCATCCTGCTGAGGCCCCTTCCACACCACACATTTAAAGCAGGATTATGCAATTTATAAAGAGACATGGCTTGCCCCTAAGAATTCTGGGAAATGTAGTTTGTTAAAGTTCCCGAGAGTTCTTCCGAGACCTCCTATTCTCCTTGCAGAGCTGCAATTCCCTGAGTGGTTTAGCAATCAATCCTTCTTCCCCGGGGAAGTCTAGAAAAGCCACTTCCTGTTCCCGGGGAAATGACACTGTGGGCTAGGAGCAAGCCCTCCCCACACACAAGGGGGGGATAGCTCCTGCACCATCGGGGGGTCCTCAGCCACATCATCCATAGGCTGTCCAATCCAGATGGTCTGGGGGCATGGCATGGGCTATTTAAACAGCCCGTGGCCAAGGACTCACCCCCTTTTTTCTTCCTCCCTCCCTCCCTTAGGTTAGACTCTTTATTACTTGACCTTGCTATGGACCTTGGTTGGTCACCTTGATTGTCCAAAGGGCCTGGTAGGAATTTTTTTCCACTTGGCAAATTGGCACCGGCCATTTGGTTTTTCACCTACCTCATAGCAAATCATCACAACTTTGTAAGGTTTGGCGGTTAGGCATTGGAGTATTCGGTTGGAGGGGAGGTAATGGCCATCACTTACCCTTCCTAATTCAAGGGTATTCCATCAAAGGAATCCGAGGGACGTGGTCTCTGTCCGAAGCCCCAGACAGGGGGCTAGGACCATGGCACAACCCCTAGCAGTGACCCTGGGGGAGTTCCTAGTTGATGTGCATCAGCAGGGCTCCCCCTACTGGTGGTTAACCCTTCCAAGACTTCCTGCGGACGGGCAGGAGTCAGATATAGTCGTGTGGTTTCCAACGCCTAAGCCAATACCACTCACATTCTGTAACCAATAAAGTTGTGGTCTTTTTCGCCCATTAACCCAAAATGCTGTTTCATGTGTCTTTATTCCACTTCCTGGGAGGGTTTGGGACCTTGCCACACAATGGTAGATTGCACAAGAACCAGAGCTGATGTGCAGCCAGAACTAGCACAACCATTGCCTTGGATTCCTTTGTGGTGCGACATTTAAACTGTACCATCCACCAGTGCAAGGACTCTTGTGTGCTGGTGGGCAGAGAATGTTAGGTTCAACCCTAATTAGGCAAGCAGTGCCAACCCAATTTCATGTGGCCTTGGGGAAAGCAGGTGAGCAAGCACTCTGATGGAAATAGTGTTTTCCTCTGAAAAATCCACAATTCATTACTTGGGCCCAGGCTACCTGAAAGATCATATCTCCCTACAGAAACCTTCCCAGTTGCTAAGATCTTCAGGTGTGCACCTTCTCTCGGCCGCATCAACATCAGTGGCATGGTTGGTGCTGATATGAGAGAATCTTTCCTGTGGCTGCTCCTATGTTGTGGAATTCGCTCCCAGGAGAAGTTAGACTGGCTCCTTCTTTGTTATCCTTCTGCTGGCAGCTGAAGAACTCCCCGTTCAGACAGGCTTTTGGAAAATACAATGCAAATGTTGCATTCTCACTGGGCTGCTGTCAGGACAAACTGTGTCTTAACTGCTGGTTCTAAATGTATTTCGGTGTCTTTTAAGTACTTCGTTTGCATTACTATGTATTTCATAATGATGTTTTTAAATGTTGCAAGTCACCTTGAATCCCAGCTCGGGAGAAAGGTGCGCTATAAAAACATTAACTAGATGGATTAAAGAAATAAATTAAATACAAGATTAAAAATCGGGCATGGGGAGAAGACTGTTTCCCCTTATATGGGACCAATAATCTCAGCTGCTTATTCTCTTCAGAGTTTGGCTACATTTGATCATAGAAGGTTGGAAGTACAGTTGGAAGGGGCCAAAAAACATCTAGTCTAACCCCCTCCAATGATTGGCTTGATGAGTTATGGTTTATTAAACATTTTTGGAAAGCAACAGACAGAAAACAATCTTATTTTATTTATTTCATTAATTGTTGTAGTTACGATATTATGGCAAAAAGTTCTGGGATTTTTTTTCTTTCTTGATTGTAATCGTATACAAACCATTGATTTAATAACGTTTCTTTTGAAAATTAAAAAGAAATGGGTGGGAGGGAATGATGGGATCACCAGGAATTATGCTACCAATCCAGTTGAAGATGCAAAAATAAGAAAGCAAGAACAGCCTGCATATTTTATTCTGCTGGAATTTTGCACAGCTTCTTTAAACAGAGCTCAAGGTACATTTCTTCATCATCCCCGCCCTCCTTTGGTGAAGAACTGTATCTAAGGCCAACAATTTTTTGCTCGCTTGTGTGATGTCTAGCCATACTGAAGGGCAAAAGATGCAGCTGCAAGGAGAATAGGACAGGATCATGCCAACAGAGCACATAACATACTGCAGGAAAGCTGGTTGCTATTAGCCTCAAGGTGGAGAGCCAAATGTAACACCGTTGTCAGCGGTTCACAAGCCTGACAGCTTGGAGAAACCAGTGACTGGACACCACCATTTATTATTATTGTTATATATAAAAAATAGAGCTTCGGTTGTCCCATATTGAGGTCAACTTGTCCCCTCAGGGAACTGATCTTCCTCCAACACAGACTGTATGGAACGGTAGGAAGGAATCCTAGTCACTTTGAAGGTTCTGGGGAAACTAGATCACACTAGACCACAGGTTGTGCCCTTGTTGGGATCTTTGCTACACAACATGACTGGGACATAGAAACACAGAACTACAGAATTGGTAGGGACCCCGAGGGCCATCTAGTCTAACCCCCTGCAGCGTCAGAACCTCAGTATGTGGTCCCCATCCATTTTAAACCAAAGCAGACCCTGCTTAGCTTCGCCAATGTGCCTGCAGTTTTACTGCTGCACATAAGAACAAACAGAAGAGAGTTTGGAAGGGAGGAGGTTTTTACACACACTGACACCCCATAGTAACATGTGGATCCTGAATTAAGCAGTATAGGTCACATTATTCAGTGGTTAGAAGCTTTGACCTTGGAGAACTGGGATCAAATCACATCCTCACTTTCTCCTTTACAGTGGTACCTCATGTTAAGAACTTAATTCGTTATGGAGGTCGGTTCTTAACCTGAAACTGTTCTTAACCTGAAGCACCACTTTAGCTAATGGGGCCTCCTGCTGTCGCCACGCTGCTACCGCACAATTTCTGTTCTGATCCTGAAGCAAAGTTCTTAACCTGAGGTATTATTTCTGGGTTAGCAGAGTCTGTAACCTGAAGCGTCTGTAACCCGAGATACCACTGTTTGGTGAGGCCTGCCTTTGCCCCAGATTGTCGTTTGTAAAATAATATACTGTATACCGTGGTACCTTGGTACTCCAATGGCTTGGCTCCTGAACAAATCAGCTCCTGAACACTGCAAACCCAGAAGTGAGTGTTCCAGTTCGGAAGGTGAACATCTGATGCGGATTCTGCAGCTTCCGGTTGAGTGCAGGAAACTGCTGCAGCCAATCAGAAGCTGCACCTTGGTTTTTGAACTGTTTCAGGAGTCAAATGGACTCCAGAAACAGATTAAGTTCGAGAACCAAGGTACCACTGTACCTCCAAGGTGACTGCAAAGATGAACCTGATAAGGAATGATCCTCTAGTATGCATTGTGCTACTAGAGAAGTCCTACATTGCAGGGATAGGAAACTTATGCCCTCTCTCTTGCAGACAATGTGGGACTCCAACTCCCATCAGCTCCTGCCAGCAGGGCCAAGGGTCAGGGATAATGGGAGATGGAGCCCAAGAACATCTGGAGAGCCAAAGGTCCCCTTCCCTAGTTCAGTAGGCATAGCCCATTGGAGAACAGCCATAGCTCAGTGGTAGAGCATCTGCTTTGCGTGCAGAAGGTCCCAGGTTCAACTCCTGACATCTCCAGGTAGAGCTAGAAGAAACTTCCTGCCTGGAAAGCAGCTGCCGGTCAGTGCAGACAGAACTGAACTAGGTGGACCCAATGGTCTGGTTCTGATCCTATGCCCCTATTTTTATTTCACTGTAAAAACATCACTGCAGTTGCCACCAATTTTACCGGTGGTAAAATCCTGGAGGGGTTTCCCATCATAAATCTGAGCAACTGAGATCATACCTTTCAAATATCCCCGGAAACAATTTAGCGTTTGTTTGCCCCACTCCCCTAGGAACAATGAAACCCATCTATAGATCAACTGACTTTCAGCTCTTTTAAATCGAACACTCTTTATAAGGCAGAGGGAGGAAGGGCTGCATGCCCTTGAATGATTTAATGCTAATGTTACAGACTACAAGTGTACTAATGAGGTCAAATTCTACAAACATGTGGAGACAATTTGAGAGGAAAACAGAAATTGCACTCCTGAATTCCACCAAGTGGAAGTCATTTAGACTTTGCTTGATTTTTTATTTTATTTTTTAAGAGATGTATATGTTCAGGCTGATTATAGGTGGAAAACAAAAGCCAATCTGTGAATGAGATTGAGAGCTCAATGAGATATATTCCAAAGGCAGTGCTTGCAACTGACAGCCTACTGTCACATCAACACTCATTGAACAGCTGGAACTGGTTCTCAGTGTTTAGCTGACTACCTGTTTGGGATTCAGTCAAGAGGCGATGGAGTGCACCTCTGGGGGTGAAGTCATATCGCTGTGTTACTAGTGTTGGAGATAAGCAGTGTCCAGTGCACAGCGGAATGATGAGAAGTATGAGCCAACATGCTCTATACTACTTTATTTACAGTTCAAAGCTGGTAAGTTACAGAAAAACATTTTCCCTCTGCCGGAGCAGAGAAAGCGTCATCTCTCCTCTAAAGCACGGAGAGAATCACAAACAGAAACTGCAAAGAACAGTGAAAAACAGGAAAACAGTGTACGTCACATCCAGTCTCCCGTTCCCGTGGGAAACCCAACAGTACAGACTCTGTGGAATGTAAACAACCTGTCTCGTGACAAGCACTTCGCTGCACAGAGAAGAAAGCAGAAACCAACATCCTCCCCCTTTCTGTGAACATCTCTGGGCAGCGTGTTCGTACAATATCAGTACAAACCCAACTTCTGCACATAGGTACAGTGTTGATCCCTTGATACAATCTTGGACAATACATCAGCAGGAATTTGATTACCTGGCATATAGGACACCGTTACGAGTCCCTTCTGAATACGTTCCCTAGCATGTTGCAATTTCAATTGCAAGTGCTTCGTGCTTTGCTTACAACCTTCAGAATTCAGCAAAGCCAAACATGCTTTGTTGTCCTGGTAAACCTGGATTGGACATTTGACAGGAATTTTCATGTCTTTGCACAATTGTAACAACCATTCACAATCTTTAAGTGAATAAGACAGTGCATTCAGTTCAGCTTCACAAGTACTTAAGCTAACTGTTGTTTGCTTCTTGCATGACCAATCAAATAGACCCTGATTGTACATGTAGCAAACTCCAGACGTACTTTTCCTGTCTGTAGTGTCACTTCCAAAACTTGCATCTGCAAATATCTCAAGACCACCAGACTTCTGATTGTTAAATCTTAGTCTGTAATGCATAGTGCCTTTCAAATACCGCGCTATGCGTTTCAGAGCTTTCCAATCCTTAACAGTAGGATTGTTGACTTGTCTGCTTAGCAAATTACAGCTTACAGCAATGTCTGGTCTTGAACATCTGGCAATGAAGCTTAGCTTGCCTAGCACACTTCTGTACAGTGTAGTGTCAGAAAATGCTTCTTCAGTGTCATCTACCTGATAACCTGTTATCATCGGTGTGTCCACAGGGTTAGCATCCATCAGGTTTAGTTTGCTTAACACATCAGCAATTTTCCGTGACTGGTGTACTAGAATGTTACCATCTTGATCTCTCTCTATTTCCAGAGATAGGTAGTTGTTTACCTCACCAAGATCTTTCATGTCAAAGTGCTCTTTTAGTTGAGCTAGGGCATTATTGTACATTGTGACATCCTTCCAAAAGAATAAAAGATCATCAACATAAAACAAACAATACAGTTTCTTTTGCCCCTCCTCTTTGACAAATACACATGGATCAGATTTCCCTTGCTGAAAACCTAGAGAAAACAATACTTCAGTGAGTTTTGTGTGCCAACACCGTGCACTTTGTTTGAGACCATAAAGGGACTTTTTCAGAGCACAAACAAATCCCTGTTTTACCTGTACGCCATCAGGTGGAAGCATATAAAGTGATTCACCTAGAGATCCGTACAGAAAAGCTGTATTCACATCATGGTGACTAATGTGTAGATTTTCTTCTGCAGCTAGCTTGAGCATAAGCCTAATGCTCTCATACCTCACTGTGGGTGAGTAGGTCTCGTGATAATCTTCACCTGGTACCTGTGCAAATCCTCTGGCTACCAATCTGGCTTTGTGTCTGACTATCTTGCCATTTTGATCAGTCTTCGCTTTGAAGACCCATTTGCTTCCAAGCAATTTCATTCCTGGAACTACTGGAACTAGGTCCCATGTTTTGTTCCTTTCCAAGGAATCAAGCTCAGCCTTCATGGCATTTAACCATGGCTCAGCTTCCTTTGAATCCAAATCCTGGATTTCTTGGAAACTTGAAGGTTCAAATACCTTCTTGGAGCTTTTAACAGCTGTTACTGCTATCTTAGCAAACTCATCAGCAAATCTCTTTGGAGGTCTGCCTTTTGTGGCTCTCTGTGACCTGCGAATTAGCCTTAAGTCTTCAACACTCTCCTCTTCCTTCTTAGGAGAAAAACGACCTATTGTGAACAATGGTTCCTCCAATTCTTGATCAGAGCCTTCAGAGGGTCGCATAGAGGCTTTCGCACTCTTGAAATCCTCTGAATCATCTGATTCAGTTTCAGACTCAGAATCAGAACCTTCATCAGTGGGTGTGGGTTGTTGCAGTTGCTTTTGACTATCCTCAGTCTCATCACTGTCATCAGGATAACATTGGAAAATTCCCACATTCTCCCCCCACTTGGCATTGTACTCAACACTTCTTGTGAGCTTAATCTCCTTAGAGTCAGTCATCATTATTCTGTAAGACCCTTTCTGATAACCTAGAAAGATACCATGCAAACCACGCTTGTCTAACTTGGAGTGTTGTGGTGAGTGAACCCACATGTCAGAACCAAAAATTTTCATGTGTTTGATGTATGGCTTCTTGCCAAACATCTTCTCATAGGGGGTACAACCAATCGCTGAAGATAACCTGCGATTATAACTGTAAGTGAAACACGAGAGAGCTTCGGCCCAATAACTCTCTGGAAGATTTGCATCATGCAGCAAGGTTTTTAACCCTTGAAGCAATGTTTGATTTGCTCGTTCCGCAAGTCCATTCTGCCATGGCGAGCGAGGACTAGACAAATCGTGTTGAATTCCTTTCTCAGCCAGAAAAGCTTCAAACTGCTGAGAAGTGAATTCTCCCCCCCGGTCAGTGAAAAGAATTTTTATCTTCTTACCATGCACATTTCCCAACCAAGCACAGAATTCCTTGAACCTAGGAAAAGCCTCTGATTTCTGCTTGAGATTGTACACATAAATATACCTGGAAAATGCATCAAGGAGAACCATGAAGTACCTATTTCCACCCAAAGAGGGCGCTAGTGGTCCAACCAAATCAGCATGCATAACTTGGTATGGTTCTGTAGCTTGCCTACTAGACACCTTACCTTTTGCAGCCATTTTCACCTTGTTTGCTGCGCATGCCTTGCACTTCATGTGGTACCTGCAGGGTTTAATTGTCATACCTTCAACCAAGGCAGGCATTTTAGATACTGCTTCAAAATGCAAATGACCAAATTTTCGATGAAAATCGTGAATACATTCTGCATGCAAACTTTTGTTAGAACCTGCAATGCAACAAGTGTCATCCTGCACAACATCATCATAATACAAAACAAACAAACGATCAACAAATTCAGCATACAATTGATAATCATTTTTCTTAGTGATGATGCATCTATTGTTCTTAAAGGAAACGTCAATCTTCTTCTCAACCAGCTGTCCAACGCTGAGCAGATTATGTTTCGCATCCGGCACATAAAGAACATCCTGTATCGATAAGTCCAAACTGTGAAGAACAACAGTTCCGTAGCCTTTACTGGGGATAGTGTGGTCATCCGCCTGGTGAATCGCACCTTCCTGCGGTGTAAAAGACACGAACAGTCGCTTATCGTTGCACATGTGATGCGTTGCAGCCGAATCAACAACGAAGAAAGATCTAGACGTCTTCTGGTCCTCTGCAACCTCTGCAACCTTTGCAACCTTTGGAGCGTAGCGTGAGACCATTGCCTTGTGCTGCGTTGTCCTGGACATCGGACCTTTGCCTTTGCTCTGGCCTTTTCCACGCGATGAGCTTTCGCTGCGCTGCTCTGTCTTGGCCCTGGGATATTTGCATTCCCTCTTCATATGGCCTAGACGTCCACACGAGTAGCATTTCACTGCCTTCAAAGCTTTGGCACCATCTGGTGGTTCCACTGCACTATGGGATGACGTCTGTGAAGACTCCCCCTTTCCCATGCAGCCAGCACCTCGGCGATCTGCTTCATTCTGAATCATGGCAGTTTCACAAGCTACTGTGAGTTGAGCATTTGGCTGATCAGTGGTATCAAATCCCCACTTGCTTCATCCAGCCTTCTGCAGCTAGCCATCATGACTCTGCTTTAAATCAAGCTGCTTCAATCCAAAGGCAATTTCAAAACAGCCTCTGCCTATGAGCCTGTGCAGCTCTTCTGTTTATTTGCTTTGCTTATCTGCAGCTGCTTCAAACCGCATTCCCAAAGGCAAGTTCAATAGCGAAAGTCCCCAAGTGCTTTCTCTATGTTGCCCTTTAATTTTTGCTGCGTCATGTCTGCAGCTGCTTTGAAACTGCAGCATTTGTAAAAGTTACTTTCACTTTCCCAGCCATCCAAGCCACTACGCTTGTGCCGTGGAAAACGGCTTTAAAAGTTCAAAGTCCAGCCATAAAGCCATTAATTAGAAGCTGGCAGGCTGCCCGGAGCAGTAGCACATACCTTCATCAATCATCTTGACGCGCAGAGCAGATACCGTGCGTTCCGTCTCTCTGCTGCTTTCCGATGCGTTGCCGGCACTTTGTCTCCTTGCTCCTTTGTTCCTTTGCCAGGAGCCCGACTTGTGAAGTCCATTCTCAAAACACTGCGTTTTCTGGGCCCGGAACCAAATGTTGGAGATAAGCAGTGTCCAGTGCACAGCGGAATGATGAGAAGTATGAGCCAACATGCTCTATACTACTTTATTTACAGTTCAAAGCTGGTAAGTTACAGAAAAACATTTTCCCTCTGCCGGAGCAGAGAAAGCGTCATCTCTCCTCTAAAGCACGGAGAGAATCACAAACAGAAACTGCAAAGAACAGTGAAAAACAGGAAAACAGTGTACGTCACATCCAGTCTCCCGTTCCCGTGGGAAACCCAACAGTACAGACTCTGTGGAATGTAAACAACCTGTCTCGTGACAAGCACTTCGCTGCACAGAGAAGAAAGCAGAAACCAACAACTAGCACCAAAGTGACCTCCCTGGGGCGCAAGTCTGGGCACAAGTCTTATAACTGTATACCTGGAAGGGACCACAAGGGTCATCTAGTCCAACACCCTGCAATGCAGGAATCTCAACTAAAGCATCCCTGACACACAGCCATCCAACTCCCACCAGCACCAGCCAACCAGCATAGCCAGTGTTCAGGGATGAAGAGTCACAAGTTCTCCATCCCTGTATGAGAAACGTAGGAAGTGTCAGGAGCTCGGCCTACACTCGAGTAGGACCTTGGCAGAGACACATGCCCAACTGACATGTTCTCTTCCTCCTGGTCGATCGTTTGGGAGCTTCAAATGCTTTCTTCTGCCCAAACATCACAGTGACCGATGCCAACTGACATCGGCACACTTAGGGATCCGCAGAGTTTGCGCATCATGCGCAACAGACCTCAGCAACTCAGCATTTTGGCTAATCTACTTTATTTACATATTTGCATACACACAGAGCACTGCAACATGGCTCCCTCTCTCTCTAGCATCAGACAGCAAAGAGAAAAAGAACAAAGGACAATAGTTCCACTTCATGGAACACAAAAAAAATTCCTTCCAGTAGCACCTTAAAGACCAACTAAGTCAGTTCTTGGTATGAGCTTTCGTGTGCATGCACACTTCTTCAGATACACAGGTATCTGAAGAAGTGTGCATGCACACGAAAGCTCATACCAAGAACTGACTTAGTTGGTCTTTAAGGTGCTACTGGAAGGAATTTTTTTTTGTTTTGACTATGGCAGACCAACACGGCTACCTATCTGTAACTGGATTCATGGAACACAGTAACACAAACATCCTGTCTCCGTCACTTCCCACTCTGTGGAGTCAAAACATATACCGTCATGTGATAGACAACAATCCCATGACTGCAATCATGGAGCAGGAATTCTAACAGGAAGTTGCCTTACACTGAGTCAGACCATTGGTTCCATCCAGTTCAGGGTTGTCTGCACCTCTGGGCAGCAGTTCTCTAGGGTTTCACAAAGAGATGTTCCCAGTCCAATTTGGAGATGCCAGGGACTGAACCCAGGAACTCTTGCATGCAAGGCAGATCCCTACACCACTGAGCTATGGCCTGTCCCAGGTACTGGCAGTGGGGTCCTTGCTGGAGTATGGACTTTGGCAGCTGCCTGGTGTTGTTGGCTTTCTCCTGCCGCAGGTGCTGCTCCCTGTGGTTTCTGCCTGTTCGCCTGCCACCTCTGGAAAGTCCATCAAAGGAATGAGCAAGGAGAAGGAGTGGTAACTTCAGCATCCCTTCTCCAGAGCAGAGGGGGATTTAAGGGAGCGCGACTAGGTCAGTCGCACTGAGGGCAGAGACTCAGAGGTGCCACAGGGGATGCAGCAATTATTATTTAGAACGGTGTGTGAGAGGCAGGGGTGCCAAATTTTGGGGTTGCACAGGGCACCCTGCAATCTGAGACCCCAGGGTCTGCCACTGCTCAGACCGAGAGGCCAGCAAAGGCTAGTCAGGTAAAGGTAAAGGGACCCCTGACCATTAGGTCCAGTCGTGACCGACTCTGGCGTTGCGCTGTTCATCTCGCTTTATTGGCCGAGGGAGCCGGCGTACAGCTTCCGGGTCATGTGGCCAGCAGGACTGAGCTGCTTCTGGCGAACCAGAGCAGTGCACGGAAACCCGTTTACCTTCCCAGCGGAGTGGTACCTATTTATCTACTTGCACTTTGACGTGCTTTCGAACTGCTAGGTTGGCAGGAGCAGGGACTGAGCAACGGGAGCTCACCCCGTCGCAGGGATTTGAACCACCGACCTTCTGATCAGCAAGTCCTAGGCTCTGTGGTTTAACCCACAGCGGCACCCGCATCCCTAGTAGCTCACATCTAATCCCCAGCAACAGTTCTGCAAAAGGTTAGTGCCAGGGCTCGTTTCAGGTGCAATCTTCTGGTGCAATGCTGGCCTCATGTGTGTTTCGGCAGCGCTGGCTCCTCATCAAAAAGTCCTTCTCAGAAGCTGCTTTTATAAGCAAGAGCCTCAGACTCGGCTTTCGAATCAAGAACAAAAGGCCTAAGAGCATCAAATCCTTCAACTCCTCACTCACAAAACACACACAGAGATTTTACAAAAAAGCAACCCAATTGTTTGCTTTAAACCCATTTTTCTCTGGGTCATCTGCAAAACTGTGCAGTCAAGTATTTGCTTGGTTTATCCAAGGAGACATAGCTGACCCTTTCTAAAGAAAGCACCGGCATGTGTCAACTGGTTCCTTCCCGAGGCTCTGCTCAGAGCACGGACACCTGCTGGAGATTTGAATGGCCAGCTAAAGGATGAGGTAGTGACAGGTGCCTCCTGAGAGACCTTCTCTCTCCTGCTCTGCAAATATTCCAGTGGTGCAATGCCATTTCCTTATGAAATCCCCTGCTACCCGTTGCCCACGTCAACGAAAGCACAGTACCTCGTTCTCTGCCTAGGCAGCATCACTGTTTTCGGAGCAAAGAGAGCGAGATGAGGCCAGATGCCCTTTTCGGCTGAAATACTGTACCACCGCGATACACAACATTCTTTCCCCTGTTTCTCCTGGAAGTTAACAGTGAAGCGGGTGCTTTATAGGTGAATAATTTCCAGTAAAGCTTCCCACAAGAATGTGCTGTTCGTGCAGAAGGAAAGGAGGGTGGAAGTTTGTGTGTGTGTGTGTGTGTGTGTGTGTGAGAGAGAGAGAGAGAGAGAGAGAGAGAGAGAGAGAGAGAGACTTGCATCAGATCTAAACAGCAGATATGCAGGTGACGGAAAACACAAACCACACACAAACACACAATATTCAACAGACTCTCTGAGTGGCTGTAGTTTCTTTAGGACACTGGGAAACCTATGTCTGTGATGAGTAAACCTGAGTTCCCAGAATTCTTGGGAGTGAATGAAATTTGCTGATTTAGAACAAGCTTTTAGTGATAAGGTAAAAAGTTTTAAAAAAACAAAACCTGATGTTTTCTGTCATGGATTGCTGCAATTGTATTTTTTAAATGTCAAATATATGGTTTATTAATGCATTGTCTACAGTGTCCTAGTTTGTGTGTGCTTCCTAGAGCAAAATATACATCAGGAGGCTTAGTTTAGTCAGAATCGAGTGTACAAATTTGTGTCCCCTGGCTTTTTAGACTCGAGTGGCATTGTGGGTTGAACCACTGAGTCTAGGACTTGCTGATCAGAAGGTTGGTGGTTTGAATCCCTGCAACAGGGTGAGCTCCCGTTGCTCAGTCCCTGCTCCTGCCAACCTAGCAGTTCAAAAGCACATCAAAGTGCAAGTAGATAAATAGGTACCGCTTCGGTGGGAAGGTAAATGGAATTTCCGTGCGCTGCTCTGGTTTGCCAAAAGTGGCTTAGTCATGCTGGCCACATGAGCTGTATGCTGGCTCCCTCGGCCAATAAAGCGAGATGAGCGCCGCAACCCCAGAGTCGGCCATGACTGGACCTAATGGTTAGGGGTCCCTTTACCTTTACCCATGTACTATCTGAAACCAAAGATGATTCCTGCATTGCTGGGAGCTGGAGTCCCAACTCTACCCTTCTATGAGAAGGAAAGCAAACTCCCGTCTGAATCTCTACATAGGAACATAGAAAACTGACTTATACCACTGCTCCATTTAGCTCAGTAGTGTTCTCAATGACTAGCATTTGCCTTGCAGGAGTCACTTCCAGCCCTAATCTGGAGATGGCCAGGGTTGAACCTTGGGTTTTCTGCATGCAAAGCAGATGTTCCGCAGTCTCTTTGGGATGCTTTCCTTTTCTGCGCTCTCCTTTTGCTCAGCGCTGCCAGGGCCTGCATGATTTGACTGAATCTTGGCATGATGTACTGAGTTTAGTTAAACGCTGGTCCAGCAGCTCAGTAAGTAAACAAACCCAAGAGGCAGAAGGGATCCATTCTTCTCCCAGCTGGGCACCTTCCTACAAACACAGAGGGCTTTGCAAAGACAGCCAGTCCAACGAGGCGGGATTGTGCGGACACCTGGCAATGTCCACTGGTCCTCTCTGTCCCCGAGAGGCAGATCAGCGAGGTTGGTTCTCCTCCATTCTTCCAAAGATCAGGTTAAAACCCTGGGCTGCATCAAAGGCTCATTGCAATGAAGTGGAAAAGCGGCGAGCAGATGTTGGAAAGGGTGGGTTAAAGTCTGAAAGAGCAGCGAGATGAAATGAAGAGGCAGATAAAACATGCATTTGGCGTAAATTCATTGCTGCTGCACACTGACAACTGGTAAAACAAGAGAGTCAGTGTAGTGTAGTGGTTAGCGTGTCGGCCTAGGACCGAGAAGACCAGAGTTCGAATCTCCACTGAGCTATGAAGCTCACTGGGTGGCCTTTAGCCAATTACTGCCTCTCAGTCTAACCTACCTGACAGGGTTGTCCTGGGGATTAAATCTCTAATTCTAATGAACAACAGAGGGACGCAGGTGGCGCTGTGGGTTAAAGCCTCAGCGCCTAGGACTTGCCGATCGAAAGGTCGGCGGTTCGAATCCCTGCGGCGGGGTGCGCTCCCGCTGCTCGGTCCCAGCGCCTGCCAACCTAGCAGTTCGAAAGCACCTCCGGGTGCAAGTAGATAAATAGGGACCGCTTACCAGCGGGAAGGTAAACGGCGTTTCCGTGTGCGGCTCTGGCTCGCCAGAGCAGCGATGTCACGCTGGCCACGTGACCCGGAAGTGTCTCCGGACAGCGCTGGCTCCTGGCCTCTTAAGTGAGATGGGCACACAACCCCAGAGTCTGTCAAGACTGGCCCGTACGGGCAGGGGTACCTTTACCTTTACCTTTTAATGAACAACCACCAGGGTTTATTTAATTTTCCAGAAGCTTGTGTGCCCCCTGGCAGACCAGGAGCTTATAACTGAAATCATCATTGATCTGACAACTGTTTGAAATAAAATATTAGGTGAAATGACCCTCTGGCCTGCTGTGGCAGGCCTCTTCTGGCCATAGCTGTCAAAGTTTCCCATTTTTAAAAGGGAAATTCCCTTATTCCGAATAGGATTCCTCTCAAGAAAAGGGGGAAGTTAACAGCTATGCTTCTGGCTAACCCATCATGCATCCTATTTCCAGTTGTTGGTAGCCAAACTTTGCTAGGATGTCTACAAGCAGAATATATGAATTTCTCCCCTCCGGTTTGTCTTCACCTCTGGATATTCCAAAATACAGCTGTCACGGAAAACAGACTGATCCTCCATATATATTTCCCCCAATTCATCTTTGAAAGTAGTCCTCTTTTGCTTGAAAGTTGGGAGAAGAGAGGCAAACTGATACTATGCCTTTCTGAAAAGTCACCCTGGGATCTCTTCTTTTGTTGCTTTTTAAACTGGGCTGCGACAGTTCTGCCCTCTGCTTTCCCTCTGCCTTTTAAGCACGAGTCCCCATGTTGCAAAGGGCAAAGTGAAATCATTTCTTTATGCAAGTGGATGCCTACCCTTTGAGAACAGTCTCAAAACTGAATCAGGCCTTTACACAACGGAATACTAGTGACACCTGGTGGACTTTTGAGGCATGGTGGCAAATAGTGAGACACATTTCTAAAAACCTATCAACACTCTAGGTTTAAAGTGGTTTGAAGAAGAAGAAGAAGAGTTTGGATTTGATATCCCGCTTTATCACTACCCTAAGGAGTCTCAAAGTGGCTAACATTCTCCTTTCCCTTCCTCTCCCACAACAAACATTCTGTGAGGTGAGTGAGGCTGAGAGACTTCAGAGAAGTGTTTCTAGCCCAAGGTCACCCAGCAGCTGCAGGTGGAGGAGCGGAGACGCGAACCCGGTTCACCAGATTACGAGACTACCGCTTTTAACCACTACACCACACTGGCTCTTAATAGACATCTCCCCCTTGGCCAAAACCCCCACAAACAAACCCAGGGAACAGATGCTCTAGGGCAGTGGTTCTCAACCTGTGGGTCCCCAGATGTTATTGGACTACAACTCCCATCATCCCTGAGCCCTGGCCTTGCTAGCTAGGGGGTGATGGGAGTTGTAGCTCAACAACATCTGGGAACCCACAGGTTGAGAAAAGCTGCTCTAGAGAAACCTGAGCACCCTTCTCATAATTAAATTCCAGGGTGTTTTTTGGGTTGTTGTTGTTTTTTGTGGGGCGGGGGCATTTCAGCTGCATTAATATATAAATCTCCTTATTTATTCCCTGGCTGCAGACCAGCACTCATAGGAGGCAGAGTTCTTTAGGAACTGCAGCTCAGAGGATGGGAAAGTTCTGCTTCCTGGTCTGCTCCAAGTGGGCCCGTAGATGTTGGAGCTCACATGTCCCCTGGGGAGTTGCTTGTGCCTTGATGATTGGTCCACGGGCTTCTCATGGGGTCAAGAGAACTAACTGCAGACCCCCTTGCCTCAAAGGAGGCAATGACTTCTGAAGGTGGCACCAGCCCTTTATCTAGCCAGGAATAGGAATGTGAAGGTATGTGGGGTGGTAAACAGCTTCTTTCCCTATTTTTCTTTAAGGTTTCTCCATCTCTAGCTAGGAGACATAACATGGAGGGAGAGGCTACAGTCAATGAGTGCCTAACTGGCTCTGCTGCCGAGGGGACTTGCTGAGACAAGTTTGATGCTTGACCTCTAAGGCAAGGGCACTATCCATGGTCCTGAAATTGTAACATGATCTCCCTCCAAGGTGCCCCTGCTTCCCCCCAAATAATCTTGGAAACTGTAGTTTAAGGGTATGAAGAATTGTTACGGCAGTGTTTCTCAAACTTGGGTCCCCAGCTGCAATTCCCATCCTTCCTGATTACTGGTCCTGATAGCTAGGGATGATGGGAGTTGTAGTCCAACAACACCTGGGGACCCTAGTTTGAGAAACACTGATTTAAGGGGTAGCCAGTCCCTCTCAAGAACATTTTATGCTATCACATTCTCCTTCATAACATTTATAATTTACATTTAGATCCCACCTTTCCTTCAAGGAGCTCAAGATGGTATACATGGTTTTCCTCCTCCCTATTTTATCCTCACAACAACCCTGTGAGGTAGGTTAGGCTGAGAGGTTAGACTGAAAAAACAAAGATCATGGCCACTGGTCCCATCACCTCCTGGCAAATAGAAGGGGATGAAGTAGAGGCAGTGAGAGATTTTACTTTCTCGGGCTCCATGATCACTGCAGATGGTGACAGCAGTCACGAAATTAAAAGACTCCTGCTTCTTGGGAGAAAAGCGATGACAAACCTAAGCAACATCTTAAAAAGCAGAGACATCACCTTGCTGACAAAGGTCTGTATAGTTAAAGCTATGGTTTTCCCAGTAGTGATGTATGGAAGTGAGAGCTGGACCATAAAGAAGGCTGATCACTGAAGAATTGATACTTTTGAATTATGGTGCTGGAGGAGACTCTTGAGAGTCCCATGGACTGCAAGAAGATCAAACCAATCCATTCTGAAGGAAATCAGCCTTGAGTGCTCACTGGAAGGACAGATCCTGAAGCTGAGGCTCCAATACTTTGGCTACCTCATGAGAAGAGAAGACTCCCTGGAAAAGACCCTGATGTTGGGAAAGATGGAGGGCACAAGGAGAAGGGGATGACAGAGGACAAGATGGTGGGACAGTGTTCTCGAAGCTACTAGCATGAGTTTGACCCAACTGCGGGAGGCAATGAAAGACAGGAGTGCCTGACGTGCTCTGCTCCAGGGGGTCACGAAGAGTCGGACACGACTAAACAACAAGAAGAAGATAGATAGATGCATAGAGATAGATACAGTGGTACCTCGGGTTAAGTACTTAATTCGTTCCGGAGCTCCATTCTTAACCTGCAACTGTTCTTAACCTGAAGCACCACTTTAGCTAATGGGGCTTCCTGCTGCTGCCGTGCCACCAGAGCACGATTTCTGTTCTCATCCTGAAGCAAAGTTCTTAACCCAAGGTACTATTTCTGGGTTAGCGGAGTCTGTAACCTGAAGCGTATGTAACCTGAAGCATATGTAACCCGAGGTACCACTGTAGATGATAGATAGATGATAGATAGATAGATGATAGATAGATAGATAGATAGATAGACGATAGATGATAGATAGATGATAGAGATAGATAGATAGATAGATAGATAGATAGATAGATGATAGATAGATAGATGATAGATAGATAGATTGATAGATAGATGATAGATCTGTGGTGCCAGAGCTTGTGGGCGCAAGTCACCCATAATTCTTCGACTCTGTGAAGTTTAAAATTTATCAATATTTGACTGAGCTGTGCCACTGCGGCACATCTTTTAAGTTTCCATATTGCATATACCTTGCATCCCTTATAATTGCATCACCAAACTTGTTTTTTTCTTTTCTGGAATCACTACTGGGAATAAACATAATTAATTAAAGGAGGTGGAAGGGTTATGCCCACATCCCTCCCAGAGAGCAGTTCTTGGCTTCAGAAGCCTTTGCACACTGCGTGACTTTCTTCATCTTTGTGAAACAGACGGGAAAGGAGCAAAGCCTAGCCTGCCTTTCAAGGCCTTTGGTTTATTTCTCGGTTTTCTTTGAGTTCATAGCCTTTGAAGACAGTGTTTACCTACAGCCCAGAAGCAATTCTTGGGGTGAATTTTTGTTTTCTTAAGTGTTTTACAGCCCCGGGCACCTTCCCAGCAAGGACAAACACTCCTTGGGGTTATCCACATCTGAGGATAAAGTATGTTAAGATGATAAGAAGAAGTTGCATTAGGCCAAAGGCCCATCCAACCCAGAATGCTGTTCTCACCGCAGCCAACCAGATTCTTACAGGAATCCCACTAGCAGGACCTGCAGCAACTGTTATTCAGAAGAAATTTGCTGTCTCCAACCTTTGAGGCAGAGTACAGCATTAATAGTTTGTATCCATTGATGGCCGTACCCTCCATGAATTTATCCAATCCTCTTTTAAAGTTAGTGGCCATCATTGTCTCTTGTGGGAACGAGTTCAAAAGTTTGAATATGTGCTGTGTGAAGAAGTACAGTGGTACCTCGGGTTACAGACGCTTCAGGTTACAGACACTTCAGGTTACAGACTCCGCTAACCCAGAAATAGTATCTCAGGTTAAGAACTTTGCTTCAGTATGAGAACAGAAATCGCGCAGCAGCGGGAGGCCCCATTAGCTAAAGTGGTGCTTCAGGTTAAGAACAATTTCAGGTTAAGAACGGATCCCCAGAATGAATTAAGTTCTTAACCTGAGGTACCACTGTACATTCCTTTATCTGTTCTGAATTTTCCAACATCGGCTTTATTTGATGTCCACGAGGCTCCCATTGCATTTCTGACCACAATTCAAAGTGTTGGTGCTGACCTTTAAAGCCCTAAACGACCTCGGCCCAGTATACCTGAAGGAGCATCTCCACCGTTCATCTCCTACACTGAGGTCCGGCGCCGAGGGCCTTCTGGCGGTTCCCTCATTGCAAGAACCAGACTGAGGGTCTTCTCGGTAGTGGTGCCCACACTGTGGAACACCCTCCCATCAGATGTCAAGGAGATAAACAGTTACAGTGGTACCTCTGGTTACATACTTAATTCGTTCCGGAGGTCCGTTTTTAACCTGAAACTGTTCTTAACCTGAAGCACCACTTTAGCTAATGGGGCTTCCCGCTGCCGCCACGCTGCACTGCCGGAGCACGATTTCTGTACTCATCCTGAAGCAAAGTTCTTAATCCAAGGTATTATTTCTGGGTTAGCGGAGTCTGTAACCTGAAGCATCTGTAACCTGAAGCTTATGTAACCCAAGGTACCACTGTATCTGACTTTCAGAAGACCTCTGAAGGCAACCCTGTTTAAGCAAGTTTTTAATGTTTGATGTATTATTGTGTTTTTAATATTCTGTTGGGAGCCACCCAGAGTGGCTGTGGAAACACAGCCAGATGGGCGGGATATAAATAATAAATTATTATTATAAATTATTATTATTACTATAAGAGAGGGAGAAAAATGTTTCTCTCCCCACTTACCATGCATAATTTTATACATGTCTGCTGTGCCCCACTTTATTCTCATTTTTTGCACTCTAAAAAGACCCAAACGCTGCCCTTTTCCAAAAAAAATCCAGCTCTAAAATACTCCATTTGAAGTCCTTTGTTTTATTAACTTGTTTTTGTTTCGTAAAAATTATATGCCGCTTGTTTGTGGGGGGGGGACTTCAGAGTGGTTTATAAATAATATAAAACAGAATTATCACTAAAAAGTTACAACCATAATTAAAAAACAAACAAATAAAAAACCACAATAAAATAGACTAAAACAAATTGATACTCATATAAACTTTCTAAACATATGGGTAGGCTTGTCTAAATAAGATCGTCTGCAGCGGACGCCGAAAAAAATAAAGTGAAGGCCTGAGATCAATAGGCAGGGAGTTCCAAAGTGTTGATGGTACTATATTAAGTGACTGAGTTCTTACAGATGCGGTGCAGATGTTTTGCCCCTGTCCTGTCTCTATCGCCAATTATAAGATTATAAATTATTAATATTAATTGTTATTAATATTGATTGTTATTAATATTAATTATTAATTATTATTGCATATTAAGGAAATCCCTAATAAATGCAATTAAAAAAAATCCTGCTCGGAGGTAAATTCTATTAGGGTTCATTGGACTTTGATCACTTGGTCTGGGACTTACAGCCATGCACCACACTCACATGCACGCTTACTCAGGAGTAAACCTAGCCGGATACAATGGGACTTAACTTCAGGTAAGAGTGCATGCATGGGGTTTTCTGGCAGCAAGCAATGCCTGCAAACCTATGCACACTTACTTGGGGGTAAACCTCATTTGAACGCACTGGGATTCCCAAGGAAGCCTGCATACAAGCAGACTGCAGCGCTATGAAATCTTGTATTTAATTACCAGCTGAGCAATACGCCTCCCTTAAGGGCGCAGCGAACTACCCAACTACCACAGAGTGCAACGTAGCTTCCCACATGCCTTTCAACGCCAGAACTACAGCCCCCACAACCCCTTGCGCCAGCGTGGAACGCTTCGGGAGGCCGGGGTCCTCCGGTCCCATTGGCTTTCCCTTCGCGGCTGCCCGTGGTCCCGCCTGCTTCCCTTGCCCTTCGCGTCCTCTCCGATACAGCTTCTAGCCCGGGAAGCCTTGCCCCGAAATAAGCAAAATCACGCCGCTACCGTGAAAAGCCCCTTACTCACCTCTGTGGGTGTATATATGTATATACGCAAACTTCCCTGGTCAGGCACTTTCGTCGTGTGCCTGCAGGAGCCCCGCTGGCGCATGCGCACCGGGTGGCGATGTCGTGACCGGAAGGGGCCGGCCTTGCAAGGCCCCCCCTTGTCATTGGCAGCCAGGGCGAAGGCGCCGGGGCGATGTCTTGCTGCGGGAGCGGCGCCGTGGGCGCGAGAGGCCTCGGCCGCCTCCTCCTGCTCCGTGAGTGAGGGGCTGCCGGCGGGGGGGGGGCAGGCCGGTGGAGGCGGGGCCAACGGGAGGGGGGTCTCGTCACGTGACGCTGAACTACTCCCCCCCCCTAAAATTTAACCCTTCTCTCTGCCCTTTTCGGGGGGGGTTCCCTCTATTTCTCTCTCCCCCCCCCCTTTCTGTTCTGAAATGGAATTAAAGGTAGGGGAAGCAGGTATGGTTATTGCACATTCGGGGAATTTGCAACCATACAAATAATAATAATAATTTATACCCCGCCCCCATCATTAAAAACTTCCCTAAACAGGGCTGCCTTCAGATGAGTTAAGAGCTGTCCTTGACCACAAATAAAACATGTAGGGCTGCATATGCCAGAATGGTGCATGCTATAGTTAGCTCCCACTTGGGCTACTGCAATGCGCTCCATGTGGGGCTACCTTTGAAGGTAACCCAGAAACTACAACTAATCCAGAATGCGGCAGCTAGACTGGTGACTGGGAGCGGCTGCTGAGACCACATAACACCGGTCTTGAAAGGCCTACATTGGCTCCCAGTACGTTTCCCAGCACAATTCAGATTGTTGGTGTTGACCTTTCAAGCCCTAAATGGCCTCGGTCCAGTATACCTGAAGGAGCGTCTCCACCTCCATCGTTCTGGCGGTTCCCGCTCTGTGAGAAGCCAAGTTACAGGGAACCAGGCAGAGGGCCTTCTTGGTAGTGGCACCCATCCTGTGGAACACCCTCCCACCAAATGCCAAAGAGAGAAACCTGATGTTTGTGACATTTTAATGCATTTTTAATCTTTGTTGGAAGCCGCCCAGTGTGGCTGGGGAAACCCAGCCAGATGGGTAGGGTACAAATAATAATTTATAATTAGTAGTATTATATGAATTCAATAAATGCTAATAATGATAATGTGGGGGTTTTTGGGTGAGCAAGAACCACAGTTAGTTAAGTATTTTTTATGGATTTACTTGATTTAGTGGGTGGCTGCTGCCTCCCCTCTTGGCTACACCCATGTCTGCATATCAGAGCCACAGCTCAGGACCACAATACCCCAAGGACCACCTCTTTCCATATCAACCTACCCGGATCCTGAGATCATCTTCTGAGGCCCTCCTTCGTTTGCCTCCTCCTTGAGAGGTCTGGAGGGTGGCAACACGAGAACAGGGCCTTTTCTGCAGTGGCTCCCCATCTCTCCCCAGGGAAGTTCGCCTGGCACCTTCGTTGTACACCTTTTTAACCAGGCCTTGGGTGATACAATTGACATCCTATGCCCTTTTTAAAACGTGGCTCTTTTTGATGTGTGTGTTATTGGGTTATTGGGGTGTGTGTGTATTGATCTTTTTTGTGAACCGCCCTGAGACCTCTGGGTATAGGGCGGTATATAAATTCAATAATCAATCAATCATATAAATTCAATCAATCAATAAGCAAGCTATGGTGTGTGTGGTAGCCAGGGTTTTTTCCCCCAGAGGGGCATCCTTTAGGCTCCCAGCCTCTGTGTGTATGCAAATACACATGGGTATTTGTGCCAAACTGAGTCTTTGACCTGGGTGGATTAAAGCCTAGTTATGTGTGTTTATACTTCCGCTGGTGCAGAAGTTCAGCCGTTTGGTCGCTCACTGGGGAAAGATGGTTTTGAGCATCTTGCACCCATCCTGGTCCGACTGTGCTGGCTTCCACTTAGCTTCCGGGCCCAATTCAAAGTGCTGGTTTAGACCTAGAAAGCCTTAAATGGCTCAGGACCACAGTACCTCAAGGACAGCCTCTCCCCATATGAACTGACCTGGATCCTGTGATCATCCTCGGAGGTCTTTCTTCATTTGCCTCTTCCGCAGGAGGTCTGGAGGGCGGCGACATGAGAAGGCGACCTTTCCAGGTTCCCTCCCTGTTTGTGGAAGGCTCTCCCCAGGGAGGCTTGCCTGGTGCCATCATGACATTTAGGTTCTATCGATCTCAAAAAAACCCCACTAGTTTCTGGCTTGGGCTGGGCTCATTTTGCCTGGGAATTTTAGTTCCAGTGGCGTAGCTAGGCGTGAGCCCCAGATCTTTTTTTTTTTTTTTTGCTTCACCCCAGATCTCTGCCTTCTTCCCACCTTGTAAGAATTATTGTTATTAAACCTTTTTGCTTCCATAGTCACTGGGCATGATGCAAAGCATCGTGGCACCTGCCATCTTAAGTTGATCTGAGCCCTAAAATTTTATCTGCAGATTTAAAATACGTACTTAGGAAGATGGGACACGGGTGGCACTGTGGGGTTAAATCACAAAGTCTAGGGCTTGCCGATCAGAAGGTTGGCGGTTCGAATCCCCGCAACGGGGTGCGCTCCCATTGCTCAGTCCCTGCTCCTGCCAACCTAGCAGTTTGAAAGCACGTCAAAGTACAAGTAGATAAATAGGTAGCACTCTGGCGGGAAGGTAAACGGCGTTTCCGTGCGCTGCTCTGGTTCGCCAGAAGCGGCTTAGACATGCTGGCCACATGTACGCTGTACGCTGGCTCCCTCGGCCAGTAAAGTGAGATGAGCGCCGCAACCCCAGAGTCGTCCGCGACTGGACCTAATGGTCAGGGGTCCCTTTACCTTACTTAGGAAAATAGGAAGCTGCCTTATATCGAGTCATACCCTAGATCCATCTACCTTAGTGTTTTCTACACTAAGGCTCTCCGGGTTTTCAGAAGGGGCTTTCCAAGTCCAAAGATGCTTCAGAGGAGGGGGAGGGGCTTGAACCTGCAACCTTTGCCATGCAAAAATGTGCTCTGCCTATGAGTTTCAGCCCTTCGCTGTAACACAGCTGGTTAACTTCAAATGTATGCAAGCACGTGTTTGTGGCAAGCTTGTACCGCAAAATCTTCTACTCCCGTTGGGTTGTTTTGTTTGTTGCCTGGGCACTCATTGGTGCAGATCTTAATTCCCCAGACCACACACTCAGTGCTACTTCGGAATTAAAAATACAGTAGTTAAACACTTTGCTGCTCCTTGAGATGTATTCCCCCTCTTCCATTAAACTAAAAGCAAACAACCAAAAATCCCAGGTAAAATAAAAACCACAGGTCATGTGAGGTTTGGTGCATAGTTTAATTCTTACTAGAGGAAAGGCACCTCATCTCAACCATAATTGCTTTTTATGGCTTTATAGCTATAGTTTAACAATGAGAAAACCAAGAGTACACATTTGCAGTGGAACAATATCATGAAAGTTGAGTGGCGCCTTTCTGCATGCTCTCATGTTTTCTTTTGTTCCTGGATATATTCCTGGGTGCTGTTCACATTTTCCTGGATAAAGAGTGTAGAATTTTTAAAAAGGTGTCTGTGTTTTGCACGTTTCCTTGTTCTCTCTCTCTCTCCTCCCCCCCCCCCCTTTTGGAGTTTCATGAGACACCATCAGTTTTTCTCTTTTGATTGCATCCTTTGCTGTTCCTGCATGAGCAGAATGGACTTTTGCTTGTGAAACGGGACCTCACCTCCCTTTTCTTTTCTTGCATGTACATGGAATCTGCTGGGGCGGAGGGATTTAGGGACCCTCTGGAGCAGATTTGAGGGGTGCACGGGGTTGAGCGTGGTGCAGAAGGGAGGATGATAAAATCCCATTGGCCAAGGGAACATTCACTCACGCAGCATTGGATTCCACCCAGTTTATATGCATCTATCTAGTTTGACTGACATGAGTTTTTAC
This sequence comes from Podarcis melisellensis, assembly GCF_964234715.1. NCBI lineage: Eukaryota > Metazoa > Chordata > Lepidosauria > Squamata > Lacertidae > Podarcis > Podarcis melisellensis. The sequence continues at coordinate 8,514,701 of NC_138541.1, read as the reverse complement.
TGAGTTCATAGTAAACAGCTGTAACTTGTGGTTGCAGCCCAAAAAACCCCTCCCCCCCAGCCTCCTGGCATGTGCAGGGGTTGAACACTGCAGACATGTATCTGCTTAAACTAGAGCACAATGAACAATGCTGGTTTATAGCAATTGCTACAGTAATTAGTTTTGTGAGTCTCAGAACTTGTTTGGTGAAGTTAATATTTCAGGATGATGAGTGTATAGCGCCCACCCATTCTGGAGTTCATTGGGACTAGAATACTTGGCTTTAAGCCCATTGATTAAATTGTGCCATCTTAAAACTAAAGCATTTCAGCTTTATTAGATTGTTGATCAGCCTAATTAGAGCTAATTGGAGCTTCAAGGGCTCTGAGCCATCCCTAACTGCTTTTTGAATGACAGGTACTTGCACTTGTGCAAAAGGAAGCGCATGGTTTCGAATGCTGCCCCTTACACAATTTTAGATTTCATTCTCTTGCTGTTGAAAATCCAAATTTGACAGGGCAGGGGGAGGGGGGGAGAGAAGCATTTGATTTGATGTGTTAGAACACAAATTATTATTGGGGCCTGAATGAAGTTTATGATTTCTTCCTTATACTGCAAATGTTAGGGTCCAGTTAAAATGTAATTGCTAGAACCTATCCTCTGAGGTTAAAATGTGATTGCGAGAACCTGTCCTAAGAACAAGGCAGAACTATTTGCAAAACGGCTTTGAAGCAGCACCCAGCAGGATTGAAAGTCTCCACTCATCAGTTGATAAGCGGAGACTTCAGTCCTGCTCCCTGCCATGATCTCAGCAGGATTCAATCCCGCACTGATGAGCATGGGTCAAATACTGCTGCTTTTGCTGCACGTGTCAATTCCATGTGGGGAACTGACACAATCAGCCAATGCAGAATTGAACCCCAACCATCAGCTGATGTCACCCATCATTCAGAGTGATGTCAGCTAATTGGCAGATGGACATGGTTTTGGAAAAATAGCATCGTGCTCTGAAAGTTACTTAGGTAATTGCTTTTGAAAGCTCCTATTCTTTCAATAAAATTGTTTGAGTTAATATTAAAGGTGCAATGATCTGCTTTCTTTTTTCATTTTAAAAAGCATGGACATGGCTCTCCTGCAATTTGTCAAAAAAAGTATGTTAAAGTTTAATTTTCTGAGCTGCGCATTTATCCTGTGTTCACAAAATAAGGTGATCGAGCTTTTTCTGTATTTTTTTCCCCTAGTGCAGAAAAATGGGGTACGACATTGTTCCTATTTGGCCACACGAAAGAATCTCTACATCACTAAAGACACAAAGGTTGTTTGTCAGGGTTTTACCGGCAAACAGGTACGTGTTTGGCTGTACCTTTTCTCACACTGTTAAAGAGTGGTTTTCAAACTGGGTTTGAGGAGCCCTGGGGTTCCTTCGGTGAACTTTGCAATGGTCCATTAGTAAGATTTGGGATGGCAGACCAGCTTCCTTGAAAGACAGCTTGCTGCTGCTGTTCGTCTTCCCCTGTAATGCACAGCTGGGATGAAATTTCTGGTGTATTCTAGGACATGTTCCCAGCTTGTACAGAGCACTGGCTGCAAATGGCATATTGTGGCATTTTGTGAATGTGCAGTTGTGCTGGCTGTTAAAGAGGAGATCTCAGTCACTTTGCCCGTCCCCAGACTTTTTAGATCTCCTTGGCAGTGAAGCCAAGGTTTGACTTCATGAGTTCTCTGAATCCAGGATTGTGGTTAAGGTCTCTCCTGAATCACAATCGGTAGCCAATGTTTGTTCGATGGCTTCAGGTCTTGTTTAAGAAGGAGACACCTTAATCACGATCCTAGGTTCAGAAGACGTGCTAAGTCAATCCTTGATGTCCCGCACTGACCCATACACCCCCCTCCCAGCCTGGCGTCAAAATTGGGTGGTGCAACACCTCCTCTCACCTACTCAGAAGAAGGAGAAGCATTCAGCAGAGCCTGCATAAAGGCTGCAAGCTCTTCTCCAGGAGCCAGCATAGTTTTGCAGTCACATTTAGCCATGTGACGTATGAACCATACCAGTGCTGCCCCATAGGCCTAACCACTTACCTGCACTCGATAAGAACTGGGCACTCCATAAGACGTTTGGGGGCACCAGGTCTTCTGATACACACATGGATTTGTTGTTAAGAATGCTGATGTTTGTAGGGATCCCTGGAGGTAGAATAACATGAACATCATAAGAGGCCTGCTGGCTTACAGCGAAGGACCGCAGTAGCTAACTAGATGCTCCTGAGATCTTCCGAGTTTGAAGGCAGCATCGCTCCCTTTTTGCCCAACGTGGGGCTCAAACCCACGGTTCTAATAACTAAGAGTTTCCTGCTCTAGTGACTGAGCTAGTGGGTTGGGAGAAGACTTAGTCCAACTAATAGAGAGCCCAAGGTCATAGATGGTTAATTTTATGTGTTGCAATTAGAACTGGTCGACAGATCTAGTTCTGAAACCATTTTTCAAGTTGTAAAAGTCAGTACAAACTAGAGGAAACACATGTTTTGTTTTCCTGCATACAGTTTGTATCTGCCCATACCGCAAATGGTGTCTTCTCTATTTATAGCTTCTCATGCCACACTTAATGTTTGGAATGCTGATCCATCATGGGTCACAGAAATGAAGCTGTGCCTTAGTTCTAGAAAGCAGTAGGGCATATTCCTTGTCTGTTAACTTGTGGATTTTTCTGCTTTCGACTTTTCAGTTTTTAAGGAAAGCAGCAGAATTGACTTGGGAGTATTTGGTTTAGTCCAGGAATGAGGAGCTTGTGGTTTTGCAGTTATCATTGGGCTTCCATTAATCCCAGCCAGCATAATGGTCAGAAGTCATGGAATTGCAGTCCAAAAACATCTGGAGGGACACAGGTTCCTTACCCCTAGTTTAGTCCAAGACCCAGACTGACTGTACAGAATTTACTGTTTAGAACAATTGAATATCTCTGTTTGGACTGTGCCACTTAATATTGCAGGTTTGAGATGGCACATTTACATGCTTCCCAGGCTTGATAAAAATAGCCAAGCATTTATTCCTCTGCACTTAGAAATCTAGCACCTCATGCTAGCAGAGTATGCTTGATTTTTTTAAAAAAATGGATCATGGTTACTGGCTCTCATGCAGCTCCCATTTCTTTCACTGGCCTTGTGCAGGAGAAGTCAAATGGTCAAAGGCCTGGAAACGATTCCTTATGAGGAACGGCTAAGGGAGCTGGGCATGTTTAGCCTGGAGAAGAGGAGGTTAAGGGGTGATATGATAGCCATGTTCAAATATATAAAAGGATGTCACATAGAGGAGGGAGAAAGGTTGTTTTCTGCTGCTCCAGAGAAGCGGACACAGAGCAATGGTTCCAAACTACTGTACAAGAAAGAAGATTCCACCTAAACATTAGGAAGAACTTCCTGATAGTAAGAGCTGTTCGACAGTGGAATTTGCTGCCAAGGAGTGTGGTGGAGTCTCCTTCTTTGGAGGTCTTTAAGCAGAGGCTTGACAACCATATGTCAGGAGTGCTCTGATGGTGTTTCCTGCTTGGCAGGGGGTTGGACTCGATGGCCCTTGTGGTCTCTTCCATCTCTATGATTCTATGATTCTAAGTCTAGCTTTGGATCACTTTTGTCCTCCTATCTTAACCTAGTTTTTGTTATGTTTGATTTTCTCTTGCAGGGTACCTTTCACAGTCAACAGGCATTGGAATATGGCACCAATCTAGTAGGAGGGATTTCTCCTGGCAAAGGGGGCAAAACTCACCTGGGGCTTCCGGTCTTTAACTCCGTGAGGGAGGTAATAATATATTGCTATATGAGAACTCATCTGACATCTTGGTTACATCCAGACTAGATCATCTAAATGTTTCACCAAATATCTGAGCAGCAGAAAGCAAATTTCTGCTTCTGATGATGAGAATATTCTTTTGGCGTACCAAACAATTTGAAAGATCGATGATTTCTTCTTCTTTTTTAAAATGTAATTGTATCTTAGGCTAAAGAGAAAACGGGTGCTTCTGCCTCTGCAATATATGTGCCGCCACCATTTGCCGCCGCCGCCATCAATGAAGCCATTGACGCAGAAATCCCCCTTGTTGTGTGCATTACAGAAGGTATTCCCCAGCAGGACATGGTGCGTGTCAAACACAGATTGCTTCGTCAGGACAAGACTCGGCTCGTTGGCCCAAATTGCCCAGGAGTGATCAACGTAAGGGCTCAAGCGAAGTTAAAACTAGCAGAGATCTTCTTAAGAGAGTAGAAGCCTATATATTTTGGCTAAAGGCAAGCGTGCCGCCTGATTAAAATGCTTGCCTGTCTTGTAGGCACCATCCTCGTATTCTCCCAGTATTGCTTGACTCCACTTCCCAGCTTCCCTGACCATTTTTAAAAATATATATGTATATAATTTTTATTAAATTTTCTGTTTTACAATTTACAGTACTCATTTTTGCATCCTTGAGATATCAATGACTTCCCTTCTCTTTCCATGGTTCATTTTGCGTATCATAAATCCCTGCGTATTTTACAAAAACTGAACAATTCAGTATTCCATTAATACATCCATCAAACCTTATTTACACTGTTGAATTTATCTTAACGCTGCCAACGTTTTCAGGTGTGCACAATTCCCCCCCCCCCCCATATATTCAATAAACGTTTTCCAATCTTCTCTAAACGTATATTCTTGTTCTCTAATTCTATGCAGTGGTAGCTCGGGTTACGAACTTAATTCGTTCCAGAGGTCTGTTCTTAACCCGAAACCGTTCTTAACCTGAGGCGCGCTTTCACTAATGGAGCCTCCCACTGCCACCACCGCGCAATTTCTGTTCTCATTATCTATGATAAGCAAAACGAACCATGGAAGGAGAAGAAAGGAAGTCATTGATATTTTAAGGATGTTAAAATGGGCATTTTAGTATAACAAAAAATTATATAGAAAAGATGGGTGGGGTACAAGTAATAAAATTACTACTACTACTACTATAATGAAAAACCATCCTTTTCCAAACTTCGTTTTGGGGACCCCTGGAGCTTATTAATAGCGAGAAGATCAGCTTTCTTGCACCGTCCTTTGCATGCTGCAGCTGATCTTCCTGGAGCCATGGGGACAGTGTGCTCTGTTCATGCAAGGTGTAGCGAACACTCCATAAGGATTGACTGCATATCCTCTTCCATCAGCATCTGGAGGGCACCAGGGTGGCTACCTCTGCCCTGGAACATGCCCCGCAAATCTGTGCAGAGGACTTGCAGCAAATTCAGAGGTCGCTTTGGGCAGGCTTGACACACTGGGAAGGAATCTTATAGAGGAAGGTTGCAGTTGTGACATTGGATAAGTGTATGAAATGATGCCGATCATGTTCGTTTTGTTTTTAGCCTGGAGAATGTAAAATTGGTATCATGCCTGGCCACATTCACAAGAAAGGAAGAATTGGTAAGATCTCAAAAGAATTTTCTGGTGTGTTTTTGAAAAATAATAATAACAACAATAACAAAAACCTGCAGTTGTATTCACTCTAATACAATAGGATGTGCATTTGGCTTAACACCCTAGTCTTCAAGATATTAGTCAATGTTGACGATGTCTACATACATACGCACCACCTTTTGATTTGGCAGGTCCTGTAAAGGAACTATAAGAGAGGCAGGTTTGAAGCAGCAGAGCTTGCTTCAGGGACAAATTCAAATAAAACACGTGTGCCATCTTATCATATTAGCTAGGGCCAAGTGCTCCCATGCAGAACCAAAGTCTTCGGAGGGGGAAATTGGAATGGCAGTCTTCTGAGTAAGGCCCAACTGAGTCCAGTCTTGAAATATCCAACCAAGTCTGCCCTTAGTTTGCAGCCTGTGTTTAGTGTGAACCCATGCCATGACATATTCACGCTTCAAAAGAGAGATAACCCCCAGGTTGGCTTGAGTGCTCTCTCCCCAACCTAAGGACTGGATTTTAGATTCCTCAAGTGGTGGTGCACTGTTATTTTCGCACATGCAGCTAAGGCAGACACTTCATATAGAAATGATTTGCCGTATGGGTGAGCATTACTGTATATCGAAACTCAAACGCCATGCTCTTTTAAATGGGCAGTTTGAAAGTCGACTGCTGTCCTCTTTTAAGTTTCAAACAGTGGTTGATAACACAACGGGCTTTGCTGAGTTCTTGTGGGGTTTGATTTCTTCAATGTTACAATCAGGACACCCTCCCGCACACTCTACACTTTTGAATAAGTAAACTCCAGACAACGGGAAATCTTTGCGAAGCTGCCCTTGGTGTGGGTTTGTTTCATTGGGGCTTATTCTTCAGGGGCTGCTGGTATAATGCTCCTACACTGCTCTTACGTTGCATTGTGTGGCTCAGGAATCTCTAGTGTAACTTAACTTACATGATCTTCAACTTATGGCAAGGATACTTTTTGAATGTTACGTGCTGATCATGAAATTAGAACTTACAAGGTTCAAAGGTCAGCTTGTTACGTAAGTTGCTATATGTAAATTTGTATAGCTATATCTATCTATATATCTTTTTTCTTTCTTTTCTCCTTTCCAAACCCCTCAGGTATTGTGTCGAGATCGGGCACTCTGACATACGAAGCTGTTCATCAGACAACTCAAGTTGGACTGGGACAATCCTTCTGTGTTGGTGGGTTTGAGAGAGGCTCAGTCAGTGTGTAAGAAAATACATATGATCTTAGAAACCACTTAAGAAATGCTAACTCACATCCCACTTTGCATTGAATGTGCGTTTTGCAGTAGTGCTAAACCAAAATGCCTCCCATGGCAGCCTGTGGACAGGGTGGGGACACACAACTGGGGAGGGGCAGTCTGATGACTGGGGCTGCAAGTAGGTGGATTATATGGACGAAAGTTCAATTTTGCAAGTGAGAGTGAAAGATCAGTCTCTCTTAGAAGAGGAGATAGTGAATCCCCACTCTTTTATCCAGTATCTCTTTTGGCATCCCTTTGGTTCTACTCTGGTTGAATTCCAGCAGGGCTTCCAGTTCAGGCTGTAGTTTGCACATGTCTCCCAAACTGGTGTTATTGTGCAAATAAAAAGAAAGAGTTGCCTTCGGAAATTCATTTTCTAATTTACATTCGGCGTGTTGATTGAAAAGAGGCAGAAAAGGAAGCAGGAATTCTCTCTCACTTGACTTAAAAAATTCTGGCAGTTTACCTCTGGAACAGTTAACTGAGTCTGACATTTTGAGTTCTGCTCTGGTAAATGTGCCCAGCACAAGAGAATTTCAACACCAGGGTGAGAATCCAGAAGAGGAGGATTTCATAAGTTCCCAAAGGTTTTATCTTATTTTAACAGCTACAAATGAAGGTGGGGACTTAAGCCAAGTCTTAGAGCATTCCTCCTTCAAAGTTGTAGCCTGCTGAAGGATTGCCATGGTAGCCTTAGGCCTTGGGTACCACTTCCTGTGCTAAAAGGGGGTATTTGTGCTAAATATGTAATGTAAAGGAAAGGAATGATGCTTCAATCTTCTTTTAACTTAATCTGAGGGCTGTATTCTTCACACTTTTTGCTGGAAACAGATTGTGATTTTACATCATTTTGGTAATTCTGCATCTACCATAACTGAATATATGGGGTTGTGCCCAACTAACTTCTGTGCAAAGTTGACCCATCAAAATTAATTGACTAAAGCAAATAATGTACTTTAATTTCAGAGTATGAGTAACATTGGCTACCATACAAAATGTTTCCCTCAGCTTTTTTGGTTGGTGCTTGCAGCCATATTTTCCAACCTGTGGGGCGGCATCCAACAAAGTAGTTGCACTTGCACAAGGTTTTCCATTTTCACAATGGAACTTTCCCTCTCCTCTCCCTGGGCACCTTCTTCACCTTCCCCAAATCTGCTTCCAACCCCTGGAACAGGGGAAGGGAACAAAGTGGGAAGGGAAGTTCCTATACAGAGGCAAAGATCCTTGCTCTGGCAGGACTACTTCATTGGAGAATGCTCTGTATCACAAGGTACAAGTTAGGAACTGGCTTAAAGATCTATGAAAAGGCAACTTAAAATCTCTGCATGTAAAGGTTGTGTTTTATCCCTTTGGAAGCGTAGATATTTACATGTAAAAGGCCCCAAATTCAATCTGCAAGATCCCTTCTTAAAGGTTTGCAAGTCATAGAGTTAAGAATGACTTCTCTTGAGAACCTGTCAACATAGATGGTTTCAAGGCAGCTGCTTATATTTTATAACTCACTTTTTATTAGCTATATACCAACTTTTTGTTGTCCTTTTCTGAAACCAGAAATATTGGTAGGGGCAGAGCTGAACGACCCGATTGCTAGCTATTTAATAGCTGAAATGACGCTCCAAGACTGTTTGTTATCCTTAACTGAAAGTGGGCAACTCAAGTTGGTGGTCCTGAAAGTTCTGCAGCCCCTGTTAGTCGAATAGGTCTCTGGAAGAAATGTGCTGCTCTTAATAGGACTCTTTGAAACCTTTCAGGCATCGGAGGAGACCCATTCAATGGAACAAATTTTATTGACTGCCTGGATGTCTTCCTGAAGGATCCGCACACCGAAGGAATTATACTGATAGGCGAGATTGGCGGAAACGCAGAAGAGGATGCCGCTCAGTTCCTTAGGGAAAACAATTCTGTAAGCTTAAATGTTTTGAGAGAGTGTCTCCTGTGCACATTCTGCTTATTGAAGAAGGAGGAGGGATAACTGTTTTAAAAGTTCATCTGTTTGTATTCCACTCTTTTAAAGTCAATGGGTTGGGTCGAAAGGGTCCCCTTGGAAGGAATTTACACCCCTCACTAGCATGTTGCACGAGGAAGATGAAGGTAAATCCCAAAGATGTACTTATGTGACCTCCTAAGTATAAGAACTGAGGTTGCTTCTAGATGGCATATATGTTGGAACATTCATCCTGATTCCTTTGCATAAAATTTGCAGAGAGGTTATGCGATGTCACACTTCGCAGTGCATTTTCCTGTCCCTTTCCTTACTGCCAAAACACCAAAAGCCCAGTCCAAAGTGGGTTTGCTGCACACAAGCACCAAATCAACTATAACTCTGCAACCTGAATTTGCCACTGTGCAGTTGTATCCCACCAACAAAAGAGCTGCCATCCAGAAGCATCCCAAATCCCTCTTCATCACTCAAACGAAAGTTGTCTATAGCACAATTAAGTACACCAAGCCCAGCAGAGAGATTAATCAATAACCTTTTGAAAGCCTGGCATTTGCAGGGTAAAAGCATTTAGTGGTTATTACATGCGGCTACATATTTGCTAGCTCCTCACCGTTCCCTGTTAAACATGATGGAAATAACGATGTAGACTATCTCACCAAATGGAAATAAATTTAACCTGCAGGCTCATTTCTGGTGGTACCATTTTGCAGCAAATACTGCAGTTCCCCAAATTGCCTACACAGGCAAATGGGCAATGAGTGAGTGAAATTTGCTCATACAACCACAAACTTGGGAATGGTTCACAGAATTGAGAGTTGTGTATGTGGATTACTTATTTGTGACATACAAGGTGGTAATCAGAAGCTAATCGGCATGACATGTGTGGGGACGCGGGTGGTGCTGTGCTCTAAACCACTGAGCCTAGGGCTTGCCGATCGGAAGGTCGGCAGTTCGAATCCCTTCAACGGGGTGAGCTCCTGTTGCTTGGTCCCAGCTCCTGCCAACCTAGCAGTTTGAAAGCATGTCAAAGTGCAAGTAGATAAATACAGTGGTATCTCGGGTTAAGAACTTAATTCGTTCTGGAGGTCTGTTCTTAACCTGAAACTGTTCATAACCTGAAGCACCACTTTAGCTAATGGGGCTTCCTGCTGCCACTGCGTGGCCGCTGCACAATTTCTGTTCTCATCCTGAAGCAAAGTTCTTAACCCGAGGTAATATTTCTGGGTTAGCGGAGTCTGTAACCTGAAGCGTATGTAACCTGAAGCATATGTAACCCGAGGTACCACTGTAGGTACCACTCCGGCAGGAAGGTAAACGGTGTTTCTGTGCGCTGCTCTGGTTCGCCAGAAGTGGCTTAGTCATGCTGGCCACATGACCCGGAAAAACTGCGGACAAACGTCAGCTCCCTCGGGCAGTAAAACAGGATGAGCGCTGCAACCTCAGAGTCATTTGCAATTGGACTTAACTGTCAGGGGTCCTTTACCTTTTTTTAACATATGTGTATTTTAATTTCAGTGGCTCTACAATGAGTAGGACTTGGTTGAATATCACCCACAGTGTTGCATGAATTGTTTTAGGGGCAGCTTTAAGGCATTCAGAATCCGTGTTTGTCCCATAAGGAAAATGTAATACCTGACCCAGATGTGGTTTTTTTGCACACAGTCACATTTTACTTGGAAGTGATTTCCCATGTTCATGGAATATGTTGGCAGGAAGCTGTGGTCAGGTCCAGAGGTGGCGAGAGTTGCATGATTGTTTCTCTGGAAACTCTTGGGCGGATCATATTGAGGTTTCTTGAATAACTGGACCAGTCCCAGGAGCTTCTTCAAGGCCACAAAACATGGCTAGATTTGGATTTTGGTTTCTTGAGTCAGCCTTTGCACATCATTCGTCACTCAAAAGCTTTTATGGCCCAGCTACTACACATCTACAGTGGTACCTCTGGTTAAGAACTTAAACGTTCTGGAGTTCCATTCTTAAACTGAGGTAAAGTGCTAATGGGGCCTCCCGCTGCCGTTGCACTGCTGCCACGCAATTTCTGTTCTCATCCTGAAGCAAAGTACTTGACCCGAGGTACTATTTCTGGGTTAGTGGAGTCTGTAACCCGAGGTACCACTGTACTTCAATTTTACACTTTGGCTTGCAAAACAATTAGCAAACAGACCAAAGATGAAATTGCAACTGTGATCATCATCACCTCTCCCTCAAAGTGGGCTTTTTCTTGGTATATCTACCGCAGGAGCTGGCTTCTAAAATCAAAACTACTTAAATATTTCCTTAATGGACTATACATGAGCTATACAAGCTTGATCCTTACGGGAATTTTGTTGCACTCACTTCCCTCCTTTTCTCTGCCCAGAACTCTCAGGTCGTTTCCTTATCTCTGCCCCTAATCCTCAGGCTGGTGCTTCAGTTTGGATGTCTTTTTCTTGTCCAGCAATAACTGTGCTCACTGGGGTAGTTGTAACTCTGCTTTCTCTCTCTCGCCCCTCTATTAAATGATTCCTCTTTTGTCACAGGGTCCAGACGCCAAGCCAGTCGTCTCGTTTATAGCTGGAGTCACCGCACCTCCAGGCAGAAGGATGGGCCACGCGGGGGCTATCATTGCCGGTGGGAAAGGTGGAGCAAAAGAGAAAATTGCTGCCCTACAGAATGCTGGCGTCGTCGTCAGTATGTCTCCTGCTCAGCTGGGCTCTACTATATACAAGGTTAGTTCAGCAGCCATTTAGAAGTTCAAGGACACAGTGCTGCTCCTCTGCAACTTGATGGCAATGGAGCTTGCCAAGATGTTGCCAGAAACATTGGGCACTGTGAAATATGTTCTGCTTCATTCCTATGAACAAGATTTTTGTTGGGTTGGGTTTCTTTCAATGCAACAGGTGTGGTAAAAGTTTGCAGTTTTAGGTTGTTGGAGATGAACAAGGGATACTTGGGTTCAGGTTCCCACTTGGCCACTAGGGCTGGGCAATCTGGTTTTCAACATCATGATATATCACCATCATCATGTATGTCAAGTATGAATGTTAGGCCCAAAGGAAGATGGAGAATTGATATGCTGGCAGGCGAAGCGGGAAACTGGTTTTATCAAGGAAAAATGTATAACACTGTCCAAAAGAACATTGGTTTTGCTTAATGAAAGCAAAAACCCTCTGATGCGAAATTCCCCTGATAAAAACAGGACGGAACTGGCGATGAACAACAGTAATAAATATTCTCAGAAAAGAGCAAAGACAAGGAGGAACTGGCGGTGGGCCATGGACAGATGAATAAAGGCCTAAAACACGTTGTATGTATTTCTGAGGTACAACAGCAAAGGTGGCGTGGTGGTCCAGAAGGAGAACAGGATGGCAGAAACTCAGTCATTCTAAAAGCCAGCCCATAGATGTCAAGAGCGAAGAGGACTATAAAAAGTGTACTCTGTTTAACCTCAGTGTGGTAACTTGGTTCTTTTGAAATCTGGAGAGACAAGTGATATCTCGTATGCTATAGGACTTTCAATAAGACAGGTTGGAGACCAGATCTGGGTTTACACACCTTTCATGTAACATTCATATAGTCAAGTATACATTAATAAATTGGTACCAAGAGGTTCAAACACTCACACATTCACTCAAATATTCACACAAGGCCCTTCACGTGGGTTGATCAAGCCTCATGTAAGAGCTGTGGGTGTCTGGTTGTAGAGCTGGTCCTGGCGACGCTGAGGGTAAGCAGAGTGCCCTTTTTATTTTTTTATTACTGCTGTTCATCACCAGTTCCATCCTGTTTTTATCAGGAGATTTTTGCTTTCATTAAGCAAAACCAATGTTCTTTTGGACACAGTTATACACTTTTCCTTGATAAAACCAGTTTCTCGCTTCGCCTGCCAGCATATCGTGCCTTGTGGATTCTCCATCATCTTTTGAGCCTAACATTCATACTTGACATATACCGATATATACCGATATCTCACTGTGTCTGATACAAGGATGGAGCTGGCTTCACGGCTTTTCCCGCATCATGATTTTTGCCGGCGCCTGCTCTTGTTAATCGCTGGCCCCTACAGGAGGTGGGAGAGAGCTGAGCCGGCAGAGTTTTCCCCTTGCAATGTGGGTTAGGAAAAATAGCGAAAGTCATAGTTGGGACATCGAAGATTGCAGTCAGTTTGCCAAAAGTTGCCACGGACCCTCAGAGTCTAAAGGTGTCCGTTGAGCTGCCTGCAGCGAAGCGACCTGGCCTCTCTGTGACAACAGAGCATGTTCCTAGTGTTCTCCAGCTACGTCACTGCAAGCCCATTGTGAGCCTGAGAACAGGCCAGCCAATGTCATCGAGAAGAGAGGGGAGCCAGAGAGGGCCCAGGGTATGGAAGAGATTGCAGATAAGTTGGTAAACTTACAGAAAGGATAGTTTGGCAAATGCTTGTCCCAACTCTAATGAAATCTTGTCTCTGTCTTTATCCCTCAAGGAGTTTGAGAAGAGGAAAATGCTGTGAGAAGAGGAGGAGGAGGGGATCCGTCCGAACATGCCACTGCAGAAATACCACCTCCCCCTGTGCTGCTCCCCTGCTGATTTTTCTTTTCTCGAATATAATTGAGAACGGTCTTCTGAATTCAGCTTTAAAGCCATCAGGTTTCATTTCAGTGGCTCCTTTGTCCAGACATAATTGTACATCATAGCAAACGAATAAATCTACCACTAAATGTGATTATTTGAAATCCTGGAGCTTGGTAGCTTTTTCTTACAACTTTCTTCAAATCACTTTATTAAAACTCTTTAACTATCTGGAAGCTTTAAGAATGGATATACTTTAAAGTAAAACTGCTTTTTGTTTCTGCTATGGGCTTTTCGGCTTTTATTTTTGATGGACAATTGTCCTTGACATAGAAATTGGTGCCAAATCCTATTAGTCTAGTACATCAGGCAGAACTTAGTGGCGTGAAAACGAATTATTAAGCTTTGCTGAGTCCGTAGAGTCTTTAGGTCCAGCACTGGTGGCAATCACAGGTATCTTCAGGAGGGAACTGTAATGTATGCAGCTTTCACAAAACAGCGAATTTATTCACCAGCAGTGCAGTGAGGTCTGAAGACTCAGTTGGAAGTAGTAGAGTGGTCTTCGCCAACCTGATGCCCTCCAGATATTTTGGACTGCAGCTGCTATTAATCCTAGCCTCCATTGGCCTTGTTGTAATCAACTCCAGCACTTCATGGGCATGCTGGCTAGGACAGGTGGGAGTTATAGTCCAGTGTACCTGTAGGGTGCCAGGTTGGCAGAGGCTGTAAGTGGTGCCTGAGGCCAGCTGTGTCTCTTTCACACTGTGTCCAGATGTTTTATCTGAATGCCAAGCCCTGCCCATATTGTACAGGTAGGTGGGGCTGTAGCTTTTAGATCACCTTGCATAGATGGAAATGATTTAAAACACACTCCAAAGTGCATGCAGAGAGAGCAAAGAGGAGTGTTCTCCCTGGATGTTTTAAATTGTTTCATTGATCAGCAAATGCTTTAGCAAAAGGCATACTGGGTCTGTCCCACGGCAAGTGACCTTAAGCCATCTGAGTTGCATTCTGGGAGGGGCAAGGTGATGGTGAGGTTGGTGCGGTGCAAGGATGCCAGCGGAGCCAATCCTGGCAACACGTTTACACCGCACCAACCTCACCACCGCTTCCCCCTCTCCATGCTAGTATGCAGCAGTGACTCAGCCACAGAACCCCCATACTTGCTATAGGGAATTTGCTGCAGCCATGACAAATCTGATATTTTCCCTGTCCGCTTCTTGAAAACAAGCCCCTGTCCATTGGATGATGGCAGGTCCTTGATTTTTACTAAACGGATCTCATATTATTTCTAAAGCATGTAATAAGGAGTTCTGTGTATAGTTGCTCAGAAGCAATTGCTGCTGTTGGTATCCTCCAGAATGTATTTTCTCCTAAGCTGGTTCCAACAGGCATGCCAACTTCATATATAAATCCTGCTTCAGAAAAAGTCCTTTCATAGCCCTTGTGTTTTTCATTTTTTTTTTTAGGTTCAGTCCCCAGTTTGCTTTTGTCTCTCTGCTGCTTTCTCTTTAATTGCAAACTGCTTGTGCAATTATCTGTGTGGGCTATCAACAACACGGACTTCAGTTGCAAAATGTCTGAGCGAAACAACACATTTCCCCATTTATAAAAAAGCCTGATTTTCTTCTACTTTTTACTATTAGTATTTTCACCTTGGAAGTTTTTATGGTTCCAAAGAGCCACACAGCAAATTCTGAAGCCCATGAGGTGTTTAACCTTCCTGGCCATCAGTCTGCGAAATGGGAGGGAGTTTCAGCTAATCAAAGGCACGAAGTATCGAGACCCCCCCAATGGGCATGTCTAAAGGTGGTTCTTTTCCATCGCAACCGTAGTTATCCCAAGAGAAGCTATATTTATACCTCTTTGTACAATGCTGGCCTAATACTTCTCTTGCTCTTACTTGTGTTGTACCCTAGCTTTTTCTGTGCAGCCGCTAATGAGTTACTGCAGCTTTTCAAAAAGAGAGAGAGAGAGATCTACGGGAATATATTTTCTGCAAATAATTACCAATGAGTCTCTGCTGACAAGTTTTGCTACTTATAGGCATACATAAAATGTTACGCTCGTAAATGAGCTTTACAAGCTATAGCGGAATTTGATGGTGTTTCGGTTTGCTTTCATTATGAACAGAAATAAAATCAAGTAACGCAAAACGGAGCTGGTTGCTTGTGTAGATTGGGGTACCTTTAAAAAGAAAGCTAATCTGTAAAGAAGGACCTTTGGGAAAGGGGGAAGCTGGGATGGGGGGAGAGAAAACCTGTGGATATGATTTGCAAAATGTCGATGTTGCTCGTTTTTATCAAACATACCCCAGAGTGCTTTCTGTATACAAATTGAGACCAATTCCCAACTTCTGCCTGCCTTTCGTGGGAAAACTAAAACAACAAATTCTGAGCCCATCTCAAAGTGCCAGTGTCATTCCTAATTAAAAAAGTGTGGCAGGCTCTGGTGTTTCAATGCTGAGGGACTTGCACTCTGTGCAGACTCAGAGACTGTGTGCCCCCTGAGCAAACCATGCCAGCATAGAATTTGGTATTACTGAAAATTACAGCATGCAAGATTTCTGGGGTTTTTTATTGGGGGGGATGCTACTAGGAGTCAAGGCTGTGATGGAAGTATGTGGGTGCAATCCAGCGCAGAGAACCAGCTCCAAAAGTCCTGTTGGAACAAGCTAGAATGCTTAAGGGTGTCGCTTGTGAATAGCCATTGAAATCAATGGACAAACGGCTTAACATCATTAAATTTCTGAGTATAATCATGTTGGATATCACCTCTCTAACAATCCAACCCATCATGTGTGTGTTTTTTTTTAAAAAAGCAAAAATTATTTTGGGGGAGTAGGGTCCTAATTGGAGTTTGCTCACCTGCTTTTGAGTTCAACGGCAGCTGCTGACTCTAGCGACACTTAACTAGAAACAACATAAGGAGCTGCATCTGAGCCAGTGGTCCATCTAGCGCAATATTTCATGCACTGATTGGTGCTCCAGGTTTTCAGATGGGAAACAGCTCTGGTTCTACCTGGAGATCATAGAATTGTAGAGTTTGAAGGAACCACAAGGATCATCTAGTCCAACCTCCTGCAATACAGGAATCTTTTGCCCAATGTGGGGCTCAAACTCATGACCCTGAGATTAATAGTCTCATGCTCTACAGACTGAGCTATCCCTGCATTCAGCACACCCCTTCCCCCAGGAGCAGCTGTATGCAGGTATATACTTCCCATTCTGCAGGTTAGGGTTGCCATGTGTCCTCCTTTACAGAGAACTATTGTCTGTTTGAAGGGATGTCATAGGAACCTGTCATACACTGAGTCAGACTGTTGATCCCTCTAGCCTGTATTGTCTACCCTGAATGGCAGCAGCTCTCCATTTCAGATATCCCCAGCCTTTTGCAGAAGATGCCTGAAGATTGACATTGGCATCTTTTGCATGTGGAGAAGGTGCTCTGCTGCTGAGCTTTGCCCTGTTCCAAAGTCTTGTTCTCTTTTCTGCCCACACCAACCAACATGGAGCTCAAAGCCAGGGGTGTGATGTTATTAGCACGATACTGTGACCACCACCATTGGTCTCTGGAAGTCTTATTTCCTGCTCTCAACTGCTAGGCAACACAGAAGAAGGGGAATCCATATGGTTCTGCCCATAGTTACTGAATTGTAGAGTTGGAAAAGATCCTGAGACTCATCCACATGCTGCAACACAGGAATCACAATTAAGAATCCCTGGCAGGTGGCCATCTAACCTGTGCTTAAAAACCTCCAATGAAGGAGAGCCCACCACTTTCCGAGGTCATCTCAAACTGTTCCTCAACCCTTGGCAGGTTACCCAACGTCGTATCCAGTGTTGCTCTTCCACTTCCATAGCAGACTTCCACTTGCACAATGGAACTTCCTCTTCAGTACAGCTCCTTTTTCTCCCCCTGTGTGCCCTGGAAATCGGCTCCAGAGGCTTGGAGGATACTCCAGGGCAGTTTTTGAGAGTGAGCACAAAGGAGAAGTCCTGTTGCATGAGCAGAACACCCATGTGCACAACATTGGATACAGCCCACATTGCCTGTGTGCTGTAGAGACGGGCATTTAAATTGTGCAGCAAGATACCATTGCATGGAGCTTGCTTGGATAAAACAAGGAGCCAACTATTTTATTTATTGCATTCATATCCCATCTTTTCCTCCAAGGAGCTCAAGGTAGCTCACATGGTTCTCCCCTCTTTATTTTCTCCTCACAACAATCTGGTGAGGGAAATTAGACTGAGAGGCAGTGATTGGCCCAAGCTTTGTGGTTGGATGGGATTTTGAACCCTGCTCTCCCACACTAACCACTACACCACACTGCCTGTCTTCTACTCTGGGTGTAGATCTACTCCTTCCCACTCTCTCCTTTTTAGCTTTGCAGCAAAACCATTTTAGCTGAGGATGCTGGAGGTGGAGCACATGTCCTCTCCTGGCATGAGATACTTCTCTGTCTAGGCCAGTGGTTCTCAACCTGTGGGTCCCCAGATGTTGTTGGACTACAACTCCCATCATCCCTGACCACTGGTCATGCTGGCTAGGAATGATGGGAGTTTTAGTCCAACAACATATGGGGTTGGGATGTTGACAACATCCACAGGTTGAGAACCACTGGTCTAGGCAATAGATGTGTGGGAGGATCTGCGGCCAAAGTACAAATGCTTGATTGCTAGAAGGTCACAAACAGAGGACTCTATGATGCCATAGCTAAACTTTTGTGTGGGGAGGAAGAACAATAGAAACTTAATCTTCCTGCCACGGCACACACTTCTCACCTGTGATGGCGTAGAATCCCTGTAGCTAAGCACACCTCCAGGGAGCACACTCTATTTTGAACTGGAGTATGGACTTTTGTAACGTTTAAGGGTTATTGCCTGGCTTCTTTTCAACACTGCAACTGTTGAATCCTGGTAATACTTTTAAGTGAGTAAACTTTATATTTTTCTTGTTCACTTAAACAGCCTGAGAGTGATTTCTTTGTTAAGTGGGAAACATAAAGTGGGAAGATGACCTAAGTCTGCCTACAGCATGCTTTGATATCATAATTGTTCTAGAAGGTTATGCAATTTTCTCCTAAAGAAAGGTTTCTAAAGATAAGGGGTACACGGATGGTGATATTACCCTGCTGAAATAGGCAATTGCTTTCTCACACAAGTGAGAAAAGGAGGAAGGTTAATAAATAAATAATATATCCTTTCCTACTCATCTAAATCCATACAGCAAGATAGACAGCTGAGAGTCTTTCTGATCGAATGCTAGGGAGCCGAGGAACCTGGGAGAAAATCAAGACTGCACCCCCTCGCCCTACAGCTCACTGCTTTTTAGTACAGCGGCCTTTAACGCTGGACTTTGCCCTTTGCTATTCTGTGCTCCAGCAAATGCAGAAGCCGGAGTTTATTGCATCCAGTTTTATGGTTGGTATAAAAGCAATAGCAGCGGGGGTTTTCTGCAGGAGCCTTGCATTCATAAATCTGAAATGCAAAGTGTTCAGAACCTCCGCAGTGTCAGGGATGCCTGAGTCCATAGAAACCCGTGGACTCAGCTGTGCTTAAGATTGGGCTGTCTGGCATTCAGAATGGCCAGACGTTGAAAACTTCTCCGTTGTTGAGAATCAGGGTCTGGGGAAACTGTTATCATAAGCAGAGGCTTGGGACATTTTTCACCCTGAAGACCATACTCCTTTCAGGGGGTGGGAGTAGTGAACATGCCAGTGGTGGGCAGGACCAGAGGCAAAAGTAGGTGGAGAAACAAAATATACTGTTGTGCATTAAGCTATGCTCTCTCTCTCTCTCTCTCTCCTCCTTATCCAAGCATGGAAGAGTCTTTATCGGGGTGCAGGGCCCCACTCCAGCCAAGCAAATATTCTGAAGGAGGAAGCAAAGCAGGGGAAGATAAGGGCATGTCTTGGGAGGGGTGGGATGTGGGTGGCACTGTGGATTAAACCACAGAGCCTAGGGCTTGCCGATTGGAAGGTTGGTAGTTTGAATCCCCACGACAGGGTGAGCTCCCGTTGCTCGGTCCCTGCTGCTGACAACCTAGCAGTTCGAAAGCTGCAAGTAGATAAATAGGTACCACTCTGGTGGGAAGGTAAAGGGCGTTTCTGTGCGCTGCTCTGGTTTGCCAGAAGCGGCTTAGTCATGCTGGCCACATGACCCGGAAGCTGTACACCGGCTCCCTTGGCCAATAGAGCGAGATGAGCACCGCAACCCCTGAGTCGGCCACGACTGGACCTAATGGTCAGGGGTCCCTTTACCTTTACCTAGGGAGGGGGTGTGGTGTGGGGAGAGCCCCAGGGGCCAGGTAGTTGTGGAGGGCCACATTTGGGCCTGAGGTTTTCTACCCCTGTCTATAAAAAGCTAATGCATTCAGACGCTTCAAAGTAGTTCAACAAGTTCACCTGTTGGAGAGAATAAAAGGAAGGGAATGTCTTTGCAACTTTCTAAAACACTCGATTTTGCTGTCTTGTTAAAAGTTTTGAAACAGTAAAAAAATAATAAAGCCAGAGTGAAGATAGGCGCCATCATCCTAACGATGTGTTGCTCTGATTCCTCTGAGAGTTGTTAAAAAGCTAGGAATTATTTTCTCATGATGAAAAGGGAAATGGAAACAGCTCATGTGAAAAGGTTGCTTTGTCAGGTCCTGTTTTAATGTCTGAGCAATAACAGTATTAGAGGGGAAATGTATTCTCCTGCAGTGTTGTTCATCACGCTCCTAGAATTTCCGTACTGACTTCTGTCTGATTTCTGGCAGAAATTGATTTAAAGAGCATCATCATCCCGTTCAAAGATGTGGAAGGCTCCGAGCTAGAGAAACGTGAAGGTTGTTTGAGATTTCTTCAAAGATTTAAGGGCCGAGTTGCTGCAATGATACTGGATTGTCTCTGAAAAGAGCAGCTGGCTGGGCACAAATGGATTTTGCCAGATGCAATAATAATAATGATCAGCTGTCATCTAACAGAGAGAACTTCCCATCATATCTGGGATCTTGCATGCAAAAGATGCAGCCTGGTTTCTCTCTCTCAACACCTTAGGGTGCTTCCAGACGACCTGTTTCTTGAGCGTTCATCCTGTTTTGTTTGCTGGGAGATTAGCAACTTAAGAAGTATTCATTCCAATTTGTTTGTGGAAAGGTTAGGTGGTGATGCATCAAAGCAGGTGCTATCTCACACTTTCAGCTACATTTCTCCATCACTTAACTCAAAAAATGCCTCATCTATTGGAGAAGGGGTCTTGTTGAGTGAAACTTCCAAATCAACTCTGATTGCGCAGCCTGAATTTGCTGGTATGTCATTGAATCAACCCCAAAATGGCAGTTATCTAGAAGAACACTTAGTTAAAATTGGAAAGTGCTACCATGGGCCAATCCCAGCCCACGGGGATTGATGGTCATGTTCAATGACATGAATTGCTGCCATGTAGTAGTAGTAATAGTAGTTGTTGTTTAGTCATTTAGTCGTGTCCAACTCTTCGTGACCCCATGGACCAGAACACGCCAGGCACTTCTGTCTTCCACTGCCTCCCGCAGTTTGGTCAAACTCATGCTGGTAGCTTCAAGAACACTGTCCAACCATCTCGTCCTCTGTCATCCCCTTCTCCTTTTCCCAACATCAGGGTCTTTTCCAGGGATCAGCATAGAATACTATTAGCTTTTTTTTTTTTTTAGTATTCTAGCAGCCTAGAATACTATTAGCTCCCCCTCCCCTGGTGCATTACACTGTTGACTCACATTAAGCTTGTGGTCTGCTAAGACCCTTAGATCCTTTTCACATGTACTGCTGGTAAGCCAAGTGTCCCCCATCCTATATTTGTGCGTCTTGTTCTTCCTGCCTAAGTGTAGAACCTTACATTTGTCCCTGCTTAAATTCATTTTGTTAGTTCGCAGGGGGTTGAGCTAGATCAGTGTTTTTCAACCTTTTTTGGGCAGAGGCACACTTGTTTCATGAAAAAAATCATGAGGCACACCACCATTAGAAAATGTTAAAAAAATTAACTCTGTGCCTATATTGACTATATATAAAGTAATTCTCTTGAATAGGAATCAAATATACACAAAGAAAGTATTTTATAATTACTTTATTGTGAAATAGTAAGTAAACAGAAATATGAAAAATTATAAAATACTTTATTTTTAAATCTTCCAAATTTTTCAATTTTTCCCACGGCACACCAGGCAACATCTCGCAGCACACTAGTGTGCCGCGGAACAGTGGTTGAAAAACACTGAGCTAGATAACCTATGGCATCACTTCCAACCCTACAGTTCTATAATAGTGGTCTTCACATGGATTCTAGTGGCCCTTGTAAACCAGTCAGCAGATTAAGCCCAGGGGGACCAGTGACTCTTTGGCAACTCCTTAACTTTGCACTGAATTTGCAAGAAATGAAATCGAGTCCCTTGTATGCCAGATCAATCCAGGCCATTTTCATGAAGTGCAATCACAGATACACTGACAACTACACTTTAACAATGGGGGGGTGGGGGGGAACCAGGGGCAAGTGCTTTTTCATGTTCACCAATAAACAATCCTTGCAGCCTAAACTCACTTATATAACTACTATGAGTCATCCCCGCAATTGTAGCCTTTCAGTGTTTCAAAGCACACCAGCCACCTAGACCGTCTGGGACTTGTATAATTCTCTCCCCAGAGCGGCATCAGTTTAAAGAGCACCATCCTCTCTTCGCAGAGCCAATCTTTCCTCCCGTAATTAGGAAAAATGGCACCAAATAAAAGTGTTGAACGAGTAGCTAGTCCTTGGGGGATTGACTCTGAGCATCTTACAAGCTGTAAGGCAGGGAGAAGGAATTTCAGGCCCAGATTCCAAATGTGGCCCTCAGGCTTCTCCATCTGGCCCTCAGGATTCTCTCCAGGCCACACACCCTCTTGAGCTGCACCACTCATCAGTCCAGCTCTGCGCCTTCCTTTGCTGATATTTGTTGCTTGTCTGGAGGACAGAGATAAATGTATGAGTATGGGAAAAAAACAAAACCTCTCCTAGTGTACACAGGTAAAAATCTTATTTATTGCTGTCCCTGCTTTTGCCCCCGATGCTGTCCATCACTGGCAATTGGCCCCCAAATGTTTCCCAGGAGGAAATGTGGCCCTCAAGCTGGTCGCTCCTTGTGCTGTACTGAAATAAGTGCATCTTTTGCCTTATAATGAATCTTTGCAGCCAACTGGGTACGCAACCAACAAGACATCCATCCCTAGGGGTGTCAATATATGCTTATTTGGCAAATGTCCAAGAATGTGCTGCACAGAGTTCTACCAGTCAGTGTTATTAGATCCCTTACATTCTCAGCAGAGTTTTGGTTCCAAGAGATATTGGAGTAGCTCAAGTCTACCATGACTACCATATCTGGAAGAAATCATCCAAGTCTTCAGTCTGCCTTGAAATCTATAGCAGACACCTATAGTAAGGTCAGGGTTGTTTCTTTTTTTCTACAATTTTTACTCATATGCTCACAATCTGCCTTCCATGCACCAGGGCATGGATCTCTTCACAAGTGTACACATCCCTTACATATAGTGTTACTCCTCCTCCCTTCCTGTTTGGTTTATTCCTTTTGGGCAGGTTATACCCCTCAATTCCTCCATTTCATTCATGAGACTCATCCCGCCAGTTTTCAGTAAAAGGTAACAGTAAAGGACCCCTGGATGGTCAAATCCAGTCAAAGGTGACTATGGGGTTGTGGTGTTCATCTTGCTTCAGGTCGAGGGAGCCAGCATTTGTCCACAGACAGTTTTCTGGGTCATGTGACCAGCATGACTAAACTGCTTCTGGCATGAGAGGACACCGTGACGGAAACCAGAATGCACAGAAATGCTGTTTACCTTCCCGCCGCAGCGGTACCTATTTATCTACTTGCACTGTTGTGCTTTTGAACTGCTAGGTTGGCAGGAGCTGGGGCAGAGCAGTGGGAGCTCATACAGTATTTGCCATCCTGTTTTAAGAACTCAGATTCATCTTGCTTGTTTCCCATACTCTGTCAACCAATAACAGCACCCTGGAGAATTTACAACAGAGGGAATGTCATCTGGAAATGAAAGCAGGAAGGGAATGCAGCTTGAGTGGCAGATTCCTCTTCTTGGATGAGGGTTATTTAATGTGAAATAAACACTCAATCTTCTTTTTCCCTCCAGGGCCAGTAAGGATTCTTCCAGCAGTTCTCAGCATGTAGGCCAAAGCAATGAATCAGGACCAGTCTGGAAGATTAAGAAACTTAATAAAACCTAGTTTCCCCCTTCTGCTGCTGGTACAAGTAGGTGGGTGGTAGATTATTGTCCCAAACAGGGTAAAAACATTAGAAGAGTTATGCTGGATGAGATCAAAACATACAAATAAAAACAGTGTGATGCAACAGCAAAAACCTAATGCTTTTCTAGGCTGCATTACCAGAGGTGTCCCGATCAAGGGAAGTAATAGTACCACCATTTTATTAGGGTTCTCTCACACTTTGGAGGAAAAGGGGAGAATGACTGGGACACATTTGAGCAAGGTCAATTTGCGTTCAGAGTTAGAAATGTCAGAAGCAGCATTTTGACTTGTGTAGCCACTTCTGACTCTTAGTTATCTCACAGAATCATAGAATTGTAGCATTGGAAGGGACCATGAGAGTAAAAATATTTTGCCCAACCTGGGGCTCGAACCCAGGACCCCAAGGTTAAGAATCTCCTGCCCCACCAACTGAACTATCCCAGCTGAACTGCCGTTGTGAGTGAGATGCAGAGAGAACCCTGGAAGGATTGCCGGCGATGAGCAACAGCCTCCCTCTGCCCCCAGATGCTAGGACAGATGGAGAAATCCTGCTGCCCAAAACTCAGTGGAAAAGACCACGCAGAGAACCTCTGAAGGCAAATCTCCACATCTGTCAACCTGGCCTGGTGTTCTTCAGGCCTGCGTCTTCCCCTGAAGAAAAGTCCTTTGGCCTCTAAATCTTTCAACAGCGGCTTCAGCTCCGGAGCTCGTCTCCCTCGCGAGCTTTTGTACCTGTGCTTCAGAGATAGGAAGCCATTAATCCTCCAGCTAATCCGTGTTGTTGGCACTTCAGCCAGCCAGCCCTGCAAAGATAGCTGGGCCTTATGGAATTTCATTCTTTTTTTTAGAGAGAGAAGATGTGATTAAGGTGGAATGCATCTTTGCAGGCAGCGAAAGCCAAGCGGCTGTCTCTCCTGTGCCCATGATGTGTAGAAGTATAGGAAGCTACATTATGATGAATAAACCTCTTGATCCATCTAGCTCAGTATTTTATACACCAACCAGAAGAGGCTCTCCAGAGTTTCAGTTCCAACCCTACCTGGAGATGCTGGAGGATGGAACCTGGACCTTTTGCATGCAAGAGCTGCGTCCCTTTATTTCACTTCTTACTGTTGCCATCTGCCTGTCTCCGGAGACAATGCAGTGCGCCTCTGGGAGTGAAGTCAAAGCACTGTGTTAGCAGCACTGAAGTCACCTCCTTGGGCACAAACCTGGCTGGGCAGAGTGTTTGGAGGTTCTGGGCTGCCCTGGACAAGATAAAGGACCCCTGGGCAGTTAAGTACAATCAAAGGTGACTATGGGGTTGTGGCACTCATCTTGCTTTCAGGCCAAGGGAGCCGGCGTTTGTCCACAGACAGCTTTCTGGATCACTTGGCCAGCATGACCAAGCTGCTTCTGGCGCAATGGAACATCGTGACGGAAACCAGAGTGCACAGAAATGCCATTTACCTTCCCGCTACAGTGGTGCCGATTTATCTACTTGCGCTGGTGTGCTTTCAAACTGCTAGGCTGGCAGGAGCTGGGACAGAGCAACGGGAGCTCCCCCCATCACGGGGATTTGAACCGCCAACCTTCTGATCGGCAAGCCCAAGAGGCTCGGTGGTTTAGACCACAGCACCACCCGCATCCCCAGGACAAGACCCTCCTCTCAGCTATGCAAGTGTGATCTTAAGGAAAACAGAGCAACACGTTTGGCACCAGGAGTTGACTTCACTCCAAATTTGGGTAGAGTTTACTCCTCCTCCTCCTCCAACAACAACAACAACAACAATTTATATGCTGCCCATCTGACTGGGTTGCCTCAGTCACTCTGATTAAACACATTAAACACAGTAAAACATTGAACATTAAAAACTTCCTGATATTTCTTTTCCTGAACATTTACCAGAAGGCAGTGGAAGTTTAGGAGCAGAGTTTTCCTTCTCCGATATGGGCTACCTTCCCAAGTTGACAAACCTCACCTGCCCCTCACTTCCCTCTTCAGCACGTTCAGAAACTGCCTTCCTGACTTTTGGACCCACTATTGGTCCGCTGAATTCTCCAGAGCCCGTCTTCGCATGCAGTGGAAGTTCCTAACTCACAGAGACCCAGTGGCAACCCTGACCTGGTTTAGCTCACTAGTTGAAGCTTCTAGAAGCCACAGATGAGAGATGAGTGCAGGTAGACTTCTTCATATTACTTCTTCATTTCATTTCTTCAGATCGTTCATGCTCCACCTTATTTAAAAGGGCATCAAGGAGTTTAAGAACAAGCAGCCTCGTCAGAAAAATACAAACAGTATCAAAAGCAGCTGAGAAGTCTAGGAAACATGACACTCCCTGTCTATCTTCAGGACAAAGGCAGTTTCAGTCACAAAACCAGGTCTGACCCCCAATTGAAATGGATCTAGAAAATCAGTTTTTTCAAAGGGTGGGTTTGGACATTATTGTTGTTGGCGCTTAACATCTGAGTTTTCTGATATTAATGACTGATCGTGACTTCTTTTTGAGACCACATGTTGACTTTGGCAGCAAAGCATAAGAACAAAAGTGGATCCAGACCAGTGTCTTCTTTTCCACAGTGGCCAACCTGATTTCTCTGCAAAGCTGACCAAGAGGACAAGAGCACAACCAGTTGCCCCATGAAGTGGTGTTCAGCTGCATACTGCACATAGCCCCCTTGGCATTGACCCATGACAGAGACTTCTTGGTGGTAGCTCCCTATCTCTGAAATGCCCCTCCTGGTGAGGTACTGTACATCTGTATTCCTCATTAATAACATTCAGAAGCAACATAGAAACATTTGTGCTTTTCCAAGCGCTTGATGACTGAAAAATACAGTTCCTGGCAACCGTGAAATTATGTGATTGGTTTTTTATTGTTCTTAGATGTTCTTAATTTGTTTTTTTAAAACTATTTTAAATATGGTTTTCTTTTCTTTTTAATTGCATTGTCTTAAATGTTTGGTGTTTGCAACCTTTTGCTCCTTTGGCAGGAAGGGTGGGCTTTAGATTAAATAAAATAATAATAATTCCGCCCAAATTAAAATTAAATTAAATTTAAATTGCGGAAGGTGGTAGAGCAGGTTCAGCCCCCCGCAACTGTCTATATAGCCACCAGCTTTAATTATGCTTATATAGATCAATAACATATACTGGCTGCATTGTAATAAACTTTTGCCAGCACTAGAGGGTAGCATGTACTGTGAGAAGAAGGGGAAAAACCAGCCCCCCCCCCAATAAGTTCCAAGTGCAGTTCAGGGGAAAACATTGTAAGCATCGAGATCAATGCTGGTTTTCACAAACTGCAGTGTACAGACAGCAGCATGGGCTTACCTGTCTCGCACACATCATCTCAGCTCTGTTCTCTGTGAGATGGAATCTGTTGCCAGCCCTACCATGAGGTGACCAGCTCAGGCAAGTGGTTTTTGGTGTTATGAAAAATAAATAAATCCCAAATCTCTAACAATAATAATTTTCAGCACATTAAAACAGACAGATTTGTTCTAATTGCTTGTGTTTTGTTTTTTACTTCCAGGGAAAGCTGCTCATAGTATTTCCTGCATCAAAATAACTTGTCCAGCCTTTGGGTGCTCTGCATCTCGACCAGATGAGATGGGGAGAATGGTCATTTGTTGTACCACTTCTAGGGGTGGGTGAATCAGTGTACAGTGGTACCTCGGGTTACAGACGCTTCAGATTACAGACTCCGCTAACCCAGAAATAGTAGAATCATAGAATCATAGAGTTGGAAGGGCCATCGAGTCCAACCCCCTGCCAAGCAGGAAACACCATCAGAGCACTCCTGACATATGGTTGTCAAGCCTCTGCTTAAAGACCTCCAAAGAAGGAGACTCCACCACACTCCTTGGCAGCAAATTCCACTGTCAAACAGCTCTTACTGTCAGGAAGTTCTTCCTAATGTTTAGGTGGAATCTTCTTTCTTGTACTTTGAATCCATTGCTCCGTGTCCACTTCTCTGGAGCAGCAGAAAACAACCTTTCTCCCTCCTCTATGTGACATCCTTTTATATATTTGAACATGGCTATCATATCACCCCTTAACCTCCTCTTCTCCAGGCTAAACATGCCCAGCTCCCTTAGCCGTTCCTCATAAGGCATCGTTTCCAGGCCTTTGACCATTTTGGTTGCCCTCCTCTGGACACGTTCCAGTTTGTCAGTGTCCTTCTTGAACTGTGGTGCCCAGAACTGGACACAGTACTCCAGGTGAGGTCTGACCAGAGCAGAATACAGTGGCACTATTACTTCCCTTGATCTTGATGCTATACTCCTATTGATGCAGCCCAGAATTGCATTGGCTTTTCTGTACCTCGGGTTAAGAACTTTGCTTCAGGATGAGAACAGAAATTGTGTGGCAGTGGTGCGGCGGCAGCAGGAGGCCCCATTAGCTAAAGTGGTACCTCGGGTTAAGAGCATTTTCAGGTTAAGAACGGATCTCCAGAACTAATTAAGTTCTTAAGCCGAGGTACCGCTTTACAGCGGTACCTCAATTTAAGAACAGTCCTGTTTACAAATGATTCAGTTTACGAAGTAGTGTCCCAGTGTGCGAACTTTACCTCGGCCTAAGAACGGAATCCGAACGATGGAAGGGCACCAGTGGCAGGAGGCCTCATTAGGGAAAGTGCGCCTCAGTTTGAGAAAGGTTTTGGTTTAAGAATGGACTTCAGGAATGGATTAAGTTCGTAAACCGAGGTACCATTGTATGTTCATTTCTCTGATTTTTGTTTTTCTGGTCAAGTTCAGCTGTCCACATTTCCACATCAGTTTGCATTGAAAAGAAATCTCCCATTTGGGGGGGACAACGACTGTCAGCATTTTAGTACGTATTTCTTATAGAATCAGAACTGTGGAGTTGGAAGAGATCTCAGGGGTCATCAAATCACAAAGCAATTTGTTTGCAATTTTCGCCACTCTACATACTTTTGCAAGCAGGTTCCCTTCGTAGCATGCATTTCTGTATGTTCTTTTCACTAATGCAAGCATCTATAATCCCCCCAGCTCCATCCCAGTGTGGTGTAGTGGTTAAGAGAGGTGGACTCGTAATCTGGTGAACCAGGTTCGATTCCCTTCTCCTCCACATGTAACTGCTGGGTGATCTTGGGAAAGTCACACTTCTGTGAAGTCTCTCAGCCTCACTCACCTCACAGAGTGTTTGTTGTGGGGGAGGAAGGGAAAGGAGAATGTTAGCCATTTTCACAATACAGTGGTACCTTGAGTTAAGAACTTAATTCGCTCTGGAGGTCCGTTCTTAACCTGAAACTGTTCTTAACCTGAGGTGCCACTTTAGCTAATGGGGCCTCCTGCTGCCACCGCACCACTGCCACGCGATTTCTGTTCTCATCCTGAAGCAAAGTTCTTAACCCGAGGTACTATTTCTGGGTTAGTGGAGTCCGTAACCTGAAGCATCTGTAACCCGAGGTACCACTGTACAATTAAAAGAACAAACTAATGTATGAGAAATAAAGGGGGGAGAGAAATTAAATAAAGAAGAAACAGAAACAGAAATTACAAAATCCTCTCTCACCACTATATCAATTTTCATCCCTTACTGATGAAAGTGTGTCTTCCCACCTCCCACCTGGGCTCATCCCTCTCTTGTCACAGTCTCTCAGCCTGTGAGTTCTCCTCTTAGCTGCCTCTCACAAGTGGTCTTCAAACTGTGCTTGCTTTTCATCTGTATACAGTAACTGTTCTTCCTCTTGTTATATTGGTTCAAGTCCTACCCTCCAGAGCACATAGGACCCAACCCCTAGGGACTGAGGGGTCTTTGTCCCCTGCCCCCATATAGTATTTGAGGGAGTTGGGCCCCACCAATGTTAAAGGACATTGCCATTCAAATGATGCACATACACTGGGTCATGTGATCAATTATGCAGGGATGGGCTTACCTGCCCTCCCCCCAATATTTTATTCAAGTTGGCACACCTGCTGGAAAAGGAGGGTAGGACTTGAATAGACAGTCCTCTAGGGACACAGGTGGTGCTGTGGTCTAAACCACCGAGACTCTTGGACTTGCTGATTGGAAGGTCGGCGGTTCGAATCCCCACAACAGGGTGAGCTCCAGTTGCTCTGTCCCAGCTTCTGCCAACCTGACGGTTTGAAAGCATACCAGTGCAAGTAGATAAATAGGTACCTCTGCAGCGGGAAGGTAAACTGTGTTTCCGTGCGCTCTAGCTGCCCAGAGTGGCTGGGGAAACCCAGCCAGATGGGCAGGGTATAAATAATATATTATTATTATTATAGCTTCCGTCACGGTGTTCTGTTGCCCCAGAAGTGGTTTAGTCTTGCTGGCCACATAACTCGGAAAGCTGTCTGCGGACAAATGCCGGCTCACTCAGCCTGAAGCGGGACGAGCGCTGCAACCCCATAGTCGCCTTTGACTGGACTTAACTGTCCAGGGGTCCTTTACCTTTCACCTTTAGACAGTCCTCTATTCAGATAGCTTGCTCCACCTTCCATGTGACAACCCTGCAGATATTTTAAGACGTATTGCTACTGTTTCTTTCTTTTTAAGCAAAGACTCTATATGTCAAGCAAAAGAAATGGCTTGCCACAGGGGCTGCTAATGCTTGCTGCAAATGGCTGCTGGCTACGATGACTATGTTCTCCTTCCATTGTTGGAAACAACATACCTCTCCTAGGAATCAGAAATGGGAAAAGCGGTGCTGCATTCAGGCTTCCCATAGAAGCATCTGATTGGCCATCTGGTGTGCTCTTCTTACGCTACTGAAGATTAAACTTCCCAGGTCTATTGGCCAGCTGAGTCATTTCTCCCCCTTTCTTGGATAACGTTTTCTCTCGCTTCATACAGTTTCTGAACAAATCCTTAAATGGGTTGTTCTTTTCACCTCCTAGAAGAGGCTGCCAGGCTAACTCACTGCCCACACTCCCTACCGAGCTTTAAAATGTGGCCGAGAGACTGCATCCACTTTGTATTCTAGCAGTTGCTGCGTAATTCTATTGCAATACTACCTTTCATTTTATTTTATTTTTCTTTTAAAGACCTTATTATTTCCAGGACTTTATGCCTGCAAGCCAATGGCTCAAGACCATGCCCAACAAGCAGAACCCCATGCCAATAATATGCAAATAAAACTGTTAACATAAAACACCACAGTCAGTGTAAAGTAGTCACGGTGGTACATGTGGGGACTGGATAAGCTTGGCTGCAAAGGAAATCGGGCGGAAAGCATTGCTATCCTTAATAGTAGGTACCACTAGGCAGAGCATAGGAAGGTGCTTTATACTGAATCAGACCACTGGTCCCTCATTCATGCACCCCTAGACGATGCTGGGACTACAACTCCCATCATCCTTGACTCTTGGTCATGCTGGCTGGGGCAGGAGGGAGTTGGAGTCCAGTCACAACAACTTCTGAAGCAAAGCAGGTTCCCCATCACATCCCTGCCCTGCTCTGACTGGCAGTGGTTTTACAGGTTTTCAGACGAGAATTTACCATCCCTGAGTATTGAAACTGGGATCTTCTGAATGCAAAGCAGAGGCTCTGACACTGAGCTATGGCTTTTCCCCTCTGGCGGCAAAGAGGACCAAGCTAAACCAGAAAATATTTTGATTCAGTCTGTTTATATCACACTCCAAGGACTCAAGGAGCTACAAACTGTAGGTCTCAGTGGTGTAGCATGGGACAAGCTGTAGGGGGATTGCTCTGGGCACAAAACTGTTAGGGGCACAACATTTCAACATCCGGTGGTGCCTTATTACAGCTTCACACTTCTATCCCTGGACTCCACTGGAAACAGCTTCTCTGTGTGAACAAGGAAGTGACCTCTCCAGATAATGGAACAACTCTGCTTTTCTTATCTCTGTAGCTGTGATCTCCTGGGTTACGTGGATGCCATTAGGCCGTTGAGTGTACATGCATTTTCCTCCCTTCCCCACTCTCTGTGTGGGCACAGGTGCTGGCAACCCCCGCTATGGCACTGGTAGGTTTCCCACCCACTGCATCGTCACAGCAACACTTTGAAGTAGGTCAGGCTGAGAAATGGTGCCTGGCCCAAGATCAAAATTAGGCAGGACTGCATACAAAAATGTGCATGTTAGAATAAATTTGCGCAAACATGCTAATGAATTTCCATGAGGACTTTAAAAAAAGAAAGAAAAATGATGTGCAATATGGAGAACTGAATTGAAGGTGGGGAAAATAAGAAACTAAGAGAAACCAAAACTGATAGATTCGTCCATCCCAGAATTCCTTGAGCAAGCTATGCAAATTTAACAGAATTTTGAAACATGGTTGCGTTTGTAGTGCCAACATGTCTTCAAAACATTTTTGGGGAGTCCTTGGTAGGATGGGCTAAGTAAGGAAGGTAGGATGTAGAAGTGAATTGGAACGAGTCACCACAACTAAGCCTGTGAAGACCTTTGAAGCAGACGCTCTTAAGGCAGGGCTTCTGGTCTCCTCCATTAGCAACTTTGCTAAACCACTGAGTAAAGCAAATGGGATACAGAACACTTAACAAACTGGCCCAGGAGCCCTTTCTTTTCGGTATTCTTAGCAGTAAGCACTCGTGGCAGCACTTGTATTTTGAAGTGTTATGAATACCGGATTCCCCAAATGCATTGCAGTTTCAATATAGTCTTTGAGACTCCAGTTAACTTAGAGGCTTTTGATCTGTGTTAATCACAGCTCTTTGATGCACTTGGACCTTTGGGCTTTGCACTAGTCATTCACTTGCAGCTTACTTGAAAAAGTTGCGTTCCAACCTTTAGAGGAGGCATGGCGATTAGGGTGATTTATAGGCTGGTTTACCTGATCCAGGCAAGGATATGGCGACAGGGATCTCGCATCCTCTGTCAAGTGAGCCATTAATTCTAGCCCTGTAAAGATGTTTGGCTTAACTTTTCTGGTGGTCCCAAGTCTCCTATGCTATGCTCTCTTTCCTTAGATGGATGAAGTCAATTAAATAGCCCATTAAGGTTTCTTTTATAACTCCTCCACCCTCCCCATAACAGATTATCTTCTTGTATTTTCATCCTACGATAATCATATTAAAATTGCACGCAGAGTCATTTGTAGTTTGGAAGATCACCTTCTTCCCTGCTTCAGCATCAGTGTGATTTCTAGTGCACATAGATGTCAGGATGCTTGGGGGCAAGGGATGGCAGTGAGGTGTAAGATGACAGAGTGGAGTGTGCCACAGAGCCTGCCCTGAAGGTCTAACCTAGTTTGCTGCCTTCAGGGGCTGTGGAGGCAGTAGCGGTTAGAGGGGAGGGGCAACAGCACTCACCTGACCCCATGTCACCATCATCACTGAAGCTTACCAGGTGTCATGGACTGGCTGGATGCAGAGGAATGGTGGGAGGAACCAGCTGGGGAACCACCAAGGAAAGAAGACTCAGAGCCCGGGGATTGGTGGTGGGACAATCATGAGTGGTCATGAGAGAGAAGACTGGGAAGAGGAGGTATCAGAAGCTGAAGAGATAACAGGGCTAGGAGAGTTTGTCAGAGAGATCTAGAAGCAGAGTCCGGCTGAAGCAGGGGAGGAGAGAGGCCAAGAGGCAGAGATGAGTCAGGCTGGTGAAGCATCATGGGTGTCTTCCTCTCCTGCTGTGACAAGCTTCCCACGGTCTCCCTGAACCAGAAGAGGGATGAAAAGGGTGGAGAAGAGGTTAGC
The DNA here is from genome assembly GCF_964234715.1 of Podarcis melisellensis. Classification (NCBI taxonomy): domain Eukaryota; kingdom Metazoa; phylum Chordata; class Lepidosauria; order Squamata; family Lacertidae; genus Podarcis; species Podarcis melisellensis. The sequence continues at coordinate 8,481,658 of NC_138541.1, read as the reverse complement.
TTCATGCAGGTGCAGTCTCTGATTGCTTGGGGGGAAACCTGGAGAGAAAGAGACTTAGGCAGCTGTGGGGAGGTGGAGACTCTCAATCTCAGCAACTGATCCATTGGCAAGACCTAACAGGGATGAGCTGCTGTGCCCATTAGGCCTGTCAACCCACCAAGTCTGTGCAGATCATGTTCTTGCTAATAAAGATATAACTCCAACTTGCACAGCGTGATTTACTGTGGGCTCCTTCCTGACACCAGGAGGAGGAAAGGCAAGGTGGCTGGCACAGTGCAAACACATTGTGGGATTGGCTCCAGCAATGAGTTTGAACCACACCAACCTCACCACTTTCTTACCCTTCCGGTAAGCCACAGCAATGCCAAGACTGGTAAGTGCTGCTGCCCTACCATAGGTGACAACTCTCTGGGGCCCTGGGTGCCCGAGCAATCACAAAATTGCCCATGTAGGGGCTGGGCACCCAAAAAAATTCAGTGCCAGGGCCATGCATGCTGTATGGCACCCATGGCCCCAGGCACTCACGATCGTGGGGCCAAGCTGGCACTCCTGTGCCCTACCAACAGCTACTGAGTTGGGGATTCTGTCCTGTCCTGGATGATGGAAGAAAATACAACTGCCAGCTCAGTAGGAATTACAGGGATGGCGATGCTATCTTGCCCATTGTTTCAGGCAACAAACCTGTCTTCTCTCCAACTGTCCTTCTTTACCAAGGATTTAGTATAGTGGACGCTCAGGTTGTGAACGTGATCCGTGCGGGAGGCACGTTTGCAACCTGCAGCATCGCGTCTGTGCACGCATGGGTCACGATTTGGCACTTCTGCGCATGCACAAAGCACAATTTAGCACTTCTGTGAATGCGCGAGCACAAAAACCTGGAAGTAACCCATTCCGGTACTTCTGGGTTCAGCACGGTGCCCCAAAATGCACAGCCTGAAGCGTCTGTAACCTGAGGTATGACTGTATATGATTCCTATTTGCAGATACCTTACTCTTGTCCAGGCTCCCACTTTCAGACTCAGAACTCAAGCTCTAAAAACATTTAGACCACAATGCTGTGGTCCATTAATCCCCATTGAACTCAGTAGGGCTCCCTTCTGAGAAGACATTGTACTATTAGGCATTCTTGGTTAGGAGAACACACTGTCCATGTCTTTGCTGGAGTGTGTCCATAGCCCTGGGCTGCCATTGACCCTGTGTTTATTGACTGCAGGAGCAGCTAATCACTGCCAGGTCAACAATGAGTGGCCAACATGGCTAATGAAGGCTTTTCAAAAAGCGAGTCTCTGATCTTCAGAGCTCCAGGGCAGAACCATCATTAAGATTTCAAGAAGAATGAAGGTTCATCCTGTTTATTTGGACATTGCCGACAATGGGCTTGGCTTCAGTTATTTATTTCATGAACACTGAGACCTCAAAACTCTTTTTCAGTCTGGAGGATTTGGTGTGTGCTGTGCTTTTTTTCCTTAACAAAATGTTTAGGGGTACTCTCATTTGGACTCAAGAAAATCACCATTTTATAGTTCAAATCAGGAAAAATAAATACAGTAAATGGACAAAAGTACAAAGATTCACAAAACGTTTACGGGTATGCATACCCCTGCATCCCCTCAGAAAAAAAGCACACATATATTCAGTCTTCCACTGATGCTTTGCGCTGTTTATGTATCATTTATACTATATATATTTTTTATCACAGCTAGAAATGAAACTGTGGGAGCCCCACCCCCTTTCTCTTTGGAGAAATCCTTTCTGAGCAATGAAAAAGACCTCTGATTCTGTTCCTATAGAAACAGACTTTAATGAGCGTGAATTTAAACTGTGGGATAATCTTTGTCCACACGAAGGAAAGCTTGTTTTATTCCTTCCCACAGTTTCTCCCCTCCTTCGCCTTTGGCCCCTGAAATCCCTTTTGGGAAGAGAGAACCAAGAGCCTCTTAAAGAAAGGCAAATGATACATTGGAAGACGAATCACAATTAGCTCATGCTGACTCTCCCCAAGATGCCAGTCATCACCAAAAAGTAGGACTGGACAAATTGATCTGTTTCTTATCCTTCTCATTTTCTGACAGTAGGAGCTTTTTAACAGTGGAACAGACTCCCTTGGGAGGTTGTGTACTCCTTCATTGGAGGTTTTTAAGCAGAGGTTGAATGACCATCCTTCTTGGATGCTTTCGTTGAGATTCCTGCATAGCAGGGGTTTGGACTAGATCACCCTTGGGTCCCTTCCAAGTCTATGATTCTATGATTCACACATGCCTACCCGTAAGTCTGCTCTGTCCCATTTTTACATTTTCTTTTTTTAAAAAAATCACCATTTGAACATTCACATTTAAGTACTTATTTAAATATGAATCTCAAGTGTATTTTCTCTCAAAGTATGCATTTTAATCACATTTTGATCCATGCTTCTTTGGCCAATTACTCTGCCGGAAAATTCAGGAAATGCAAAATCGAATGAATAGCTTGAGACCCTGCCCCCTTGGGAAACTCACCCAAGCACACCTGCTGTAGACTGGAACTGGGTATGTGAAGTGCAGCTGAATGAGACACAACTGTAGGCAGCTAGAGGAAGTCACATCAACCTTGGTGCATGCCCACAAAAGCACCTAGAATAAGAGACTAGGGTGATGTCAGCAGGTTCCAGGGACCCTCTTTGTTCTGCGATTTTGGGACTGAGTTTTGAGTTTGCTTTTGTGCTGAGTGAGAGCCAGTAGGCTGAGAGCTGATGTGTGGAGAGATATATCAGAAGAAGAAAGGATTGATATCATTATGTATTTACAGTCGATGCTCAGGTTGAGAACATGATCCGTGCGGGATGCACGTTCACAACCCGCAGCATTCGCAACCTGCGTCTGCGTGTCTGTGCACGCGCGAGTTGCGATTCGGTGCTTCTGCGCATGTGCGTCTGCCGAAACCCGGATATAAGCCGTTCTGGTACTTCCAGAAGCCAGTATGGTGTAGTAGTTAAGAGCGGGAGTCTCGTAATCTGGGGAACCGGGTTCGCGTCTCCGCTCCTCCACATGCAGCTGCTGGGTGACCTTGGGCCAGTCACACTTCTCTGAAGTCTCTCAGCCTCACTCACCTCACAGAGTGTTTGTTGTGGGGGAGGAAGGAAAAGGAGAATGTTAGCCACTTTGAGACTCCTTAAAGGGAGTGAAAGGCGGGATATCAAATCTAAACTATTACTCTTCTTCTTCTTCTTCTTCTTCTTCTTCTTCTTCTTCTTCTTCTTCTTCTTCTTCTTCTTCTTCCAGGTTTCAGCGGTCCATAACCCAAAAAAATGCAACCTGAAGCAGGTGTAACCAGAGGTATGAATGTATTAGCAGTTTGTATCAATCAATCAATCAATCAATCAATCAATGAATCAATCAATCAATCAATCAATCAATTTATTTTTAAAAAATAGTGGTTGTTTTTCTTTTCTGTGCATTGTTTGGCGCTATTTTAGTACAGAAATGTGTTCCCTAAACTTTGCCCTGAATCAATATGACCTTCAGCATACTGATAGAAAATCTTCAGCAATGATGCCATACTGTGGAACCTTGACTTACGTACGGCTCTGCTTATGTATGATTCCAGTTATGACCTTTAGTAGTTGCTTCGACTTATGAACAGAGGCCTTGCCAGCAGCCCGGAGCTCACCCGGCCAGCTGCAGAGCAGCGCTGGGGCTTCTGCCACCAGGGAGAGAGCTCCCATCCCACCCCCAAAGCTGTGGAAGAGGTGCCGCCTGCAAGAGGCACAGCAGGGCACACTGCAACCCCAAACCCCACCAAGGAACTAACCTGAGGAAGTCCAGAGAAGAACCTGGCCTGGCAAGAAAAAAAGTGACCCTGGCCAAAGTGAATCAGCTCTTTACTGACCCTTGTCCCCACACCCAGCTTGTAGCCAGGTAAGCCCACCCAACCTCAGTGCACGTAAGAAAAAATAATAATAATGTTTTTTCCCCATCTACAATACTGTCTTATTTATTTTACAGTACAGTACATTGATTATTGTCTTCATTTTATGGATCTATGGTCTTGTTAGACAGTAAAATCCGTGTTAAATCACTGTTTTAGGGGATGTTTTCATCATCTAGAATGGAGCAATTCACTTTTCCATTACTTTCTATGGAAAAGTGCGCCTCTACTTATGTACATTTCTAGTTATGACTGGTTCTAAGTAGAGGTTCCATTGTATTGCCCTTGTTTGTTCTCAGAGACCTTCTCCTAAACCTCTGGGTTGTTATAATGCTAAACCCAGCAGTGAAGGGAACTAAATGTTGTTGCACTTCCAACACATTCCTCCCTCCATTTTATCCTCACAAACATCCCTGTGAGGTGGGTAAGACTAACTGGTCCAAGATTCATGAATGAGTGAGTGTTTGAACCCTGATTTTTCAGGTCCTGGTCCCAAATGCTAACCACTGCGCCAAACTTAAACTTACTGCAATACCATTCCAACTTTTACTAGTTATGCCGGTAAGAGATGCTCCTGCTGTTATTTTTTTGCTGTTCTTCCTTTGATTGCAGCACTAAAAAGGTTTTTTTTTTTAATGCTATTAATTGATGGCTTTAAACTCTGCTTGATGGTTTTAGCCTTACCGTTAGCCATGTTGTAAACTGTTACAACTGAAAGGGGGGCTATAAATACTAGTTTAATTAAAAACAAACAAACAGTTTTATTATCCACTTCTGAATGTGAGAATATATATATATATATATATATATATATATATATATATATATATGCATACACACACACCGTAATATCAAGTAAGACCGACATTCATTATAAAGTAGGATGCATTTCTTGAGATATTTCCTTTACAATTGAATTACAAAGGTTACTGTTGCTTTCTTTATAAAGTGTGCAAAATATCTAAACACAAGCCCTCTCTACAAGCTTACAGTCTAAAGGCTAACACAAATGGAAAGAAGAATCAAATCAGGAAATTGTCCATTTAAAAAAAAATCTGTGTCACAAACAAATAAAAAAGGGAAAGTACATATATCATCTCCAATTTTGATTCATGGAGTCTTTTTCACGGTTCATTTACATTTGGGGCTGATAATAAGGCAGGTGTAAAGGGGCAAATTTATTACAGTCATGGGTTGGGCTGAGACCAGGGGGCATAGCCATCTTTGAGCTCTCAGGTCGTATTTCTGGGAATCTGATATGGAACAGTGGATTTGCTGCTTGTCAACATACTTAACATACTCATGGTAGAGCCAGTGTGGTGTAGTGGTTAAGAGCGGTAGACTCGTAATCTGGTGAACCGGGTTCACGTCTCCGCTCCTCCACATGCAGCTGCTGGGTGACCTTGGGCCAGTCACACTTCTCTGAAGTCTCTCAGCCCCACTCACCTCACAGAGTGTTTGTTATAGGGGAGGAAGGGAAAAGGAGAATGTTAGCCACTTTGAGACTCCTTCGGGTAGTGATAAAGCGGGATATCAAATAAAATAAAAAAATGAGTGGAGAACCTGCAGCCCTCTAGATGTATTGGACTCCATCTCCCATAAGACTCAGCCAGCATGGCTTATGATTGGAGTGGGGTGGGAGCTGTGGTCCAATAACTTCTGGAGGACCACAACCACCTCATCTCTGCATTGAAAGAACCATAAGACTTGGAAGCAGGTCTCTAGGAACATCATAATGGGTTGTGTTTAGTTTGGTGAGGGTAAAGGTAATGGGACACAGGTGGCACTGTGGTCTAAGCCACAGAGTCACTTGGGCTTGCCGATCATAAGGACAGCAGTTTGACCTTGGGATGAGCTCCTGTTGCTTTGTTCCAGCTCCTGCCAACCTAGCAGTTCAAAAGTATACCAGCATGAGTAGATAAAAAGGTACTGCTGCAGTGGGAAGGTAAATGGTGTTTCTGTGTGCTCTGGCACTCATCACAGTGTTTTGTGCACCAGAAGAAGTTTAGTCATGCTGGCCACATGACCTGGAAAAGCTGTTTACAGACAAATGCTGGCTCCCTTGGACTGAAAGTGGAGATGAGTGCCACACCCCATAGTTGATGTCTACTGGACTTAGCCATCCAGGAGTCCTTTACCTTTAGTTTGGTGACTTGCTATTGAGTTAGGTAAAGGTAAAGGGACCCCTGACCATTAGGTCCAGTTGTGACCTACTCTGGGGTTGCAGTGCTCATCTTGCTTTATTGGCTGAGGGAGCCAGCATACAGCTTCTGGGTCATGTGGCCAGCATGACTAAGCCGCTTCTGGCAAACCAGAGCAGCACACGGAAGCACTGTTTACCTTCCCGCCGGAGTAGTACCTATTTATCTACTTGCACTTTGACGTGCTTCCAAACTGCTAGGTTGGCAGGAGCAGGGACTGAGCAACGGGAGCTCACCCCATTGCGGGGATTTGAACCGCTGACCTTCTGATCGGCAAGTCCTAGGCTCTGTGGTTTAACCCACAGCGCCACCCGTGTCCCTTTGCTATTAAGTTAGAAGAGTTATAACTGTAGTAGAAACACACGTGGGTTCACGGAAGAAAAACATTTTGGTAAACACCAGTAGTTGAAGTCATTTTGAGAAGAGCAGTCAAAGACCTGCATGATGTTACGTTGAAGCTTGTTTGTCCCATAATCCAGTCTCCTGTGGTATCACTGTTAAAGCAGTGAATATTACAGTCACGATCTCCATACCACCCTGAACCTCTTGGAGGAAAGTCAGGCTATAAATGAGAGGAAAAACCTTCAAGATGAATCCAGCAACTTCCAAAATCTAATACATTTGGTTCAGGCAGTACTTCCTTCTCTAGCAACACGACCTGAGCATTGCTTCCCTCCGCTGGAGGTGGAAAGAGAGACTCTTAGCTGTTGCTCGATACGGGAAGAACAATTCCCTGCAGCAGGTGAGAAGTGGCAATCAGAGCCAAGAGGTATGAAAAGTGAAGTGCCCTTCCAGAGCTCTGAGCCTGGGGAACTGCAGTCTTAAGTGGTGGCGACAACACTCCTTGGTGTGAGCTAAATCAAATGTGATAAAAGCCTTAATGACACAAAACAGGAGTTGGCTGCAGAGGCAGGCAAAGTCAGGCCTCATAAGGTCACACACCTCCCATTGAATTATCCGACTGGACACCCCACCCCAATCTTTGATGTCCATTTGTAACTGGGAATGGAAGTTGTGGGTCCTTCTTGTTTCCAAGTGTTCTCATGGGGAGTGAGAGTGTCAGGAGCTCGTCCTACATTCGAGTAGGACCCTGGCAGAGACACATGCCTGACTGGCATGTTCTCTCGCTTCTGGTCGTTCATTTGGGAGCTTCAAAAGCTTTCTTCTGCCTGAACATCACAGCGACTGATGCCAACAGACACCGGCACACTTTGGGATCCACAGAGTCTTCGCAGTTGCATAACAGACCTCAGCAACTCAGCATTTTGGCTAATCTACTTTATTTACATATACAGTAAACACACACGTGGAGCACTGCAACATGGCTCCGTCTCTTTATAGCATCAAACAGCAAAGAGAAAAAGAACAAAGGACAATAGTCCCACTTCACGGAACACAAACATCCTGTCTCCATCACTTCCCACTCTGTGGAGTCAAAACATTTACCATCATGTGAAAGACAAAAATCCCATGACTGCAATCATGGAGCAGGAATTCTAACAGAGAGACCCTGTATGTTTCATTTCAATGGAGAGCAGGGGAGAGATGCTGTGCTGCTTTGCACAACTGGCAAAGCAGAGGTGAGGTGCTCTTTTGCTAAGGAACTAAACCCCAGAGGGTTAGCCATGAAACCTAGGAACCACAAAGTCAACAAAGGTTCCCAAATTATCTTGCAGTCCAAGACAGGGATGGGGAACCGATGGCCCATGAACTACTTAAGCCTTCCATGGGTCTCATGAGGTCATTTCTCCAAAGCCATGCCCACCTGCCCCACACTAACCCCCTGTTTATTAGTGTCCAGGTCACTGTCTTAATTTTGGATCATAACAGAAACAGGCTAGGATTCAAGCAAAATTTGGGGGCTTAGGCAGCATTAACACAATTTTATATTAATTAAATGTTTGCATATCAAAACTGGATATAGATATCATATTGCTATGCTCAACAAATATTTGGAGCCTATTTTCAAACCCAGAGGACATTTGAGGAATATTCACCATCAAACTTTGCAAAGAATAATTTTGAGGTTTGGGAGGTAAGCGAAATGGTCCAACATACACACACAATCACCAACCATCTAAAGATTGCTTCACCCTGTATATAACCAACCACCTGCAGAGGAGGACCTCCTGCAGATACCATCTGATAGGAGGTCCATTCTGTATGATGAAGCTTTTAGCGTGGTGGAACCAATCCTTTGGAATCCCCTCCAGATGGGCACCATCGCTATCTATTGCCTTTTTGGTACCCATTGAAGAACTTTCTCAACAAGCCTTGTAATTAGAAGGTTGGTTTCTGTCTTGGATTTGAAATGGCTTTATTAATTTTTATATATGATTTTGGGGGGTGTTATGTTTTACTGCATATGCTTTTATTGTCCTCATTCTTAGTTGTGAAATCATATTGAAATGATTCAAATGGAATACTTTATAAATGGAAACAAATAAATAAACCTTAATGAAATCTGTTCATTCCTAATGAGATGACTAACCCCCCCCAAAAAAACAAATAAAAAGATGCCAAAAATGGCTGCTGATTGGGCAGAGATCAGAACTTGAACAAAGTAGGGAAGGCAGGATTGAACATCAGGGGACATTCTGACCTGCCTTGAAAGCCCTGCTCTCTCTCCTCCGCTCCTCTGGGGAATAAAACCCTAGCTGTTCATTGAAAGTGACTTCATCTAGGCAAAGGAGGGAGGGAGGAAAGTGCTGAAGACCAAAAAGGTAAGACTTCTATTGGGTTTGCTCCTTTGATATTTATAAATAGTTATCCTTAAGTTTTGAAGATGAAAGTGTATTGTCATGGGGTGGGTGGTTAAGGTCCTGTCCTAGTTCACTACCCAGCAATTAGATAACAAAGAACAATGGCGAGCTTCCAGCATAGAAGGTGGGATGGATATTATTATCATCTGACACTCCCCAGACTACCTGTTCTGTTCCTCTCGTTGCCTTTCTTTTAAAGGAAGATATACTGAGTCAGACCATTGGTCCATTCAGCTCAGTACAGTCGTGCCTCAGAAGCTGAACAGAATCTGTTCCGGAAGTCCATTCAACTTCCAAAATGTTCAGGAACCAAGGCACGGCTTCCGATTGGCTGCAGGAGTTTCCTGCAGCCAATCGGAAGCTGCAGAAGTCATAACGGACGTTCAGGTTCCAAAGAATGGTCGCAAACTGGACCACTCACTTCTGGGTTTGTGGAGTTCGGGTTCCAAAACATTCGTCTCGCAAGGCATTCGACTTCTGAGGTATCACTGTAGTGTAGAGTTGGAAAAGGTTCAGAAATGGTTACTAACTTATCAAGGAAATGGAACGACTTGCCAAGAGGAAAGGTTGCAACATTTCGGAGTTTTGAGAAAAGGCCAGTAAGAGGGGGACATGACAGAATTGTATGAAATTTTGGGTGGCTTGGAGAAAGTGGATAGGAAAAAAGTTTTTTGTCCTCCCTCATAACATTAGAACTCATGGACATTCAATGAAATGGAGTGTTGGAATATTCCGGAAAGGTGAAGGACTTCTTTTTACAGTGCATAGTTAATCTATGGTACTCGCTCCCACAGGAGGCAGGAACAACCACCAACCAAGAGGGCTTCCAGAGAGGATTAGACAAATTCACAGAGGAGAAGGATATCAATGGCAAATAGCCAGGATGGCTCTGCTCTGACTCCACAGTTGGAGGCAGCAAAGCTTCTGAATAACAGTTGCTGGAAACCGCAGGCAAGCAAAGTGCTCTCGTGTTCGAATCCTGCTTGCAGGTTTCCCACGAGCATCTGGTTGGTGGTGCCTGGAACCCCTGCTTTGGGCAGTGAGATGTGCTTTGGGCAGCATGGTGTGGTGGTTAAGAGCGGTGGACTCGTAATCTGGTGAACCGGGTTCGCTTCCCCGCTCCTCCACATGCAGCTGCTGGGTGACCTTGGGCCAGTCACACTTCTGAAGTCTCTCCGCCCCACTCACCTCACAGAGTGTTTGTTGTGGGGGAGGAAGGGAAAGGAGATTGTTAGCTGCTTTGAGGCTCCTTAGGGTAGTGATAAAGCGGAATATAAAATCCAAACTCTTCTACTGATGTAACTAGTAAATCAGGAGTCAGCAAACTTTTTGGGAGGGGGCTGGTTCACCATCCCCCAGTCCTTTTGGAGGGCTGGACCATGTGCACATGTGCACATGGTGGAGGGGGCTTCTCTCTCCTCTTCCTATCTCCCCTAGCCCTCCCCTCCCCCTGCCTACCTTCCCTGCCTCTCTGCTTGCGGTTGGGAGCCGGCGGTGCTGGCAATCGCGCCGATCCAAGTGGCGACTCCAGAACTGTCCACGGGTGGATCCAGAGGGCAATTGGGCCTGATCTGGCCCGCGGACCTCAGTTTGCTGACCCCTGTAGAAAATCTTGCTAGGTAATCGATGTTCCAGTCCGAAAATCCAGTAGAGTCCAGATTCAGGTGAGTCACGGTAAGGTAAAGGTAAGGTAATGGTATGGGCCAGTCTTGACAGACTCTGGGGTTGTGCGCCCATCTCACTTAAGAGGCCAGGGGCCAGCGCTGTCCGGAGACACTTCTGGGTCACGTGGCCAGCGTGACATCGCTGCTCTGGCGAGCCAGAGCTGCACATGGAAACGCCGTTTACCTTCCCGCTAGTAAGCGGTCCCTATTTATCTACTTGCACCCGGGGGTTCTTTCGAACTGCTAGGTTGGCAGGCGCTGGGACCGAACGACGGGAGCGCGCCCCGCCGCGGGGATTCGAACCGCCGACCTTTCGATCGGCAAGCCCTAGGCGCTGAGGCTTTTACCCACAGCGCCACCCGCCTCCCTAGGTGAGTCACACTCATAAGCAAATATATCCTTCTGCTGGCTTCACTCTTCTGGGATTATTTTACAGAATTATGATTTGAATTCTTTCTCATAAGTCAGAGCAGACCCACTATAATGAATTAACATGACTTACTTGGGTGCCTTTATTTATTTGGGTCCCACTGGGTTGTCACCAACTAAGTTGTGCTAAGAGAAAACATACTGAAATTAATATCTGGGAAATGATATATAATATAATGAAATGGAAAGGAAGTTTAAAATTACATTCATAAAAACCCCAGAATCTTTCTCTTGGGAATTATAGGGACAGAATTACCTAAACTGTATAGAAATTTATGCATGTATGTGACTACAGTGGCAAGAATGTAACTTGCTCCCAAATGGAAAGAAGTAGAAGTCTCAGCAAAGGAAGAATGGATACAAAAACTTATGGAATATGCAGAAATGGCAGAATAAGAAATCAAGATAACAATTTTTAAAATAAAAGAATGGAAATGGTTTATTGAATACTTACAGATAAATTGTAAACCAATAAAAACATTGGCAGGATTATTTTAATAACCTGCAGTTTCATAAGAGTATATATTTAAAGAAGATGAATAAATGAGCAAATTAAGTTAATTTGGATATGCAGAAGATATTAAAAATAAATTTAAGGAACTGCAGAAGGAGGGGGAAGGAAGTCAAGTTTTGAAATGTCAAAATGATTGTAAAATTAGTGAAATGTATAAACTTGAAAAGTATAAATATTTTTTTTAAAATAGAAGAAGAAGAAGAAGAAGAAGAAGAAGAAGAAGAAGAAGAAGAAGAAGCAGCAGCAGCAGCAGCAGCAGCAGCAGCAGCAGCAGCAGACATACTGAAATTAATGGGACCAAGTTGGTCATTTCCATTGATTTCAGTGGAACTACTCTGAGTATGACGCGGGTGGCACTGTGGTCTAAACCACAGAGCCTAGGGCTTGCTGATCAGAAGGCTGGTGGTTCGAATCCCCGCGACGGGGTGAGTTCCCGTTGTTTGCTCCCAGCTCTTGCCCACCTAGCAGTTCGAAAGCACATCAAAGTGCAAGTAGATAAATAGGTACCGCTCCAGTGGGAAGGTAAACAGCTTTTCCATGCACTGCTCTGGTTCACCAGAAGTGGTTTAATCATGCTGGCCACATGACCCGGACGCTGTCTGCAGACAAACGCTGGCTCCCTCGGCCTATAGAGAGCACAACCCCAGAGTCATCCATGACTAGACCTAATGGTCAAGGGTACCTTTACCTTTACCATTACTCTGAGTATGACTAGCATTGGATACAGCTCTATCTGTGTCTGTCTGTCTAAAATGACTACAGTTTATCCCACCGCAAAATACCATGTTGCATCCTGAGGGGGAGAGAAGAAGCCTGGAAAACTGCCCACCATCTAACATCTAGTATTCTATCTGAACTGACTTCTCTCTCATCCACCCCCACCAAACCATTTTGCCCAGAAGACAGAAGCAGGGGAACCTCTGGCTCTCCAGATGTTGTCAGACTACAACTCCCAACAGTCTTGACTGTTGGCTTGCTGGCTGGGGATGATGGGAGCTGTAGTTCCACAATTTCTGGAGGGCCAAAGGTGTCTCACCCTTGACTGAGGGGGACAGAGGTGTAGTTTTCAAACTTCCCCAGTCCTTATCTCAGCTGTTTTATTATATCATTTTAATTGGTGCTCCTTGTTTTAACATTTCTATGTCATATTTTTGGCACTTCTTTGCGAGGTGTGTCTGAAAAACAGCATATAAGCACATTTTTAAATAAGACTGATAATAAAGATGATGCTTCAGGTGATAATCATAACTGATAATCACAATAAATTAATTAAAGTGTATATCTCTGAATGCTGAGCCTAGAGACAGGCTACGTGAAACTTTTATCTAACTCGGCTGTCTAGGTCATTTATTGTAATTGAGGGCAATTCCACCCTTTAGATTGTTCATGAATGGAAAGTATGAAGTACCCCAAAATTCACAGCAATTACCAGGAATTAACTCAGTAAACTATGGCTGTAGTTGGGCTTTAAATTCAATTCCCTTGGATGGATATCTTAAGCAATAAATGAATGCCTGCCAAGCTGTAAATCCCTAAGGGGAGAAGCTGTTACAGATAGCCTATGGAAACAAACAGAGGCCAGCTATTCATAGGTGCAATTGAAAAGCATCCATCATCATTACTAGCATCATGCAGTTGCCTTAACTTTCTTTTCACATATTAATGGGAGAGGGAGAGAGAGCTGGTAGAAAGGTGTGCCTCTAAGCCAGGGGTCAGCAAACTTTTTCAGCAGGAGGCTGGTCCACTGTCCCTCAAACCTTGTGGGGGGCCAGACTATATTTTGAAAGAAAAAAAAATGAATGAATTCCTATGCCCCACAAATAACCCAGAGATCCAGAGATGCATTTTAAATAAAAGGACACATTCTACTCATGTAAAAACATGCTGATTCCCAGACCATCCGCGGGCCAGATTGAGAAGGCGATTGGGCTGGATCCAGCCCCAGGGCCTTAGTTTGTCTACCCATGCTCTAAGCTTTCTAACGCATGTCTAAGAAAGGACCACACCAACTATCTACACATCAAAATATGGGGAGAGTAAGCAGGGCTATTGAGAAGCTTGGTAAAAAAATTATTTGCTAAAAGAAAGAAAATCCTTTGCTTTCACATATTATGCCTGTTTCCTTCCCTGTGAGCCCAGCCAACAGGGCCGTCTTTAGCAGATGCAGCAGTGGGGTGCAGATATCTGCCCAGCACCCCCAAATTACCATGGATTGTGGGGAATGTGAAGCTGCACACTGTCAGCCATGGGTGGGGGGGACGGGGACGTTTGCAACTCTGCCCCATGCCTCTGTGGGAGAGCAATCCCCGCAGAGGCTTGGGAGGCAAGCTGCACGCCCACCAGTCATATTGTTGGCGGGGTGCAGGTTCTGTCCTAAGCCTCTGTGGGGATCGCTCTCCTCTTGTTATGTACTGAATTGAATAGGATCCAAACTGCAGCAGTCTGATTGATCCTAGAACAATAGGATCCAAAAGGCAGCAGTCTGATTGGTCCTAGAACAATAGGATTCAGAATGCAGCAGTCTGATTGGTCCTAGAACAATGCAGCAGTATGATTGGTTGGCAGGAACCACCCAATCATGCTCCAGATAGAAGTGAATCCACAACCTGATTGGCTTACAGTAGAATTCTGGAATTAGCCAATCATGTGCAGCCCATTGTGTAAATAATGTATATAAAGCAGATACTTTGAGGGGACTTTCATTCATTCCTCCTCACCACTATGAGCTGAATAAAGAGCATGAAATCACCTTGCGACTCGGAGTATATTTCACCTCTCATGGAGGCTTGGGAAGGAAGCTGAATGCCTGCCAGCCATATAGTTGGCGGGGAGCAGCTACCACCCTAAGCAAAGCTGTCAATGTTTCCCTTTTTTAAAGGGAAATTCCCTTATTCCAAATAGGATTCCTCGCAAGAAAAGGGAAAAGTTGACAGCTATGATCCTAAGCCTCTGTGGGGATCACTGGTTGGGATTTTTGGCTGCATGTCATTCTGTACAGCTTCACACGGAGTCAATTAAGCGTTGGCCGAAAGCCAAGATGACTGAGCAGAGAGGAGTTATCTGCTTGGAGATCTGAGACCTTGGATACAGCTCTACCATTGGTTGAGGTTTCACGCAGGCATGATGACTTATGACCTTACTGACTGGAGTGTGTGTTGGTTAGTGCGGTGTTCTGAGTTCTGAGAGTCATTTGGAGTTAAGATCCGTTTCTGTTCTTGTATATAGTAACTTGTAGCGTCTGCTGTAAATAATAAACACATCTCAGTAACCAAGTTACTAGTAGCAGTGTCTTGTTCCTGCTTTGTCCATCCTGCCTGCAACTGATTGCTTTCTGGAACTCTGCGTATGCTCTGCTAAGGTCTGGCTAAGGTCCTGCAACAGGTCAAAGTTGCAAAACACCAATATCGCTCTCCTCCTGCGGAGGCTTGGGAGGCAAGCTGCATGCCCGCCAGCCATATGGTTGACGGGGCACAGCTGGTGGGCATGCAGGGAAAGGGGAAGCCGCCAGCAAAGCCACATAGCTCCCCCACTCGCTGGGGTGCCCCTGAGAGGATGGCACCCTGGCGCAACACACCACTAAGCCCTATGGGAAAAACGGCTCTGCCAGCCAATCAAGTGTTATGCAGTAAACACCATGATGTCACAGCAACACACAGCAAATCAGATTTGAGTATGGCGATGCCACAGAGTCAAATCTAGTTGGCTAAATGGCATCTTTCATGAAGCCAGTTCAGAGCGAGGGACCTCGTTCGGAATGGGTGTCGTGGAGAAAGCAGAGCTTCAGATATTTTTTGCTCCTGTTGGCAGCACCTTGAGGAATCGCTGCAGCAGGGAGCATGCGTTGTGAAGAGTGAAAATGTTTCTGTTCAGCCCTAGTCACAGAGCCTGACTTTGCCTGCCACAGTGCCACAGAATCAAATTTGTCATTTCCTCAGGCAATCTACTGCTCAGGAGCAGGGAAACAGCTGAAAAAGAAAATAGTTTTCTTCTTCTTCTATTGTGCTTCACACAAGTTTGTCATCATTGCTAAGCTCCGTATTTCTTCAGTACATATTTCTTCAGAGCCAGTGTGGTGTAGTGGTTAGAGTGTTAGACTAGGAGCTGGGAGAACAGGGTTCAAATCCCTGCTCAGCTATGAAGCTCACTTGGCGACCTTGGTCCAGTCACTGCCTCTCAGCCTAACCTACCTCACAGGGTTGTTGTGAGGAGTAAACAAGGAAGGGAAGGCCACATTGAGGTAAAGGTGGAGTATAATGCAATCAATAAATCGAGTCATAATTCTTCAAATACCACCTTGGCATTTCTACTTGAAGTGAAAGGTAGTGCATAGATTATTTTGATGATGATGAATAGCAACAACAACAACTTTACTAAAAATAGGAATGTGCACAATTGCATACCTTGGAGGTTGACATTTGCAAGTGAAAGGAATTCATTTTTGCAGACATCTGATCCTTGAAGGTTAGAGATTAAAAAGCCAGATCTAAGATCTATTATGGCCCTGGTCCCCCTAGAGTCCTTTACAATTAATTTGGTAGAAACAGAGTTTCAGGTATTGTTAATGTGCAGCGATGAATAACATTTCCATTTGAACATGAGCAGTGCAAATGGAGGTCTGATCAAAGATCATGCCTGGGCTTACTGAAGAGCAGCTCAGCTAATTAAAATTGGGGAGCCCTCCCCCTCCTCAAGTGTCAACAGAAGATGATTGGTATGGTAGGTGGATGAATTTCCCCACTCTGCTTTTATCATACGCATAATATAATTACATCCTGACTTTTGCTCACCTCTATTTTTTGTGTGTTTTGTTTTAAAAAGGATGTCAAATTAGCACTAAAAAAAAAATTACCACTTTTCTGCTGATCACTGCTTAGCAAGGTATTCCTCTCCAGAGGTTTATTATCTTTAATAGCACTCTCATTATATAAGGCAATCAATTACCTGCATCGCTCTAAAAGTCCACAGAGGTTGCTAAAATAACTCTGGAGGCCACAGCAGAGAAATAGGACAATAATGGAATGATTAAATGTAACCCTTTCTAGGGCGTCCAGAAGCAACAGAGGGGCAAAGCTCTTGCTGTGCCTTTAATTGTGGGGTAGGAAAGGGCGTTGTGGTCTTTGCAGCTTTTTATGGGGGCAGCTGGGCCTACAGTCATTTATTTTTATGGGGCAGGGAGGCAAAGAAGGGGATGTGTGGGTGAAGACTTTCTGTTGTGAGGCAAGCAATATAGATAGAGGCCTAGGGGCCAAATGCGGCAGACCAGACCTCTCCATCTGGCCCTCAGGAATCTCCCCAGGCAACAGCTACCCTCCCTAGACCACACACTTTACTGCCTCTGTTTTGCACCCTCCTTGAGTGTTTTTTTCCCATTGTCCTTGGACTCTGATAATGTTTCTTGAAGGCTGGAGAGAAAGGTGTTGGGTGTGTTTAGAAATCAGCCTATTATACAGAGGTAAAGTTTGCATTCATTGCTGTGCCCATTTCCCCCTCTGGCTCTGCGTACCGCTAACATGGAACCCACTCCGGCAAGGGTTAGAATGGGATGTGAGTGACAGGAGTGCCAAGTTGGCCCTGAGTCCATGGGTGACTGGGGCCGTGGGTGACATGCAGCTTGCAGGACCCTGACACCAAAATTTGTGGGTGCCCAGCCCCCTTCATGGGGAATTTTGTGTCTCACGATCTAGGTGGCTCCCAGACTTAATACAAGCAGCAAGTAGACGTCTTTAGTTTTCAAGTAGATTTATTATACACAGTAATTACACTCAAAACAGCTCCCACGGCTCCTGCCTCTTTCAATGTTGAGGCATCTGAGCTCAGATTCCGACGCCAACAGGATGTTCACCAGAACCCTGCCTTGCACTTTCTTGATTGATGCCTTTCCCTGACCCTAGTTAACCCACGAGCACAAGGAGATTCTAGCTGTTCTACTACTTCTGATGAATCAAACCTCCCCCCCCCCATGTTATTGTTAGAGACCGCTTATCAGCGACTTGGCCTCTCTCCAGCCTCCTTTCACTTTCATGGTGTAGTGGTTAGAGTGTTAGACTAGGAGCTGGGAGAATTAGAGTGTTAGACTAGGAGTCTGAGGTGCAAACAAGATGGTGCCCTAGCCTACTTGGAGCTTTCCAGTGGTGAATGGGTGTTGAATCTTAATTCAATGCTGGGGGAGAGCACAAAATATGGTTTGAAGCTCAACATCTCTTCTTTTCCTGCTGGGGAGGAGAGGGGTTGCTGGTGACTGGTTTCAAACTTCTGAGAAGGAAGCAAAACTACTTCTTCCTCCTCTGACTTTCTGTTCCTCTCAGCCTCCTCATCGTCACTCTGGGGAGCCCTGGCCCTGACATTTTTTGTGCTTGGGCACCCAGGGCCCCAGGGAGTTGGCACCTATGGTGACTGAAAAGATTTCCCCATCTCACTGTTCTGGGATCCTACCCAAACTGTACCATCTGGCCATACCAACCTTCAACCCTCAGCTAAGTTGGTGACATACAGCATGTTTAGAGGTAGATGCACAGAAGGCCCAAGATATTTTGCTGTCTGAGGTGCAAACAAGATGGTGCCCTAGCCGACTTGGAACTTTCCAGTGGTGAACGGGTGTTGAATCTTAATTCAATGCTGGGGGGAGAGCACAAAATATGGTTTGAAGCTCAACATCAAAAAAATGAAGATCATGGCCACTGGTCCCATCACCTCCTGGCAAATAGAAGGGGAAGAAATGGAGGCAGTAAGAGATTTTACTTTTTGGGCTCCATGATCACTGCAGATGGTGACAGCAGCCACAAAACTAAAAGACGCCTGCTTCTTGGGAGGAAAGCAATGACAAACCTAGACAGCATCTTAAAAAGGAGAGACATCACCTTGCCAACAAAGGTCCGTATAGTTAAAGCTATGGTTTTCCCAGTAGTGATGTATGGAAGTGAGAGCTGGACCATAAAGAAGACTGATCGCCAAAGAATTGATGCTTTTGAATTATGGTGCTGGAGGAGACTCTTGAGAGTCCCATGGACTGCAAGAAGATCAAACCGATCCATTCTGAAGGAAATCAGCCCTGAGTGCTCACTGGAAGGACAGATCGTGACGCTGAGGCTCCAATACTCTGGCCACCTCATGAGAAGAGAAGACTCCCTGGAAAAGACCCTGATGTTGGGAAAGATGGAGGGCACAAGGAGAAGGGGACGACAGAGGACGAGATGGTTGGATACTGTTCTTGAAGCTACCAGCATGAGTTTGACCAAACTGCGGGAGGCAGTGGAAGACAGAAGTGCCTGGCGTGCTCTGGTCCATGGGGTCACAAAGAGTCGGACATGACTAAATGACTAAACAACAACAGCAATGGGACAGCATCCACCACCACACTTGAGGGCATGTGGAGAAGTTGCATTTGTCCTCCTACTCCCTGTCCTGCTCCACACTATTTCTTTTTTCTCTGGTTTGTGTTTTTTCTCCCCAGCCAAGATGCCTTGGGTGTTCTCCTGGATTCCCACACGGCCTAGACTTCTAGGGGAGATGAAGCCTCTTCGTAATATATCTCCAGCTGCCAGAACATCTTTCCTAGAGGTTTCACACTTTCCCCACTTCCACTGCTGAGCTTGCATGGCATTTTTCTCTGATGTTGTGTGGGCCGACATGTTATGGGCATGAATGAATGCAAAGCCACGGCTGAGGAAAGCTACAAGAGCTAAAATTATCCTTTCTAGACAAATCACAGATTTCTGCAATTTGCCTTTCACATATTATTTGAACTGAGAACTATGTTGCAAAATTCAGAGAAGTAAAAATCAGAAGGATAATTATGTTCCAAGCTGTGCATTAGTCTGGGAGGTGCAAATTAGGCGAGTTTACTTAAAAATGCAGATCAAACAAAATTCTCCCCATCCCTGCTTTGAACATCAGTGTTTCCTTGAAGTGTGTCCCAGACATCTGATGGGATATTAACTGTACAATTGCAGTAATGCCCTTTTTAAAGTCCCCCCCCCTTTTAAATAATCTGTATCTTTTGTATTTTATCTTATCTTGGTGTAAACTGCTTCAATAGCTTTGGCTGTTTATAAATCTGTAAAATGATAAAATATGTAAATAAAAGGAACCATCGTTTTTCTTTCCATGGGGTTTGCTCCTGGGTTATAATTATTATTATTCTCCAGGGCTGGGAAATAAGCAAAGTCGCCTGGTCTTTCTCCTTTCAACTTTATGCAAACTCCAAGGTTGTCTCTCGGGTGGCCGTGACATGGTGTTTGCTCGCTTATTAAGCACTGACTTGAAATCAATTACCGCCACTTTGGATAAACTCCAAAGGTGCTGATTCAAGCAGCATTTTCATACTCCCCCCCCCCTTGCTTCCCACTTTCCATGCTCTGCCACATGCCAGGAGATTAAAAGTTAGGAGTTTGAGATTAAAACTTCTGAAGCTTTTGGCACTTGCCCCATCCAGAGTTCAACAATCGACACAATCATTATCCCTCCTGAATGAAGATTCCCTCTCTCACACTTTTCTCACCATCTTCACTCTTGTCTCTTGGGGTCAGCATCTAAGACAGTTCCGTGCCTCAGCCTCATTAGCTTCATCTGACCACTTCTCCTTCTTCTGTGTCTTGAATGAATTGGGGGGAAAGGGAATGGGGGTGGGGGAGAAGAAGATCAAGGTAACACCTCATAAAGGGGTGGCAGTGGAAGAAGCGAAGGAGGAAAGCCGTTGGTGACCCAATGAGCGATGCGCTGTAGGAATTAACATTACGGAAATACAAAAAGAAAGGGGTGAAAGGGTCTCATGTGGAATTTGTGAACTCATTTAGAAGCCGGGGGATAGGTTTCAAGGTAGCCTGGGGGTTGGGGGGAGAGAAGAAAGCTGAACAGTTTTAAATACAGACGTCTTCCATTTTCAGAGAAGTGAATGAGCTTCCCTTTTCCCATAAACGCAGACCCTCCAAGTGTCCCTAATTTCCAGGAACAGTCCTGGATTTACAGAAGCCATCCCGGTTTCCGATTTATTTCTTTTTAATTGAGTTTTATAAACAAGAATAATGTTATACAAACCAGGTTTTCTCGTGTCATTTGTATATCACTAAAAATAGCATAGTAAGTGTGGAAAAATATCTACAGCATGTTTCATTATTAGTGGTCAAGGTATAAGTTCTTGGTTTATGAAATGGTTTAAACAATTAGGAAGAAGAAGGGGGGGGAGAAAAAGAAAAAAGGGGGAGTGGTGAGATCCCAGAATGTCCCCCTTTTCCTTAGGATATCCTTATTTTCATTGGAGAAATGTTGGAAGGTATAGAGTTATGTGACCCCCTAGCCAAGGAGATAAGGCTAGGTGTGGAGGATTCCCTGGTCCTGAATGGGGTAACTGTGCCCCTGAAGGACCAGGTGCGCAGCCTGGGAGTCATTTTGGACTCACAGCTGTCCATGGAGGCACAGGTCAAATCTGTGTCCAGGGCAGCTGTTTACCAGCTCCATCTGGTACGTAGGCTGAGACCCTATCTGCCTGCGGACTGTCTCACCAGAGTGGTGCATGCTCTGGTTATCTCCCGCTTGGACTACTGCAATGCACTCTACGTGGGGCTACCTTTGAAGGTGACTCGGAAACTACAACTAATCCAGAATGCGGCAGCTAGACTGGTGACTGGGAGCGGCTGCCGAGACCATATAACACTGGTCTTGAAAGACCTACATTGGCTCCCAGTATGTTTCTGAGCACAATTCAAAGTGTTGGCGCTGACCTTTAAAGCCCTAAATGGCCTCGGTCCAGTATACCTGAAGTAGCGTCTCCACCCCCATCATTCTGCCCGGATGCTGAGGTCCAGCGTCGAGGGCCTTCTGGCGGTTCCCTCATTGTGAGAAGCAAAGCTACAGGGAACCAGGCAGAGGGCCTTCTTGGTAGTGGCGCCCGCCCTGTGGAACGCCCTTCCAGCAGATGTCAAAGCGATAAACAACTACCTGACATTCAGAAGACATCTTAAGGCATCCCTGTTCAGGGAAGTTTTTAACCTGTGATATTTTACTGTATTTTTGGTTTTTATGGAAGCCGCCCAGAGTGGCTGGGGAGGCCCAGCCAGATGGGTGGGGTATAAATAATAAATTATTATTATTATTATTATTAGTAGTAGTAGTAGTAGTAGTAGTAGTAGTAACTAAACAACCTTTAGAAAACAGCTGAAGGCAGCCCTATATAGGGAAGGCTTTTTTAAAGTGTTTAAATATGTTTTTATATATGTTGGAAGTCTCCCAGAGTGGCTGGGGCAACCCAGTCATATGGGTGGGGTATAAATAATAATAAGATGGTTGTGTTTTTGATGATGGAATAGGATGTCCCTATTTTCATTGGAGAAATGTTGGGGGGTATGCAAATGGTCCTTCACTGCAGAGCAAGTGTGGCCCTCAAGGCCTTTCTATTTTGGTCCTCAGGACTCATTCCAAGTACACCCATCCTCAGGCCACAACCTTCTTGGTGCTTTTGTCTTTCTGGAATGTGTTCCTGAACTTGTGATAATTGTGTTGTTGCCCAGCAGGGCTGACTTACTTAGACTCTGGGCACATCAGTTAACATCCACCATGGACAACTTTCTTTAAGTATGGCAGACAGGGAGTCCTGCTTACGCCAAGGTTTCCATATTGGCTTCCTCCTCCCACTCACTTCTACAGGACGTTCCATCTTCAAGTACTTTCCCCTGACCCAGGAAGTAACTAGATACACAAGAATGTCTCTTTTCTTGTCTGTAAAGAGGGCAGTAAAAGGTAAAGGACCCTTGGACAATTAAGTCCAGTCAAAGGAGACTATGGGGTTGTGGCGCTTATCTTGCTTTCAGGCCGAGGGAGCTGGCATTTGTCCACAGACAGCTTTCAAGGTCATGTAGCCAGCATGACTAAACCACTTCTGGCACAACAGAACACTGTGATGGAAGCCAGAGTGCACAGAAATGCCATTTACCTTCCTGCCGCAGTGGTACCTATTTATCTACTTGCACTGGCTTGCTTTCAAACTGCTAGGTTGGCAGAAGCTGGAAAAGAGCAATGGGAGCTCAACCCGTCATGAGGATTCGATCGGCAAGCCCAAGAGGCTCAGTGGGACCACAGCGCCACCTGTGTCCCAGGAGGGTGGTGGGGTGAATCTCTGACTTTGAATCTCTGACTTATGAATCTCTGACTTTGGCATGGTTGCAATGTTACACTGCTTCTGGCTCCAAGCGGCTGGCATGTGCCCACTCCTGGGACGGTGGGGAGTCAAGTGGGGAGTCTGACTGGGGTGGTACACCTGTCAAATCATAATTCATGTGTCCTAAGGGAAGCTCAGGGAGGGCAAAAGCTCACTTGATCTAGATTTTCAGCATGAATACTATACAAAGGCTAAGAGTCACATGCAGTGCACTTGTCACTTTCACATCTGGTCCTGCCCACCACTGGTGGTGGTTTTACACAGGGTCACCAAATACATGTGTCTATTGTGGGAATGTTAAGGATAATAAGGAAGGATATATTGGCTGAGTATTATCCTTCATTCACTCACGAAAGTAAGTGATGTAGCAGAGCAGATTGCTGGAAGCTATAACTGGAAGCTAGTTTGCAGATTCATTTGAATCTCTTAGTTAAGATTATTCCTGGTGTCCCCTTTGATCCCTCTTAAAAGAATTTACTCACATTTCAGTTCATGATTTTATCCTTGAAAGGCACGTGCTACACAATAAAATCTGAGTTTATGTCATATGGAGAATGAACTCATGTGCTGCTGGCTGAGAGCCAACAGACAGCAAAAATTACATGAAGACAACAAAATGGCTGCAGGAGAGCAGCATGGCAGCAAAATATAGAACAACAAGACAACAGAAAGACAAAACTAGAGACTCGGAAAATGGCCACGTGACTCAGCTCTTTTATGGTCACATGCAGGGGGAGGATGCTCCAGACCAGTGGAGCAGGAAGTTACACTGACTGGATGTCCCCTTGCCTGTGGCCACTCTAGGGAAATAAGGAATGTTGCACTTGACTGTACCAATGGATTACATCCCACATCTATCAGCCCCTGTTTTAGAAATGCTTCCTGTATGGCAGAAGGGAAATCATTCCATAGGAGAGGGAGACGACAGCAGGAAATACCCATTTTTTGGTCACACAGTGATATTCTGCAGGATATGGTGCCGTGAGAAAAATCTCCCCAGATCATCTTAGTGTGCTTACAGGTTTCATAGAATCATAGAGTTGGAAGAGACCACAAGGGCCATTGAGTCCAACCCCCTGCCAAGCAGGAAACACCATCAGAGCACTCCTGACATATGGTTGTCAAGCCTCTGCTTAAAGACCTCCAAAGAAGGAGACTCCACCACACTCCTTGGCAGCAAATTCCACTGTCGAACAGCTCTTACTGTCAGGAAGTTCTTCCTAATGTTTAGGTGGAATCTTCTTTCTTGTAGTTTGGATCCATTGCTCCGTGTCCGCTTCTCTGGAGCAGCAGAAAACAACCTTTCTCCCTCCTCTATGTGACATCCTTTTATATATTTGAACATGGCTATCATATCACCCCTTAACCTCCTCTTCTCCAGGCTAAACATGCCCAGCTCCCTTAGCCGTTCCTCATAAGCAGTGGCGTAGGTAGCGTGGGGGGTGCAGGGAGGGCCGGCCACACCGGGCGCAACATTTGGGGGTTAGGGGGCACAAATTACTTGCCTTGCCCCGGGTGCTGACAACCCACGCTACGCCACTGCTCATAAGGCATCGTTTCCAGGCCTTTGACCATTTTGGTTGCCCTCCTCTGGACACGTTCCAGTTTGTCAGTGTCCTTCTTGAACTGTGGTGCCCAGAACTAGACACAGTACTCCAGGTGAGGTCTGACCAGAGCAGAATACAGTGGCACTATTACTTCCCTTGATCTAGATGCTATACTCCTATTGATGCAGCCCAGAATTGCATTGGCTTTTTTAGCTGCCACGTCACACTGTTGGCTCATGTCAAGTTTGTGGTCAACCAAGGTTTATACATGGGCAGGCACTCTTTCAGCTAACCTGGTCCTGAGTTGTTTAGGGCTTCATAGAATCATCGAATTGTAGAGTTGGAAGGGACTATGAGGGTCATCTAGTCAAATCTTTTCCCCAATGTGGGGCTGGAACCCAAGACCCTGAGAGGAATGCTGTCATGCTCTTCCAACCGAGCTATCCCATATACAGTAGCTGAAAGAGAAAACATCGTAGCCACGGGTACTTTCCCAATTGTACCACCCAATGAAAATGTAACATTTTCTGCTCCTAGCACTGATACCTCTTGACATTCTTCTCTAAAACCTTTAGCATCAGAGAACAGAAAGGGTTATCCTAAAGGTGGTTGGAAGAAAGTCTTTCATAACAATTAGCCAGGCAGTATCATCTAACACATTTTGAGCTGACAAGGTTCTTCCTCCGGGAATTCCATTACATGTGGATGCCTGCAGTGACCAACTCACCCATCCCACAGAAAGATCTTATCAATTGAGTCAAATGTATGTATCATCATTCTACATTTTCGTATTATTTCTTTGTCATCGACATAATGAGCCTGCTCATTAGGTTAAAAATAATCTGTCTCTGCTGTTTAATGATCAGAAGTTTTAAAGGATGTATAAAAATTAGAACTGAGCAAAAAAAAGAAAAAAGGGAAAAAAATCCCACTGTTTTTCTGCAAATGTTCTCGGTGATGCTGAAAAACACCTCCCCTCAGCAGTCCTTGCAGAAATGTTTGCTCATTCATTTTAAATTACTGTCATTCCAAATTACCCTTAGTTAATCCAAGTGATGTCATTGCATTACCAAATACCATAGATTATGTCACTTTGCAGTTGAGCTGAAACAAATGCAAACATTTCCACTGAATTAAAAGAATAAATCACTCCTTTCCATTTCAGCGGTGTTTGGGAGACAGAGCTGAAAACAGGGGCGAAAATATTTCCTCACTAATACCTATCAGGGATAAAGGACTTCCTGCCCTCACTCTGAATTGGATTTGCCATTACATGATCCGTGATTGGTTGTGATCACTTGCAGAAGGTGCAGGGAAGGAAGATAGCTAGGAAAAGTGCCCACGAATGGCAGCAAGACAGGGGCTTGATAATTCTCTTTCAACTGCCAGCCTGGGGCATTAAAATGGGGACAGCTGCATACCAACAATGCATAGCTTTTGATGTCAGGAACTGCCTCATGGCAGTAAGTGCATAACTGCAACTTCCCAGTGAAGCACCGGGAACTGCTGGTCACTGGCCCACCCAGAGAAAAGCAAAACTTCAGTCCCTCAGTGAAGAAGGCAAGGAAGAAGTGACATGATAAAAGTTGATACAAATATTCATGGCATGGAGAAAGAGGATAGAGAAAAGATTCTCTCACTCTCTCGTAACTGATGAGCATTCAGTGAAGCTGAACGTTGGAAGATTCAGGAAAGATAAAAGTATTTATCCATGTGGTGTATAAACGCTGGAACTTGGCCCCCTCAGGAGACAGTGATCGCCACCAACGTGGATGGCTTTAAAAGAGTATTGGATGCATATAGTATTCTGCTAGAATGGGAAATAAAAGAACAGAAATTGTACGGTGGCAGTGCAGCGGCAGCGGGAGGCCCCATTAGCTAAAGTGGTACCTCAGGTTAAGAACAGTTTCAGGTTAAGAATGGATCTCCAGAACGAATTAAGTTCTTAACCAGAGGTACCACTGTAGAAACCACAGGAGAGGAGAGGGCTCTTGTGCTCAGGTCTAGCTTGCAGGTACATGGTTGGTCACAGCGAGAACAGAATTCTGGACGAGATGGGCCATTGGCCACTGGGTCTTGGGTTCCCCATCCCTGCCTAAATGGCAATTACAGCAGAATATTTATTTTTCATAAAATAGAAACTTTTTGTTTTGTGTACCTCTCTCCACATCAGAGTGTCATCAGTGGCTTGCGGTTGGTTGCCCAAGAAAGTATAAAGACAAGGAGAAGTTTCTTACAGTCTTTTTTATTTCAAACTTTTACAGAGAGAGGTTATAGAACCCAGCCTCTTGGAAAATGGCATTGTCTCGAGTGAATCTCCACCCCCCCTTCTCTCCTCATTCATCATCATCATCACGCTACAGGTGCTGCAACGTGCCCTCTGTCTTTGAGCTCTTTGCTCTCCTACTTTTAAGGCTTGCCAGGTTCTGGGAGATGGTGGGTCTGGAATGCTTTCTGATGACAACGTGTCAGCCAGCTGCTGCTGTGGTTCTGCCTGCTCCTCCTCTCTCATTATTTCCCAACTTTCCCCCTCATCTGCCTCTGAGCTGTGACCTCCCGCAAACCACTGTTGTGAATCTATACTGTCTTCCTCTTCCTTCTCCCTGGAAGGGTCAGGGTGGGGAGGCAGTCTCCACCATTCTTCCTCCTTTGCCCAGTCCCTGACACTCCATTTAAAGGGAATATTTCTTTCCGCAACAGATTTAAGCAAGCTCTGATCTGGCCTATTTATGTTTGTGTGGCTGTAGCCAATAATAGCCACAGTCCATTCATTTGGCTTCCAAAGGCATGGCCTGCACTGCCAATTTATGCTCCAGCACAACTCACCCTAGCTTCTGATATATACCTAGCAGTCGGACCTGGGCAACAGATCTTTAGGACAGCTTAATGACCGATTCTGCTGGATGAGAGATGGTGATGAGAGGAAAAAATCCATACTTCAGAGCTGGCTTCAAAACCGGGGCTACTCAATCAGTAATTCCAAGAAGGGAGGGACAGCGAGAGTCTGGCCTCATATCATATTTATTGCTGTCGATGGTGCAGGGTTATGAAGACTCCTAGATTTACTTCCCCAAACAGTCTCTGTTTGTCATGGGGAAATGATGCTTGTAATGGGTACCAGTGGGCAACAGATCTGGGACGATTGTTTGAAAATGTTGCCAAGGTCCGATGAGGGAGCTGTGCCCAAAGCTTGCTTCTCTAGTGGAGCACTCTGTCACAAGAGACCAGGGCCCTGCAGGACTTGACATCTTTCCGCAGGGCCTGCAAGACAGAGCTGTTCCACCAGGCCTTTGGTCAGGGCACAGCCTGACTCACTCCCTCAGCAATCTTCACGGAGCTCTGGCCCAATGGCTGCCAGTGGCTTGAATTAATTAATTTCATAATGAATGATTTTAGAGTGTTGTTTATGCTGTACTTTTGTACTGTTTTATTGTTGTTAGCCACCCTGAGCCCAGCTAAGGCTGGGGAGGGCGGGATATAAATAAATTAATAATAATAATAATAATAATAATAATAATAATAATAATAATAATAATTCTCGTAAGAACAATTATGGACAAAATATTGGCATGAATTCACACATCAATGTCTGGCCATCTTGGAGCAAGCTCAATGAGACACGGAAAATGTACCTTCAGGGCATCTGTCACGGTCCGGTCTATGGGCGATCAAAGTCCCGGCTGAGGACGTCGGGACCGGGGGCAAGATGGCGGGGTGGAAGCAGGAACAAGAGTCCAGAAGCCAGGGGTCCGAGGGTCAGGAAGCAGGGACCCACAAAGTCGAAGTCGAGGGTCCAAGGGTCAAGAAACAAGAAACAAGGAGGCACGAAGTCAAGGGTCTGAGGGTCGAGAAGCAAGGAGTCACAAAGTCAAGGGTCCGAGGGTCGAGAAGCAAGGAGTCAAGAAGCCGAGGTCCGAGGATCAGGAAGCAAGAAGCCAGAGACAGCAAGGCAGGGAACGTGTTGCTGTGGCAAAGAACTGAAGGGAAATGCTGACCTTATATCCCTTCCTGGCTCTAGCCACCAGGTGCACTGAGTTACCAAGCAGCCTCACCTGGGCAGCGCACCTTGCCTCTCCAGAACTTAGGAAGGCCCCAGTCCTGTGAAGCCCCACTGGTCACAGGGCCTGGCTTCTGCACACTACTCCTGACAGCATCTGGCATAAGGCAGAAACATTCTAGGCCTTTAGTTTTCATGATGTGTTTTGGGGACACTCTACTGTGTATTTCAGGGGTGGGGAACGTCAGGCCTGGGGGCCAATCATGGCTTCCCCACGTCTCTGTATCTGGCCCTTGGGACTCTACCGAGGTCACATCCCCTCCCCAGGCCATAGCTCTCACTGGTCCTGAACCACATCCTCCTTGAGTGCTTTTGGTTGGCTGGGAAGTATTTTTGAAGGTAGGACACAAACTAATGGCTTCATGCTACAACAAAGGAGATTCCAACTAAACATCAGGAAAAACGTTTGGCAGAGCTATTCAGCAGTGGAACGGTTTCCCTTGGGAGATTGTGGACTCTCCTGCCTTGGAAGAGGTTGGATGGCCATATGTCATTGATGCTTTAGCTGAGGTTCCAGCATTGCAGGGGGTTGGACTAGATGATCCTTGGGGTCCCTTCCAATGCTACAATGCTATGATTCTATAGTGCCTTTTATTTGCCCAGATGGAGAACAGAGATGGGTTTGTGAATGTGTGTAGATACTTGTGACTTTAGGAGGATGGAGAGATGTGTGACTGTGTTTCTATGTGTATCTATGTCTGTGCATAGAAACCTTAGGATTGTGCATGGCCTTTGAATGGTAGGCTACATTCCAGCCATGCACTGTCCTGAGGTCTCTATGCACAGACATAAATACATAATGGGACCATTGTTCTATCCCCTTTTGTATCTGGCTTCCCTCACCACTGGAATGTGGCCCCCAGAATGTTCCACGTGAGGGAAAGTGGCCCTTAGGCTGAAAAATACACGGCAGAGGAGGATCTGCAGTCCCAACCAGTCATTCATGTTTCTGCTGGAAAGGTGAAACTTTCATCCAGTTCATTCTCATGCTCTGCTCCTATTGAATGTTCTGCATTGCCTCAGAAGTTCCTCAGAAGCTTATCAGGAGTCCCTCAAAGAAAAGATTAGCACTGTGTTGAACATTTATCCTGCATATTGTTATTATTATTGGCCTCTCTCCATCAATTAATGAGAAAAGAAATTGCATTTGAAAATTATCAAAGGGGAGGAAAACACACACACTAAAATTCACATAGGTTGGGTACAGTGGTTTCAGCTGTGATAGCCTTACTTTTGAGGTGGCTGAAGGGCATTTGTAAATGTCCTTTCTATCATGATGCAAAACATCTCACCAGCGGCTTGCACTCTTCAGCCTTCTTGGGTGCCTGTTCTTCAATTACATTCACACCAGGAGTGCCAACTTGAATAAAATAATCGGGGGGGGGGCAGGTAAGCTCCGCCCAGCAACATTGATCATATGACACAGCACATGCACATCATTTGAATGGCAATGTCCATCAACTTTGGGGAGATCAGGCCCCCTCAAATATTTTATGGGGTGGGGGCAAAGGGACCTTGGCCCCTAGGAGTTGGCTCCTATGATTTGTGCCATACATTTAAAGCACTTTCATATCTCTAACAGTCATGGAGAATCATAGGAACTGTGGTTTGTCAAAGGTTCTGGGAATTGTAGTTCTGTGAGGGGTAAACTACTGTTTCCAGGGTTCTTTGGGGGTAAGCCATGGTTGCTAAAGGGCTTTGTGCATATGGGTAGTATGGAAATGAGGTTAGGGTGACATGGCCATATCATGTGCCAGTGGTCAGCCAATCAAACTTTGAACATTTTGTTCATCTGCTGAGGTATTCAGCTGGACAGTTCAGCCATTTTGTTTTGTAAAAGCCCAATGGAGAATATCACTACAGAAACACACACACACACACACACACGGAAAGGAGGTCTCTTAAAAAAAAATGTCTGGCAGAGAGAATGAGGCTTTATGTACACAGAGTGTTTGGGAATGATAGTGCGGGAGAATGTAATACACCATGTCATAGCTGGGGTAAGGTACATTGAGCTTAATAGATTGCACAGCAGGGAACTGGGGCCAGCAAACACCGATTTGCACACTGTAAGGCATGTTGAAAAGGGCTTGCAGAAGACGCCGACCGTGCCGTGAGCAATCGGCTTTTCACTACTGGATGCCTGTTGACATTACCATAATGCATTCCTTTGGAGCAGCTCCCAGGTATAGTCATCCCATTGCGTTATATAAAGTCTCATTTGGGGACAAACGTGATTTGGCAGCAACAAATGTGTGTCGGGGTCAGATTGGCACTAAAACCCTAAAAAGCAGAGGGAGCAGGTAGCTGGACCTTAGCACAGCCATACATCTCTCCTCCCTCCAGTTGTGTGTGTGTGTTTAAATTTTGTTTTCCTCTCCTGTGAATATCACCACTATGCAATAGCTGATATAGTAGATCAGTGCTACTTTCTGCCCACTCATGATTAGAGATGAATGGATCAGTCAGTTTTGGTTCTTCCAGTTTCTCATGTCTCCAAATTTGGTCTCCAAATTAAATATATGGATAGAGAGGGAGAGGGAGAGGGAGAGGGAGAGGGAGAGGGAGAGGAGAGAGAGAGAGAGAGAGAGAGAGAGAGAGAGAGAGAGAGAGAGAGAGAGAGAGAGAGAGACCCTATTGCTGCAGAAATATGGAGGAAGAATGAAATATAAGATTGGAAAAAATGAGATTAGGTGGATCATTGGCCTGATCTAACAGGCTCTTCTTATGTTCTTAGGTTCCAGACCCCTATCCTGAATGAAAGATCTAAGAAGAGATGGACAATGGACAGAGATAGGCATTTGGGGTCTGCTCCTTGGCTAGGAGCTTGCCAGTGATACTCTCCAGCTTCCTCTGCTGCTCTACAGAGGGGCCTTCAGAATTCTCCTTGGTCAGAGCTTTGCTTACATTTGGCTGCTTTTAAGGAAGTGAATATAACATGTAGTTGGGCCCTGGACTGGGTTTACAAAGTTATGAAGCAATGCACTCCATGCTCGTTTTCTTTTAATTCACCAGGCCAAGTTGCAAAATAACCGTTCCTCTGGGCAATCCTTTTACAGGGAACCAGAAATAATAATTCATACTCATGACAAGAAAGAAATAGCCACAAAGGAGCCACAATTTCAAATACAATTGTAACAAGGCAGCTATGGTGCCATAAATCAGGTCCCCAAAGAGGTGCTGTCAGGTTGTTCATTAGATTAGGTACAACCATTTTATTCTTCTTAAAGCAAGGGCAGATTTAGTGTCTCCAAACTTTCCAATTTTTATTTCCATCAAGGAGAAGCTTACCAGGGTAGCAGGTGGGAATTTGGCCACTGCATGTGAATCACTCTGTCCGAGAGTCTCTTCTGTGTTTCCTATGCTATGTAGGGTAATAAAATGCCTTTACAGCCAACATATAACTTTTCCCATAATGTATATACTATAAAGAACGCACTTTCTCTTCCCCACCTGAAAAGTGATCCTGTGAGAATCATTTTAAGAATCTCACCAAGATTTTTGTTGCTAACTGCAAGGATTCACAAACAATCCCCCTACCAACCCAAGAAACATCGAAAAACTTACAGAAGTTGAAATTTGGTTTTTTCAAAACATGAGTATTAAAATCTGAATTTGAGTTCTAAATATCCAGGCATCTTCCAGCAGGAAAAAAAAAAGTGGAGATGGATGTTCCGTCTATAGGAGAAGGCGAGAGGTGGGATTGCAGGACCTCTCCATTGGCTCAGTTTAGAGACCAGCTACTTCCCATATAATGTTCCGTTTGGGCCACTTGCACCCAGTACTCCATGAATCTCATCCCAGAAGATGCCAATTATGTTGTAGACCTTTCCCATTCGAAAATGGTCTCCTTTCTCCCTTCCTGCCCAGAGCTGCAGGAGTGAAGGAACAAATTGCTCTTGCCAGAGGTCTGCACAGATCATTTGCAGTGGGCATTTGAAATACGTCTGGGGACCTCAGGTTGCTCATCTGTGCTCTAGTATATAATGATATTCTATACCAGGGATGGGGAACTCAGGTTTCAGGAGCCAGATGCATCTATCTCTAGGACCCTTGAGACTCTCTGCAGGCCACACCCCTTCCCTGGGCCACCCTCCTTCACCAGCCCTAATTCATAATTTCCTTACCCCTGTATGAAATGTCTCCCTGAACTCCAATGATGCCGCTTGGTTGCTGGGATGAAGATAGAGGTGCTCATGTGTAGAAGCTTTCCTGCTGTCCAGATGTAAACTTTACATGCATTCCTTTTCCTCTGGCCCTGCCCTGAGGTTGCCCAGAAAGTAATACTGCCCTTGGGTCACCCATCCCGCTTCTAGTATATCATAAAATTAGTTCAGTTAGTAGATCATGAGATTCTTAATCTCAAGGTTGTGGGTTCAAGCCCCACATTGTTTGCTGCACTGCAGGGGGTTAAACTAGATGCCCCTTGTGGTCTCTTCCAATTCTGTGATGCACTATAATATATTTAAAGAGTAGCCACACTCTTGGATTTTAAAACAGGGCAAGGTATTGGTTGAGAACATTAGTTTAGAGAAGATGGAATAGAAGCCTTGGCAGAAGATCTTGGCCAGAGACCTTAGGTTTGCAAACAGGGATGTTGCAAATGTGCTGTGATTTCTGTTTTCTGTATGTATGACATGTTGGTGCGCTTAGATTATAATATTGTGGTTATGATTTAATAGATAGAATATAGGGTGCGGCAGAAGGGGAGAAACAATAATTCCATGGAAAACAGGGTAGGAAGTCAACAACGATAAGAAAAAAAAGACATAATTGTGCTTTGATTTCATATGCTAAAAATGTTGACATTTAATAAAATATAATTTTTTAAAATGTTAGTGTGTGTGGATTTGTGAAGAACCACAGAATCATAGAATTGTAGAATTGGAACGGACCCAAAGCTCCATCTAGTCCAACCCCCTTCAGAAGACAGTTGTTTGAAATACTTTGGATATTAAATATCCCCCTTTTATCTACACAGTTGGTCCTGTTGATGCTTGTTTTTGTCTTTCTAAGAAGAACAAAATCCCTCCAGTGATGGGTTTGTACCAAAATGTAACTACGTACCTGAAGACTTGATCAAGGCATTTGAAAAGTCGTCATGGTAGAGTCCCACCTAGAGAGCATCACTTCAGACTGTGGCAGGCTGCCTTTTCTCTCACCTGAAATAATCATCACCACCATCGTGATGCAGAAAAATAGCACCTCAGGGGGATGCTGCTGCTACTGCAAACTTTCTCCTTGAGCTGCTAATTGTCCCCATTCAGAGAGGTTATTTCTTTTACATGCACAGGACTCCACCAAGCGATTTCTTTGAACATTTAGCTTGGCTGCCTGCTACAGCAGCAGCAAATCTCTTACATGTCATGGGGAGTTTATTGAAACGTGAAACCTTCCTTCTCCTTCTTCTCAGTCCATGTGACAAGACTCTCCGGCAAATGATCTGGCGGAGTGGGGTTTGCAACGGCTTTTAATTTCTGACAGCCTTGTCGTGACAAAAAAGAGCAGTTGCCAAATGTGAACGTGTCACCCCATCCTGAGAGTGACATTGCAAAGTAGCATATTAGCTTTTTAAAAAAGAAAAATTTGAAGCGATAATATTCCAGGCCTTGAGATTTCCTGGGGATTGATGATTGGCTGGGGGAGTTGATGGCCTGAAGCAGAGCTCCGGGCTGTTAAGCAAGATGGTCATTAATTTCCCAGGAAATGGTTTGGTCGGAGGACTTCATTGCTATTATGGGATAATAGTTTTCAAAGACATGAGTTTTTGGGTTGCTGTTTCTTCCAACTCCCATCCTTAATTTTGTTGGGAAATAAGCAGTCTATTAGGAAACCTTGAGACTTGACCACTGTAATGCACTCTATCTGAGGCTGCCCTCGTACCTGTTCCAAAAGCTATAACTACTGTAGGTTATTGGCAAAATGTTACTACGTTGTGGAAAGAGCTGCACTGGTTGCTGATTTACTAACAGGCCAGGGTCAAGGATCTTTCGTTAATTCATAATTCAGCATTAAGGTGTGCCTGATTCCTTATGCTCCACCTCAGTCATGGAGATCTCAGTCATGGAGATCTTCAGTCATGGAGATCTTTTCTGAGTGCTACTCAGAAAAGACCCACTGAAAGCAATGGGCCCAAGGTAGTAACTTTGATTTATTCAAATTCATTCATTTTGATGGGTTTACTCTAAGTAGGACTTACTTTGGATGCAACCCCAAGCCTTTAGTGTGACATGTCTATGGAAGAATGGGCGAAAGAAATAGTTGATTTCGTATTTATAAATATGCTCATGTTGTTGTTTGTTACATCATTGCATTGTTGTGGTGTTTTTCTGAGCAAATAACCTTCTTTTGCCTATCTTGAAAAAGTCAATAAAAATATCCCCCCCTCCCCAAATTATAATAATCAGTACCACAATTTGCAGAAATTCCTGGATCTAACTTTCCAGTAGATGACCAAATTGTGAGAGGCATAAATCCTCTATCCCAGCTCAGACGGGCCTCAGCAAGCTCAACTGGAGCTATCTCAACTGGAGGTGGGGAAAAAAATCCTGTAAAAGTGTCTTAATTTTAATGTACTTTTCCTAAAAGTGGGTACCATCCAAACTTCAGATGCTGCTCAGTAGGGCTTAATGGACCAGTGGGGCCACTGCTGCAGTGGACTTAATGGACCAGTGGGAGCCTTGCTCAACACATTGATAGCAGTGGAAGGCGAGCAAATAAATCACTGCAGCAGCCAGGAGGGCATGCTGCAATGGGGTCCAGCTCAAGCCCAATGCCACCAGAACTACCTTTGAAGGTGACCCAGAAACTACAACTAATCCAGAATGCGGCAGCTAGACTGGTGATTGGGAATGGCCACTGAGACCACATAACACCAGTCCTGAAAGACCTACATTGGCTCCCAGTAGATTTCCAGGCACAATTCAAAGTGTTGGTGCTGACCTTTAAAGCGCTAAATGGCCTCGGTCCAGTATACCTGAAGGAGCATCTTCACCCCCATCATTCAGCTCCGAGTGCTTTCTAGCGGTTCCCTCATTGCAAGAAGTGAGGTTACAGGGAACCAGGCACAGGGCCTTCTTGGTAGTGGCGCCTGCCCCGTGGAACGCCCTCCCATCAGATGTCAAGGAAATAAACAACTATCCGACTTGTAGAAGACACCTGAAGGCAGCCCTGTTTAGGGAAGTTTTAATGTTTAATGTATTTATCATGCTTTTAATATGCTATTGGAAGCTGCACAAAGTGGCTGGGGAAACTCAGCCAGATAGGCGGGGTATAACTAATAAATTATCATTATCATCCTGTTTCAGGGCATTTTGGGTCACTGCCAGTGTTGGAGATTCTGATGGGACCACTTCAAGCGACCCACTTTTGGCAGGTGGAAGGGGGAGCAGGCACCACTTCTCAGCAAATGTGGGAAAGTCTGTGCAGGCAGACACCTCCACCCAATCCCGCCCCCAGCCCAGCAGAAAGGAGCTTTGGGTTCCACTCTGTCCCAGTCCGTATTTCTGCAGCCATGTTGCGAGAGTGCAAAACTCAGTATTTCTTGCAGGGAGAAATCCATATCACAGTGACTTTCCTATTCTTCTCCCATCTTGCGTGAAGAACCCCTAGTGGACTGAAAGGGAAGAAAGAGAGAGAACAGGGCTTTCCATCTTTCTATAGCAGCTGTCAGAAGTGATAACTGAGACAACCAGCCAGAGGCTCATTTTGACATTGAGGTTTATATGTGCTCAGGAAGTGGGCCAGTGGCATACCCTCCATTAATTACAGGATCTGCTTGTGGAGAACAAATCGGAGGAACTCTATGCTAGAGCTGACACCGGAGAGATATATAGATAGATAGATGATAGAGATAGATAGATGATAGAAGATAGATAGATAGATAGATAGATAGATAGATAGATAGATAGATGATAGATAGATAGATATAGATAGATAGATATAGATAGATAGATAGATAGATAGATAGATAGATGATAGATAGATAGATAGATAATGATAGATAGATAGATAGATAGATAGATAGATAGATGATAGATAGATAGATAGATAGATAGATGATAGATAGATAGATAGATAGATAGATGATGATGATAGATAGATAGATAGATAGATAGATAGATAGATAGATAGATACAGATAGATAGAGAAGCCACAATCATGATGTCAAGTCAGCTGATCTCTGATCTCCTTTTTCAAGTTCTGGACATCTGACAATCGCACGGAGGACTCCTGGAGTCAAACGTGACCTAATTGATTTTCC
Source organism: Podarcis melisellensis (assembly GCF_964234715.1). Taxonomy (NCBI): domain Eukaryota; kingdom Metazoa; phylum Chordata; class Lepidosauria; order Squamata; family Lacertidae; genus Podarcis; species Podarcis melisellensis. Next base: position 8,445,169 of record NC_138541.1, on the reverse strand, counting down.
AGCAAAAGCAAGTGAAGCCATACAACGAAGGAGATGAATGATGGACATGGGATACAGCAATTGCTTCAATTACTCTGATTTCATATCGGACCCACCCGGGAAGGAGATGTGTTCTCAGCTCTTGCCCCTGTCATATCCACGATGAAATGGATGCCGGAGGGATGGCAGTGACAGGAGATAAGGTGAAACATGCCAGCAAAGGAGAAATTCACTCATTTGCCGGCTCCATTTTGACCCTTCAGGGCTGTCATTGCACATCACCACAGATGCAACTTACCTCGGAGAAGTCAGATGCCCTAACTCAGAGGAGGGGCAGGCTATCCGTCCACCACAACCGAGAGGTGAACGGACATGTACATGTTTTGAGAAGATCCTGAATGCAGACCTGAAACGGCTTAACTAATATTTGGATCGTTCTAGGCTGCACTCTTTCAGGAGTCAGTTGCATGTATCATGTCATGAGAAAAGGCTTTTGGCAAGACCGCAGCATGAGAGAGGACAGTAATAAGGGCAGTGGGCTTCTTTTTATGGAGCATGAATGTATATGTGTAGTTAGGATTCCCACCTAAACTGCTGGTGAGGCTCCACTATTATATCCGCTTTATGTTTTATGCTAGGTGAGACAGTAATAGTGGAGCCTCACCAGCAGTTTAAGTGGGAATCCTATGTGCAAATGTTGCATCTCAGCAGTACAACACATGCTTTGGATGCAGAAGGTCCAAGAGTCCTTCTCCAGATCATCTTCCACAGAAGACGTCTGCCTGAATCCTTGGAGAGCCACTGTCAGTCTGTGTAGACAATGCTGGGTGTCTCCAAAATTTTTTACACATCACTTGGGAAGACAGGTGGACTAATGCCAGTGTACTGGAAGAAGCAAAGATCACCAGTGTCAAAGCAATGATTCTTCAATATCAACTTCGTTGGACTGGCCATGTTGTGCGGATGCCTGGTTATCGTCTTCCAAAGCAACTGCTCTATTCCAAACTTAAAAATGGAAAGCATAATGCTGGTGGTCAACAAAAGATGTTTAAATACTCTCTTAAAGCAAATCTTTAAAAATGTAGTATAAACACCGATAACACTGACCTGTGAGTGATCCAATTGGAGAGCAGCCTTTACCAAAGGTGTTGTGGGCTTTGAAGATGCTCAAACTCAGGATGGAAGGGAGAAACATCCCAAGAGGAAGGCATGCTTGGCAAACCGCACTGTGATCAACTCCCACCCGGAAACCTATGTCCCCACTGTGGAAGGATGTGTGGATCCAGAATTGGCCTCCAGAGTCACTTACAGACTCGCTGTTAAGACCGTGTTCATGGAAGACAATCTTATTCGGCTGCCAAAGAAAAGAAGAGGAAGAAGGACTTGGCATATGACAGTGTCTAATACCCGCTTTATGTTTTATGCTAAGTGAGAGAGTAATAGTGGAGCTTCACCAGCAGTTTAAGTAACTGTCATGGGACTAGCACACCCCAGCTGAGAACTTTCAGAAGCATTGTTTTCACTAGCTGCTACGTAGTGTTCCTTTCAACTGGATAGTCCCATGCAGGGGTAATGACTCCTTTGGGCTGAACCCCCCTTTGAGCTCTCCCAATATTTGTTACTGGGCAGAGCACCCGCAATGATCATCTGGTCATCACTTTTGATGCCATGATGTCGTATGGGATGCCTGGATACGACACTATAGCGCACAATACCAGGAATACAGCAGCTCCTCCTCCTCCTTCTGCGTCATCATTTGGATTTGCTGGTGACACACGGTGGGGGGAAAAGAAAAAGCAAGATCTTGTATGAAACTGCACTGGAAAGCTGGTTTGTGTGAGAATGACGATCCAAAAGCTCAATCTGATCTTCCAAACAGTTTCTTGTATTGTGTCACCGAAGGCCGAGGCTTTTAAAAGGGGAACACTTCTGTGTTGACCTCATGGCAGCCTTTTCTTCTGAGTGCAAGAAGCCTTAGAGGAAGAAGGAAAGAGCCACTTTCACAGCGGCCTTCATTATGTGCCTCTCTCATTGTGACTGGTAATGGCTTTGACATTTGCAGACTTCGCTTCGAAACCATGCCTGGCAGGCGGCAGCAGCAGCAGCAGCAGCAGCTCAGGAAGAAAATAAATAAATAAATAAATGCCAAGATGGCCTCTTCACAGATGGCTTAAAGAGACAGCAAAACCTCATTGTTTTCACATGCTTCCAGAATGACCACTTCTCTTGGCTGGAGATCACGAGAAAGCCTGTCTTGCTCTGATAAAACCCTCTGGAGAAGAAACCATCAACAGCTCCAGTGGTCGACTGCATAAAAGGAGCAGCTGTTGAAGATCATAAGGAGAACCCCTAGGAAAGGGTGAGGTTTCACTAGACTAGATCTAGGATCCATCTAGTCCTGGTTTGGAAGGTCTTTTCCAGAGCGAGGGCCACATTCCCTTCTGGACAACATTCCAAGGGCCACATGCCAGAAATGGGCAGGGAGGGCCACAGGTGCGCATGGAACAATACATGCAAATTTTGCCTTTGTAGAGTAGGCTGGTTTCTGGTTTCTGCATACCCCGCCACAGCCCACAGGTCGGCAACTCTGGGAAATGGGGCGGGGGGCGGGCAGCGCTGGAGGGATCTTTGCACCACAGCACCGGATATACTTAAGATGGCCCTGTGTGGAAAAACCCTCAGCCCCATCAAAGGGGAGTGCTGATGCTGGGCGCAGATCTTCTGGGGTGCTGCAACAGACACTGCAACTACGACATCCAATTGAAGGTGAGAAGCGGAGGGGGGCTTATTTTGGTGTTGCTGAACTTTTGAGGTGCCAGGGTCTACCACTGACCCCATATTTCTCTCCAGTGCTCCCGCTTTGCACTGGAACAGTCCGGACATCAGGAAGGCTCTTAGCTCTGTCCTGTTTCAAAGTTGACAACACAACAGCAGTGGATATAGGAGGGGGTGTGAGAGAGAGAGACATCTCAGTATTGGATTGTGGCTGATGTGTGTGCACCGCACAACCTCTAAGATTAATAGCTCAGAGTCAGGAAAGGAAGCATCTCAGACTGACAGCCCCATCTTGACCTGATGGATGAGATGTCCAGCTTAGCTCGGTTATAAAGCCAACAGCTTTCCTGGGCCATGGCTCTTTCGGAGATAGCAAATCCTACCCCCTCCCCATTTGTAACATACCTTATACTGAACACCAACACAAATTGAGTATTGACTTCACTGGGGGAGGAGGGATGCATCTTCTTCTTCTTCTTTTATTGCCTTCCTAACAGCTTTTGAGTCTGTTCTTCTTGGTTAAGGTATCTTTCCATTGGGCGTCCTCTGATTATCCAGGCAATTGGTGCAATGTCTAGGCGGCAATTTTTGCAAAGCCAGATTGATCCACCTATATACAATGCGGCAGGAAATCAAAGCATCCTGATTTCATGGCTCTTGATTGAGGCACTTGGGGGCTGGAGAGGGAGCGTGACATTTGCTCTCATCTTTTGGCTATTATTAGACCTCTTTGTCATTTCAGGCAAGCCAACATTCTCGGCAGGATTAAGCAACGTTCAGTAATAACTGGGTGTTTGAGATGAAAGGTGATGGGGAAAAACAATGCTGTTCAGCTAGATCTGTTTGATTCTGTTGTTTTCTGATGTGCCATTAATAGTGTTAGCTGTGAGTTGTCAAAACTACCTGTTTCAGGAATGAATCTGCCCAGTTCATAATGCTCAGGAACAAAACAAATCAAACACTGCCCTGTATAATTCTTCTGCATCTCAGGATGGGAAACGAAGTATCCCTGATAGCCATCTTATACTCCTGTGTTTGTTTATCAGCCAGGAAAACTGGCCACTCCCTGTTGTCTCGAAGTGTCAACGTAAATTTCTCATTTATTGACTATTGTCCTCTCAGTCTCCTGTTTTCCAGGCTAAACATACACAGCTCCTTCGACCATTCCTCATAAGGCTTGGCTTCTGGACCCTTGATCATCTTAGCTGCCTTCCTCTGCACATGTTCCAGCTTGTCAACATCCTTCCTAAATTGTGATCTGGATCCTTCTGCCTGTCCATTTAGGACCTGTAGCTTCCTTCTCTGTCTCTCCTGCATCTGTCTTTCTTACTGATTTCCTTTCTCTGTCTTTCCTGCTGTCACTGTCAGCCTTGAAGTTTGCTTTGCTGCCATCCATTCCCATCTACCACCAGGACCCTGCTTTCCCTCTCCCTCTCCTCCAGCCCTGTTATTTCTTCCCTCCTCTTCTTCCTTCTTCTTGAAATTTAATGGCTTAGCAAAGGAAAACATCTCCTTTTTTCATTCCCACCTGCCAGCTCCTCCCATTCTCCGTTTCAGCTTCTGGATTGGCCCATGGTCACTGCATATCTGCTACTGACACCTTAGGTTGACACCAACCAAGTTTCAGACTACATGCTCTACCAATCACATCCATCACAGCTGTTGCAGTCCAAAACATCTGGAGAGCACCAGGTTGGAGAAGGCTGCCATAGGTAGGCACCGGACCCCACAGTACCCCACAGTAGCTGTCTGTTGGCACCACCACTGCCAGGAGGAGAGAACCCTCCAATGCTGACCCCTAACATGTAAATGTCTCTTTCAGCAAAGCTACAGTTTCTTTCCCAATACTGCAGATCAAATATTTGTTCTTTGCTTCATTAGAATTTATATGGTTTGTTTTGCTTTTAAATCTCACTATCCAAATGTAGTGGATTTATTGAGCCTGCCAACCTTATGAGAATAGTTCTGATCTGAGCCAACATGGGCTTTTTTTTTTGCATCTTCAATGGTTGTGATATGGTAATAAAGATGCAATCCTAGGCACACTTTCCTTAGAGTAAACCCCATTGAATTGTGAGGTTTACTTCATCAGTTTAAGAATATATGAAGCTGTCTTATTCTGAGTCAGACCATTGGTCTGTCTAGTTCAGTGTTGTCTATATAGATTGATAGCGCTCTCTAGTGTTTCAGATAGGGAATTAGACAGGGACGTAAGTGGCGCTGTGGTCTAAACCACTAAGCCTCTTGGGCTTGCCAATCAGAAGGTTGGCGGTTTGAATTCCTTTGATGGGGTGAGCTCCTGTTGCTCTGTCCCAGCTCCTACCAACCTAGCAGTTTGAAAGCACGCCAGTGCAAGTAGATAAATAGGTACCGTTGCGGCGGGAAGGTGAACGGTGTTTCCATGTGCTCTGGCACTTGTCACGGTGTCCCGTTGTGCTAGAAGTGATTTAGTCAAGCTGTCTGTGGACAAACGGCAGCTCCCTTGGCCTGAAAGTGAGATGAGTGCCGCAACCCCATAGTCACCTTTGACTGGACTTAACCGTCCAGAGGTCCTTTACCTTTACCTGCCCTACCTGGAGATGCTGGGGATTGAACCTGGGAGCTTGTGATGCAGAAGCTCTGCCAGTGAGCTTGTCAGGCTTCAGGAAATCAGCTCCTCCCCCCCCCTTTGGCCATAGATAAGCAGAACAAAGGAAAAGGAGTCTTCTTACCAGTTAGAAACTTTAATGATCACAGCAAGAGAACAAAGAATCAATTTCCTAGGAATGAAGGTGCTCCCAATTAAGGGTTCCACCCACTTCCTCCCTAGTCATCCACGTCACTACTGCATCTTGTAACCTGAGCTTTCTGTGCTCTTATTTGCTTTTCTTGACCTTGGGCTATCCAGCGACTGTTGAGTCTGTTAACTGTCTCCCAGTTTTTCTTCTTCATCCAGTATTTCCCAGCTTCTGTCTTCTGAACTATGTTCCTCTGCAAACCACTGTTCCAAATCTATACTGTCCTCCTGCTCCTGGGAAGATTCGGGATCAGGACCATTCCTCCTCAGTGCAGCCCTCCTCAGCAAGGTCCCTGGCAGAGCTAGAGATATTCCCTTGCATCCTTTGGGTCTCCTTGGGAACAGAATGTGAGACTAGATAACATATTTTCTCTGATCCAGCAGGGCTCTACTTATGTTTTGATTGTAGTGTAAAGCTCTGTAAAGCACTTCATATTGCTTGTGGAAACTCACATGGTTGAGTGTTTCTCCATGCAAAAATTCATTGCACACAGAAAACTAGCAGGTCAGGGAGCAGTCCAGGCTATCTAAAATGACCTCTGAGGAAACATACATAGAAATGTGTGGTAAGGTTGCAGATGAATCTAGCACAGGGTGCCTGTCAGTGATCTAAGACTGAGGGATCAGTCCTTCAGCACAAAAAACATTGTCTTCAAAGGATGTGCTTGATAAACCTCCTCCTCTGCTTGCAACAAAGCTAAAGAATTATTAAGCCCCTGCTGGGCCATCATATTTGGTTTGTGTTGGTGCAAGAAAAAAGTAGGTATAAAAGGAGAATTCCCTGGATCCCAAGATCCAGGTTTGGGACATCCAGGTTCTTGTGAGAGAACCTCTGCAGAGATTTAAAATCGCAAAATATGCAGCAAATTATAGCATTAGAAATATAGGCTGATAGACTGTTAAAATATGCCCTTGTGAGTTCCAAACATTTCCCTCTTCCCCTAGCATAGAAAAACACTACACATTTGACAAGTTAAAAAGTTTACTTACAAACTCTTCAAAGGTCAGGTTCATGTGCTTTTACATACATCAATCAGAAAGGTTGCACAGGAAGTAAAACCTGGCTTAGTTACAGTGGTGAAAGTTCCTATATTATTGTTAAGGGAACTAGAAAGTGGCTTTTGAGAGCCACGTGGCTTAGCCTCTTCACATGCTGAACTTCTCAGGAAGATTGAAAGGGAATGAAGCCTTGATTACCTAGTTTCTCCCAATGTGAACTAAGTCTGGCAGGACAGCTTATTCTATGGTCTTAACCCCTTCATGCATTAATTAGACTTAAGCATGCTGTTTATATGAGACTGTTTATCTCACAGTTTGATGGGTCACAAGTTGTTTGGATTGGCATTAGATCAACTTTTATGTGAATTTTAAGAATGTTTTAAGATCAAAGACATATTTTAAATTGTCCTGCTGCATGTCACCTTTAACTCTGCATATATTAGGCCTTTATGCTCTCTTCCACGTTTTGCATTCCCAGCTCTGAGGGATCATCATAATTATTCTCCTTTCGTTCTGTCAGATCCACAGGGAGTGTTTTCATATGGCAGATTTTGCTCTTTAGATATAAGATCCTTTCTTGTTTTACAATTCCCCTGTAGCTTTATTCTGTGACTTTCCTTGGACCATGAAGGAGCTGCTGAAATGATGGTCTCTTATGCAGAGGCATTCCAGAGGCTTTGCATTAACTTATCTATGTTCAAAGAAGACATGTCCTAGCAATTGCAGGATTGCTGCATATTAGGGTCCTCCATCAAAGGGTTGCATTTTCATTCATTTATTCAGTGAGTGAAGTCCAGCTGCCTTTAGCTCATCATATGCTTTCCTGACAGAAGTACATTAACAACTCATGTCTCTAGGCTCCATGTGACTACATCCTGCTTCCTTGATCCCTCATCCTTACACCCCAAGCCTCCACAGCCCTCACACCTGGATTCACCACTGCACTTCTTGCATCCTTAAATGTGAGTCCGCATCCAAACTCACCTCCTATTTTTCTCACCAAAACCACATGGATTTGTAACATTTCATATCTGACCTTTGTTCCTTGGCAGCAGGCACACCAACTCCTAAGGGTGAAGGGGTTTTTGGAGCCCTCAATAAACAATACCCCTAGAAATGGATCATAAAGGTAAAGGGACCCCTGACCATTAGGTCCAGTCGTGACCGACTCTAGGGTTGTGCGCTCATCTCGCTCTATAGGCTGAGGGAGCTGGCGTTTGTCTGCAGACAGCTTCCGAGTCATGTGGCCAGCATGACTAAGCCTCTGGCGAACCAGAGCAGCACACGGAAACACCGTTTACCTTCCCGCTGGAGTGGTACCTATTTATCTACTTGCACTTTGATGTGCTTTCGAACTGCTAGGTTGGCAGGAGCAGGGACCGAACAACGGGAGCTCACACCGTCGCGGGGATTCGAACCGCCAACCTTCTGATCGGCAAGTCCTAGGCTCTGTGGTTTAACCCACAGTGCCACCCGCGTCCCGGGAAATGGATCATACAGCCATTTAAATCAGGGATAGAGAACCAGTAACCCTCCAAATGTGGTTGGACTCCAGATCCCGTCATCTTCATCCACCATGGCCAATGGTCAGCAATGATGGGAGTTGTAGTCCAGAAACATATGAAAGCCACAGGTTCCCCATCCTGAAATCCAAATGAGAGTGATGGAGAATAACTTTGTGCATTTTATTTTTTAAATAGAGCCTCTTTAGATTTTTGTTGTGGTTACTTGCCACATTTCCAGTAAATGTTTTTAAAATAAAATCTTTCTATCACCGGATGGCAGTAGAGCTATAATATAAATTTATAGACACACAGATGCTGCAGAGATGCATCAGAGGCCATATTTATGTTTCTCTGTATATTTCTCTGCAGTTCCAGTTTGTATTATAAGCTTTAAGAAGTGTCAAGCATAGGAAGGCTCTGCATTTCCAGACGGGATTAATGCTGAATATATTTTATTTGCCCAGACACCATAAATAATGGGAGGTGAGGTCTAAAATTCCTCTAAAAAATTTTTTTGGGGGGGGGATATAGATGGCTCCAAACTTGGCAGAGTGTTTTTTTAAAATGTAACTTTCTTGCTATGTTTTAAAACTTACTTTGCACGGCAGTTCCTTTCCAGCTGTAATGTTACGGTATCCTATTGTAGAGATGGATAACCTAAGTGCAGGGAATGGATGACCGTCGTTCCCTTCCTATGCCTCTCTGGATTATCTTTGCAGCTCTCTGAAGGTGAGACACTCTCCTGAGCTGTGCCCCTCCCCTCCCCTGCTCTGCACCCTTCCTTGTGTGTTTTTGCCTTCCTGGCATGTGTCCTTGAGCTCAGTGGGTAGAGCAGGTTCTGTCCCCAGCATCTCCAGCTTGAGAAGAACTGCTGCCAGCCAGTGTAGGTCAGTCTTTCTCAAACTTTGGTCCCTTGATGTGCTTGGACTACAACTCCCATCATCCCTAGCTACCAGGACCAGAGATTATTGGAGCTGTAGTCCAACAATTTCTGGGGACCCAAGTTTGAGAAAGGCTGGTGTAGACACTACTGAGCTAAGGGACCTTCCTATGTTTCTGTGTTTCCAGATCAAGTGCCAGAGACAGAAACATAGTCAAAGATGGCAAAGCAAGGCATCATTTGCTGTTGCTCTATCAGATAAGTCCATGCAACACAACTTAGAGCTGAAGTTATATCTAGCCAGCCAGGCTCTTATCGGTACCTCAAGCCACATGATCCACACTGAACTGAAGAGTTCTGGAGCTTCCATCATCCCTGATCATTGGCCATGAAGGTCGGGGCTGATGGGAGTTGGAGTCCAGTATCTGGAGTTCCCCATCTCTGGTGCACACTGATTGATAGCAACTCTACATGTATTCAGATTGTTCATGTAGTCTAGCCTGTAGCTCTTCAGACTCTTCATGGTGCTGATAACACCGGGGGTGCAGGTGTTAAATGGAGATACTGGGTTGAATTTTAGACTTTCTACATGCAAGGTGCTTTACCTCTGAACTATTACCCTGATTGTATGCATGCCATCATGCTACACAACCAATAAGATGTGGCTGTAAGCAGCCATCACTTAAGACAAGTGACGGCATTGGAAAGTGAGGGCAAATGAAACTAAACAGGCCAATATTTTTGCAAAGGATGGCGAAAAGTGGTTGAAAATGTTCACAAAAAAACAGTGAGCCATTTCAGCTCAGTCTTTATCCCCACTGTTGCTATGATTGCCTGTTTTATTCTGTTGTATCCTGAAGTCTCAGGACAGTTTCCAATGCAGTGTTTAATCTGCGACAGCTCATTTAAACATGCAAGGCCATCACCTGTTGCCTGGCATAGTCGCCGCTTTTTGAATAGTTAAGGGAAGAAGCCAGATTTGCAAGGGACTACAAGAATGCTGTGATCTGCTTCTGCTTCCTCAGCAATTAGGCCAATTTGCGGAGTGCAGATTGAGACCAACACAGCAGGCTTACGGAGGCATTTCAGATGTTTGCTGGAAGGAGTTCACAGGGAAGGAACACTGTCAAAGTAACCGCCGAAGGCAACCAGAACCAACAAGTATGACAACAGAACAATCGCCTGCCCCCAGAATAACTTTGTTTCCCTCCCCATCTCAAATCAGTGTCTGATTATGCCTGAACTGCAGCCAAAGTCTCTCCCTCTCCCTCTCTGCTGGCACATTAGTCAGAGCTTTGACAAAGAGTAAAAAAAAGAAAAGAAAAGGGGAATAAGACAAAATAACTTTCACAGCAGCAGCTCCTACAAGAACACTGAGAATATTCATTGCCAAACAGGTACCCTAAATAACGAGACAATAAGGCAGAAAAGGGACAGTTCCACCGCAAGCGATGGAAGAAGGAGACAAAATTGTCTTTCTTGCTTGTCTTCCCTGCTGGCTTTCATTCAATTGACTGGCCGGTTTCCTTTGCTTTACAGCTTTGTTTGCACTATGTCTGTTACTTACTGATGCTTTCCTTGCATGCATTGGTGCTTTTCCCTGGTTGGCTATATAATAATAATAATAATAATAATAATAATTTATTATTTATACCCCACCCATCTGGCTGGGTTTCTCCAGCCACTCTGGGCAGCTTCCAACAGAATATTAAAATACAGTAACCTATTAAACTTTAAAAGCTTACCTAAACAGGGCTGCCTTCAGATGTCTTCGAAAAGTCAGGTAGTTGTTTTTCTCTTTGGCATCTGGTGGGAGGGCGTTCCACAGGGCGGGTGCCACTACCGAGAAGGCCCTCTGCCTGGTTCCCTGTAACTTGGTTTCTCACAGTGAGGGAATTGCCAGAAGGCCCTCGGTGCTGGACCTCAGTATCTGGGCAGAATGATGGGGGTGGAGACGCTCCTTCAGGTGTACTGGACCGAGGCCATTTCGGGCTCTAAAGGTCAGCACCAACACTTTGAATTGTGCTCAGAAACGTACTGGGAGCCAATGTAGGTCTTTCAAGACCGGTGTTATATGGTCTTGGCAGCTGCTCCCAATCACCAGTCTAGCTGCCGCATTCTGGATTAGTTGTAGTTTCCGAGTCACCTTCAAAGGTAGCCCCACACAGAGTGCATTGCAGTAGTCCAAGCGAGAGATAACTAGAGCATGCACCACTCTGGCGAGACAGTCCACGGGCAGGTAGGGTCTCAGCCTGGCTACCTTTGCCACTGCTCCCCTGAGTTTAAATACATGACCTTTCACACACCTTTTCAAACACAGAAATTATGAGAGGACCCCAAACTTCGCAGAAAGAGAAAGAAAGAGAATGAGAAAGAGAGGACCTGAAGTACAGGACAAAACGTTTATCCATACAGGATGCAGCATTTTACAATGAAACATGGGACAACCCTGTATAATACAGAACAGGTGGCAACCCTACTAATCCACAGGTTCCCTGTCCCTGTTTCAAGGCATTTCACTTGGAGGTGGAGTGGGGGGAGAGAGGATGTTATTCCAAAGCAAGCCTAGCCAGTGGAAATGTATGGTTGAGCTCCTCCACAGGTTTGGATGTTGGCACTGAGAAGTGGCTTGGATGAAGCCATGGACTTGCATTAGCAATGACAGAAGGCTCGCTTAAGTGCCGCAGTGACTAAGGGCACGTTGCTTGATCATAAAGCAGGGTTTGAGCATTTAAAGGTTTTGTTTTTTTTGTTTTTTTAAAAAGTCTTCTGCCACTTGCGGCCTCTCCAGCTGCTCTTGCAATAAAGCAGAGGTCAACGCAGGCCCCTTCTGCTTATAAAACATCTGCTAAGTTGAAGCAGGTTAACGACAAAGTGCAGAGCTGTCTGTTTCAAGCGGGCAACTTAATGCATACTGGAGAATTGCCTTCATTGCCCTTGATTGCGAAGGCAAAAGAGCTGGCAAAGCTGGCTCAAAGCACCTTCTACGTTCACTTCTGCTTTGCAGAGCAGACACCTCTATCTCTCTTTCTGAAGGATGCACCAAAATAGCCCACCAAGTTTTGCCCCTCTGTGAGGAGGCAGAGGAATGGGGTGATATCGGCTGTTTTTAAGGTATTTGGAGAACTGTCCTGAAATGTTTCTGGTTAGCTTATCTTTACCCTGTATACTTTAAAGATACAGACTGTCCAAATGTCCCTATTTTCCAGGGACATCCCTGATTTAGAGAAGCCATCCTGGTTTCTGATTTGATCCCAGAATGTCCTGCTTTTCCTTAAGATGTCCCTATTTTCACTGGAGAAAAGTTGGAGGATATGTCATCTGTCCCCATAGCCGTCAGAAGGCAATTCTGTACAGGGAAGTAATTTTTTTAATGTTTAATGCTTTATTATGTTTTTATATGTGTTGGAAGCCACCCAGAGTGGCTGGGGCAACCCAGTAAGATGTGTGGGGTATAAATAGTAAAATTATCGTTATGGAATGGGGCATCCCTATTTTCATCGAAGAAATGTTAGAGGGCATGAAAAAAACAGTCCGTATTTCTCTCTGTCTTCCAGAGAGAAGACAGAGAAGCTCGTTGGAATAGCCAACTACTGGCCAGCGTCCTCCATTATTTTTCTCCCAGAAGGCACCAGTGTTGGTACATCGTGGATCAAGTTATCTCATCCAGGAAAGATAAAGCTAGATGTGTTCAGCTGATTTATGGTACCCAGTCCTAAATATCAGATAACGTCTCCTAGTGCTTTCATGTAGATGTTAGATAGGCCAAAGAAGGATAAGCTGGAACCCTGCAGAATCCCATGAGTAAACTGTGAGAGAGCTGAGCACTACCAGTCCCATTCCAGCCAATGGACAAGGGACAAAGGCGGCAGAAAAAGAGACCATATCCCACAAGTGTCCCAGAAAAACTGGGACATCCCGTTGATTATCATAAGAGAGTGGTGGCCATTTTGGTTGCTGTGATCTCACATGAATGAACTTTATTATTTCAGTCACAGACCACTTCCAGCCCACATACAATATCAAGGAAGTCATAAAACACGATAGGGATACATTTGAATTTGCAATTAGGTATAACAGGGACAATACAGATATAGCAACAGTTAAAAAATATATAAATTAAAACATAGTCACTAACATATAACCTAAAATTATCATTTAAGGCCTTATTATATACCATCTCTGTTGGGGTCTGGGAATCATACTTCCAATCCTTATACACAACTAACCAACATCTACAGGCTCTGTCCCTACCTCTAAGTGATACTGGTCTGAGTGACCCCCAGTGTCAACTGAAGAAGCTTGCAGGCTCATTCAATCTCTTAAACCTGGCAAAGCTCCTGGTGCAGACAATATTTCACCAAGCTTCTATAGGCCAATGTTGATTGGTGGGTCCCAATGCTTGCTGCCTTGTTTACCAGCATAGATCAATCGGCTACCATCCCAGAGGATTGGGAACTAGCAATCATCATCCCAGTGTACAAGAAAGGGAGCAGAACGGACCCTGCTAATTACAGGCCAATTAGTCTCCTAAGCATTATCAGTAAACTATATGCTGCCCACTTTTGTAATAAACTTGAGGAATGGATTGAGCAACAACATGTTCTTACAGAAGCACAAGCTGGTTTCATTGCAAACCGGTCAACGTTAGACCAAGGCCTAGTACTCCAACATTTCACATGATTTCGTAGCGCGATTTCCCCCTGATGAAAGCACTTTTGGGGGGCTGCAATATTGTGTGGTGCCCCAAAATACATGTTTTGGATTGCAGTGACTAAACTGCTGGAGGCAGTGGAAGACAGAAGTGCCTGGCGTGCTCTGGTCCATGGGGTCATGAAGAGTCGGACACGACTAAACAACTAAACAACAACACCCAAAAAGTGTTTTTTTTGGGGTGGAGAAAGCGTGTTCTCATTAAAAGAGAGCACGTGTTGCGGTTGGGGCCAGCAAAAGCATCACTAGTTGCCAGCCAGGCTGTGGCAAGGTAATTGATTGGTGGTTGTTGTTACTAGGCTAAAATTGATGTTGCCAGTTAAGGGGTGGGATCAGAGGTTATTTATACCAGGTCCACAGAATGTTCCTTTCTCTTTCGCTGTGGACTCCGGATCAATCAGTGCTGGAGTGAATTCAGCGAGAGATTGGTTTTTATAACATTTTCCTTGTCCTTAATCTTTTCCTATTCTTTCCCTTCCTGTTCTGTTCCTCTTTCTCCTCATTGCCCCCACCCCTTACCCTGCCCTGTGGGAAGATTCTCCCTATATCCGTGGCTTGCCTTTCCCAATAGGGAGAGAACCCCCGTTAGGGGCTTTCTTTCGCAAAAGGTTTCCCCCATTTCTCTCGTTGAAATTGTGGGGCTAGTCAGGGCTGTTCCCAGCTCAGCTGGAATCACTTTCGTTTACAGTATCCCCGAAGGTTGGCTTTAATTTGAGTGTGTGCAGCGCTGTTGGCCAAATTTTAAGCTAGCCTTGGGTGGGAGCACTAATTTGGCTTCCTTTAATATTGCTTTGAGACTAAGATTCTCAAGAGCAGAAACAGGGAGGCCTATTCGGCCTGCACATTAACTTCCAAGCCTAGGTCTGCTACAGGTAGCAGTTAATTGTTAAGTCTCTGACACGTGACTCATTCTCACTATAGGAATGTATCTGCTTGCAGGCCCAGTTGCTCCTAACGTATATCTGAGGCAGACAGAGGGCCCCAGAGGCTCTCTGTGTCTCCAAGGATTAGCGCACTCTGTATATGCTCTTGAACTATGCCATTTCTGAACAAGTTTATTTTCTTTAAGTTTGTTTTGCCCTGATAGTGGCGAATGCCATGTTAGAGACGAGCCATTGTGGCTTAGTGGCTAAAGTGCAAGACTAGGACCTGGGAGGCAGGGTTCATATCCCCCTCTTAGCCATTGTTATAACAAAACAAAACTAACTGCTCCTTTTAGGCTATTCTGTTGCTGGGTAGTTCTGCCCATTTGTGATAAAAGAACTTTGGGTTTTCTTGAAGGGGTGCTTCCCTCTAAAAGGGCAAGCAGGGGTACCTGGACAAGCTGTGGGCTACCTCAACTCTCCTATTTCACTGGAAACATTTATGCCTGGCCTAGCAGGTGATCCTAGGGCTTTGCCCTAGAATTTGATGGCCTGGAAGCGTTTCCGGCCTGAATAGTGTCCCCATGTGGTCTATAAGCATTGGTTTCACTGGGTCAGCGCATAGTGCCGGTAATGCCCAGGTTGCAGGATTGGTCCCTGTATGGGACAGCTGCATGCTCGCCCATTGCTCTACCTGGACACTTAGGTCCTTTTGGTGGTTACCTCACTGCGAGGGATGTAATGGGCGCCACATTTGCAATATGCAAGTGGGAGAAAGCACCTTTGCGTGCCCGCATTGCAGTTTGCTCTGTGCGCTGCAGGGCACGGCGCTGCACGGGCTGCAATTGCATTGCATTGCATGAGAGATTTGCAGTTGCATTGCACGGGGGTGTGTGCATTGCACGGAGAGTGTGTTCGCATTTCACGGAGTGTATTGTTGCATTGCATGGAGTGTGTTGTTGCATTGCACGGAGTGTGTTGTTGCATCGTACGGAAGGTGCGGTTGCATTGCACAGAGTGTGTGTGTGCATTGCACGGAGTGTGTAGTTGCATTGCACGCATTGCACGGAATGTGTGCATCGCATGGAGGGTGTAGTTGCATTGCACAGAGTCTGTTTTTTTTTTGCATTGCACGGAGTGCGTAGTTGCATTGCACAGAGGGCTTGTGTGTGCATTGCACGGAGTGTGTATTTGCATTGCACAGAGCGTGTTTTTGCATTGCAGGGAGTGTGTAGTTGCATTGCACAGAGCGTGGTTTTTGTTTTTTGTTTTTGTTTTTTGCATTGCACGGAGTGTGTAGTTGGATTGAACGGAGTATGTAGTTGCATTGCACGGAGGGTTTGTGTGTGCAGTGCACGGAGTGTGTAGTTGCATTGCACAGAGCGTGTTTTTTGCATTGCACAGAGTGTGCAGTTGCATTGTACAGAGTGTGTGTCGGAAAAGGAAGCTGGCTCGGTGGCAGTTTTGTCAGGACTTCTTTAGGGGTTCTGGCCAGCGTCGACCTTGTATATTTACATATCATGATGGCAGCACAAGATGGCAAGCAATAGCTTTTGCCCTTATTCCCATTTTATTTAGGGATCCAGTGGATATCGTTGCAAAAACAAACCACTTGCCTATGGAGAAGCTGTCTGCCTTGAAGGAAGTTATTTTGTAATACTTCCTCTGTAGAAGATCCGATCTTGCTGGGTCACTTAATTAATCTTCCCACTAGGCCAGGCTGCCTGCGGCCTGAGGTCCCCTTACCTTTGTGTATGCCTACCAAGTGTGGTGAAGGCAGATATCAGGCGATGGTAGCAATTCCTGAATGGATGCAATAGTAGTTCGGCATGGCAGGATACTTTGAACCCGCACAAGGATTTTCAGGTTCATGCTGGTGCTGCTGGATCTTTGCCCTTTGGTTTTATTTCAAGGGCCGCTGGTGTGCAAAGCTATGGCCTCAAGCCCGGTGTGGTGAGGCAATCATGTGCCATATTTTTTTTCCCCCCATTGTAGTAGCAGTTCACATGTGGCCCGAGGAGTTCAGTGACCATCGGATCTGCTTTTGGTCTGATAACCAGGTAGTGGTGAGCGTCTTGGCAAAACAGTCCTCACGCTCCAGCAGATTCTCCGCCCCTCCGCTCACGCTTTCGAGCTGCGCTGCTTAAGGTTTAATATTGTGCCTTCTACTCTCCAAATTACTAGATCCTCTAATGATGTTGCTACCACTCTATCCCATTTTCAGTTGAAGCGCTTCTGATCCTGGGCTCCAGACTCAGCTGTAGCCAGACTTTTTCCAGACCACCTGTGGCATTTTGACAACAATTAGTATTTACAGAGAGCAGCAGCTTCCATTTCCCATTCTGCTTTAGCTCTTATGGGATGGCCTGGATGGATTTCTTAGCCTTAAGCTGGCAGTCCTCTGCCATTCAGATGAATTAGCCTCCATCCTCTGAGCAAATCCTGCAGTATTTGGTCCACCTGCTGCAGATTGGGCGTGCTGTTATAACTATCAGAATTCAGTCCGCTGCAATGTCTGTTACACTGAAGCTTAATTTTCAGAGACCCTTGTATAAAGTTTATAGTGCGCAGGGCCTTGGAAGGTTGGAATAGGCTCCAACCTCATAGGACAGCGGGCAGGAAGTTTGTCAATTTTACCTATGTAGTATCTGCAACAAGTTAAAACTTGTCTGCTGGTTAAAGATCAAGGCGAGATTCCTTTCAGTAGTCCATTGCATTTTCGCACTGAGGGTTGGGAAAATGGTTGTTGGTGCCAGCATGGGGCTGAGAGTCTGGAGGCTTATTGCTTCAGGACTTTTCTTTATCCTTGGAGCTTGTCTTTAGAATCGGGAACTCAAAAAACAGACTTAGTGGGCAGGAGTGCCACAATCAGGGTTCCCGCCACAAGTGAGGAGGGCCCTTGCCCAGTTATGGATAACAGAATATTTGGCTTTTCATTCCCTGGGGGCTGGCCCGCTCCTAGTGCATGAAAATGGGTTCCCGTTAGCCAGGCATCAATGTGCTTACGTCGTGCACCAGTTATTACGGCCTGCGGCTTGCTTACCGCTGAACATGCCTCATTCCTTTCGAATAGGACTGATGAAAAGGCTGCAGACTGGGGGCCTGTCAGTAGACAGGATTGTGAATACGGGTCATTGGAAGTCTTACGCTGACAAGGGTTATATCAAGAAGTGTCAAATGATGTCTGTGCTGATGCTTGTCTGTTATTTCCTTTTTTCATAGGAGCAGCTGTGCACATTTGGGTCACAGCATCGTACACTAGGCTGGCAAGCATGTTGATGAGTTTGGACTGGGGCGCCATCTCAGTCTTCCTGCCCATGTGAACATTTACTGGATGTCCAGATGGGGAATGCTTTGGGAGGAGATCCTTCCTTGGGTGTGGTCGAGTGTGACCTGTGCAGGTCCTCCCGCAGTGCTGGTGGTACAGCTGGGCGAGAATGTTTGCTGTCTTCCTCCAGCATAAGTTGCATTCCTGCATGCAAGAGGGCTTGGATTGAGTTGATGGCAGCTCTCCCTGGACGCAAAATAATTTAAGGCATTGGTTCAAGGTGGTCTGGAGGGGGGTTGGAGCACCTGTCCCCTCCAATGCGCAAAGTGGGGGGGGGGCGGCTGGAGGCTCCTCCATCGGCCGGCGTTTGGCGGGAGCGCCATTTTGCTGGTCTTCTTCTCCTGCAGTGGCGGCCTCTGGTGGCCGGCTGAGTAACTGCAGGGTTGCTTGCCTCAGTGGGTGCCTCTAGTGGCCGTGCTGTGTAATTGCAGGCAAATTGTTGAGGCTGAAATAGTGGCATCTAGTGGCCGTTGGGCCAATTGCAGTTGGTAGCTGCCTGCCTTATCATTGCAGAACCGTTGTGAATTGGTGGTTCGAGTTCTGAATTGTTCAACTTTATATTTTAATTTAATCTATTTTATCCTTATCTTATTTATTTTATTTTAATCTAGTTTTACTTTAATTATATATATTTTCATTTATTGTTTTAATTAATTTTCTAATTTTCTTGCAATAGTAGGGATGGCTCCAAAGAAGGCGGCTGGGAGGCCTGGACCTGCCCCTTCCACGAAGCGTCGTATTAAAGGCCCTTCACAGGCCTTACGTTCGCCTGAGCCCTCCCAGTCGCTACAACGCCTCCAATCCTTGGTGTCGGGTTTGGAGGGTGACCCTGTGGCACTGGCACGGGTTACGGCTGAGATGGAGGGCGTGATGCAACGGTGCTCAACTCCATCAACTTCAGCAGCGCGACCAGCTTCTTTGGTGGTTGCTCCTTCTTCAGCGTCATCGTCTAGTGAAGAAGAGAGAGAACCATTATCAGCCGGTTTTTCCTTACCTGACATGCGGCTGGCCCAGTCCCCAGCCTCACCTATGTCACAGTCAGTTCCAGGTACTGTCCAGCAGGGCGATGTTTCAGAGTCTTCAGTTGAGGACAGCCTTCCTCCACCGCCAAAGGCTTCATCTGGTGGGCATCGCCATCACAAACGGAGCTCCAGGAGACGTGCCAAGAGGAGGCGGTGGGACACTTCGTCTTCTTCGGCAGGTCCGGGCACTGTCCACATATGGATAGTGGGCCACAGTATTGTGCACTGGGCTGCTGACAGAGCTCGTCACGCTGGATTGGGAGATGGCCTGGGCCTTCCACAGCAAGTGCAGGTGTCCTGGATCTCCAGAAGGGGGATGCGTTGGAGGGAATTCTTGCCACTTATGAAAAAGCGTGTCCTCCTGCTTGGTCCACCCTCGGCGATTGTGGTGCAGTTGGGGGAAAATGATATGGTTTCTTTTCCGTGTTATACGCTGCGTACTGTTATTTTGCAGGACCTAAGGGAGCTAGCGGCTATGGTGCCTAATGCTACATTGATTTGGTCACAGTTGCTTCAGCGCCGCATTTGGCGGGGCAGTCCTTGCCCAGCATCCACCGAGAAGGTTAGGAAGCGGATTAATTCCGCGGTGGGCAAGTTGGTGGTGAGCTTGGGCGGATTGGTGATTCCTCACCCTCGTATTTCCTTTAAGGAAGAGGTTTTATACAGGGCGGATGGGGTTCATCTTTCCATGTTTGGGAATGATTTATGGTTGGATGCAGTGGTGTCCAAGTTGAGAGTGTGGCTTGCTTTGTGAATGGTGGCGGCGAGCATAAGGGCTCTGGTGGCGGTTAGGCATTGGTTAAATTGGTTGGTGGAGGGGTATGGATTGGCTGTGCCTACCCCTCCAATGCTGATGCGGAATGGGAATTCCGTTAAAGGAATTCTGGGGCTTACCATCCCCCTTGTCCAAACCCCTGGAATCGGGTGCGGGCCGGGTAAGACCCCAAGGCGCACGCAGGGAGGAACTGAAGGGTCTGAGTCGCAGCCCCAGTTGCCCTGCCTGTTCCTCCACACTGACTTACGCTGGAATCCGGGAGTCAGTGCTATCCCCAAGGCGGGGGGGGGGGGATAGCTAGTCATAACCAATGCCTAGGCAACCATTCACAATCTTGTATGATAATAAAGTTGTGGCCAAAATTATGCCAAAAACCTTAAACAAAAATTATGTGTGATGTGTGAGTTATTTGGGAAGGGATGTTTTGGGGGACCTCAACACGCAAACCATGTTGCGAAATCACGCACGGTTATAGAAACCCAAATGGCTGTCATGCTCTTACAATAAATGGAAAAATGGCATCCAGGAAGATGACGTGCTGGATTTGGGCTTCAAAGTGTTGGAGGGTGTGAGAGACAGGACCACTAAATGATATCATGTTGCTTTGCCCACTGAATGATACAGGCATGCTCCTCCACCAACAGGAGCCAACTTCTAGGGAACAAGCTCCCTTTTGCCCCCCATAAAATATTTGAGGGAGCCACCCCCCAAAAGTTGATGTGCATTGCCCTTCAAATGGTGTGCATGCACCATGTCATGTGATCAATTATGCAGGGTGGGGCTTACATGGCTCCCCACTATTTTATTTAAGTTGGCACCCCTACTTCCATCTGTTGCTCCATCAGTGGAAGGAAGGGCATGGACTTCAGTCTGCACTACCCTTGTTCACAGAGAGAGGCTCCTCTCCTCCGTTCAGAACAGATAGGAGGGTAGACATTCAATATACATGGCGGATATTGAAGAAGCTGCATTCGATGCAGTAGAGGTTGAGTCGTTGCAAACAGGAAATCCACAGGAAGAGCAGAAATCTCTAATGCACTGTAGATTTTTAAAGAGATGTTTGCCATCCGAGGTGATGGGAAGCACACAGGCACCTCTGGGTGCTACATTTGTGACCCTAGGCCCAAGAAATACAGTACAGATGTGAGATTCACACAAAGGACTTCCTGACTTATAGCTCAGGTTCTTAGCCAGTCCACCACACTATCTCTCATTATGCTTCACACAATCTCACCGTATTGCACCAACTCATCCAGTCTCGGGGTGCCTGCAGTTCCTTTTACATTTGCGTTGTGCCTTACTTTTTCTCATTTCAGGGACCATACTTTTGCATGGAATAGCTGCTGTTTTTTAAGTTCGTTACCCCTACCCATTATAGGGCCTCCTTCTATGATTGGAGCTGCTGTTTTGAAACAGATGTGCAATAAAATGAATGTTAAGCTGATAATTAATAGTTGGCTACAGGGGAGTGCTTAAAACCCCAAATCATAGACCAAGGCCTCATTTGTGCAAAATACTGCATAAACAATAAAAATAGAAATGGGCCCTTGCCTCAGTGAGTTTATTATCGAGGTTTGTGTTTCCCATCAGTTTTTCCCCGACACAAGGAAGGTAGGGAGGTTAAAGGAGAAGACAGTAACACAAAGTTAGTTGGAAGAAGTACAGCAACTTTTCTCCCGGTGATTATAATTCCTTCCTCCCACAATTCTCTGCCTCGTGAACTTGCCATTCCCAACCACTTGTGTTCATTGAAGTTCTCACAATGGGGACAGCTTCTGTGGGAGGACCATAGCTTAGTGGAAGAGAATCTGCCTCCTAGGTTCCATCCCTAGTGTCCCCAGATAGAATTGGCAAAAGTTCTTGCCAGAAAGCTGCTGCCAAGATAATATTGAGCTAAAAAATGAACCAATGGTCAGACTCAGTATAAGGCAAATTCCTATGTGGTCATGGATGTTGCAGATATTAACATTGCAAAGCCTGAAGCAACTGGAATAATAATAATAATAAATAATAATAAAAATTATTCATACCCTGCCCTCCCCAGCCAAGGCCGGGCTCAGGGCGGCTAACAAGCAATAATAATAACAAGTTGAATGAATATAACTTAAAAACAAGATTAAAATACAACATTAAAACATTAAAATGCAGCCTCATCACAGGAGGAGAAAGGAAAAAAGAAAGAGGGGGAGGAAATTAAATTGACTCCAAGCCAAAGGCCAGGCAGAACAGCTCTGTCTTACAGGCCCTGCGGAAAGAAATCAGATCCTGCAGGGCCCTGGTCTCATGAGACAGAGCATTCCACCAGGCCAGAGCCAGTGTTGAAAAGGCCCTGGCTCTGGTTGAGGCTAATCTAACTTCCTTAGCAGAAGCATAAGAACTGGAAGCATAAGAACTGACTCCTTTTGGACTAAATCATTGTCCAGACCCATAAAAATATTATTCAAAGTTTACTTGCAGAACTCTTCCAAACTATAACACAAGACATCAAATGATGCTTCCAAAACATCCATACAATGTCATATCCTGTCCAGCACAGGCTCAGCATCTTGGAAATAAAAGGTAACTCCAAAAATCGAAACAGTGTCTCTCTCCTCCATCCCAGCCTAAGGCTATGCAGCTTCTTGGAGACCATTATCATATCCTTTTGTTCTCTGTGGCATTCAGATCAAGACTGAACAGGCAGCTCCCTTCAAAATGGCAACTTGCAATTCAATACCTTTGTCACCTGATCTAAGGTTACAACACTCACATGTTAGCTGGCAGAAAACAACAATTAGATAATGATCAACTCATTAAGAAGCCGAGAGTCTCTTAGAAAACTACTGGGGGGGGGGGAACCAGTGTTGAACCGTCATTATTACACCAGCATTTTCCATTTCTGTGTCAATTAAACCAATTATACTTAACAATGGAATATGCATAAACATTCTGGCTGAAGAAGATGGAATGGGCAGTTATGGATTGCTAAGCACAGATGAAACTAGTTAAGTCTGGATGGAGAAGGGACAGAATTTCTCAATATTGAGCCAGGAAACAGTGTTGTTGCAGGGGGGGACAAAGTTTGGAAAGGTGGGAAACCCCAAATTCCTCGTATTGGTTCAAAACAGCCATCTGAATGTTGAACAAGTAAACATAATTAGCTAGGACATCTTGCTGGTTTTGTAGCATTGTGTTCTGCAGGCTGTGTCTCCTCTCCCTCCCTCCTAAAGGCTGTCTGAATCTGTGCTTGTGATTCTAGGCGAGGAAAGAAATGTCCATGTTCTGCTGACTGGAACACTTATTCTTAAGTTTGCCATGGGAAAATACTGTCCTCTGTTATCTTAATAACCTGGGAGATTGCAGTCTCTCTTTGCTTAGAGGGAGCTGACTCACGCTTAATGGGCAGAAGGCTGCATTATGTTGAGGTTAAGGTAGGTGACAGTCTCTATGCAGCACGGAGGGAACGCAAGGCTGTTAAATCTGCTGGGTTCTTTAGCTTAAAAGAGCATTCGTGTACAGGTCCTACCAGTGCTCTAAGTGGACCGGCATTAGCTCTGCAAAATCTATATTCACCTCTTTTTTTTACTTAAAGAGCCTTAGATTGCTCACTCATTTGACTGGTGCCGAGTGGAAAGAAAAAGGAAAGGAAGGCAAGGACAAAGCGGAAAGCTGATTCTCTCATAAGTTGCACTTGCTACAGGTAGTATATGAATTGTTGGATACACCGCCACAATTTCAGTGCTCCTTTACGAAGTGTGCAATTATGAAATTTGCTGCTGCAAGGCATGGTGATGACCACCAATGCAGATGGCTTTGAAAAGGGATTGGAACAATTTTGTGAAAGAGTGGTCTACGATTAGGGGACGAGCTGTCACTCTGTGGTAGAGCATCTGCTTTGCATTCAGAAGGTCCTAGATTCAGTCCAGGTTGGCCTGGAGGGAAACTCCTGTCTGAAACTCTGGATTGCTGCCACCAATCAGTGTAGACCAGGGTTCCCCAATCTTGGGTCTCCAGCTGTTTTTGGACTACAACTCCCATCATCCCTAGCTAGCAGGACCAGTGGTCAGGGATGATGCAAATTGCAGTTCAAAAACAGCTGGACGTCAGATAACAAATGTTGGAAATGTAAGGAAAATGAAGGAACATTCTACCACCTCTGGTGGACTTGCCCTAAGGTGAAGGCCTTCTGGGAAATGATATATAATGAGTTGAAAAAGGTATTTAAGTATACCTTCACCAAGAAACCAGAGGCCTTCCTCCTGGGCATTGTCGACCAGAAGGTGCTAAAGAAAGATAGAACATTTTTCATGTATGCGACAACAGCAGCAAGGATACTACTGCCTAAGAACTGGAAAACTCAAGATCTACCCACACTGGAAGAATGGCAGATGCAACTGATGGACTATATGCAACTGGCGGAGATGACTGGCAGAATCCGAGACCTGGGAGAAGAAAGGATGGAAGAAGATTGGAAGAAATTTAAGACTTACTTACAAAAATATTGTGATTTAATGGAATGTTAAGAAGGATGCTTGGTTATAAATAATTGGCCATCACTAAAATAGATCAGGAATTGAAGATAAGAGAGATCAAAAGAAACAAATTTGCAGGAGAACTATTTTATTGTAATTAAATAAGCGGTCACAAAATTTGGAAATAAGATGATAATTTGCTTGACAAAAATTTATTAATGATGTAAATGGGAGTGGGAGGCGTGAGGAAGTTCAAGGATGATATGAAATTTTGTTAAAACAAAGCAATACTGTTGATTATTATTGGATTTTTTATTCTGTAAAAACCTTAATAAATATTTATATAAAAAAAAAACAGCTGGAGAAAATACTGAGCTGCATGGTTCAATGGTCTGATTCGGCACTCCATTCCATAGCTAAGCCAGCTAAGGAGAACCTCAATATTACAAGGCAGCGAACGTCTAGTTTCTGGGGAATGAACAAGAAAAGAGATTTGTTACCTTCATGCAGTGATGGCTTCATCTGGGGGCAAGACACACACTATGGAGGCCCTCTCTGAGTGTCTCCACTTCCTCTTCATTTCGGGACTTACCCTGGGGACCGTGCTGCCGGGGGCAGTGCACTTCCCCCGCACTCCTCTTCCTCTACCAGTGGAGACAGTAATGAAAGCAATGAATGCTTTTCTCGAGTGAATAAGTTGACACAGCAAGATGGAAGAGGAGCAGGGCCAGGATGCCCCAGGGGTTGACAATGGACTCCTGCAATGGTGTGATCACTGGTCAGTTTCCAGGTGATGCTGCCTAGCCCTGATAGTGATGCATATATAGACAGTAGTCCTGCCTTCCTACCTTTTCATCTGTTGTTGGAAACAGGAGTCTGAGCAGCATGGGTCTTTGGCCTGATCCAGGAGGGCTCTTCCGAGGTTCTCAATATTGCCATGCCTCCCATGTGAGTGACCTTGAAAGTCTAGAATCATTTTGGAATCCCCATTGTTTCATTAGTGATTCATAATTAATGTTTAATATAGGAGGCAGCAATTACTACTAGGCTGAAAATCCAATAAAAATGCATAATTTCTTCATAAGAAAAAGAGGCCAGAATCAAGCAGATTGCCCATTTCTCCCTTGCCTTTGTGGCAGTACTTTGAAAACTAACCTGAGTTGGTCTTAATAAAAATCTTCCTAAATATTCTGCGGAAGGTCAAAGAGATAAGTTGATAGGTGCAAACTTTCCCAGTTTAAGGCAAATCTTGAGATCTGTGTGCACCCCTAATTAAAGCTCAGTTGTGTCTACTTCTCTTTTAATTAGGGGTGTGTGAGAGCCCCAAGATTTGTCTCACATCTGTATTGTTGTTGATTAGTCGTTTAGTCGTCTCCGACTCTTTGTGACCCCATGGGCCAGAGCACTCCAGGCCCTCTTGTCTTCCACTGCCTCCCGCAGTTTGGTCAAACTCATGCTGGTAGCTTCAAGAACAGTATCCAACCATTTCGTCCTCTGTCGTCCCCTTCTCCTTGTGCCCTCCATCTTTCCCAACATCAGGGTCTTTTCCAGGGAGTCTTCTCTTCTCATGAGGTAGCCAAAGTATTGGAGCCTCAGCTTCAGGATCTGTCCTTCCAGTGAGCACTCAGGGCTGATTTCCTTAAGAATGGAGAGGTTTGATCTTCTTGCAGTCCATGGGACTCTCAAGAGTCTCCTCCAGACCATAATTCAAAAGCATCAATTCTTCGGCGATCAGCCTCCTTTATGGTCCAGCCCTCACTTCCATACATCACTACTGGGAAAACCATAGCTTTAACTATACGGACCTTTGTTAGCAACGTGATGTCTCTGCTTTTTAAGACATCTGTATTACAGATCACATATTTTACAATTCTGATCTGCTTGCTGTGTGCTCTCTGCTTCGCTCTGTGTCTTGGGTGCCGAGCTCTTCTGTGCAAAATGAAGCTCTGTGTTTTCCTGATCGCTATAGCACCTAAATCATTCCTAGAAGCTGAAAAAGCTGCACCAGCCTTGCAAGTCTGGATGGGAGCATCAACCCTAGACAGGAGTTAACTGGAGGGATGCTTCAAGAAGAATCTGTTAATGGTTGGACCTATCAAATCCATCTTTTGTTGGGAGTTGAGAAATTGAACAGTTGATACAGCTCCCAGCAAATGAGCCTTTCCCAAATCTCATCCAGCTTAATAAACAGCTGATTACCAAAAGCATCAGAGCTTGTCTCTTTTCTGTGTCCTCTGATACGCCTTACAGGCCTAGGCCTTTTCATGTCTCTAATATGCCTTACATGGGAAGGCTGCCTAGAATGCTGCCTATGGGGTTCTTCCTTTTTATATATATATAATATGTAAGCTTTCCAGGATTTCCTGGGGAACTTGGGACAACTATTAAACCGGTCTATTAAATCTTCAGTGTAGGCCTGGAGACTGTCAGTCAATTAATTGGGCCATGTCTCCATGGAGACCTGTTAGTTACAGGTTGCCATTCATGTCTTGGAAGCATCTGGTTTCCTTTTATTTGCATACCTTTAAAGTTGCTTGGCACGATTTCTGAGTAGTTTGGATTGCGTCGTCTGCTCTTCCGGTGCATGCAGAACTTTCAATATTTTAACATTTTCACTCTGAACGAATCCCTCGCCCAGCTAGGCATTTGATCATTCCAAGGTGCTCCCTTGTTTATTTTAATTGAATGCTTGGCTGGGGAATTATGCTCAGATCAAAAACAGAAAATCATCAGTCCAGACGCTGCAAATGCTAAACGTCCTTGTATGCTTGGCTTATTGATTGCAGTGTTAACAGATTTAAAGGAGTGATATCCCTGTGAAAGAAAGAGAAACAGATTAAAGGAGGCCAGTGGAGAAACAGTTATGGTGCTCTGTTGCATGAAGAGTAATTAAGAACATGTCTCAGAAAGGGAAGAAGGCTAGACACAAAAGGACAGCAGAACAACCAAAGATGGTCCAGAATCTAGGGTAATTGTCCCATTAAACTTTAATTAGTTTAATGTAAATGCCCAGTGCACTTCCTTCTTTAAAAGTCTCACCACGGCAGAGGATTTCGCGCAGCAGCTAAGAAGGGCAGGAGAGGCAGCATCTTCCCAAAAGGAGTCCTGGAGCATGCGGTTTGTAAATCAAAAATAAGGTTTATTTACAAAACACCAAAAAACAATCCTGGCGACGAATCACACATCTCAGCAAAACACACACCCAAAAGGGAGAAGGGGGAGAACAAACAAGCAGGGGGACTATTTATACAGACTCATGTTCCTGGAAGCCTAATGACCTCCAGCTGCTCAGTGATTAGAGCGTTTCTGCTACTCTTTTAACCCTTTGATAGCAACACCCCCTCTCGCTCGTAACACTGAGCTGTACCAACCTTAATACAAATTTAAACCTGAACAGAAACATTTATGAGATTGCGGACTCAAAGCTTTTGTAAAACCGTCTGCGAGATTTTCTTGGCTTGGACAATACTTTAGTTCAATTAAACCTTGTTTTACATTTTGGCATACATTTTGATAACGGATATCCAAGTGTTTTGTGTGTGCCTTGAATTGACCTGATTTAGCTAGTTTAATACAAGGTTGATTGTCTTCCCACACTCTGATAGGTAGGGAACATTCTCCAAACAATTCTTGTACCAGTTGCTTATAAAATTCCAGTTCTCTACATATATCTGATAACGCATTGAACTCAGATTCAGTTGAACTTAAAGCTATAAGTGATTGTTTTCTTGATCTCCAACCAATTAGTGCATTTCCAAATTTTATCGCCATTCCTGACACTGATTTTCTATCTGGTCCAGCATCTGCCCAACTGCTGTCGGCCCAACATTCAAGTTGTGTGCTGCCCTCTGCTGATAGTTTTAAGCGAAAGCTTTTGGTAGTTTGGAGATACCTTAAAACTCTTTTTACTCCTTGCCAAGCATGCATTGATGGTTTTTCAGCTTGTCTACACAGCATGTTGACAGCATATGTTATATCGGGCCGAGTCCACTGTGCAATGTGGAGTAGACTGCCTATCGCTGACTGGTAAACCCCGGGATTACAGAACTCTGCCTTTTGCTCAGTTTGAGCATCCTTTGTGTAACTTAACTCCATTGGGGTTTTAACACCAGCACAGTTGTTCATTTTAAACCTTTCCAGCAACTGCTGGATTTTAGCTTCTTGGCTAAGCCAATAGTTACCATTTTCATCTTGCTGAATTTTAACTCCTAGATAAACAGATACATTGCCTAGTGATTTTATCTGAAACTTTTCTCCAAGCTTTGTGGCAAATTGTTGTGCAAGTTTATCATCCTTTCCACTGTATAATAAATCGTCAACAAATATCAAAACTGCTTCTTGTTCACATCCCGAGCCTTTTAGATAAAGACACGCATCTGCTGCGCTCTTTCTGAACCCCATGCTCTCTAGAGCATCGTTTAAGCAGGAATTCCAATTACGGGCGGACTGTTTCAACCCATAAATGGATTTGTGTAGGCGCCAGACCTGGTTTGGCTTGTCTCCTTCAAAACCTGGTGGTGGTGTCATATAGACTTCCTCCTGTAAGTCTGCATTTAAATAAGCCACATTGACATCA
Organism: Podarcis melisellensis; assembly: GCF_964234715.1. Lineage (NCBI taxonomy): Eukaryota > Metazoa > Chordata > Lepidosauria > Squamata > Lacertidae > Podarcis > Podarcis melisellensis. The sequence continues at coordinate 8,416,527 of NC_138541.1, read as the reverse complement.
AAATGAAACAGCTTATTTCCCTTCTTAGCTGAAGAGGCTAGAAGCATTCTTAATGACTCCGATCTTGAAGTAGGGGCATAGATTTGAGAATAGTGAACACCTTTGCGCTGCGAAAACCCTTTTGCAACTAGCCGGGCTTTATATTGCAACTCTTCAGTAGTTGTGGGCTTTAAACGATATACCCATCGACAACCTACAGCTTGTTGCCCTTTCGGAAGCTCTGTACTTGTAAACACACCGAGAGACTTCATTGAAGCCATCTCTTTTTCCATTGCTTCCTGCCACTTTACGGCTTCTGAGCTTGGAAGCTGTTGTACTTCCATATAGCTTTCTGGCTCACACTGTGCCATATTTACGTATACACTTGTCACCTTAAACCGCTCTGGCGGCTTGCCCTTCGTGGCGCGTTTTGACCTGCGCAATTGCTCCTCTTGTGCCCCCTCTGACCGTTGGCTGTCAGAATCTGTCTCAGACTTTATGTCTGGACGCGCCCCTAGGGATAAAGACCTCCGTTTAGATACCTCCCTTGGGCTTGGTGTTGCAGGTGACCTGCTTTGCTTTTGCTGTCTGCTAGGCCTACTGACTGGCGAAGTTGGAGCACTCCTAGATTCTGGCTTTTCTACCTTAGGAGAAGAACCTCGTGCGTGATCAGAATCTGCATCTGAACCGTGTGCACCATCCCTTTCTGGTTCATCACTCTCTGGACTTTCTTTCTCAGCATGAATGCCTAAATCATCTCTCAAAATGTCAGGGTTAGCGTGTAAGTGAGTCCATCCGGACTGCTCACAAAAATCAGCGCTCCTACTGAGGACCACTCTTGTAGTATCCCCACCTGGGTCCACAAACCTCCAAGATTTGGCATGTGGTTCGTACCCGCAAAAGATGAGTTTCCTAGCCCTTGGACTTCCCTTTTTCCTTAACGCTTTTGGGATAAGTACATAGGCTTGAGATCCAAACACCCGAAAGTAATTAACTTTGGGCTTCTTCCCATATAAAGCAAAATAAGGCGTAGTATCAATTACCGAATTATATACTCGGTTCAGAATATGAGTAGCCGCCTGCCAGGCTTCCGCCCAGTAACTCTGAGGAAGTTTAGCATCAAACAACATAGTTTGCCAACTCTTGCAGAACCCTATTTTTACGTTCGGCCACGCCTCCTTCTTGGGGGGAATAAGGTGTAGACAGACGATGCTTAATTCCCTTTTTCTTAAAGAAATTCTGCAACACAGACCCGGTAAATTCTGACCCTCTGTCTGTCTGAAAAGCAAGTACTCTAGTACCGAATTCAAGTTCTACTGCATGAACCCAATTTTTAACTGTTTCTGCAGTATCTGCTTTTGTTTTGAGAGGAAAAAACCATGTAACCTTTGTTTTGTCATCCGAGAGACACAGTGCATACTTCGAACCTCCCATGCTAGCAACAGGCATTGGGCCACATAGGTCCATATGCACAAGTTGGAATACTTTGTCAGATTTCCTATCTGAACTGGGATAGCTGCATCTATGAACCTTCGCACTTTTGCATGCAGTACAATCCAAATACTTAGTACATTTGTTCAATTTGCACCCTTCTGATAATTCAGGTTGCCTTTTAACATACTGAAAATTAATATGCCCTAAACGGCGGTGCCATAAATGAACACAAGAATTATGGGTAGGCGTGTTCACACAACCAGCATGAACCTGTTCAACTTCATCTGGACTTGTCTCAAAATAATATAACCCATTTCTGCATTCCACCTGCAAAAGAGATACGTTATTCTTTGAAATAGTGCAAACCCCATTTTCAAACACAGTTTTAAACCCATTTCTATCAAGTTCTGACACAGACAAAATACACCCCTTCAGTCCCTTTAGCACGTAGGCATCAATTTCTGTTTGCAAACAATTCAAGAACACTGTGCCTACAGTCTCTAAGGAACGTTTAGTTGAATCTGCCATTGTCACAACTTTAGGGGTTTGCAAATGTCTGCAATTCTGCAAACGGACACTAGATGGCGCCACCAGGTGGTGAGATGCACCACTGTCGATCAACCAGCGTAGATTGCTGCCTTGGCCACGCCCTTGCATCAACGCCATTGCTGAAGCCATGTGCTGTGTGCTGTGGGAGTAGCCACGACCTCCTCCTCTTCTTCGACGTCCCCTGGAACTCCTTGTCTGGTAACTAGGGGTAACGGCCTTGTTGCTGTCTTGACCAGGTTCACGTGTGCAATTCCTGATTAGGTGGGAAGGGGAACCACAGCGAAAACAGTGTCTAGCTGCAAAAGCATTTACTGTGTGCTCAAACTCCGCATCAACACTCTTAGGCACAGCATAACTCCCCTTTAAAGACAAACCTCTTTCTCTTTGCCTTTTATCCTGTTCATCCGCAAGCCGAGAAGAAATGTATTCAAGGGTTAATTCAGTTGAAGGCATAGCTTCCAAAGTTAGAGCTAGAGTCTCATAGCTTTTATCAAGAGAAGACAACAATATGTATGACTGCTGCTCCATAGAGAAAGGAATGCCCAGCTGTCTTAGTTGATTAAAGGCAGACACCATTTTGGCAATATGTTCTTTCACACACGCTCCCGGTTGGAGACGTAAATCAAACAAACATCTTGTAGCATGGATCTTGGCCCCCGCAGTGTTTCTGGAATTTAACCGCTGCAGAACCGTCCAGACCTCATGCGTGTTCTTTAACTCAGAAACATAAGGCATTTGCTCTGGTCCCACTGCCAAAACTAGTAGACCTTGGGCTTTCCTGTCGCGTTTCTGTGAAGCTGCTGCTGCTGCTTTGGCTTCTGCAGACGCGTCTGCAGCTGCCTGTAAAGGCGGTGCTTCAGTACAGCTCCACAACTCTTTTGCTTGCAACCAAACCCTTACTCTAGCCTTCCAATCTTGCCAATTTTTCCCATTGAGTCGCGTAAACGGGACAGTAAAACTTTCCTGGGACTCTGCCATCCTCCCTGGGGCTTAGGAACGATACTCACACACCTGTAGACCGTCTCCCAGCTGCTGAGGTGGCTCCTTGAGGAATCAGACGTCTTCCAGCGAGTACAAACTGCGCAGTGCCTCTTTAAAACTTTTCTAGGCACGTTGCAGGACTCAAGCTGCTTTGGAGGCTTTCGTTGTCGGCAACCGCTTCTGTCTTCACTCCAGTCCTTGCATAAATCACTCTGAACTGCTCTCCTTATCTCCTTCTTGACGTACAAACACCCATAACCTGTCCCATTAAACTTTAATTAGTTTAATGTAAATGCCCAGTGCACTTCCTTCTTTAAAAGTCTCACCACGGCAGAGGATTTCGCGCAGCAGCTAAGAAGGGCAGGAGAGGCAGCATCTTCCCAAAAGGAGTCCTGGAGCATGCGGTTTGTAAATCAAAAATAAGGTTTATTTACAAAACACCAAAAAACAATCCTGGCGACGAATCACACATCTCAGCAAAACACACACCCAAAAGGGAGAAGGGGGAGAACAAACAAGCAGGGGGACTATTTATACAGACTCATGTTCCTGGAAGCCTAATGACCTCCAGCTGCTCAGTGATTAGAGCGTTTCTGCTACTCTTTTAACCCTTTGATAGCAACAGTAATGGCATACAGCCACAGAATTATTGGACTAAAGTCCAGACTCTATGAGGGATGTGATATGTCAGTATGGCTGGGAGAGAGAACACAGTGTGCTGGCAAAGCAGAGCAGCTGGAACCTATTATTATTATTATTATTATTATTATTATTATTATTATTATTATTATATCTGCCCTTCACCCTAAGGTCCCAGTGCAGGTTACCTCAAGTAAAGTACAATGTTGCAAACAGTCTAAAACAACTTTCAATCATAGAAATAAGATGGGTTATTAAAAAAGAAACATATCAGGTGTCAAAAGGTGTGTCTTCAGTATTCCCTGACAGCTGTATAATGAGGTTGCTAGATATGGGGAGGGAGTTTCAAAACTTAGGGTCTGCCACAGAGAATTCCTTCTCCCGGGTTACCCACCCCCATCCTACCAAGGTTTGGAGGGTAGTGGAACAACCAATAAGGTCAATGATAATAGCAGAGGGGACCTATAGGGTGGCCTCCATTGAGACCTGTTAGTTACATGCTGGCAGTTATATTATCATTATATACTGAATGAATATGACCACACCCTGAGCCATGATGTTCAGACATGCAGTAGGATATAGTGATCATCTTTAACAGATTGCAACCATTCACTTATGCAGCTGAAAGGGGTGAGTAAGAATCCTAGATAGATATGAGAGAGAGAGAGAGAGAGAGACCCCCAAGTTAAATGGGACAAGAGCTGTCCATTTTCTTAGCTATCCCATTGTCATGGGTTCACCCATTGGCAGTTGTCAAGATGGAGCTGGGAGCCAAAGACCAGAGCCAGGAAGACAATTTTTGCATGGGCAAAATCCCAAACTGTACAGCAAGGGGTGTACAGCCTGTACCCCAGATACCTATCTCACTCTGCTGTGAACCAAGTCTGATAGGTAGGCAGGCCTGGCAATCACTTGCGACCACTATTGTGATGGCCTGGGATTCAGACTTGGATGCTGAACCTGAGGGATCCCAGTCTGCACAGGATCCCCGCCTCCAGAACCAGCTGAGCCAGGGCTGGGGCATGAGCTGGGTCAGAGAAAGCTGAGGTTGCTTTCGGGTCCAGTAACCCTCCAGCCTCTCCTGAGCTGCAGAGGCTCAGGGCAGAGAGGCGGAGGGAACTAAGTTCCCGCAGGAGGAGTGCTCGCCTCCAGGCCTCGGGGCAGATTAAAGCCGGCCATACCTTGTCCCAAGTTGCGGGAGCAACATTGTTGGTTGCTAGTTCCTGCCTGAACCCTATCCTGCTTTTCTGCCAGAGCTCCTGACCCGCCCTGGCTCCCTGCTTGCTTGCTTGCCTGTTCCTGACTTCACCCGGCTCCCTCCCCTGCACCCAGCTTCAGCTGCTACGGACTGCCTCCACATTGCACCTCTGACCACGGACCGGACTTGGACCTCGCCTCTCGGGTAACCCACGGGACCAGCACAACTATGTCAGATGAAAAGCAGGGCAAACAAGCAAGGACAGAGCTCTGCGCCCAACACCTTCCTTCACCCTTTGCTCTAATCCCCTGCCTCTACTTCTTTACAGAGTAGCATGCAGGGAGTATTAACCTTTTCCTTCCCTGCTGTGCCCAACTCCCCATAATCCTCCTTTCAGCAATTAGACTTGGGGTGGGGGACAAGTAAAGCACAATGTTGGAAACAGTCTAAAACAACTTGTAATCATAGAAATAAGATGGGTTCTTCAAAAAAATGGAAGGATTAGTCATTGCAGTGTAGGGAGAAGGGGAAAGAGGGAGGAGGCAGGGTTCCATGGGAGACCTTGAAATGGTCCAAATGTTCACCACTCCTGTTTTACATGATCCAGAAAGACAAGTAAGCAATAAACATTGCACTTACCCCCTCCTTTGTTTTCTCTCTCTTTTCACATGTTAATAAATAAAGGTAACCATTGCCCGTTAAGATGAAAAAGAGATTCTGGAAGCTTGTGTGAAGAACCATCTGCCAGATCATCTAGCAATTACGATTATTATTACACTTGTAGCAGCATGTGCCACAAGTCTGCTGCACAACTTAATATACCCTTGCTCCCCAAAGACACACGATAGAGGAACACAAAGGAGCTCCTGACAGCACAAAGTTACAAGCATGGCAACGATAACCTCACGCCTCGGTGCCTCAACCTCTGTGGCTTTTGTTCTTCTCTGAGTATGCAACATTCTTTCGAGAGCTTCAGTGGGAAGGGATTATGTTCTTTGTACAGCCATCTTGTCATTAAGACGTCCACACATTACAGCAAAGTCAGGCAACAGAAATGATTCATTAACTCTTTTGTTCTCTTCCTCTGGCCTTGGTTTATAGACTTTCCGGGTCGGGGCTGCAGGTTTGTGCCGGAGAAGCATGCATTTGTGTCCCTCTCATTGCCGTTTTGCCCATCATGTGCTGCAGAGATGGGGAACCCATGGCCCAAAGCAACTTGATGAGTGGGGCAAAGTTGCTACATTGGCTTGCTGACAGGTGGGGCGCTGATGTTTGCCCGGAAGAAAAAGGGTGAGTGGGGAAGAAAATTGCCTTTGTGGGTTCAATATGGAGGTTCAAACCAGATTTCCAATTAGTTAGACTTTATTCAGCAATGTATTACTGGATAGAGTCCAAAAGAGTCTGTGAGATAGCACAATCCCTATACAGGCAATATATTAACTATATATTATATATTTTAGCTATACATACATACATATATATGTATACACACAAATATATATACAGTGAGGGAGGAAAGTATTTGATCCCCTGCTAAATTTGCCCGTTTGTCCTCTGACGAAGAAATGACCAGTCCATAATTTTAGTGGTAGGTTTATTGTAGCTGTGAGAGACGGAATAACAACAGTAAAATCTGTTATTAGCTGTTTGTTCTCAACCTTCTGCCACTCCAGTCATTGAAAATACTTATTGAATCCAAGTTCTTTGCATTAAGTGCAGGGCCCTCCTTGCAACTTATCTGGAATTGTTTTTCACTCTGCCAATCAGCATTAAGGCTCCTACTTCTTCTTCTTCTTTGGTGATTCCTCGTAGCCAAGTAAGATTGTCTTCCATGAACACGGTCTTAACAGTGAGTCCGTAAGTGACTGTGGAGGCCAATTCTGGATCCACACGTTCTTTCACAGTAGAGACATAGGTTTCCAGGTGGGAGTTGATCACGGTGAGGGTTTGCCAAGCGTGCCTTCCTCTTAACATGTTTCTCCCTTTCATTCTGAGTTTGAGGGTTTTCAAAGCCCATGACACCTTTGGTAAAGGCTGTTCTCCAGTTGGAGTGCTCTCAAGCCAGCGTTTCCCAGTTGTTTGTGTTTATACTACAATTTTTAAGATTTGCCTTGAGGGAGTCTTTAAGCCTCTTTTGTTGTCCACTAGCATTACGCTTTCCATTTTTAAGTTCAGAATAGAGTCTTTGCTTTGAAAGACGATAGTCAAGATACCTGAAGCTGGACTCAGAAATAAAGGGTTTTGCAGATTTTCTACTTCAAGAGGTGATAGAGAGGTTGGCTTGATGCAAACAAATCAGCAGAGAAATTCCGGTGTTCTTGTATTTGCATTGTGCTGACCTCCCTGGAACTAAACAGCGACCCACCTGCTGGGATCACAGTATAGCAGCCCCATGCCCCCTGGTCAGCCACATCTGTGTGTGGTCCTCTAGATTGTTCTTGTCCCCTAAATATCATGCACATCACATCTGCTGATCATTGCAGATACAACTGTAGGGGAACATCTATGAAGCCTATTTGTTGAAGACTAGGAAGCTTAAAGATAAGGAGAAGTGATTGGTTCACTAGATGGAGGAGGAGTTTGGATTTGATATCCCGCTTTATCACTACCCGAAGGAGTCTCAAAGTGGCTAACATTCTCCTTTCCCTTCCTCCCCCACAACAAACACTCTGTGAGGTGAGTGGGGCTGAGAGACTTCAAAGAAGTGTGACTAGCCCAAGGTCACCCAGCAGCTGCACGTGGAGGAGCGGAGACGCGAACCCGGTTCCCCAGATTACGAGTCTACCGTCCTTAACCACTATACCACACCGGCTCTCAGATGAAGACAAAACTGAAGCAAGTGGCCTACAAAGAAGATCCTATCCTGCATCATTACATGGTGAGCTGCCATCACTGGTGGAACAATGAAAGCCATCTCCAAGCTCATCATAGAGCCTGATATGGGGTGGGGAGAGGAGTTCCAACAAGCACTTGGGTGGGTCCAAAGTCATTCAAGGCTTTATACCTAACATTAATATGTTTTAATTGAGCCCTGTAATATAGAGGCAGCCAACACAAAATCTCAATATAGGTCTTAAATGGCAGGTGCCTCAAGCAGCCTCTTGCTGTAGCAGGGCCAACAAGAACAGCCCTATGCAGAGCACATTACTACCCATCAATAATACCTCCAACCTCTTTGGATTCAGTTTATTGGCCCACATCCAACCCATTACAGCCTCCAGACGCAAGTTCAGCGCTGAAATGGCTACTTGTGATTCAGATGGTATGGAGGGCGTAGTCCTGTGTGTCATCCACATATTGAAAATATGGGTACCTCTCACAATGAGCTGGAGACCTCGCAAGAGGATACTAGGTAGAGTTCTGGTTGCATCCTGTTACCCAGCCCTATACCCAGGGGAGATATGATAACCATCTTCAAATATCTCAAGGGCCAAATGGAAGATGGAGCAAGCTTGTTTTCTCCTGCTCTTGTGGGTAGGACTCGAACCCATGGCTTCAAGTGACAAGAGAGGAGATTCTGACTAAACATCAGGATGAACATTCTGACAGTAAGAGCTGTTTAACAGTGGACTGTCCTTTCTTGGAGGTTTTTAAGCCGAGGCGAGGTTGAATAGCCCTGAGGGACTCTGAGTTCAACCCCCTGTAATTCAGGAATTTCAACCAAGGCATCCATGGCCATGCATCTTCTTCTTAAAAACCTCCACTGAAGGAGCTTTTACATGTATACGATGTCAGGCTTAATAGCTTATCACAGTACAGTGGTACCTCAGGTTAAGTACTTAATTCATTCTGGAGGTCCATTCTTAACCTGAAACTATTCTTAACCTTTAGCTAATGGGGCCTCTGGTGCTGCTGCGCTGCCACCGCATGATTTCTGTTCTCCTCCTGAAGCAAAGTTCTTAACCTGAAGCACTATTTCTGGGTTAACGGAGTCTGTAACCTGAAGCGTATGTAACCTGAAGCGTATGTAACCCGAGGTACCACAGTACAGCAAATACTAGACGGTTGTTACTTTATAGATGATGCATCACCATCATCATTTAATGTTTAGAACCTGTGAGTTTGCCAGAATTTTTACTGCTCACAAGAAATAATAGCATAAGACTTGAACCAAAGCAGAATGCCCACCTCCACTACCTTTTTTGAATGATGCCCTATGAAGAAGGAATTACATAAAGAGTGGGGAGATAGGGAGATGTTAGAGGAACCTTCGTGTCTTCAGAGGTGACAAACAGCTTAAAAAAATGCAACGATTCCGGCCTCTGATCAATGTGAATGTCAGAAGCATATTCCTGTACACTCGGTTTACTTCAGATCAGAAAGCTATACCAGCTGCACCAATTAAGATGTACCAATTAAGAGCATCCCTTGATCCCTAGGTTAAGTCTGCACTTTGAATGCTAACATGGATTGTTTTCCTGTTGCTTGTTCTGAGAGGTGTAGTAGCAGAAGCAATATCTCTTCTTATATTCTTGTGATTGGAAATGGAAAATTTGTGGAGAGTAGCATGTTGTAGCTCAAGATACCCAATGAGGTGCTCTCAAGGTGTTGTCAGACTACAACTCCCATCACCCCTGGCCATGCGTGTGAGGCAGATGAGACAAAACATCTAGAGGGAACCACACTAGAGGGAATAGGTTATTCCTGTTCTAGCTTATTGGTGCCAACATACTTTATTATCTGGTGTGACAGATCTCTTTGTTGCTTCCTTATTTGACCAGAGCTCTCTCTTGTTCTCTAACATTCTCGTTGGCTACAACCCACAGCAAAACTGTTCCTCCACAGTGCCACTTCTGCAAGGACTGTATGCCTGAACATTCCTCTATGGAAACTTGAACATACATACACACCCCACACACCACAAAGTTATGCCTAGAAATCTAGTTGGAAGAAGGTGGAAGGCAGAAGAAATTAGCAGGATGGGAATGAGGTCAGGAGATGACAAGCACTCATGATATTTGCCTCAGATTTCAGTTTTGTGTGCATGTGATTGAATTGTTCCTCAGACAAATAAACGTTCTGCTGTTAACCTTGGCTAATTGTCAGTGAATCCCACGCAAAAGACGTCTGAACACTTTTCTGTTTGTCTACACCTACTCAGTGCTGTTAGCATCGTTCGGCTGTGACACTCATACACCAGGGAGGAGGCTAGACTAGAAAACATCGCCCTGGCACCTCTCTCTTTCTCCTTCTCCATCTCCCTGTATATATACTTGAAAGAGTCAAAGTTGTCGCTGTAGAAAACTGAAGAGCTCTGGATTGTTTTCATTATAGCACAGCAGCGGAGGAGTTTCTTTGAAAAAAAAGTTAAGAGCTTAAGTTAAGTTTAAAAAACCCCCCAAATGATTTAATCTGATGTTGCTCTGCTGTTAACAACAAAAAACAGACCAACCCAGGGCTGTCACATGGATGATGGAGAAAGTTTGTTTTCTGCTGCTTCAGAGGGTAGGACCTGAAGCAGTGGATTCAAATTACAAGAAAGGAGATTCTGACTACACATTAGGAAGAACCTCCTGGCAGTAAGAGCTGTTTGACATTGGAAAGGTCTAGCTTGGAAAGTGGTGGACTCTGCATCATGGGAGCTTTTAAAACAGAGGTCAGGTGGCTATCTGTCAGGGATTCTTTAGCTGCGATTCCTGCGTTGCAGGAGGTTGGACTAGATAGCCCTTGGGGTACCTTCCAACTATGATTCTTTAGAACTCCACAGGGAGCATTTCAGAATGTTGTAAGGCCTGGCAGAGACCTGTAAAGACATACTGGAATGCCTGCAAGACTGTGGAACACACAAACACTCCCACTGTGAAGCTGCAACATTTTCTTTTTTAAATGTACAAATGAGAATTCACACCACTTGGCCACCTCTTAATTATTTTAAGTTAAGAAAGAGACGAAACTCACATTCCCTTTCCATAAAGGATTATGGAGGAACATGAAATCCCTTTACTTGCCCCGCCAAAAGCCTTCCCTTATAAAAAATTTAAAAATGGCACGCTTAATCCACTCTGGAAGGGCTTCTGTGCCGATAAATTTCATGCACTTTGGCCAAAATGATTGGGGGGGGGGGAGTTGCAGATTTTTGTTTTGTTTTTTTAATTACCCCATTATAGAGAATGAGGGAAGGCAGATATTCATTTTATAGAGTGGCTTGGAACCTGAAATGCATATCCAAGCGGAGAGGAGACAGTAACTCAGAGACGTATAACATTCTGCCCCCCAATGAAAATATACAGATACAGTGGTACCTTGGTTTTTGAATGCCTCCTTTCTGAACATTTCAGAATTCAAACGCTGTAAACCTGGAACATGCCTCAGAAGTCAAACAGGAAATGCGACTGCCACTGAGTGCAAAACCCTAAAGCCTAGCTGTTGGCTATTGAGTTTCAGTTACAGAACTTGAACAGTCTTCCGGAATGGATTACGTTTGAAAACCGAGGTACCACTGTAGAAGGTGACTTTATGGATAGAAGCAAGCCTGAAAATCCCTTCCTTGTACTGATGCCCTGCTATGAAACTTGGCAGGCCAATATAGGCTGATGTTGCCATCAGTCCTTATCAATGCTTGGCATTTATGTTGGCCAGGCCACCCCATGAAAGATGGGAGGGCATTAGGGTGGTCATTTACACTTTGCCAAATCAGTGAGAGGGAATGCCAACACCAAAGGAAGAGGGTACGGATTTCCAAATCATTGTGCATGTTGATTTAGATGATAGATGATAGATAGATGATAGATTGATAGATGATATAGATGATAGATGATAGATGATAGATGATAGATGATAGATGATAGATAGATAGATGATAGACAAAAATAATTGTTGTAGAGAACAGTGAACTGTGTGGCTGCTCAGTCTGCTGTCCAGGAGTTGAGTGCTAATGAGCAACTTCCAAGCCCCCGCCCCCCACCTCTCCTTTCCTGTGGTTCTTAATATTTAATCTTGGTTTCGATTGGACAGCCCTCCAAACAGAGGACTGTGCCCTTCAAATGAAGCACAGCCCTCTGTAAAGCATGGACACCTTGGAGGGCATCATTTTCTTCACAAAATGGCTGGATTCTAGATTATGCTCAATAGTAAAGAGTGGTGGTGGTAGTGGTGGTCCAGAAATAATCTAGAATTACAAGGAATTTTTCTAAATTCCAGGGGGTGGCAATTAGCAGGGGTCAGGTGTGTTTCTGGATCAGAAGCAAGCTTTACTACTGATTATTTGAGGGTGAACACCTTTAGCTCTTGTGCTCCCTAAGCCTTTCCTTTCATTATTCTGCTCCATGCACAGAACCTTGTGTAGGCTCTCTTCACCTGGATAGATTTCAGCTGCCAATGTTTGACTAATCTGTGCAGAACTGCACACTCTGGCAACATACCTCAGCTGCAAAAACTCCTAAAACTCTACATTTTTTTAAAAGATGGAGAGGACCCATAGTTCATTGCCAAGGTATTTGCTTCCCAAGCACTACATTTGAGGTTCGATCCCTAGCACCTTCTCTTAAAAGAGGCAGCGGGTGATGGAAGAGACCCCAGAGAAGCACTATCCACAAGTGTAGATGGCATTGGTCAAGATGGATCAATACACCAGCTTAGGATGTTCAAACAGTTAACGAAGGGGGGGGGGAGTTAACTGTGTTATACAGTCCTTTAAACAAAAAAGATTTTATGAAAACTATAAGAGGGGAAAGAGGAGGGAGAAAATATTCATGCTTGATTGATCGACTTTGTGTCTACAGCACAATAGCCTCCTACAAGGATCAGCTAAACCGATATTCTCTTCTTATCCCACAGCTATTGAAAAGGACTTGAAAGAAAACACCCACCCAGCCCCTCCTTCCCCCTACCTGATTTGATTAATGAAGTCATTAAAAGAGAGGCACAAAGACTGCCGAACGAGCCCTGCATTTCTATGTCGGGACAGAGCAGCTTGAGCGTATATAAAAGCTGTTATAGAAGTGAGTGCACTTATTAAATCTTCCAACAGATTTTCTTCTAGTCATTATCATGGAAGAGACTCCAACCTGCATGCCAAGAATCACAGATGATCTACGATTATGTAGACAAATCTCTCTCTCTCATTCTCTCTCTCTCTCTCTCTCTCTCTCTCTCTCTCTCTCTCTCTCTCTCTCTCTCTCTCTCTCTCTGTCTATCACAGGAACACGGAAGCACGGAAACACTTCCTCGACCAACCATGTGACATTTTTTGAAGTGGAGCTCAGGTTGTCCCCTAAACATCATCCACATCACATCTGCCTGCTCATTGCAGATACAACTATAGGGGAACATCTATGAAGCCTATTTGTCAGTGACTAGGAAGCTGAAAGAGAAGGAGAAATGATTGGCTCACTGGAAGAAGACAAAATTGAATCAAGTGGCCTACAAAGAAGATCCTATCCTGCATCATTACACAGTGAGCTACCGTCACTGGTGGAACAATGAAGAGCCACCACCAAGCTCATCACAGGACCTGGTATTGGGGGGGGGGAGGAGTTCCATCAAATACTTGGGTGGGACCAAAGTAATCCAGGGCTTTATACATAACATTAATATGTTTTAATTGAGTCCTGTAATATAGAGGTAGCCAACACAAAATCTCAGTGTAGGTCTTAAATGGCAGGTGCCTTAAGCAGCCCACTGGCTGCTGCATCCTACACTACAATTGCTGCTGTTGCAGGGCCATCAAGGACAACCCTATGCAGAGCACATTACCACCCATCAATAGTGACTCCAACTTGTTTGGATTCAGTTTATTGGCCCTCATCCAACCCATTACAGCCTCCAGACGCAAGTTCAGTGCTGATATGACTACTTGTGGTTCAGATGGTATGGAGGGTGTAGACCTGTTTGTCATCCACATATTGAAGATACTGATACTTCTCACAATGTGCTGGAGACCTCGCAAGAGGATACTAGGTGGAGCTCTGGTTGCATCCTGTTACCCAGCCCTTTGCCCAGGAGAGATATGATAGCCATCTTCAAATATCTCAAAGGCTGTCACATGGAAGAGGGAACAAGCTTGTTTTCTCCTGCTCTGGAGGGTAGGACTCAAACCGATGACTTCAAGTGACAAGAAAGGAGATTCTGACTAAACATCAGGATGAGCATTCTGACAGTAAGAGCTGTTTGACAACGGTGTGGCGGTCTCCTTCCATGGAGGTTGGATGGTCATGTGTCATGGACGTTTTAGCTGAGATTCCTGAATTGCAAGGGTTTGGACTTGATGACCCTTGGGATCCCAACTCTATAATTCTGTGATTATATGATATGAAGAGGCAAAGATCCCCCAGTGTAGAGACTCTTCCTCTGGGGAAAGGCCATAGCTCAGCAGAAGAGCACCTTCATTGCAGGCAGAAGGTCCCATGCTCAATCCCCAGCCTCAAATATGGGAAAACCATGTCCTGTTGGTGCAGGCAGTACTGAGCTGAGAGTGACCAGTGGTCTGTCTTGATAGAAAGCAGCTTCCTATTTTCCTGTTTTTCCTTGCCTTGACAGCCATATAAATTATGGTGGATGCAGACAAAAGAACAGAACAAGCCAGTGCTCTTGAGTGATGCTTTCTTACACAAAAAGCTGCTGTAGACCAATTGTCTGTGTCCACTGCTAGCGAGTTCTACACCAAGCCCTGAAGGAATCCTTTAACTGAAATCACTCTCTGCTTTTTCTTAATTAGTTTCATTTCAGCCTTCATCCCTAGGCTCCTTGTTTGCAGAGATTTCTTCAGATAGTCTCCTGCAAGATTCATGTCTTGAGACTTCAGAGCAGCTTGCTGTGAATCTGGATGAGCATGTTTTGTAGCTGCCAGGCAGCATAATAAACTCTTCACTTGTATTGCTATTTAATTTATATACCGCTTATACACCAAGCTGGCTTCCAAGCAGCTTAAAGGTATTAAAAAATCAATTATAAAATGCAGACATAATTTAAACACACAATTAACAATCCGATTAGGACATCAAAACATTCTTAAGCAAAGTATTCAATACAAAGCCAGCTAAAAAGCATGACAATTGAAATTGTGAAAAACAAACAGAACAAGAAAATCAGAAGTTCAAATACAGGGGAATGCTTACCTAAACATGTGCATGTTTAGGAGTCAGCAGTATGCCAATACTGATGTAAACTCTCATATTTCAGCAGAGAGGGTGTTCCACAGAGCTGGTGAAAAAGCTCGTCTCTGCATTGAGCACCTATCCTCTCAAGTGCTGTAACCCAAAGGGGGTATTAGAGACTAATGTTTGCAGATTTGCAAAGTCAATCACTGATGCCATGATCCTAGAGTACAGCAACGCCCATAACTGGATAGTGCAATGCCACCAGCTGAGAAGCCAAACTGGGTTCCTGGCTCTGATGAGGATGATCACAGAACTAGTGAAGATGAGACTGGCAGGCAAGATTCCACTGAACCAGATCTCACAACACCAGGGCATTGGAACTGGAGCCAGGATGCTTCTGGGTGCCTTCCTCTGAGCCTTAGGAACTGAATGCCTCCCTCAGTTCCTTGCCAGTTCAACAGGGGAAAGAGTGTGCTGGATAGGAGGCCATGGAGGGCAGTATAAGTGTTGTCTTCAGGCTAGAGGGTTGGCTTTTAAAGATGTTTTAGTTCTCCAGTAGGATGTGGGACATAGGAGACATAGACTGAATGCAGAGGCTTTAAAAGGCTTCAATTCTCATCCACCCTTAGTCGGAGCAAGTTGCTAACTTGGAGCTCTCCTTGGTGCTGAACAAGACCAATGGCCCATTAAATCCAGCAACCTGTTATCTCAGTGGCCAACCAGATATTCTAATCTAGAGGATATCTGGTTCTCTGTGGCAGCTCCTAAGTTGCAACCCCTCCCCTCAGGGTTACATTTTGCAACTTCACTATACCTTTTTGGGTGAATGTGGAAGATCCACCTTTTTACCCTGGCCTTTGACACGTGAGGTGTATATTTTTTAGGAACCACTCTATTTTTGTGATTTTAAGTTGTTTTAAATGGCTTTTGATGTTGTAAATTGCCCTGTGACCTATCTGCTGGTGAAGGGCAGGTATTGAATAAAAGTAATAATAACAAATTGCACAGTAGGGATATATTATTCATGTTGAAACCCCCCCCCCCTTTACAACATGGCTGGAGAAATGAAGGGTGGAATAAGTGATTTGGTACACAAATTTATATCTTTATTTAGGTTGATTTGGGCCTTTCTGGGGGACATTAGCCTTCAATTCACAGCCCCAGAGAGAGTTTCCTCAATAGCACCAATCCTTGATAATGGAATCAGGAGGGGTCCTAGCCTAGCCTTTCTCTCCCCATGCCTGCCACCTAAAGAGATGAATGGTGCTAATGAGCAGAATCTGGCTGGCTTTTTAGCCTGGAGTGTAATTCTGGATCAAGGCAAAGAACTCTACAACACCAGGGAAAGGAGGAATGGTAGAATAAATTGTGAATCTTCCATCCCCACCACCCATGGCTTTCTCTGCGCTTACTAAGTCAGATAATTATACAAGGTAGAGTTTCAAGAGAAAACACTTTTCACTGAAAAGGAATGACTAATGTTTTGGGTTACATGCAAAAAGTTAGATGTGGAGGAAGCAACACCCCACCTTACAAAAAAATAAATAAATCGTAAATGCATTGGAGGCTGATCCACTAAGGTGAATGGGGCACTGCCCCACTGAACTCATTCAGCCCCTCTCTTCCTTTCTCCTTCCTTATAAGTGTTCCAGGGGTGGGTCTTCCCATCAGTTTCCTCCTTAGTCTCAGTGTTGTTGTGCTGGTCCCGGGGGGGGGGGGGGGAGGTTACCGTGAGGCATGGTCAGAGTCCGGTCCTGGGTCAAGGGTCTGGAGACTGTCCACAAAGGGCGAAGCGGCGTCCGAAGCGAGAAGCCAGGCTTGGTCGGGAACTCCGGAAGAACAGGTTTGGGTGCTGGCAGAAAAAGGTTTCCAACGACTTTGCTCCCTCAACCTGGGACTGGACTGACTGGCCTTTATCTCCTCTGAGGCCAGGGGCGGTCCTGGCCCACAGGTGACTCACCTCTCCTGGCCTTAAGGCGAGCACTCCTCCTGGGAGAAACCAGTTCCCTCTGTCTCTCTGCCCTGAGCCTCTGCAGCTCAGGAAAGGCTGGAGGGTTGCTGGACCCAGGGGCAGCTTCACCTTCCCCTGACAGGGCTGGGAGAGGCGCACTGGCAGGCAATGGGTCCTCAATCACCTCCAGAGCCAGAGTGGATACATCTGGTGTCTGCTCCTGAGGATCCGGCACAGGTGCAGGCCCTTCAGATTCAAGCCCCTGCCCCGGCTCAGCCGGCCCTGGAGGCGGGGACTCATATGCAGGCTGGGACTCCTCAGGTTCAGCTTCTGAATTAGACTCCCAAGCCATCACAGTTGTCCTTGTAGACCTCTGCAGAGAAGAGGATGTGGACCAAACCAGCTCTCTGTGTTATTGGCTCCCACCCCGCCTACTGCGTGGATTCTCTGCCTCCTGTCCCACCAGTCTTGGTGGCCCCCAGCCACCACTGGTTATGTATTATATTTAGGACCAAAAATATTGCTTGTATTCTACCACAAACATGTAGCATTAGGTGTAGGTCTAGAAATAATAGCAAATGTATGAACAAGTTCAATAACGGGTCTTGCTAGGGGTTGGAAAGAGAATGGTGCTCTTGCTCCAGCAGACACCACGACCCTCTAGGTTGGAGTCAATAACACTTCTGAATTCCAGCTGTGTGGAAGGCACAGGAGGAGAGAGTGTTTTTGTGCTGTGGTCCTGTTTGCACGTCCCCATAGGCATCTGGCCTGGCATTGTGAGAACAAGTTCTGGATTTGATGGGCTTGATCCAGAAAGTTCTTCTTATGTTCTTATGAATAGTTTGAGAAAACATGTGCCACAGTAAAGTTGGCATATCACAAAACATATCAAATACCTGAATATGAAAAAGATGCTCACTTTTTGCAATGTTCTGAAGTGACGAATGTCAGGAGATTATTGGCATCTGTCTGTCTCAGGAGACAATGGAGTAGAGAGCTTTTGGAAGTGAGGTCCAGCTGTTGGATGGTTGCAGCACCCTTCTGTGGCTATAAAGACATGGAGAGACATGTTTTGTTGCAGCTGGAGTAGATGAAGGTGTCCAGTTGTGCTGTTGCAGATGCACCATGCCATTTCTTCTCTCTGCACTCAATGTTCAAGCATTTAGAGTATTTGCTTTATTAAGATAAGCAGAATATCAATTATCAATGCTATTTATTCTTATTCTTATACAGAAATTGTCTTTATCTTATTGTGAACTTTGCAAAAGAAATTTTAGAAAAATGATGGAATAGATATTCAAGAAGCTTTGCTGCTGGATAAATGCCTTGCTCATCTTCATCAATTAGATTATTACAATTATCATTCTTATCATCATTTTCATGATAAAGTCATTTGATTTTATAATTTATCATCATACCCATGAGGGCAGCTAAATCGTGTTTTCATGCCATTTACAAATTTAAAATTAAAGGCTGTAAAAGCTTTCCCTTAATTAGATCAAATATAGAGCTGCAGATCAAATGTCTCCAAATTAATAATAATTACAAGGCTTTGCTCAAACATAAAAGGCAACAACTCAGGCGAGCCATTTTGAAATACCATCGTGAAATCTCTGTGGTGGGCTGTACTGTTTAATTCTGCACATCCTTATGAACTGCAAGGTAAGTTTCAACTGCATGCGGGGTTTAGTGACAAATCCATATAATATCAATACTATTCCTAGAGCATCATTCACATGTTCCTAACCCAACCTACCGATGTCCACACAATACTTAGGGTGATATTGTTGGTCCAGCTTTCCTTGGCAACCCATGCTGGTGAAAAGAAATTAATATGCCATAAAGACTGGGGTTGGAAGGTGCAAGAAGCTGGCTAACATTCCAATGCCTTCATCAAACTATTTACATGATGTGGGTGAAATTAATTTGATGTGAGGGATCAGAAGCTGGTCCATCTTCTGCTTCACTGTTGGACATCTGCTTGGTTCTGCTCTGAGAGTTCCTTCAGATGACCTGTTCTCCAAGCATTCATTGTGACTCACTTGTACAAAACTTATGATGCCTGGCCTTTATTGAGCATTCATTCTGATGTGTTTATGGGGCAGTTATACAACCATTACTATTTATCCTGATTTGCTTCCCGGGTGCATACAAGCCTTCTCAGTCATCAACAGTTTTCAATACCCCTTTCTCATCAAATTCATAACTATAAAAAACCATCTATTTCTTTATTTTTTAAAAAACTGAGTTTGTTGCTAGGGTGACAGAGCTCTTCAATTAATTTTTCATTGTGTACAACTAAATTTCCAGCAAGTACTTGAATCTGGGAACAAGAGTCAGATTTTTGTTCATCAGGTAAAGGAGGTGAGCACTGCAAAATTGAAGGGGGAGGGCATAAAACTCCCAGAGGTGCTGCTACCAGATAAACCTGTGTGGCCAGTGCCTCTCCAGCCCAAGAATGTGGCACAACCATCCTCTGACTCTGAGGACTGCCTGGGCAGCCCTGAACATCCTCTGCTCCTAGAGAAGGCTGGACCTCTGTAAGTAGAGCAGCATCTGTTAATAATTAGGCTGCACCTGGTGATACTTCTATAAAAGGGCTCAGTTTCAGCTAGTTCACTCCTGGAGCAACCTTTGAGCTGTGTGTTTCCCAGAGCCTTGTATGCAGCCTGAATTTTGTCCTACCCTGCCTTGTGTCCAACTTGAACATCACAGAACAGTATAAGAAGAACCTCTTGGATCAGGTAAATGGCCCAGCTAGTCCAGCATCTTGTTATCACAGTAGTCAACCTGATGCCTGCGGGAAACCCCACAATCAGGATCCAAGTAAGACTTGGGTGACTAGACAGATTCATGGATTAGACAGATTCATGGAGGACAAGGCTATCAATGGCTACTAATCATGGCGGATATGTTCCACTGTCAGAGGCAGTATGCCTCTGAATACCAGCTCCTGGGAATGACAGGTTGGGAGAGGGCTGATGTTCTACTCATTGAGCTCCTGTAGCCTTCTGGTTGGCCACCATGAAAATGGAAGCCTGATGAGGAACAGTTGAAGGAACTGGGTATGTTTAGCTTGGAAAAGAGGAGATTGAGAGGAGATATGATAAAAGGTAAAGGTACCCCTGCCCGTACGGGCCAGTCATATCCGACTCTGGGGTTGCGCGCCCATCTCGCTTAAGAAGCCGGGGGCAGCGCTGTCTGAAGACACTTCCGGGTCATGTGGCCAGTGTGACAAGCTGCCGGCGAGCCAGCGCAGCACACGGAAACGCTGTTTACCTTCCCGCTAGTAAGAGGTCCCTATTTATCTACTTGCACCCGGGGGTGCTTTCGAACTGCTAGGTTGGCAGGCGCTGGGACCGAGCAACGGGAGTGCACCTCGCCGCGGGGATTTGAACCACTGACCTGACGATCGGCAAGTCCTAGGCGCTGAGGTTTTACCCACAGCGCCACCCGCGTCCCTGGGAAAAGAGGAGATTGAGAGGAGATATGATAGCCACCTTCATATACAGTGGTACCTCGGGTTAAGAACTTAATTCGTTCTGGAGGTCCGTTCTTAACCTGAAACTGTTCTTAACCTGAAGCACCACTTTAGCTAATGGAGCCTCTCACTGCTGCGAGATTTCTGTTCTCATCCTGAAGCAAAGTGCTTAACCTGAGGTACTATTTCTGGGTTAGAGGAGTCTGTAACCTGAAGCATCTGTAACCCGAGATACCACTGTATCTGAAGGGCTGTCACATGGAGGATGGAGCAATCTGCTCTGGAAAGTAGGACCCAAATCAATGGCTTCAAGTTATAGGAAAAGAGATTCTGATTAGGTACGGAACAACATTCTGACAGTAAGAACTGTTCAACAGTGGAACAGTCTCCCTTGGGAGGTTGTGGGCTCTCATTCATTGGAAGTTTTAAAGCAGAGGTTGGGTGGCCATCTGTCATGGATGCTATAGCTGAAATTCCTGCATTGCAGGGAGTTGAACTAGATGACCTCTGGGGTCTCTTTCAACTCTTAAGATTCTATGATCCTATGACTGGGAGGGCAGGTTATCTTGGTAGTTCCACCACTCTCAGAAGTGAAGCGAATCATGGCCTGGGAGAGGGCTTTCTCTATGGTAGCCCTAAATTGTGGAACTCCATCTCCACAGAGGTGGGTCTACCATCTTTATCGTATAGCCATGTGAAACACCCTCTCACTGCATATCAGACAGGTTCTGCCCACGCTGTTTTTTCAGTGTTTGTTGAAGACCTTCCTTTTCCAACAAGCTGTTTAAGTGGAGATCTTTATCGAAGGAAGCATCTGTCTTGGATCTGAGATGGTTTTTGCATATGGAATTGTATTTATGTTTGGAATCGTTTTGGATTGTATTTATATTTGGAACTGTTTCTAATTGTTGTTTATTGATGGCTTTACCATGGAATTGCTTGGAGATATTTTATGGCAAGTGATTCATAGTGGAATTACATACTTAAAAAAATGTGTTTGGGAACAGGGGGTGGGAGATGGGTTCCTGCCTTCACACTCTCCTCGGCAGAGCGGGTGGCTGAAGCAAGCAGGAAGAAAATGCATTACAGAATCTGTGATACAGAAGAACTGCATTCAGGTCTTTCTAGCCACCAGTGAATTCTAAGGAACAATCTACCCACCTTTGTCACTCCCCCTGCCCTGCTTCTTTCTTCCAGGAGTACTGTGAGATCCAGGATATTTAACATTCCCAACCCACATGTCAATCTTTGTAAACAGGGTATCATGTGTTGGCTGTTGGGTGCATTATTCCCAGCATGCCAAGAGTTTATATCCCTAGAATGCAGTGGTTGACTCACAGAATTGCCATTCTCTGATGCTGCTCTACATCTTCATTGTCTTGCATACGGAGCAGCAAATTGGTCCCCAATAGATGGTGCATCAGGCATTCCAGGGAGGGATGGAAGGGTGCCATATTTGCTTTGAAGATAAAAAATGTATTTCTGGGTTGGAGTGCCTTGTGCTGGCAGCCGCAATCCGGCAGTGCTCTTTTCAGTTCCCATCTGGAAGCAAGGGGTGAACAAGCAGCCAGGATTTCAATCTGCAGTTGGTGGAAGGCAGAACAGTCACTTGGCAAAGCACTCGTCAGCCAATGAAGTTGCAATGCTACTTGATGGATGTAGATGCTGGAATGCAATTATGGAACCCCCCCCCCTTAAGATTAAATTTAAAAAATATTATTTATTTATTTATTATTTTAATATGTTCCTTAAAACAACAGCAACAACAACACCATTTAGCAATTTGAGAGATTTTGCTGATGTCATGGGTTGGCTGAGTTCAGCACAATGCAGATGGAGGATTGGCTGAGGACCTAGGGGAGGGCTCCAGTGGGGGCCTCTGTCAGGAGTGGAGAATTCTGCTACTGACGATCCTGGCATTGGGGTTGAGAGCTCCCTCCATCCCTGTGAGGAGAGCCATCTCCATCACTCCCTCCATCTCCAGGGTTGTCAGAGCCTCTCTCTGGCAGTTCCACCATGCTTGTTGTACTGCCTAGCCCAGCACTATCAGTTACTGGATGTAGCTCTGTTCACCCAGAAGGGGATGTTTCACCAGTCCTGGCCACCTCTCAGGTTTCAGAGATTTCTCCTCCGTCATTTAGGTCCAGAAGAGTCCAAAAAGAAGGGAACAGAGGGTTGCTCCTACTGGGTGTAGTAAGAGACTGCAGAAACGGTTTGTGCCCCAAGATGAGCCCACCTGATTCCTATATATAGGATAGCAAAGGGGTGTGGCAGTGTTGAATCAATATCTAAAGCTTTTACAGTTAGAGCATCTGCCACGGTTGTAGCAGTATTTAGAATTAACCACACATATTGTCTGAAGTGTCCTAAGTCGGCAATTTGCATATGTACTGCTGAAATCTAAACATTAACGTCTTTGAAAAGAATCCTTTATCAATTATTTGTTCTTCAGCAACTAGGAGCTAGGACTGCTATCACCAATGAAAGACCTTCAGTCCACCAATGTCCCTCCTCTAGAAGTCCCCCTGAACCAGTTGTAAGTAAGAATGCAGACAGGTGGGAGGGAATTTAAAGGCAGGCAGGCAGGCATACAGACACATTTGCACATCCAGTGTCACGGTCCAGTCTTTGGGTGATTGAAGTCCCGGCTGAGGAAGTTGGGACCGGGGGCAAGATGGCAGGGTGGGAGCAGGAATGAGAGTCCAGAAGCCAGGGGTCCGAGGGTCAGGAAGCACGGAGTCACGAAGTCAAGGGTCTGAGGGTAGAGAAGCAAGGAGTCAAGAAGCTGAGGTCTGAGGATCAGGAAGCAAGAAGCCAAATGCGGCTAGGCAGGGAACGTGTTGCTGTGGCAAAGAGCCAAAGGGAAATGCTGACCTTATATCCCTTCCCAGCTCTTGCCACTAGGTGCAGTGAGTTACCAAGCAGCCTCACCTGTGCAGCCATGCCTTGCCTTTCCAGAAAAAACTTAGGAAGGCCCCAGTCCTGCGAAGCCCCACTGGTCACAGGGCCTGGCTCCTGCACACACTCCTTACACCTAGACAGGTACATGCACTCTTGAAAGAGGATGCATACAAGTCAGCAACTGCACACACACACACACATTGAGAGAGGGAGAAGGAGAGAGGGAGAGTATAGCATGGTGGCTAATGAGACAGAGCTGGGAAACAGGATTCCTCTGGTTCAAATCTCACCTCTGTCCCAAACTGACTAATTGGTCTAAACCAGGCATGGCCAAACTTGGCCCTCCAGATGTTTTGGGACTACAGTTCCCATCATCCCTGACCACTGGTCCTGTTAGCTAGAGATGATGGGAGTTGTAGTTCTAAAACATCTGGAGGGCCAGGTTTGGCTATGCCTGGTCTAAACAAAACCAGTGTCTCAGTTTCAGTCCCCTTCCCCCTTCTGTGAAGTGGGCAGTGGTTTTTCTTTTTGGTAAAAAGTGAGGTGCCAGTACACATTTCTTGACTGATGTGGTGTGGCTGCCAGCGTAAAATGGTTGTCATGGGCAGCAAACAAAAAGAGAGAGGAGAAGATGGTTAATCAAAGTGGTGAGAACTGTCACACACTAAATGCATTGCATGTGGGGGATGACTTGCCCCACTTGAAAGTGCTATACAAATATTCCAAAGTCTATGAGGAAAATGACTGGCAAACCTTAAGCAACAATAGCAGTATAACAGTACTGAGCCTTCATAAACCATCCTGTGTGGCTGGTGAATCCACACCCAGCTTGGTGGGCCGTACGTTGGCTCATCCTCCTTAACTGAAGCACCCCTCAGGATGCAGCATTAGAAACTGACAGGAGACTGTGGCCTGTATTCAAATATTGGCTACGAAATGCTCGGCTGTAGCAGGATAAAATCAGACAAGTTTTGCTTTCAGGTTACCCGCACACAGTTTCTAGATGACCTTAAGAAAGTAATCTCCTCCGAATGAACACCTGAGAACTTATTAATGGCAGGAGATGGTTTCAGAAGACAAGGTTTTATTACCTTTACAGAAGCTAATGCCTCTTCAATTTATTCGCCTCTGTGCTATCCCAATATTATCTGATTAAACACACACACACACCAGTGGAAGCAAATACTCTTCACAACTTCTCTCACAGCCCTGACTGGGGAGGAACATGAAATAAGAATATCAGTCTCATCTTTTGCTGGAGCGCACAGAATCCTGATCCTGTTCTCTGTGAGCATCCACTGTGATGGCATTCAGGTGATCTCCTGGAAACCCAGTGGGGGAACCATTATATGTTGGAATGCATATGTGTTGCATTCAATTCAATTTCCTCAACATTTTCATAACTCTTAATTTCTGCATTATATCTGAGCTTTCATGTGAAGAAAAACAAATTCCAGGAAACTAATATTTAGCACTTATTTGCAGCCCTGGTAAGCTGGAAAATTTTGGGAGTAAAATGATGGAATTTGGGGTGGTATACCAGAGTACAGGACGCGGGTGGAACTGTGGGTAAAACCTCAGTGCCTAGGACTTGCCGATCGCATGGTCAGCGGTTCGAATCCCCGCAGCGGGCTGCGCTCCCGTCGTTTGGTCCCAGCGCCTGCCAACCTAGCAGTTCAAAAGCACCCCCAGGTGCAAGTAGATAAATAGGGACCGCTTACCAGCGGGAAGGTAAATGGCGTTCCGTGTGCTGCGCTGGCTCACCAGATGCAGCTTGTCACGCTGACCACGTGACCCGGAAGTGTCTGCAAACAGCGCTGGCTCACAGCCTATAGAGTGAGATGAGCGCACAACCCTAGAGTCTGGCAAGAGTGGCTCGTACGAGCAGGGGTACCTTTACCTTTACTTTACCAGAGTACAGTTATTTCTTGCTGTTACCATGATGGAAGAGAAGCATGCATGTGTGGAAAGGGTGGTGGACATTGTGCAACATTGTCCAACGACATCTGATGTTAATGGAATTTAGCATGACATGCTGGTATATCGGTCAAAAAGTCACAATTCCACAATGCAACAGGTAGTACAGTATGAAAGGTATGCTAGAAAACATGGAAGAAGCACTAGAATTATCATTTATTTATTTCATTTATATTTCATTTTTTTATATACTGCCCTATACCTGGAGGTCTCAGGGAGGTTCAAAGAATAAAATCAAAATACAAAACCACACTGCTTTATTTTCCAAAAAGCCCTCCAAGCAGTTTATGAAAAGATAAAACAATAAAATAGAGACAAAATTACAACCATGTTTTAAAATATACAAGTTAAATTACTGAAATAGATTAAAATTATTTCAACTTTCTAAGTATATGGGTAGACTTGTCTTTAAAACATACCTGAAGGAGTGTCTCCACCCCCATCGTTCTGCCCGGACACTGAGGTCCAGTGCCGAGGGCCTTCTGACGGTTCCCTCACTGCGACAAGCAAAGCTACAGGCAACCAGGCAGAGGGCCTTCTCGGTAGTGGCACCTGTCCTGTGGAACGCCCTCCCGCCAAACGTCAAAGAGAAGAGCAACTACCTGACATTTAGAAGATATATGAAGGCAGCCCTGTTTAGGGAAGTTTTTAATGTGTGACATTTTAATGCATTTTTAATCTTCATTGGAAGCTGCCCAGAGTGGCTAGGGAAACCCAGCCAGATGGGCGGGGTACAAATAAATTATTATTATTATTATTATTATTATTATTATTATTATTATTATTAAAAAGAATGCTTTCTGCAGGCACTGAAAATAGTACAGTGAAGGCACTTCCTTGATATCAAGAGGCAGGGAGTTCCAAAGTGCAGGTGCTGCCACACATAACCAGGAAAACTAACACAATATTCCCCACCACGGGATGCATCCACATTCTCATTCCTGTCAGTCATTGTGCTGGAGCATTCTGCATCATTTGCCATTCCTGGAACAAATGCAATAGACAGCCCCACTTCCAGTTGGCTATGTGGAAAGGAGAGAAAGCACCAGCCTGTCCTTTACCTGAAGCAATAAAATGTCTTGATTACAGGATGTCGAGAAGTTCAGCACAGGGGTGCTCTTTTGCACGGCAGCTCCATGCATCTCATCACAGGCTTAGCGGAAGTTCTCGAAATGTGAACCGCTGAGGCTTATATTGGAACCATCGAGCCTCCGCAAAATAAGCCCATTAGAAATGGCTTCTGCTGTACTTGTAGGTTAAGCTTCCACTGATCAATAACATAAGGAAGGGGGTAAAAGGATTGCAAACTGTTTGCTCCCTGCTCCCACCATTAATCCTTTTATTTATCCAAGTTCGGGGATTGCAAGGTTCAGTGTAAAATACAAAGGAACGGCTTCAGTGACTGGCAGGTGTACCAACCCAATACTTTAATTCATCCTTTTATTCCTAAGAGGGCAACCCCTGTGACAGGAACAGTCTCTTAGGAGAGTGTGCAGAAAGGCCAGGCAAGCTCACTTTCATCTGGCTTCTTCTGCATGCAGCTGAGGATATAATGAGTTCCAGTTAACCACCTGCTACAGGGATCTGTCCAGAGTCCTGAAAGACTTGATGCAGCCTATCAAGACCATTTCATTCCATTAAGTGTTAGGGCTGTGCAGAGACCACAAGATTCACCTTGTATAGTGTATGTAGCATTTGGAAACTGCCCACTCCAATTTGGGTCCAGTTCCAATCACTCCAGTTTGGTTTGTCACTTCAATTTGCATCCAACTCCAATCTCTTAAATTCTAAACTCTGTTCCCCTCCTCACTGACTACAATGGGGAGGATCTAAAAATGACTATATCTTCCCGCCACTTTTTCACAAGTGGTTAAATTTGCAGGTAAAGGATCTACACAGTGAACCTTTAAATTATATTTTAAAACATGGGTGTCAAACACAAGGTCCGCGGGCCGAATCCAGCCCGCCAGACCTCGTCATGTGGCCCGTGTAGCCGCCGCCGGCCGCCAGCCTTCACCTTTTATTCTCGCTTTTTTTTTTTTTGACACAAGAAAGCCGCCTCTTCAGCGCATGCGCGGCAGCCTACAAGCCAGAGAACGTCTGCCCTCTAGCGGTGCCGGCTGTTCTACACAGGAAACCTCCACTTTACATGCATTCAGGAAACCTCCACTTGTTTTTATATTGAGCGCATGCCATCCTGTGATGTGACAGATCCAACGGCTGCCTGAACCCTTCTCTCCTGTACTGTAAGTACATATGATGTATGTGGGGGGGGGGAGGGGGGTCTGCTTATAGTCCTACAGATACAACATAGTCCTACAGATACAACCAGCCCTTTGAGGGTGACCAAACAGCTGATGTGGCCTCCGATTAATTTGAGTTTGACACTCCTGTTTTAAAAGAACAGAATAGAACGGAACAGTCTAAAAAACCCCTGCCAGAATTGGATGCAAATTTTGGGCAGTCCTTCCAAGTGGATGAAGCCTGCCATAAAGGGCATTATCATTTAATATGTTTTCTTAACCCTTTCCTAAACACTCCCAGGAATGATATCGTTCCTTTTGCTTGCTTTCAGTGAGCCATCAACCAGGACCCAAACTTTGTCCCCCCCCCCCTCTTTTCCTGGCTGGGCATATCAAGTTCAGGCTCCATCTATCTCTACATGAAACAACATTGTAATAACATGCATCATTCTGCACTCCTGGGAGCAAAGGAAGCTGCCTTATACTGAATCAGGCCAATTGGTCCATTGAGCTTGGTATTCTCAACACAGACTGGCAGCGTCTCTCCAGGATTTTGTGCAGAAGTATTTCTGAGCTGTACTTGGAGATGCTGTACTTGGAGATGATTGAATGTGTTTTTTTTCGGGGGCGGGGTTGCATGCAAAGCCACTGAGCTATGGCATTTAATCTGTGGGAGGCTGAAGCAACAGCTCCAATAGCCAAGCAAGCTAAGGCTTGTGGGTTCTTGTAAGACACCCTGACAACCTAAACCAGATTGATTCTTATGCAAAAGAGTTTGCCTTCCCAAGTTTGCAATTTAATTTCATGTGAGATGGAGCACTGAACACGGGTAAAAAAAAAAAAGCTGTTGGAGAGCAGTCCATTACGCTGATACACTATCTGTAAATATTCATCTTCAGTTTTATTCATCATAATTTGTAAGGAACCATTATTACTACCCCTCCCTAAACTAGTGGTGCTCATCTCCCCACCACCAACTTCTCCATAATATCCTGCAGATGCCTGTGAGTGTAATTAAACAGATAACAAAGGGAATATATTGTTCATTACTGATAAGACATGTGATGAGAAAGAGAGAGAAATGCTTTCATTTCAATTTGCAGCTTGATATTTCTTGACATTTACATGTACCAAAAAAAGAAAGAAGCTTCCAAACTTGCACTTTTCGATATCTAACCTGGATGGTTGTTTTTCTGCCAGACCAAAGGGGCCAGGAAATTAGATTTTTCCATATATAGCCAGGTTGGGCTGCTTTGCTACAGATGTTAGTCCTATATCGTGGCTTTCATCTTAAGCTTCATAGCATGTTTTCATGGGTGCTCCTGTCATTTCATTTAAGTTATACATCTATTTATTCTCCACTACATCAGATGTGTCTTCAAAAGGGCTAGAAAAGAGGGTGTTTGCTACTGCCTTCCTCAAAAGGCACACCTTGTGAAGTGGGATATTGCCCCATAATCACTATTCCCTGGGGCTGATTTGTCAGTATAGTGAAGGCTTATCTAATCCATCTCAGTGAAGACTTAAATGATCATTACAAAACAGGGGCCAGTCGGTGAGCTCCCCATCTGACCATATTTGAAAATTCAAGTGCACAGACCATTTTTGTCATTAGGCAAGTTGACATTCCTGAATTTGCTTGCAGCTCAGAGCAGAACTCCCAGTCGGATTACCCACTTTACCAGATTTTGAAATGCAAAAGTGCATATTATTATTATTATTATTATTATTATTATTATTATTATTATTATTATTTTGCCTTCCACATATGTGTCTCAAGGCAATGTGCACAATATACTAAAAACAGATAAAACTCTGTTTAAACACAATAGATCTCTTTGTTTTATTTTCATTCTTTCTGTCATTGCTCTGGATGGATTAGTTTATGGAACAGATCACAAGAGACCTGTATTTCCTTCACTGTTACTCCTTATTGCACCATTTATATTATACAAAACCCAATAAAATACTTTAAAAATAAAAGCACAGAAAGCAACAGCAGATTGATGAAATAAAGGGAGGCATCCGTGTCAGATACCAGCTGGAATAACTTGTTGGGAAAAGCGTGTCTTCATTTGTTTCCAGAAAGTACAGATGGTGGATACCTGTTAAATCACATCTCTTCTGCTTCAAAATCAAATCTTTACAGGCTTGTTCAAAAACATAGCCAAAATGGAACCACCCACATATAAGTGGCAGATATCAGCAGTCCTAAGATAAGCCCTAAATTGGAAGTGGTGAATCATCCATAGGCATTCAATTGGGGATAAAATGTGGGGTGCTGCCTTTGGGGGCTGGGTGGATTGCAGCCAGCAGAGGTGTGGCCAGAGAAAAAAGTGAGAGTGGCACACCTTTTCCCCTTCTCTCTTTATGCCACCATTCTCTCCCCTGCTCAGCGCCTGAGGACCCCCGTTCTGCCACTTACCACCTGGCCTAGGGTGAGGCCTGATGAGCTCTATAAAGGACTGCTGCTGTTGGGCAGAAAGGGGTCTGTTCTGTTTTTGCTTTTTGTTTTGCTGCTATTTTTTACCTATGTCGTTTTAAACTGTGATATTAATGCTGTATTCTTAGTTTTAGATTTTGATTTATGTGGAAATTGTTTTCCATTTGGTTGTGTATTTTTTATGTGGTTTATTTATTGTTTCTTGTTATACTGGCCTCGGTCCAGTATACCTGAAGGAGCATCTCCACCCCCATCATTCTGCCCTGACACTGAGGTCCAGCACCGAGGGCCTTCTGGCGGTTCCCACACTGCAAGAAACCAAGTTATAGGGAACCAGGCAGAGGGCCTTCTCGGTGGTGGCACCCGCCCTGTGGAACACTGTCCCACCCAATGTCAAAGAGAAGAACAACTACCAGACTTTTAGAAGACATCTGAAGGCAGCCCTGTTTAGGGAAGCTTTTAATGTTTCACAGACCACTGTATTTTAATACTTTGTTGGAAGCCACCCAGAGTGGCTGGGATTATTATTAATGACTTTTGTAATTATGTAAACCTTGTCATGTTGTAAGCCACCTTGAGCATTGTTTTTAACTGTGGAAAGGCGGCATACATATAAAAAATGTTGATGATAATCTCCTTGGCCACTGTGAGATCAGGATGTAGAACTAGATGGGCCTTTGGCCTGATCTAGCAGCCAGACACTTCTTATGCTCCCATGTAAAGAGGTTACTTTGTCACCAGAGTGAATTTCATACAGCAATTGGGATTGGAGTATAGCAGAATTTCAAAATAGCATTAAAACACACCCACTAGAACCCTGAACCTGAAATGCTCATGATTTGAAATAATGTATTCTGCGACTAGAATGAGATTGGGGGCACATTACAGAGTCTGTTGGAACCCCCTAAGGACAGAACTGAACAAAGACATTTTCTCTCTCACCTTTTTTCCTAAATGACAAGAGAATTTAATGGCAATATTTGAAGAGATTTGGTTCTTTGAAATGCAATTTCCTTTCTCTGCCTTTTAATTCCCCTCTTGCTTGTAATAGGAATGCGCCCCCCCTCCCCAAAAAGCCTGGAAAGGTGGGAGTATATAGGAACATTGGAAACAAAAGATTTCTATTGTGTTAAGGCATATTTAACAAGGAAACAGCAGCAGAATTTGATCGCTCGTAGATTGTAAGGAAAGATAGGGGAGGAAAAAAGTTGTGACAGCTGCACGCACTTTGCTTACATCTCAAGTTAGACTACTGGATTGTACTTTGCTGCCTTTGAAAAGTATCAAAAACTTCCATCAAGGCAAAATTCAGTAGCTAGACTTTTCAGACCATATAACACCCAAATGCTGCAAAATCCTCATTAGCCCCATAATGCGTTCCCAAGACCAAGTCAAAATGGAGGCTGAAACATTAAAACAGGGATGGGGAACCTCTGACCCAACGAGGTTTTGTTGGACTACAGCTCCCATCATCCATGTCATGGAAACATAGGAAGCCAATGATCCATCTAACTCAGTATTATCTACATACTGGATGGCAGGGGCTCTCCAGAAATTCAGACAGGTACTTTCCCAGCTCTAACTGGAGATGCCCAGGACTGAATTTGGGGCCTTCTGTATGGAGCTCCTTCCACTGAGCTACCACAGTGAAGTTCAGAGGTTTGGGGCTGGTCCATTGTGGGAAAGGCATCTCCCTTTAGGAAATGGCCATAGCTTTGTGGTAGAGCACCTACTTTGCATGTAGAAGGTCTTAGGTTCATTCCTAGGCATCTCCAGGTAGGACTGTGAATGTCCCTCATGTGAAATCCTGGAGAACCATGGTCAGGAGGTCAGGAGTGGCCACCCAGATATTGTGGACTCCCATAATTATTGACTACTGTCCATGAACCCTGGGGTTGATGGGAGTCCAAAAGCAGATGTTTCCCCATCCCTGGTGTACTCAGCACTGAGCTAGATGAATCAATAGTTTGACTTTATAAAAACAGGTTTCTATGTTCCTAATTCTGGAGAAGATGCACCTTTGACGTGATGAAGCAAGACCCTTTTCATGTTTGTTTTACATTCAGTCACAAATACAAATCCTAAACTTGCTTTTTATTTCCGGCTGAAAAGCTACAGGAAGATGGAATGGCCCTAAAAGCCCCCAGTTGTTGAATTCCTCATCGGAAATGTGTATTTGAGCTGCAAAGAAAGTAAAGGCATGTTTTATTCACGCTGATTGATCCAGGAATCATACACATCAGCATCTGTTCTGAAGGCTCAGAGAAAAGAGGTTTTAAAAGTCTATTGGCCCAGACAGCAAAAGGTCAAAGAAACAAATCAGAAATACTCTCTCTGCGAGAGTCAAGTCTGAAAAACATCCTTGTTCATTTAACAGATAATGATAATTAGGTAATAGTATAGCTTTATTAGATCCTTGCTGGTTAATGGAAGCAGAAAATATTTGCGATTCAAACCATGCTTCTTTGAAACACTTTCTATTTCTATATTTAAAAACAAACACAGCTCAGGCTCCAGACAAGAAACAAATGAGAGGCAGAATCTGTACAGAAGATCATTGATATTGGGAAAAACAAATTTAGATTTCCAGGGAGATCAGTCTGTTATCACAGGCCTGCTGGGTCAACCCATGGAAGATGAAAATGTTAAGAACCTTAGAAGCTGCCTTAGACTGACCCAGAACACTGGTCAGTCTAGCTTAACATTGTCTACACTGACTGGCAGAGGCTCTCCAGGGTTGCATTCCCAGCTGTATCTAGAGATGCTGGGGATTGAACTGTTGGTTTGCAAGCCCCCTCCACAGAGGCTGGCCCCTCTCACAGTTCTCGGAGCTTGCTTACCGGTAACTTCCTCTGGCTGACATCCAGACAGACCAGGGAGATTTTGATAGGCGACATTTTCCCAAGCGTGGGTAAAATGCACAACCCCTCCCTCCTGCTTCTGCAGGGGAAAGAAAATAAGTCAGAAATCTGGTGAAATGATCTATAATGAAATGAAAAAGGCATTTAAATATACTTTCCTGAAGAAACCAGAGGCCTTTCTCCTGGGCATAGTAGGCCAATTGGTGTTAAAGAAGGACAGAACTTTCTTTATGTATGCTACAGCAGCAGCAAGAATACTCATCACAAAGCATTGGAAGACACAAGATCTACCCACCCTGGAAGAATGGCAGATGCAAGTAATGGATTACATGGAAATGGCGGAAATGACTGGCAGAATTCGAGACCAGGGAGAAGAGTCGGTGGAAGAAGATTGGAGGAAATTTAAAATCTATTTACAGAAACATTGTAAAATTTCTGAATGTTGATGACATTGGAATGAAATGAAGGGGTTCTAGTAATAAGGTAAAAGATTATGCAAGAGTGGATTGATATTAGATGAAAGTTCAAAGTTAAATATGTGATGAAAAATAATTAAGGATAGACTAATAGGATGAATTTGCTGAATCAAGTTTTTAAGTGGAATACAAAAAAGGGAGGCGTGAGGAAGTCAGGAAAATAAGTTAACCAAAGAAGAGAGATTAAAAAAGAGGGATTTTTTGTTATTCTTTTTTCTTTTTCTTCTTTTTTTCTTTCTATTATGTTAATTGTCTGTATTTTTGTGTTTTTGTGTTTTTGTATTTTTTCCTGTGTTTTTTCTAGTTATTGTCTTATTTTGAAAATTCTAATAAAATATCATTAAAAAAAAAGAAATCTCTTTACATGATGTTTATTTCTGACATTACAGCACTAGAGAAAAACACGTCCTTTCAGTTCAGTTCTTCCAGCACGTCTGACAAACTTCCTGAGCATGTGCACACAGAAGGTTTTAAATTACACTCTTCACAGAGACTTATCCAGCCTGTGAACGTCCTGGGAAATTCTTCTTTCCCACAGATAGCAGCATCATGTGATGTCAACAATCATCTGGCTGTCTGCAGCTTTGATGTTTCCATTTACTGACATGAACCTGGGTTCTTCTGCATGCACGGCAGATTCTTTATGACTGAGCTAGGGCCCTTTCTCCCTGAAAGTGAAGTATTTTCTGGCTCTGGACTGTCCTTGCCCACCCTAGCTAGCCATTGGTCCTTCCTAGACAGAAAAGGCTATAAAAGGCATGTTATATGCGTTGAATTTTTTGCCTGAATGACAACTGTCTTCATAGGAACAGCAGCAAGTTAATTGTAGCAGATGATTGGTCCATCTACTAGCAATGGCTTGCCTAGGTTTCTGGCAAGGGTCTCTCTCAGCATCACCTGGAGATGATGGGTGATAGAACTTGGGACTTTCTGCATGAAAAGGAGATGCTTTGCTACTGAGCTCTGGCACTTCCTCACTGAAGCAAGCTTAGGGGGACTGACAGAACTAGGCCTCCACACACCAGCATGATCTCTCCCTCAGAAGTCTGCACTGTGGTAGGGAAGGGGGGCAATCAAAGAAGCTAACCCAGGTTCACCTGGTTAACTTCATCACTGACACCAAGTGCATAAGTCCCTACCTGTATTCATTGTATACATACAATTGTGTATCATCTGACCGGTCTACTGCAATTATTAAGTTTGCAGATGACACCACCATAATGGGTCTAAGAACAGGTGGAGACAAATCAGCATATAGAAGGGAGGTCCAAAAAAATAGCTACATGGTGCCTAGGGAACAACTTGCACCTTAATATCAGCAAGACAAAGGGGATGGTGTTGGACTTTTGGAGGAAGAGAGGAGAACTAGCCCTGCTGTACATCGGGGAGGGCTGTGTGGAGAGAGTCTCTTTCTTTAAATTCCTAGGAGTTTATCTCAGTGAAGACCTTACTTGCAAAATCAATACAACCCAGGTGGTTAAGAAAGCCCAACAGAGACTCCATCTCCCCAGAGTATTGCGAAAAAACGATGTCAGTCAACATTTGATGATCTCCTTCTACTGGTCCACAATAGAAAGTGTCCTTTCATACTGCATCATGGT
This sequence comes from Podarcis melisellensis, assembly GCF_964234715.1. Taxonomy (NCBI): domain Eukaryota; kingdom Metazoa; phylum Chordata; class Lepidosauria; order Squamata; family Lacertidae; genus Podarcis; species Podarcis melisellensis. Next base: position 8,381,776 of record NC_138541.1, on the reverse strand, counting down.
GTGATACGCTGGTTGGACATCAACTGATAGGAGGTGCCTACATTGGGTGGTGAATACAGCACAAGATATTATAGACTGTCCCGTGAATCCACTGGATGACATCGCAGAAGAACGTTGCCTCAGGAAAGTGAGGAAAATTCTCAGGGATGATACACACCCTGGCCGGCACTTTCTTGATCTCCTGCCCTCAGGCAGAAGATATAGAAGCATGATTAGTCACACCAACAGGGTAAAGAACAGCTTCTATCAATGGACTGTTAGGCTGCTGAATGAAAAGAATGCATCAGTAAATGAGGGGAATTAAGAGAGCTGAGTGGGGGGGGGTGCTCGTGTAATCTCTGTTGTGTTATGCTGGCGTCTGGCACACTTCCTCTGTCCCTCACTGTATACAAGTTGTACAAGTGACAATAAAGTATTTTAATTTCAATAACTGCCCCCGCCTCTGGCTACCTCCATTAAGTAGCCCTTTAACCTTTAACCATTTTCTTTTTTTCTTTTTTAAAAAAACTACCTGGCCCAGTCAACTACCTGTTCTGTGTGGAGTGGTAAAGTAGTTAAGGATAACAAGCTAACAGTTCTTGAGAAACCACCAACCATAAGCCTTCCTTTTCTTGCTCTTAACAACCCTTCCCACCATGGACCTCCAGTGAAGCTGGATGTTGCAAGATTCAGATCACAAATTGTCACAAATTGTGCAGGCTCATTTGAGCTCCACAGAATGCCTGTCCCAACCTGGTGCCTTTCAGGTTTTCAACTACAACTGGTTTTCAACTACAACTCCCACCATCCCAAATCAGCATGACTAGAAGCTTCTAGGCTCTGCCCCTAATCCTTCCCCCAACCCTCCCCAGCCCCCTAAATTGCTTAAGTGAAAAGGCAGGCAATCCCCCACTTCTTCTCCAGACAAAGAGTGATTTGCAAATCTCTGTAACTTTCCTGGGGACCATGAACACAATTGCTTAATCCCCTTTCAAGGTGTATTCTTCATGGTGTTGTTGTTTCTGCTTATCACATAACAAGCTGTTTTTCAGTCCATAAGAAACAATAAATGGCGCCTTTAACAAAATCCATGTTTGGGTAACCATGCAGTTGCACCTTTTATTAGGAGATAAAACGGTAGGCTTTATATTTCTGAAAGCCTAGTTTTGAAAATTTTATGCCTGGGGAAATCCTGGTGCACTTAGCCAACTGCTGTTACAGAGTGTTGCATGCAAGGTTAAGCTTCAATTGGTCTGAATTTTATTTTAGCAAACTCTCAGTCTGGTACAGAGAGGCACAGAAAATAATGATGATGATGATGGTCTTGGTGATGATGTGTGCAAAGAACCACATTTGCTGATGATCCCAAATAGGTATCTGGTTGGCCACTCTGAAAACAAGAAATCAGACTAGATGGACCTTTGGCCTGATCCAGTATGACGCTTCTTATGACATGCTCTTATTGAGCCATTGAGACCTTTGGATCATGTGCTACATGGCATGAGCACAAGAGTTCATGGATCATCCTTCTAGAGTGCATGAATCATCCTCCCAATGAGGGATGGCTATGAAATATGAAACAAGAATCAGAAAACTTAGCTGTCTTAGCAGTTCTCTGACAATCCTCTCACTTACACAATGTCCGGGACTGGTTGGATGAGGAAGAGGGATGGGAGCCTCCTGCCCAAGAACCCCACCCATGGAAGACACAGAAGACGACAACTTAGACTTTGGATCATGGTGGTGGGACATTGAAGACCAGCCTGGGGAAGGGATGAGTTGGAAGGTGCTAGAAGCAGTGAGGCTGAGTGATCAAAAGGGGTGAGGAGGCCCTACCAGGACAATGTGAACACAGACTCAGAGAGAGAGGACTCAGAGGTTACCAGCAGCAGGACAGTCCCAGTTTTGCTGGCTCTCCTCCCCCTCTGACACCATGTGGCAGGGAAGCACAGCAAATCCCAGCTCCCAGGCCCTTGTACTTGGTTGAAAACACTCTTGGCCAGACCAAGACAGTTGCTGCTTTTCGAACTGAAAATGTTCTGCAGAGCGTTTGCTGCATCTGATAACTTATAAGGCAGTGTTGGGGAACATTTTTCAGCCTGAAGACCGAATTCCCTTCTGAGCTCCATACCAGTGGTGGGTTAGGTACAATTCCCTGGATTCTTGCTTGAAATATGCTTTAAATGTATGATGCGTATGCAGCCTCTGTCACCAACCTGTAACAGCTATTCTATCTATCTATCTGGGTGGCGCTGTGGTCTGAACCACAGAGTCTAGGACTTGCCGATCAGAAGGTTGGCGGTTCAGATCCCCGTGACAGGGTGAACTCCCATTGCTCGGTCCCTGCTCCTGCCAACCTAGCAGTTCGAAAGCATGCCAGTGCAAGTAGATAAATAGGTACCGCTCCGGTGGGAAGGTAAATGGTGTTTCTGTGCACTGCTCTGGGTTCGCCAGAAGCAGCTTAGTCATGCTGGCCACATGACCCAGAAGCTGTACGCAGGTTCCCTTGGCCAATAAAGCGAGATGAGCGACGCAACTCCAGAGTCATCTGTGACTGGACCTAATGGTCAGGGGTCCCTTTATCTTTATCAATCCTTCCATCCATCCATCCATCCATCCATCCTCTATTGCATTTCAATTCATTGAGGGAGGGGAAAGTGTTTACCTGGGTTGGGAGGCGAGCTTCAGCATCCATCTCCTCTCTGCAGTTACCGCAGCAACTTTCAGCTGCAGACCAGTTGGGCTTTAAGCTACGCTGAATATCCAATAAGATATTTAAAGATTCACAACATATTTTAAAATATTTTAAAAGCAAGCAAACAGCCCTCTGGTTTCCAAAGACACTTGCACTCCCTTTGGTAACCGACACATTCACCCCCCCCCCCACCTAAGCTCTTTGAATGCCCTTTTAAGCATCTGTTTGTGAGAAGCATTAGAGAATGGGAGGGAGTGTTTTGCATTCCAACCCTCCCTTTTCATTGATATATTATTTCTAAACGGGTCATCGAAGGGATCTGAAGCGAGCTGATCTTTTGAAGAAAATTCATATCAAAGCTGAAGATAAATCCAAAACTCCCTGGATGGCTAGGAGACCGGCGTTCGATTTGAAGGTGGTGTGGGTAGTTTTCAAAGCTGCCAGAGTGTCGGGTGGCGTGAGAATAGAAGGCAGAGGAAGGTATGATGAAAGGGCTGAAATGTATGAAATCCTCTCTGGTTCACCAGAACACATCTTGTCCCCAACACAATCCTGTTTCAGCTGGACTGTGGAGTTTGTGACTCCTTCGAGGTGGGTGGGCGAGGCAGCAGTGATGCCCGGAAATGTGCCAGCTCAAGAATTGGTCTGTTGCTAGAGTACAGGTGGTGGGAAAATTCTGGCCCAGGGACTGACTGTGGCCCTCCAGTCTCTCAGTCCGGCCTCATAACTCTCCCCAGATCACCACACCCACTGGCCCTGCTTCCCAAACTCCCTGAGGGTTTGTGCCTGGCTGGAGTATGTCCTTCTATTCTCATAATGACACTTGTTTGTCTGAATGGAGAACAGAGAGGGATGTGTGAGTGTATGTGTAAATATGTATATTCATAGCTCAACCCACTTTGGTATCTGGCCCTGCCCACTACTGGCATGTGGTTCCCTAAAAGCTGTTCAGAAGGGAATGCAGCCATCAAGCATAGATTCCCACTCCTGCTATAGTAAATAATGATTTCTTTTTTTTAAAAAAAATCTACATAGAAATCCCCACCGGTTCAGCTCCAGAGATCTAGCACTGAATTTAAGCAGCCTGTTCCACAGACTTCTGCTTTTGTTTTAAACACCTTTTAAATCATAATGATTTTTAATCCAATTTTTCACATACATAAAAAACAACAAGCAAAAACGATAACAGCATATAGTGTGGGCAGTGAAAATAAAATAGTAGAATCATAGATTTGCAGAGTTGGAAGGAACCCCAAGACTGATCTACCAGTCGATCACGGGGTGTTCCTGGTAAATCCTGGCTGATCGAGTAATCCTAATAGATGACCCCCCCCAAAGCTGAACAACTCTGCTGAAGCCACCCCAGAAGAAGCTCAACAACCGTGGGTATTCCTACCCCCCCAAAAGCTCAACAACAGCTCAACCCATTGGGTAGATCACTGCCAGTGTTTTTATAGTGGGAGTAGATTGCAGTCTCTTGGAAGCAGGACATCCCTAATCTAGTGTAACCTCCTGCAATGCAGGAATCTCAGCTAAGGCATCCCTGGCAGATGGCCATCCAATCTCTGCTTAAAAGCCTCAAGTGAAGGAGAGTCCACCACCTCCTGATGGAGACTGTTCCACTGTCAACCAGTTCTTACGGTCAGAAGGTTTTTCCTGAAGTTTTGTCAGAATCGACTTTCTTGTGCCCTAGCCTCCAGAACAGGAGAAAATAAGCTTGCTCCAACTTCCATGTGACAGCCCTTCAGATATTTGAAGATGGCTATCATCTCTCTCCTCAGTCTCCTCTTTTCCAGGCTAAACATACCCAGTTCTGGGTGCCACAATTTAAGAAGGTTATTGACCAGCTGAAAGGTGTGCAGAGGAGGGTGGCCAGGAAGGAACATTTGGAGGAGCCGGGAATGTATTCCCCATCTTACATTTGTCCAGCTGGTTCTTCCTGCCTAAGTACAGAACATTCTATTCGCCCCTATTTTGTTACTTTTGGCCCAGTTCTCCAATCTGTTATGGTCATACTGAATCCCGATTCTGTCTTCTGCAGCATTAGCTCCCCCTCCCAGTTTGGAGTCACCTGCAAATTTGATGAGCATCCCCTCAATTACTTCATCATCTATAAATATGTTGAACAATTGGCCCAAGACAGAACCCTGCAGCATCTTCCCCTATGTGAAACTAGAGTGAAAATGAATATAATATGGATGCAAGCAGCCAGAGCCATCTTTCCCATTGGGCTTACTGGCGTGTTGCGCCAGGGCGCAGGCCTCTCAGGGGCACCCCAGTGAGTGGGAGAGCTGTGTGGCTTTGCCGGTGGCCTCCCCTTTCCCTCATGCACTCCTGCCAGCTGCGCCCCGTCAATCATATGGCTGACGGGCGTGCAGCTTGCCTCCCAAGCCTTCGCTGGAGGAGAGCAATCCCCACAGAGACTTAGGATGGAAGCTGCGCCCCGCCCCACCAACTATATGACTGGCGGACGTGCAGCTTCCTTACCAAGCCTCTGCAGGAGTAGAGTGATACCCACAGAGGCTTGGGGAAAAGGTCGACAACTCTGGGAAACGTGTGTGTGTGTGTGTGTGTGTGCTGGAGGGATCTTTGCACCACAGTGCTGGATATGCTTAAGACGGCCCTGCAAGCAGCTCACATATTTTACCCATTCCTCCATCTAGGATAGATGGCTTTACCACCAATGCTGCTCTTACTATGACACATTTTATTTTGTACACACAATAAGCTAGGAGTTGTCCGTAATATAAGAGTTGCCCAACATCATGGGCAAGGATTTGTTCCTGACTTTGCAGCAAATGAAAGGTCACAACATTCCCTGTTTTCTCTCTCCACCAAATAGCCATAAAGTGTCTCCGATTACTTTCCCCCCCTCTTGACGATGAACTTTGTGATATTAAAAGCAGGGGAACAGTTGGTGAGTGCTGTAAATGTGACTTATTTAAGTTTCCTGGAGGAGACAAAAAGGGGGGGGGATTTTGGTTTAGTGTGTCTGGCAAATATGGGCAGAGCCTCACAGCTCACTTGCTCGAATCAATAATGAGGCTTTTAAATGCTGGAAGTGGCCAGAAGGGCACTTAATTTGGGGAGTGACTCCAAAATGGCAGCTTGGTGATCACAGCTCCCAACGGGGACATTACACTTTTAAAAGTGGCAGTGATTCACACTTGAATAGCTAAAGTTACCCAGTTGCAGATTGTGTTGGAGGATATTAAAACAAAAACAAAACAAAAATTCTTAAAGCTTATGCCTACATGGTGAATTTAGATTGCTTCTCTCCAACACAGGTTTAGAGAAATAATTCATGAAATACATAGCAGAGCTGGGTTTCTTTTCCTTCCTTCCTTCCTTCCTTCCTTCCTTCCTTCCTTCCTTCCTTCCTTCCTTCCTTCCTTCCTTCCTTCCTCTCCAGATTTAAAAACATAAGACAAACTTGCTGGAGTTGCCCAATGGCCAGTCTAGTCCTGCATCCTGTTCACACAGTGACCAAACAGATGCCTCTGCGAAGCCTGCAAGCAGGATCTGAGCTCAATCATAGAATTGGGACCCCAAGGGTCATATAGTCCAACCCCTTGCAATGCAGGAATCTCAGCTAAAGCATCCATGACAGATAGCCATTCAACCTCAAGATCACTCTTCTTTCATACGAATCCCAGCATCGGGCTTTGAGAGGCCCAGTGCTTCATATAGTGAAGGTACATCATAACCATAGTGCCTAGTAGCAATTGGTAGCCATTCTTTTGCAACCACCTGGATTTAAGGTGACTTCTTAGGAAGTTAGGATTCAGCATGTACAGTAGAGGCACCAGGGCCAGGCTTATGCATATGAGGGGCAGCTGCAAGAAAGTGAAAGCTACCTGGGGAAGTGGGAAGCATGGGGCTGAATTGGTGTTTCAGTGCAAAGCTATCTAATTCCCCATCGTTCAAAATTTCCACTTCTCTGAATTTTTCAGTGCAGTTCTCTGACACCCCTACCCACAGTGTATATTATGAAAAATGTGCATGCAGATGCTTGTATTAGTGAAAATCAGATTAAAAAATGCCTTGCACATGGAAAGATCGCTTGCCAAAAAAATTACATCATGAGAACAGTTATGAACGTTCCTGAGGACTTTTTTAAATTAAAATGTAAATTGATTAAGAAAGTAAGAAGTCTGAATTTAAGACTGGAAAGAATGAGAAACTGAAATTTATAGAGTCACTCAACCCTAACTCTAGGCCTATGTTAGCTCTGCCCATTGCTTCATCTACTTGCCCTGGCTGGAATGATCTCTCCCAATAAGGTTTTCAGTGATGAAGTTTTCCTGGCTGTTACTCCAAAGCCTTCGTACATTTTGCAAGTTCTGCCAGCAGCAAGTTGAATGCTCTGACACAGCTTTAGCCGGTCGTCAATGGCACATTGTCTGGCAATGTACTGGGCACCATTCCTTGCCTTTCTCGGTGTAGCAAATGACTTTTCGAAGGGCTCACACTTGCAGTTCACAAGATTCTCATGCTTTGCAACAATAGCACACTCCATGTCCTTTATGGTGGGGGATCTGTTGTTCTCCTCTGCCAAAGGAGCACATAGCTGTGTTGCAGATTTCCTCTTTGATGTGGTTCCACCGTGTTCCTGTGCTATCTCTGCAGCAGTTCAGTAGAGCTTGACAGAATCAGAGAAGTGTTCACAAAGTTCAGATTTGGCTGTTCTGACAGTGTTAGTTTGAGGTCACACTTTCTGCTTCGTACTATGGGCTCTCTTTGGCTGGAGATGGATCTTGTTCGCTACCAAGGGAGTGATCTGTGTCGCAGTCAGCAGGGTGGTAGCTTTGTGTGACATGAACACAGTTCAGTGCTGATCAATCGAGAGGCCTAACCTTGGATATCTTGAGAACACCCAGTGTTTTGCTGTGGTAGAGAAGAATGTGCTCATGATGCAGAGGTTGTGATACAAGCACAGCTTGAATCTTTGTAAGTGAAAGACATCCCATGGTACAGGAACTTTGGGAAAGAAGTGGTAGGCAGGGGCGGAGGAAGGGGGTGTGGTGAGGCTGGTCCGTGTCGGCATGCAGAGTGCCGGGAGGCCAGCTGGCTAGACCCAGCTGGGCTGTCTCCTTCCAGTCTTCCTGCTTTGAAGACCATCGGCATCTGCTCTGACGTAAATCAGCGACCCAGGCTTCAAAGCCAGGGCACACTATCAGCAGAGCGAACTGCGCACACAGAATAGGTGTGAGGCTTGTGGAAGCATACTACAACTACAGATTTATTAATCATAAATCAGGGCAAAGAAACATGTCGTCTCTCTCTCTCATCTTCTCAGAGAGAACGGGAAAAGCAAAAGCTATACGCAATGGAAATTCCCAGCAAGCTGTGATGGAATGTAAACAGACATGTGGCACGCAACATTTCCACATGTCTGTTCCTTAAGGTGGAATGGAAATGTCAACATCCCAGCCCGGGTGTCACCACGGGGGTGTGGGGTGTGACAAAATGCCAGGCGGCACTCACAGCAGGGACTGCAGTGTGGTAGGAAATTTATGGTTTTAGATATATGGCAACGTTCATAACCACCACATGTACATAGATCAGCACAGGAAAGCCAACCTGGAACCATTTTGATTCCTAAACTGAGCAAATGTTTCTCTGCATGATCAAAATGGAAAAGTCTCCCCATTGTCTCTTTCCTCACAAATCCTGTCTTAAGGACACATTTAAGATATGAAGGTGTGAGCCTGTGACATGGCCCAGGAAATAAGTATTTTACCACTACAAAAGAACGGCCAGGCTCCCCAGGAAATCCAATCAAGTAACCTGCCAGACAGGAGATAAACAAGGACAAGAGAAAAACAACATTTAAATTTCTGTGATGTAGGTGGGATGTATCTGAGGGGTGGTCTTAGGTTACACCCCTTCTGTGATGTATGCATAATGTTTCTGGGGGTCGTCTTGATCTAGAGGATGGGAATTTCAAGTCTTTATAAGCCCTTGCACAGCAATTTTGGGGGTCCTCTTCCTCTCCTGCGTGGGAGGGGAGCACCCTGTTGCAACAGATCAATAAAGATCAAGCTTACTAGCTGCTTTGCTTCTCAATATTCTCTGGTTGGCCTCTGTTATTTTCTCCTACCAATAGGGAACCTACGTAAGGACTCTATATGGGCTCTTGGATACCCCATAAGGGAAAAGGGCATATTTTTATTTACAACAGCAGCTCTTCTGAGCCACTCTTCGTCTGCCGCCTCCCCCTCAACTGTAGGCCGGCTGAGTGGAAGGAGGCAGGCAGACTCCTCGGAGGCCCTGTGGAGTGTCCTGCCCTGACTGGCAGCCCCCCCAATGCGGCTGGCCCTGCCTCTGGGTGCGCGCACCGCCCCAGGTGCCCGATCGGCTTGCTCCGCCACTGGTGGAAGGGGTTCATAGGGGGGAGGCCTCAAACCCCCTCTCTACCACTGATAACATCTTCCAATAATGGAATACAGGCTTGGCTCACAAGGGGGTCAGACTCAAACAATGTAATTCAACCCTAAGTTATTTTGGACCAAAATTAGCTCAGGTGGGATGATGAGGCCATTCTGAATCAAGCTAGGAGGAGTGCATCTGTCACAAGCTATTCTCTCTCTGCAGTATAAGATCTTTGTTTCCTTTGACAGCAAGCTTTTCCTTTCTCTTGTATTTTATCATAATTGAGCGGGGGGGGGGGGGACCTTGATTGACAAGACTGAAGGAAAAGCAGTATTGAGGCAGGCATCAAAGGATCTGTTGCTTTTAATTAACCCTGAGCAGCAAACAAAAGTAAGACAATTTGTCGAGGTTTGTCTGTTGTGTCTTGTTTCCATAAAACACCTTCCGTGGCACATAGCAGGTCAGTTTTATGTTAATTAATTGCAGGGAACTCAAAGCTCAGACAGTAAATAGCTTCCTTCATCTGTTATCTTACATCTTCCTCTGCCTGATTTCAAATAATAGGAGCATGTGCTTTTTTTGAAAAAAATGTTTGCTAATTGAAAAAAAGAAAAAGAAGGAATCCCACAGACAACAAGGGAGACTTCAGCTGACTGCAAAATGTGCATTGCATTGTTTCAAATTGGAACAGAGATTAATATGTACTTGATGGGTTTTTGAAAAATCTATTTTTGCAAAGTGCAATTATTTTCTGAACAAGTTTTTTTTATTTCCCCATTGTCCTGAGCATGGTAATGGCTTGGTAATGTTTGTGTATGCCAAGCACCCACATGTTATTCACGGCACGTAAGTCAAACCAAGGTCAGGCAAGTTGAGACTCAAGTTTGTGGTCTGCAATGAATTGATGAAAAAGAATGTTACAAGCTGAGTGAATAAGGAAGATGGGGAGAAGACCAAGATAAACATATATATATGTATGGCTTAAGCTGCAATGAATAAGTTCAAGAGTCAACTGTAATCCTGCATATATATGAACACATCATAGATAGATGATAGATAGATGATAGATAGATAGATAGATGATAGATAGATAGATAGATAGATAGATAGATAGATAGATGATAGATAGATAGATAGATAGATAGATAGATGATAGATAGATAGATAGATGATAGATAGATAGATAGATAGATAGATAGATAGATAGATAGATGATAGATAGATAGATGATAGATATATCGAGTCTCATATAACCAACATGCTTAACTCTAATTTGTGCATGAAGGGGTTAAGACCTTAGAATAAGTTTTCCTGCCAGGCTTAGCTAGGTCACACACCCTTTCCTTTGGGAGAAAGGGTTACCAAACTCTTTGTTTCTTTTTTCTTCCACCATTTGAACCAACCAAGAACAATGTTTAAGCTGAATGCTCCAAGCTTAGACCATGTGGCTTTAGCAAGCCATCTTTGTGTTTCTATATAAGTAATATAGAAACATTTACCACCTTTGTAATCTAAGGACTCAGCTAGATTGGTAAAGAAAAAATGGCTTATGTGTGTTGTATATGCAACATAACACTGTGACACCAGATGGCCTTTCCCTACTGGATTTCCCTGTATGAGTTTACAACACATTTAACTGAATTGCTTCTTTGACGTTTCTAGATCCAGCCTAAGATGATCTCTTGGAGTCATTCCAATGGGAAGGGATTTCTAAATGGGCAGCACATGCTATAACTAAGCCCCAGGGTATGGGTAATTGAGGAAATCATATACAACTCCCCCAGTTTATCCCTGTCTTCCTTATTTTGCTGTGTACCCTGTGTTTCCTTTTAAGGTTCTTGGGCAGGGACCTGTCCTTTTTATGCTTTGTAAAACTCCATGCCCATTATGGTGCTAGTAATAGCAACAGGTACAATGAAAGTGCTAAGAATTATTAGTATGATGTAATGAGCCTATCAACCCAAAATCTAACATTTTTGATTGTCACCATACATGGCACTCAATCAAATTTAAACAACCTGACAAGTCCTTGCCCCAAGGAGCTTACAAACTAAAACCAAAGAACAGGAAGGTGACAGTGAATGTTGTAGAAATTAAACAGCACAACACTTGATTTGCCTTGAGCTCCTCTCTATTTCAGGTACCTGATCCATGTTCTCATGTGAGTCAGAGAATCCTCTGAACATGTTACAGAAACTTACTTCCTCAAATATAAAATGGAAAGTTCAAAGCAATATTTCAACATGTTCTGAAACACTTCTTTACCTTTTAGATTCAGCTTGCATAGTGGTTAGTTTGCTTTACTGGCAATCTGCAGTTAAACATGTTAGAACATTGTTACACAACTTTGGTCTTTGTGGTTAAGCAGTACATGAATTGTCAGATGTCACCATCACCCCTATTCCATGTTCTTGACCAGACAAAAGTTCAATATTCTTAATCCCTAGCCAAACTTTATTGATTCCTCTAACAGGATCCTTTGGGAGAACACTAGTTGAGAGCAAATAAATTGTGCGCTGCAGACTCAAAGCTTTTTAATTATTCCATGTAAAAATTATTATAGTTGTTACAATTCTACCAGATTTAGTGATACAGTGAACATCACTATTATGTGTGAAATGGAACTCAATTGTTCTCTGCTTAGAAAAGGGCATTGACATGGTTAATAACACTCAACAAAGAAGTACAATGAGAGGAAACAATGATCAAAGCTTCCTGTTTCAGAAAGACAATGACAGTATGTCCTTCCCACATATATCTGGATACACACCTCACTCCATGGGTAGCTAATGGTGTTGCTTGAGAATAACACATTTTTATAAAATTATCCAATCTTATTAAGGCAATTTCTCATTGCCGAGTCCCAGATAATATTATGAATCTCTTCTCCACCTTTATGATCTTGTAAAGCAACGAAGTCTTCAGCTGCAACAGGAAAAGGTCATCTAATCAAAGGTGGTGTTCTTCTCCACAAGCCCACAACCCTTTTTATGTCAGAGGATGGGGCTTAGAGCTGCTCTTGCTTCCTGCTCTTGGATCTAAGAGCCAGTGTAGTGTTGTGGTTAAGAGCGGTAGTCTCGTAATCGGGGGAACCAGGTTCGTGTCTCCGCTCCTCCACCTGCAGCTGCTGGGTGACCTTGGGCCAGTCACACTTCCCTGAGGTCTCTCAGCCCCACTCACCTCACAGAGTGTTTGTTGTGGGAGAGGAAGGGAAAGGAGAATGTTAGCAGCTTTGAGACTCCTTAGGGTAGTGATAAAGTGGGATATCAAATCCAAACTCTTCTTCTTCTTCAGGCTTACAGAGCTCTTAATAGCTGCAAATGTTTGTGTCCATGTGTGCACATCCCTTTGTTGGGGTCTGATAAGGCAGATAAGGAATAGCTGGTCAGAGACACAGCTCTTGACTGAGACATCAGAGCTTCTGATAACTGAGGAAGAAGGGGAGAGGTGAGGCAGAGAGGACCTGATGGAAATTCCAGTTGAGCCAAAGCCCGGCAGGGAGAATGTGCTGTGGAGGAGCTTAAGGCGGCAGTTTCTCAACAAAAAATTGCCAGAGTGCATTTAGTGGGGGATGAGAATTTGATGTAACACCCTGTCCTAACAGGAACATAGGAAGCCGTCTTATACTGAGTCAGGCTATTGGTCTATCTAGCTCAGTATTGTAGACCCAGACTGTCAGAGATTCTCTGGGGTTTATGAGTGGAAACACTCCCAGCTTTATCTGGAGATGCCAGGCAATGAACCTGGGACCTCATACATGCAAAGAAGATGCTATACCACTGTTTCTATATAAGAAACAACTGTGAGCTGAACAACCCAGTAGTTGCAGCTATTTGTGCAAAGGGAGATAAGGGCTGGCTGGGGGAAGGGACACAGGGTCTTCTGACCTGCCCCACTACCTTTGGAAGCACAATCCTGTATCACAATATATTCAGTGTTCTCTCTCTCGTTATGGGAACTTACAGTGTAATCAAATTGTCCCTTAGTTAGTTTTAAAGACCAGAAATCTCATTAACCTCATCAGATGGCATAACGGGCTTATGATTTTGTCGAGCTTTGGTTTCTGAAGCAGCTTGTGTAGTGCTAATAAGGTTTGTGACTACAAAGGTCATCCCTACATGCATCTTAAACACACACACAATTTGCCTTAAGAAGTCACGACTCACTGATACCATTTCCTCATGTACTTCAGGCATCTTATTTTAGCAGAGAGAGGGATCACTTCTTTATGAGCAGAACCTTATTATGCCTAACTTATTGAGCTCATGACTGGTAATAGTTTGAACATCTTGTACTTAACACTATTCCAATGTATAGGTAAAGCACATTCAAAAAGTTTCACTTCGTAACACTTAGAGAAGTCTTGAGGTCCCCATCTTGGCTCTGTCAGGGCCCCAGGACTCTCCTCAGGCCACACCCCTCAATAGCCCTGGTGTCCCACCCCCACCCCCCTGTTTTTGCCTGGTGTCATGGGCCAGGAGTCAGCTTTGCCTGTGGAATAGTAGTCTGAAGGGGGAGATGAAGGAGTGACTCCACCTGCAGCTAATCACCCTTCACAGAGAAGAAGGCCCTGGTGAGAACCAGCTTTCTCTGGCCTTCTTAAACAGAGCTCTCAGCAGCAGTCAGGTGTTGGAAATAATGCCTGTAGTTCTTGGTCCTGCCTTGATGCTTCCTGCTCTCCAGCTGGACCCTTAACTCGTGACTAGATTCTCTGGACTGGATCCTTGGCTTTGTGATCATCTGGATTCCCTGACTTCTGGGCTATCTGACTTCATATGTGGTTTCTTCTCTCAGGAGGTGTTTTTCAGATACACCTAGCCCCTGCTTGCTCAGCAACGGGACTAGACGGGGCTACAACAACTGGCTGGAATGTATCTTTGAACTCTGATCATGCCTCTTGCTTCCCTGGATGAAGGATAGAGAAGGATTTATTGTGGTTATTAATATTGTGCACATGGAAGCAATAGTATGACTAAAAATGGACACTTATTGAAATAAAAATTGTCTAGTTCAAAAATATGGCTCCAAAACTTTACTAACAGAACTTGCTCCAAAACACTCAATAAAATAATGTTACACCCAAGCACAGGTACAGCATGTTAGAATTATGACATTACTTCAAACAGAGCTGAAAACAACACTTTGTCTCTCCCACAGCCTCCTTTAATGTATGAGGCTGTGTTCTCCTTGAGAGAGATCATTAGCATATGTCCTTTCTTCTGTGTGGTGCTTGAGGAAAAGACTAACTTCCACAAAATGGTGATTTGCAACTGAATACTTCTCATGTGATCTAAAGTTAAACACTTCATGACAGAGTAGCAGAGATAGGCTGTTAGGCTCTCTGCAATTCCTTTGTTAAACTACAATGGAGGTTTCCATGCATTTAGCAATACACGTATAGAGTTAGTTTCCATTTCAATGTACAGTGGTACCTCTAGTTCTGAACTTAATTCATTCTGGAGGTCCGTTCTTAACCTGAAACTATTCCTAACTCGAGGCGTGCTTTCACTAATGGAGCCTCTTGCTGCCACTGCACCCTCGGCACACAATTTCCATTCTCATCCTGGGCAAAGTTCTCAACTCAAGGTAACTCTTCCAGGTTAGCGGAGTTTGTAACCTGAAGCGTTTGTAACCTGAGGTGTTTGTAACTCGAGGTACCACTATACAAGTAAACAGTTATACATTACTGGGTTGGTGTAGATGTTTGCCTATAGCAAAGGCAAACATCTACACCAAAGGCAGGCAGATCAACACCTGTTGATCTGCCTGCCTTTGCCTCTGGCCTTTGCCTCTTTGCCTCCTGCCACCAACATCTGCCCTCAGAAGGCCCTCAGGCTGAAAAAGGCCTCCCACCCTTACCTTAAAGGGAGGAGCTAGTGCAGTGAAGCAGCTAAGAGATGAAGCAGATGTCTGGGTTTCAGACATAGCAAGCTGCCTTATAAAGAGTCAGACTGTTTGGTCCCTCTGCATGAATATTGTCTACATTGACCACAGAGGCTCTCCAGGATTTTAGATGTGTTTCTCCCCCAGCTCTTCCTGGAGATGCCAGCAATTGAACCCAGTATCTTCTGCATGCAAAGCAGCTGCTCTACTATACAGCTACCATTGTGAACGTCATAGGCATCTATCTGGTCCATTGTGGAAATGGAATTTCAATTTAGGGAAGAGCCATAGCTCAGTGGTAGAGCACCTGCTTTTTCTTCAAGCTCCTCCCCATATTCAATATGGAATATAAGGAGACCTGATAATGTATGACAGTGCATGACAAAGTGCCTGAGATGCACTGAGAAGCCAAAAGCAGTTGAGGGAATATTGTGGTCTTCCAGATGTTGTGGAACTACTCTCATTCCCATTATCCCTGCCCATTGGCCATAATAGGTGGGTCAATGGGAGCTGGACAGCAAGAGCATCTGGAGAACCCCAAGTTAGCCATCCCTGCCCCCAACAAGCTGGTCTTCATAATCATCATCCTACATATTGCTAGTGAATGTGGTCTCTGCAGACTATTCCTTATGCAGGCAAAATGGCACTGCTCATGCAAAAGAGGGAGATAGAAGCAGGCTTGGGGGAACATGTCCTCCTGCTTTCACTCAGATTTGGCTTCATGATCATGTATGTGACATCATCATGAAGCCAAATCAGAGTGAGAGAAGGGGCAATGCATCTACAGAACGTTATCACCAAGCCATGTCAGAGGGAGGGAGGGAACATAAGCAGTGCTCCCTGTCCTCACTCTGGTAGGATCCTTTGAAGAAATTGGCACTCAACATCCACAGGGAATATAAACACTGCTAACAGTACGTGGGACAAGTCAAGCCACCAAAATATTCCCTTCTCAGACTTCACAGCTGAGAATTGAGTGATGAAGTGGGGCAACTCAAGGGCCAACTAGCATTCCCTCTCCATGTCCCCAGGCTATATTTGGCTTGAGGACTCCAGATCCTGAACCCTTAAAAGCACAACATTGATGCAAAAGTAAATAGCACTATTTAGCTTGGTATATGTTTGGGTTTTTTTGCTTAATCTGATGAAGACTTCTGTAAACCTCAAAAGCTTACATAACTTTCATAATGATCTGACTTTCTTTCTGTATGTAACTGTATATGCAATAGAGCTGAAAATCACAACGAATTTTGTATAATTTTAGAGTTGTATGCACTCTCCTATCAAATGGTTTCAATGGCTTTGTTTAGAAGTCTTAACAGTGTGGCTGTTAAAGCATGAAGAGTATGCTCAGTGTTGTAAGAGTACTGTGCAAAATTAGCTATTTAAAAACCAAATTTATACCTGGAGGCAATATTTCTCTTTGCTATTCATTCTCTTAAAATGAACAATCTTTGCAATTACCTTGAGAGTTGAAAACAGTCTTTGTCAAAACCGGGAGGAATTGCTGTTCCCGAACTGCTATTAATGTAATCCTGAACTGTTTACTATTTAAAACAACTTACAATTACTGTACATTTTTATAGCACAAGCTTTAAAACATGTCTCGAGGTGAAATGGGTATTTTATGGTATTCCGTGGTGGAGCTCAGCGACGGAGCCATTTGTCAACATTGCGTGGCTGCAAGGGATATTGCACCGAGAAGAAAAGTGATGCTGAAATTTGGGATTATTCAGAAGGAAGGCAGCAATGGAGGTTGTGTGCCTGGGTCAGTGGTTTCTGCATTTTAATTCTCACTGAACCAAGAATGCTTACCCACTTTTGGCATCCTCTTTGTAGCCCACAGACTTGGGAAAGCCTTTTTCACCACATAAGAAGAGTTTTGCTGGATCAGATTACAGTGGTACCTCGGTTTAAGTACTTAATTCGTTCCGGAGGTCCGTTCTTAACCTGAAACTGTTCTTAAACTGAAGCACCACTTTAGCTAATGGGGCCTCCTGCTGCTGCTGCACCGCCAGAGCACGATTTCTGTTCTCATTCTGAAGCAAAGTTCTTAACCTGAAGCACTATCTCTGGGTTAGTGGAGTCTGTAACCTGAAGCATATGTAATCTGAGGTACCACTGTACAGGTATATCTAGTCCAGCATTCATTTCTTTTTCTTTTTATAATATTTTTTATTAATTTTCATTGTAACAAACATCACATATAGATAAACATGGAAAAGAAAATTTTAAAAAGGAAAATAATAAAAAACTTCATAATATTGTTTCAATAAAATATCAAAATGTGGGATTTCTCCAATCCCTTGACTTCCCCCTCCCATGGTTCTGTTATTTCATGATTACTTCATGCATGTCCAAGTTATATTCGCCATCTAATTGTATCCAATTATTTCTTTTATCATAATAATGCAAATGTTTCTTAGAATCCTGCTGATCTATACAATGCTTTGATATATATGCAATAAATACTTCCCATTTATTTTTAAATTTGTTATTGTCCTGATTTCTGAGTTTCTCTGTTAATTTAGCCATTTCTGCATATTCCATTAACTTAATTTGCCAATCTTTTTTTCGTGGGAATCCTATACTAGTGTGGCTGTTGTCGCATACATGAAGAGATTTTTATATTTTTTTGGTATCTCCTTTCCTATAATTCCTAATAAAAAGGCTTCAGGCTTTTAAACAAAAGTTATTTTAAACATTTTTTTCAGTTCATTATATATCATTTCCCAAAAGTTTTTTTATAACTTTACATTGCCACCACATATTATAAAATGTACCTTCTACTTCTTTACCTTTCCAGCATTTTCTCTCTCTTGATTTATACATTTGTGCTAATTTAACTGGTGTTAAGTACCACCCATGCATCATTTTCATATAATTTTCTTTTATCAATGTACAAGCTGTAAATTTCAAATCATTTTTCTCCCAAAAATAAAAATATAAAATCCCATTCTGAAATTCGGATGTTATGTCCCATGTCTTTTGCCCACTTTATCATTACACATTTGACCTCTTCATCCTTAGTTTCCCATGTCAACAACAAATTGTACATTCTTGAGAATACTTTGTTGCTGCATTCTATTATTTCTCTCTGGAATTTTGAGATTTCCCAGGAGCGGGGCTGCAGCTGGCTGGTGGTATTGGGCTTCGTAAGAAGAAGCTGCTTCTGTAGCTCCCTTGCACACTGTAGCCAGGCCCCAAAGACCTGGCCCAGGGTTGGCTTCCTTCCCCACAGCTCCATTTTGGGAACCCTTGAGTTGAATTTGGTGGCAATATCTCAAGAGGCAGCTGAACCTATGGCCCCAAATGGGCAAAGACACACCAAAGTTACACTTTGGTCCACCATCTTGATTTCCAAGAGGAGGTCAAACCTACAGAGAACAGACAGATGGACAGACAGACAAAGAACTTTCCACAATATATAGTATATAAGAGGCAGCTCACTGTTGTTTTTTTAACTCTCTGTGGAACTTCATTGTCTTTTATCCTGCAAGACAAGCAGTCAGTGCAGATTTCAACTCCTGTGAAATTGTTCTCAATACAGTGGTACCTCGGGTTACAGTCACTTCAGGTTACAGACTCCGCTAATCTAGAAATAGTACCTTGGGTTAAGAACTTTGCTTCAGGATGAGAACAGAAATTGTGCGGCGGCGGCGCGGCAGCAGAGGGAGGCCCCATTAGCTGAAGTGGTGCTTCAGGTTAAGAACAGTTTCAGGTTAAGAACGGACCTCCAGAACTAATTAAGTTCTTAACCCGAGGTACCACGGAAGAATTTCAGTCCGGATGCCCAGTGAAAGCCGCTTGGCTTGAAAAGCTCAGCTGCCTTTCAGTAAAGCAATTATAGGGTTTATTTTCCCTCAGTGGGCTCTAGGTGGAGACGTTTGTCTACCACATTTTAGTTTGTATATTAACCACAGCTCATCAGAATACTGGCTTATATGCTAGAGAGGCTAAGGAGAAAAGAAAGCAAATTGATTTGAAACCCCCGTTCACTTGCTAGTGTCTTGCAACTCATGTCAATGATTTAAGACTAAAATTTTGATGTGGATGTGGTTGATAAACAGCACTGAAGAAATGTTTACCGATATGTGTTTTTAAATTTGCGACTGCACATCAGTTGCTTTTCAACATTTCTTTGAAATGAAAATAATAATTAGATGAGTAAGACTTGAAGGAATAATGACCAAAGAAATAGCTGCAATGCAATCGTAACCACATGTACTCAGAAGTAAGTCTCATTCAGTTCAATGGGACTTACTCCCAAGGTTTGCAGAGAGACTGCCATCCCAATCCATTTACCTGGCCGTTGAGTTCAATAGGACTTAATTCAAAGTAGATAGGGTTAGGACTTCCACTTTAGGAGATTTTTGGTTCTCATTAATGCTGGTAGGAACATCTTGCTTTAAGTTTTTTTGACCATTTGCAGGGGGAGGGGACAACAATTGGAAACCCAATTTGGATGGGAAAAGGGAGTGACTTTTCCTAGTTTATTCTTTTTTGGAGGAGCAGAAGGAAATGCAGGGAAACTGTAGAAAAGACCAAATCTTTTTCTTTCTTTGATTCTGCGCTTTCATAAATACCTTGAATGCTCATTGAACAGCTGTATCTGCAGCCTCCCAGGTGTGCTTCCTTCCAGGACCATGTGACCATGCAAGGTATTTTTGGAAGTACAGAAAGGGAGTATATATATAAATAGAAAACAGAGTAAAACATCCCCCTTGGCTACTCTATTGCTTGAAAACGTCAAGGAAAGTCACCTAAAGAAGTCATCCCAATTTGGGGTGGGAGTGGTATATTACATCTGACTTCCCACTAGTATTATGGATTACACCCCAGCTGACTTTTTCTGATCCAGGCTTGTCTTTTTCTGGTCCAATTCTGGATTCTATGGAGAAGGTAGCAGACAGATCAGGAGCTTCAGGTCCACATATACTTCCAAGTGAGCAACTTGCTCCAACAAATGTTCCCTCTTCCTCAGTGTTTAACGGTGTTGCAAGGCCAGAGGAGCGGCCCTGTTGCCACCACCTACTGGCTACAGAGATCTAGCTGTTAGGATCGCCCTACTCTCATGTAGGACCCTGGTAGAGACACATGCCCGATTGGCATGTTCTCTCCCTCCTGGTCGATCGTTCAGGAGCTTCAAAAGTTTTCTTCAGCTCAAACACCACAGCAACTGATACCAAGAAGCATCAGCACACTTACGGATCTGCAGAGTATTGGCAGTTCGCGTAACAGACTCAATAGCTCAGCATTTTGGCTAATCTACTTTATTTATATATAATACACTCAGAGCATTCTAACTTAGCTCCTTCCTCTTTCTCATCAGGCAGCAAAGAGAGAAAGAACACAGTAATTCCAAAACATCCTGTCTCCATCACTTCCCACACTGTGGAATGAAAACATACACCATCATGTGATAGACAACAATCCCATGACTGCAAACACGGAGCATGAATCCTAACACTAGCACCCCACTTACAATCAGCCTCGTATCTTCCAAAAACTTCCAGCAAAGGCTGAAAGTTTCTTAACACTAGAACTCATTGACAGAACTGTCTGAGATAAAAGTTCATGGTATCAGTGGAGATCTGGGAGGTCCAAAAGCAATTGGGTGGTCAGAACATGATGAGTTACATGCTAGAAGTTTATAAAATTACATATGTCTGCCATGAAGAAATTGGATGGAGAAAAGTCCTTCCCCCTCTCTGATAATTATAGAACCCATGGAATTCATGGAATTCCAATGAAGCTCTTTGAAGATTTGGGACAAATGAAAGAAAGTACTTCTTAGCTCAGCGCATAGTTAAACTATGGAACTCACTCCCACAGAAGGTAGTGATAACCACCATTTGTTGTTGTTTAGTCATGTCCAACTCTTCCTGACCCCATGGACCAGAGCACACCAGGCACTCCTGTCTTCCACTGCCTCTCAGTTTGGTCAAACTCAACACTGTCCAACCATCTTGTCCTCTGTCTTCTCCTTCTGCCCTCAATATTTCCCAACATCAGGGTCTTTTCCAGGGAGTCTTCTCTTCTCATGAGGTGGCCAAAGTACTGGAGCCTCAGCTTCACGATCTGTCCTTCCAGTGAGCACTCAGGGCTGATTTCCTTCAGAATGGAGAGGTTTGATCTTCTGGCAGTCCATGGGACTCTCAAGAGTCTCCTCCAGCACCATAATTCAAAAGCATCAATTCTTTGGCGATCAGCCTTCTTTATGGTCCAGCTCTCACTTCCATACATCACTACTGGGAAAACCATAGCTTTAACTATACGGACCTTTGTTGGCAAGGTGATGTCTTTGCTATTTAAGATGCTGTCTAGGTTTGTCATTGCTCGAGGATTAGACAAATTCATGGAGGAAAAGGCTCTTGATGGCTACTAGCCACTGTGGCTATTCTTTTCTCTGCCTTCACAGGAGAATACAGTGGTGCTTCTGAATACCACTTCTTGGAGACCACAGGAGGGGAGAATGCTTTGGCCTTGCTTGTGGGTTGCCTACAAGCTGAGAAGAGGATGCTGGACTTAACAGGCCATTGTCCTGATGCAGAAGGCCCTTCTTATGTTCTTAGGTAGCAGTGGTCTGGTATTTTGTTGAGCCCCTGCTCTGTACCATACTGCTCTATGTTGGGGGGGTAGAAAGTGTGTATTACACCTATCAATGACACCTCTCCAAATCTGTATATGTTGGGCTACAATATACAGGAGAAAAGCAGCCCAAGCAGTTCTTTTGTTAAAGCAATGACTTCAGCCAGCCAGTTAAGTACTTCCATTTACATGTCCAAAGAAGTTTCCCTGTTGCCATAGAGACAATCACAGGTACCCCCCCCTTCACCTAACATCACTTTGTGAAGTAAAAGAGGAATAGCCAGAGTTTTATGTTTGAGTGTTCGGCTGATGTTAGAAGCTGGAGAAACAGAGGCAAGTTGTGCTCTGTGCTGGACCCAAAGCTGAGCTTGGTTCTTTTCTGGAAAACTAATAGAGAGGCAAGATCTATTGGGGTGTCGATGCTGTGAGCCCCTCCATCTTATGCTCAGGTTGTATATGTGTGTAAATGAAGCCATACATACCAAAGAAACAATAGTTTCCATTGACCTTCATTCCAAGGAAACTGAACCCTGAGTGAGCCTAGGGAGCCATGGAGTCTCTTGCCACTCAGAGATTGGAGTCCATACAACAGTACTTATCACAGTGGTTAATTCAGCCATAAATGTCTACTTGTTTGTTTATTGCATTTATATCCTGCTTTTCCCTCCGTAGTGGAATAAGTGGTGTACATGGTTCACCCCCCCCCCCCGCTTCTTCAGTTAATTCCTGCAACAATCCTGTGAGGTAGGTTAGGCTGAGAGAGACACTGATGGGCCCAAGGTCACTCAGAGGGTTTCATGTGGCCCAGTGGGAATTTGAACCCTGGTCTCTCAGGTTATAGTATGACTGAGCTGATTACAAGGGTCTTCTTGTTTTGAAAGTGGGAGGGGGAAGCATCTGAGAATCCGACTATGTTGTTTTGTGAGTGGCCTAGCTTGGTTTGCATAGAGACAGCCCACGGGAACCACTTCCACTCTACTCTATCTCACCTTCTGTTGTGGCGAGAGTTCCAGTGCTAAATGGAGTGTGTCACTGTTGCCATGGCAACCAATCAAAATTCATGAAAGGGCCGATTTGACTCTCTCTGGCCAGGGACATTTTATTTCATTGGAGTGTACAATGGCAAGAGGTATTTCTTTCCTCTTCTTCGTCTTCTTTTTTAGGCGGGTGGATTAAATTATTGCACCCAACTTTCATAACTACACTGGTTAACTGCTGGAATGTACTGAGTAGATCCCAATTGCTACTGGCAGTCTCTATTTGCAGGGCTAGATGAAAATAATGAACTTGTTTATTTGTCTTAAATTCAGCTTCTAACTATGCTTAGTCTGTGGTATAGATAGGTGCATGTTATGAAAAACTGACCATTTGGTTGTTATGCTCCCATTGGTCGGGTTGCTCTGATGCTACAGAATGTTCACAAACATTCTAGCTAATGATGTTGCTGAGTTTTAAATGTGCAGCTCACAATGCACACCTCAAAGATAAAATAAATATTACAGACTTCATAGCTCTTTTCCAGCTCAGAATACCAAAAAAAAAAGAAAGAAAAAGTTTTCACATCGGGGCAGCAGAATTTTTAATGTAATTTTGTTTCTTCCCAGAAGTTCAGAGACAACCTCTCCTACTTGATGAACAGAAATGGTCACCGCTTCCCCACCCACATTCCCTGCTGTACAACTCTGTATTCATTTTATTTGCAAGAGCTTGTCCTGAACTGACTTGCATCAACTGAGCATAAAAGCTTTCTTTTAAAAAATGTAATGCATAATATAATTTTAATCCAACAATGGATCTGGTTATCCTTATTTTGGGAGAGATATGACTCATGTGCTTTCAGCATTGTCTGTCTTCTGGATAGGTAGTTCTTGCCCAGCCACAAGGGAGGAAAACATCAGATGCGTCTACAACAAGAAATATGCTTTCTCCAAATTTCCCCAAAGAAATGAAAACAGGGGGAGAAAAGGAACAGATATTTCCCAGGAACAGGACTTGTCCCTGCTAAACCAAGTCAGGGAGTACATGAAGTGGACTGTGCTGTTATAGTTACAGATAGGTAGCCATGTTGGTCTGCCATAGTCAAAACAAAAAAAATTCCTTCCAGTAGCACCTTAAAGACCAACTAAGTTAGTTCTTGGTATGAGCTTTCGTGTGCATGCACACTTCTTCAGATACGGAAGAAGTGTGCATGCACACGAAAGCTCATACCAAGAACTAACTTGGTTGGTCTTTAAGGTGCTACTGGAAGGAATTTTTGTTTTGTTTTGTGCTGTTATAGACAGTAGATCTTCACAAACATGACTCACTAACACCTAAATGGAGAACACCGTGCGTACATGCTTAATAAATGCATGGATTGGGGGGGGGGAATGAGACAATGTTATTCAGAGGAGGTGGTTCCAACCAGGTGAAGAGGGTTAGTGTTTGTCATGACCTCCAACTGCAATTAAAACACTGAGTCTGAGGTTGAAGAGTTGCTGGCTAAGGAGCCACACCTGATGCTGGTGATTGAGGAGGTGCTAAATTGGGGACCAGTGGGCAGGAGTCCCTGGACCAGACACACAGCACCAGCGTTCATGGAGCTAGAACCCTGGCAGGCAAACTCTGCTAGGCCTGAGGAGCTCAGTGACTCCCAACCTACCACACTGGACCAATGGAAAGGAGTATACTAGGCATGAGGCCAAGGGGTGCAGAAGAAGTATCAGTCTGCAGGCCAGAAGTCTGCATAAGCAGGGGCAGAGCAAGATGGTGGTAGTGGGTCACCCCAGGTGTCATCTCCAAGGGGGGTGTGACATTTGGTGTGCTGCCCGCCCTCGACTCTCACCTACCCAGAGCTGTTGGGGGATGGCGGGAATCTTCTCCAGTTTGCCAGCTCCCTTCCCCTCTTCCCCCTTCATTTTGACAGCCCCACGCTCCCAGGCTGCTGTAGGAGGCATGCAGGGAGAGGACGGGAAGGAGGCAGGTGAACAAACAAAAAGTGGGTGGGTGGAAGGAGAGAAGCTCCCTCAACTCAGGACTCAAAACCTGTAACCCCCCCCCCCCAAAAAAAAAGCTCAACAACTTTGGTCAATCCTTCCCTAAAAAATGCTCAACAACTCCTGGCAATGACAATGGGTAGATCACAGGCAGTCTTTTTATACTGTGAGTAGATCACAGTCTCTTGGGAGTCCAACTAGATTTCAATGTGGGGTGTGTGTGTGGGTGTGACCATAAATCTTCCGCACCGGGTACCACCCGACCTTGCTACACCACTGTGCATAAGAAGTAATGTGCCAGAGAGAACATGGCATAGCAGAACATCCCTGCTCCTCCTTGCTTTCTTTGCTGTGCTTTGTTTATTAAAAATATGATAGTGCTCTTAAGTGTAAAGAAGGGGTGGGCAATCTCAAGCTTGGGGGCCAGATGTGGTCCTCTGGGTCTCCCTATCTGGCCCTTAGAATTCTCCCCAGGTCACCCCTATCAGTGGTTCTGCTTTGTGCGATTTGCAAATGCTTTTGCCTGGCTGAAATGTGCCCTTGAACTATGATAGTTTGCATGGACAGATGATGGAGCAACGTGCAGTGTCTGTGGCTGTGTGTATGTGTGGCTGGAATAGAGCCCACTGTACACAAGGGCCACATCCAGTTCTCTGCCCACTTTTGCCTCCCCACCCACCATTGGCATGTGGCCCCCAGAGGATTTGCCTATGATGCAACGCGGCCCTCGGGGCTGGAAAAGGTTCCTCACCCTCTGTCTAAACAATGTTCCTAAACTGTGAGAGAAATATGACTTGCTAATACTTGTCCTCCCTCCATTCTGCCCCATCTCCAGGGAAGTGTTTTGTGCTCACTGGCCAAGCACTGAAAGAAATTGCCTGTGCAAAAAACCCCTGATTTATTAAGAATTAAAACACTAGGACTACATAAAACTATGCAGATGCTGTGCAGCTTGGAGGAAAAAAAGAAGCAGCAGCAAAGAACTATTTCCTCCCTGTCCCCAAATCTCTAATGAAAGGAATGCTAGAGGCTTTTTTGTAGATTTGACATTTAATGAACCTTTGTTTAAAAAATCAGAGGTTGTTAGCAAAATATACAGAATCCCCTCTGTAGTGTGTTGCTATGCTGTGAAGTTCTTTTAATAACCACTGGTGGAATGCTTATTACTCCCTAGAGCTTTTTTTCTGACGAGAAGCCGTTATAATGCAGCTCCTGGATGACTTATTAGGTCTAACATCAGAATGCCAACAGGAGGAGAAGAGAAACGGTGGCATAAATTAAAGCTGGTGTCTGCCGTCACAGCTTGTGTGGGTCACTCAGGAAGCGAGGGCGGGGGGGGGGATTCAGACAAGGGACAATTAGACACTTGCTTTTATTTCTTCAGGGAAAACGAAAACCTAGCATTTATATTGCATCACCACTTTTCTGAGGAACATAATGACAATAATAAAGAGAGGTCCTGCTTCAGGTCTCAAGATTTTATTTCATTCTATTTATTGTGGCATATATATCCCAATGTTCCTCCAAGGATCTCAAGGTGGTGAGGATGCCTCTGAAAATCTCCATATTATCTTCAGAATAACAACCCTTCAGAATAGCAACCCTTGGACAAGTACTGTAACTTGTCCAAGGTCACCCAGTGAGATTCATAGCTGAGTGGGAATTTGAATCCTGTGTGGAATCTAGACACATATTAAAAAACAACAACACTGTGAATATGCCTTTTAAAAAAAAAGTTTTGAAAAATATATTTAATTTTCCATAGCTCACTATCGCCATCTAGTGTCATATATGTATACTGCATTTTACAACACACTTAAAACATTTTATTTGCAGCTGTATAGCTGAGTCCCTGGTCTGCCAGGTCCTAGTCCAGCACTCTAACCACTACACTACATTGTATAAGATCAATGGGACATAATTCATTGCCATGTGAGCAGTTTCAGTAACTGACACCCCAGCAGGTGTGCCAACTCTAGGGGGTTGAGCTGCCTTCATCACATGTGTGCACTGTGCTCTGGGAACCCTCAGTTTTGAGGTCGACATGGTGCCTCTGCACCCCAGGGATGCAGAAAGGGCGGAAAATTTCACATTCCCTGGAAAGGAAAGGGGATTTCCTTGCATAGGAGGGACTGGGGTGTCCCTACAAGAGTGGGGAGGGGAGGGGGGAGGTGGTGCCCTTAGTTTAAGAACAGGTATCATCATGCCCTTATACAAACCTGTACCGTTGGAATACTCTGTGCACAGTTTTGCTTTGCCTCACCTCAAAGCAGGCAGTGAAAGGAACCTTTCTGAAAAGATTCAGGAAAAGGGCAACCAAGATGATCAATGAGTTGGAGCAACTCCCCTATGAGGAAAGGTTACAATATCTGGGGCTTTTTAGTTTGGAGAAAAGCCGAGCGAGAGGGGACGGGATGGAGGTGTATAGTATTATGCATGGTGTGAAGAAAGAAAATAGATTCCCCCCCCAACTTCTCTCATTATACTAGAAATCATGGACACACAATGAAGCTGGGAGCTGGAAGACTTGGAATGGACAAAAGAAAGTACTACTTCACACGCTGCATAAACTATGTAATTCATTTCCCCAAAGATGTAGCAATGACCACCCACTTGGATGGCTCTTTAAAGAGGATCAAGCTATCTATGGCCACAGGCAACAAGGACCATGTCTGATCTCCCCTGCCAGAGTCAACGTGTCTCTGAAAACCAGTTGTTGGGAATCACAAATGGAGAGAGTTGCACTCAGGTCCTGTTTATGAACTTGCCAGAGAAATCTGGTTGGGTACTGTGAGGAGAGGAGGTCAGAACAGTTGGGCTTTTGGCCTGATCCTACAGGGCTCTTCGCGTGTTCTTATGGTGTAGGGCAGGCTTCCTCAACCTCGGCCCTCCAGATGTTTTGAGACTGCGATTCCCATCATTCCTGACCACTAGTCTTGCTAGCTAGGAATCATGGGAGTTGTAGGCCAAAAACATCTGGAGGGCTGAGGTTGAGGAAGCCTGGTGTAGGGAATGCAAGCAAGGGGATAAATCTCCATTGCCTTAGCAACTTTTAATAAAGGCACCCTAGAGAATAAATGAATGGCCACATTTATGGCCCTTGCCTCTTCTGGTTCTGTGGAGCTGAGAGAGGCAGCTGCAATTGGATGGTTGCTGTTATTTTTCAAGTTTTTGGTCTGCATGGAAAGCACTCCATCACCAAAGGAGTAGATGGGTGGAGACAAACCAACCTGGTTGGTCGATTGCAGAACATCTGATCCTATCTGTTGCTGGACAAGAGAAGGAGGAGTGGTAGACTAGTCTTGTTCATGTGCTTCCCTTTTGAAGAACTGTTGGGACATTGTTATAATGATTGGGGGGGTTGTCCCTCCAGCATGCAGTGTGACCCTCCCCCCTTTGTTCATGCACACAATGTCTTCTCAAAGCACCACATAACACACTGACACCACACAATTTCCAACATTGTTCTGTTCAGGAAGGAAACGGCTACCAAGGGGGGAGCTTGGGACATGAGTGAGGGCAGCCATAATCCCTAAAGTGTGAGCTCAGGTACTCAGCAGCCTCTCTGCCTGAGTGATAATCTCTGGCATCCTGATACGCGAGTGCCAGACAGGTAGCCATTCCAGAGACAATAGAAAACCCAGCTCAAGACAGAACGGTGCAATGAACTTGGCTGGGAAACAGGGACATGTAAATATCTCTTTTGCATCACTTGATGGGTGTATGGTGGAGGTCAAGGGAGGGGGGGCAAGCCCTGATGTTGAGGTTTCTGTCACCAGACCCTCCTAACGTATGATGTATTTGTGATGTATCCATCATGTAATTTTAGGGGTGTTGTGGGTATCTTTGTAAAACTGACAAAAGTGGGAGCCACCCTTTGTTCTGGGCTTCTTCTTGCTTTTTCTATGTGGTGGATGGAATTCCTTTTGCAACAGTCGTTTGAATAAAGACCAGGCCTACTGGCTGCTGTTTTGCTCCTATATTCCTGGCTTGGTAATCCTAGTGAGCCCAAGGATTTTCCTATAACAGACATACAAGTGGCCTCTTTTCAAGATGCTGGAATGCTATCTTATTTCCACAGCCTTCTGCACTTATCAACTCTAAGTGGAAGGCCAAGATCATTAATGATCCCTTTCGGCTGCAACAGAAAACAGATTGTGTAGAAGGGACAATGGACTTAAATGTCAAAGTTCAAGGTTGCTGCTATGGAGGAAAATGACTATCTGAAATAACTGATCTGAAGAGAAAGATTCATTTTTGGCAAGTTCCTATCAGTAGCTGGTCTTTTGTCTATGTCTATACTCTTGGTTTTAGCAAATACAACCCAGGAGCCAATGGGGCTTCAGGTAATTCCCCCTTCACATGCTCAAAGGGGTCATTTGGAGTAGCCTCCCCCCCCATGCATGAGAAGCGAAACAGCATGCCTGCTGATGTAAGCCTTGCCCTGACTTGGAATAAATTTATTTCCCAGTTTGCCTAAGAGAATATATTTTTGTATGTTATTTTTCCTAATATATGCATTTCTATGCACACTTTACCCTAGTATATGCATTTCCCCCCAATTACATGGCTGGAGAACTGCACTGCAAAATTTAGAGAGGTATGTGTTTTGAGGGATGGCTGTGGTTTGGTTCACATTTTGTTTCAGACAGTGCTTATTAGATAGTTTGCCTTTAAATGTGAACTTAGCAATTTCTCCCCCATCCCCACTGTGAGAATAAATGGGTCAGGGGAAAAGACCATGAATGCTTCCTTGAGCTCCTCGGAGGAAGAGTAGGGTGAACCATTAAAAGTTTGAAATAATAAGTTGAGTAAATACATAAACTTTTCTTTTTGCAAGATGACAAAGAAACTGCCCAACCCTTTGCCAAACCAGTAGCTAGTTTCTGCTCAGCATTGTAATTTTCCAACGCATTGGTTCACTACATTCCTGTGCTTCTCTTCGGAAAGAGCTTTGTCAATGCCAATTAAGTCTTCAGTATGTGAAAAAGCTCTTGAGATACAAAGAAAGATGACTTGGTGTCCTCCCCTATTTATCTGCATGCCACTCTCAGTCGTGGTGCACAGTCAAGTATCAACAACAGAGCAGAATACAGTGGTAAATAATTGATATTTAAATTATTGGCTGCTAAATAATTTAAATCAACGGCATGTCGCTGTCTCTTAAAATATTTCCAGCGGTATGAAAACAAAGCGAGGAATGAAGGCTGGAGACTTCCAGCTGGATTGGAAAACTTGTACATCATCAACGAGAGCTAAATGCAAGCCTCCATGTGCAGGAGCAATATACCTTTAAATGAATGCTAGGGGCAATCTGGGGGAGAGGGCTGCTTCTGTTTTGACCTATAAGATCGCTTAGATCACTGGGCCAATTTTACACATGATGCCTTTCCCTTCAAAATATCACAGGGCTGTGCATTGAAAACGGGCATTTTCTGCTATTCACTCTAGAATGCCCTTCCCTCTGCCATTTGGGAATAATCATCCCAACAGTTGTTTCAGGCATCTGATCTTCTTGCCCAGATTTTCCCTCACCCCTGAAATCACACCATTTTATTACTGAATTCCTCTTTCTACAGTGCTGCTTTGTATGTTCCAGATCTGCTTTTAACAGTCTATTATTTTCAGGCCGTATTTTTGTATACTGCTTGGAGGTTGCTTAAATATTAAGGATTTGAGAAATGATCTTAAATAAATGAGTGGCTCACTAGAGGTTTTCCCTGACTCTGCCCAGAGATGTCAGGGATAGAACCCACATGCAAAATAGATGCTCCACCACTGAGTTAGGGCCCTTCCAACAGTAACTTTAAAGTGGCAGCTATTAAAAACACTAGCCTCAAGATTTATTTGCCTGATAGGCTGCTGTGCAGGTTGATAGCTCAGCAGTAGAGAAGATACATTGCATGCAGAAGGTCCCAGTTTGATCCCTGGTGTGGTAAGAACTCACCTCTACACCACTTTGTAGAGCAGCCTTTCTCAACCTGTGGGTCCCCAGATGTTGTTGAACTACAACTCCCATCACCCCTAGCTAGCAAGGCCAGAGCTCAAGGCTGATGGGCGTTGTAGTCCAACAACATCTGGGGACCCACAGGTTGAGAACCACTGTTGTAGAGGTTCATCACCCAGGTGATGAACAACCACCTTTTGAATAAACCACAGAACCAAGGAAACTATTTCCAAGTCCAGCAACCAGATTAAGGGACCCAGTATTTATTGTAGCTATTGCAACAGGACAGACCTTGCTCAATTCAACATGCCAGTTGAGAAGATCTGCCCCGAGGCACTTCAGAACAAAAGCTTATATAGTACAAACACAGCAAACAAGAAGTCATTAAACATCTTCACATACGCCAGGAAAAGTTATGGGTCATGAGAAGTAAAGCACACGTGTTTGCTGAAATTCACCAGCAGGGAGAGTGCTATTCCACTCCGGTGGAATAGACATCCAGTTGGCCACTGCGAGCACTAGATCACTCCATTAGCCTGGTCCATCAGAGTTTGCCTTAGGTTCTTAAGCTGTGTTCTCTGTTTAGGTGGGATGGTGCCCAAGCCTCATGAGCCCAGTGATTGCACCACAGAATGCCCAGTTGCTGATGAGAGAATGGAAGTTATGTTCTCCTATCACTGCCCATGGAAGGGGGAGAGCTAGGAGGTAGGTCCCATCAGTTTCTCTAGCAGCTGGACCACCATCTCTGATGTTCTCCTCAAAGAACCCCACTGTTCCTGGGAACACAGTTTGAAAGCCACTCGTCTACAGCAACAACTGCAAATGGTCTTACCATACACATATATTAAGTGTGATTGCTATGGTTTCAAGCACTGCAAAGGCACCCGGCCATTTGAGTTCCAGGAACATTGTAACCAAGGGCTATTTCTGCTCATTGAAAACAGAAACTCTGGAGCAGCGTTAATTGGCCCTTCATGCCCGGGCTTGGAAGGCCGAATGGGTCATTTTCATCACAGCCTATTCAATGCAGGGCCATAATCGCCCCATAAATAGGCACCCTGGACCTCTCCCTGTGCCAGTATGCGTCTGGTTGAATAACACCCTTTGATTGAAGTTCTTATTTTATCCATTAAATATGTACACTGTGCACAAGAGCTAAGCCATGTGAGCAACAGACAGCTGTGTGATTTGTCCTAAAAGTTCCTATACTGCTGATGTGAGGGCTTTCACTTAGATTTATTTCTACTTCAGCCACAACTAATGGCATAAGAATGGCGAGGGGATTTGACCACAGGAGACTGATACAAAGACTGCAGGGAATGGAATAGAGGGACAATAGAAGCTGCCTTATAGCAAGTCAGACCAATGGTCCATCAGGGTTCAGATTGCCCACACAGACTGGCATAGGTTTTCCAGTATTTTGAGCAGGTTTACCACCCCAGCACTACTTGAAGATACCAAGAATTGAACCTGGAACCTTCTGTATGCAAAACAGATACCTATCACCAGGGATTTGTTTTTCAGCTGGAGCTTACTGGAGCTCAACTCTGGCACCTCTCAGGTGGGCACCATTGCCATTCTAAGATAACAATGGAAAAGTTCATGGTGAGCTCTGGCACCTATTTTCCAGCCTAGAAAAATAGCATTGCCTACCACTGAGCTACAGCCCTTCCCAAATTTGAATGCATACAAGCAAACATTTTCAGTTTTAATAGCTCATCTCTGTTATTGCTTAAAACTGGGGCCATACCCAGGGAAGATCAGCAGTAGTGTTCAGTGGAGGAAGAAGCCAGCCAGCCAATCAACCAGTTGAGTCTTAGAGAATACTTGCATGGAGACAGAGTCCACATGCAAGATTCAGTCCAGTTCTAAGGCCAGGAATATCCCAGTTCACATAGTCAGACGATCTGGGGTTCAAGAAAGCCGAGGGTGCAGGGTCACAAGACGCAAGGTCTGGCCAGGAAGCATGAATGCTGTTTGCAGCATCTGACTGAGGCCGGGAACCCTGCTTAAGAAAGCTGGAGCTGGCTGATTCTCATCAGGAGCAAGAAGGCTGATCAGCAGCAGTCGGAGTCATTTCACCTTCTGCTCCTTCAAGCTGCTGCTCAGCAGGTGAAGCTGACTCCTGGCCCCTGACATTCAGATTCTCTCAGTTTCCTATTTTTCCTGTCCCAAGTTCAGTTCTCCAAATTTTCACATCAGTTTGTGGATATATACCGTATTTTTCCATGTATAAGACTAGGTTTTTTTCCTTTAAAATGTGGGGGCGTCTTATACATGGAGGCCATCTTCCCCCATTTTCTTAAATCGGAGTCCCCAAAAATAGGGAGTGGCGCTGCGCTATCAGCAAGCCTTCTGAGCATGGCGAGAGTTCCGTCCAGGCTCCAAAGGCTTGTGGATAGCAGCCTGCACCCTGAAGCCCGGGGAGCGCAGTGACAACTCCCGCTGCACTCCCCTGGTTTCAGGCAGCTATCCGCAAGCTCCGGGAGCAGCAGTGAGGTTGTTTGGGGGGGCTGGGGGAAGCTCGGGCTTCCCCTGCCCAAGCCCCGTGGCTAAAAACGAAGCCAAGACAGCGAGCAGGATCCATCCCACTTGGTGTCTTGGCCTCTGCCAAAGCTGCGCACAGCCTCTCCCAGCTGGAGAGGTTGTGTGCAGCTAGAGGAAGCCAAGACAGTGAGCGGGATGGATCCCGCTCACTGTCTTGGCTTCTTTGCTCTTTGGGGCTGGGGGGGGTAATTTTTTCCCTTTATTCCCCCCCTAAAAACTAGGTGCACCCTATGATCCGCTGTGCCCTATGGAGCAAAAAATACAGTACATGGGGGCATCTTATAGATGGAAAAACACAGTATGTATCCTCGTGAAGGGACACGAGTGACACTGTGGTCTAAACCACTGAGCCTAGGGCTTGCCGATCGGAAGGTATGCGGTTTGTGTCCCCGCAATGGGGTGAGCTCCCGTTGCTCGGTCCCAGCTCCTGCCAAGCTAGCAGTATGAAAGCACATCAAAGTGCAAGTAGATAAATAGGTACCGCTGTAGTGGGAAGGTAAATGGCATTCCCATGCACTGCTCTGGTTTCGCCAGAAGCGGCTTAGTCATGCTGGCCACATGACCTGGAAAATCTGCCTGCAGACAAACGTTGGCTCCCTCGGCCAATAAAGCAAGATGAGCGCCACAACCCCAGAGTCATTTGCGACTGGACTTAACTGTCAGGGGTCCTTTACCTTATTTTCTTATCCTAAACTTCATCAGCAGTTTAATACAAATTTTTCCCAGTCTATACAATTTTGTATGTAATTCTGCATAATTCTGTATTTTTGCAAAGGGAATTTTCTCTATTAGAACACATTTTTAAATGTTATTTTCACAAATATGTGCACACTTTACCCTGACATATGCATTTTCGTACACAGTACTTGGCTGGGGAACTGAACTGCTAAATTCAGAGATGCACGAATTCCAAAAGTTTCCAGCTTTTTGGTTCACGTGTTGTGTTAGGAAAGTGCCAATTAGGTAAATTTGTCTTTAACAGCAGATTACTTGAACTCCTCCCCCATTCCCAGAGCTTGGACCAAATAGGTCTTTGGTTTGACCCAGCAGGGCTGTGCTTACATTCATAGCCAGAATCCTGGGAATGGGAAGACCAAATGGTAGAATAAAAAACATGATCAGGGATATGAGGCTCAAGTGAGAACTAATTATGGGGTGGGTTTATTTTGTTTGTTTGTTTTGTTTTAAGGATGCTCATTTAAAAGAGGGCCCTGATGGGAAAGAGATTAGAGAAACATGAACACCTAGAAGGGGCAGTAATTCAGCTAATGATTTCTTTAGATCTCATGCTCTAGTAGCTGTCTCATTTAGCAGAATTCTGGGTAATTTACAGCCTATTTGCACATGCTCAGCAGGTATTTATTTTTTCCTCTTCTCAAACTGTCAGATCAGCCTTTTGTTCGGAGCAAAGTGTGTTTTTCTGTGATTCATTAGGTCTCATTAGTCCCCATTCCCCTTCTGCGTACAGTAACTTGAGTGGAGCAGGGTGGGGGAGAGAATCACTCAGCAACACCAGGAAAAGCTCCCCAGACAGCAGTAACTTAACTACTCACAAGCTGCACAAACTTTGAGGCATTTAAACTCTTTTTTTCCAAAGAAATGTGGAGGGGAAGGGATAGAAAGGGAGAGAAGCATCACGACTGACAGCCTAGTTAAACTCCTAGTTTAAAATGATTCAGACTCTTATTTTTAAATGAATCATAATTATTTAGATGGAAGATGTTCTCCAAGTTGGAACTAGGCTGGTGATATATTATAATGTTTCTTTGTCCCACTTTTTCCTCTGATCAAATGGTTATGGCAAGGTTTTGTACATACCCGTCCCACTTTTGCATCTGATCATACAAGTATAAACTTGCGTATAAACTTTCTGTTTTTCCGTCTCATCAATCCGCAGCAAGGTTTTGGATTCTCTCTTCAGTTTCCCTCTTTCCGCACTGCATCTGGTCATCTTGGCCCAGTGCTTTCTTCCTGTGTGCATGTGTGTAAATCTATTGCTCTGCTAGACTTCACCCCAATTCAAAGAAGCAACCAGGACTCTGACACAGAAAAGGAGCCAATTGACTCAGAAAGGGTAGTGGTACAAGCTGTGGAACTGCTGAAATGAAACCGAGAGTCTGAACCCGAGTCTGAACAGAAGTCTCACAGCTAGCATCCCCTTGTTAGAATTCCTGCTCCATGGTTGCAGTTATGGGATTGTTGTCTTTCACATGACGGTATAGGTTTTGACTCCACAGTGGGAAGTGATGGTGACAGGATGTTTGTGTTGCTATGTTCTGTGGGACCATTGTCCTTTGTTCTTTTTTCTCTCTTTGCTATCTTGATGCTAGAGAGGGAGGGAGCCATGTTGCAGTGCTCCGTGTGTGTTTGTATGTAAATAAACGTAGATTAGCCAAAATGCTGAGTTGCTGAGGTCTGTTACACAAGCTGCGAAGACTCTGCGGATCCCTAAGTGTGCCAAGGTCTGTTGGCATTGGTCGCTGTGATGTTCGGGCAGAAGAAAGCTCTTGAAGTTCCCGAACGATCAACCAGGAGGGAGAGAACATGCCAGCCGGGCATGTGTCTCTGCCAGGGTCCTACTCAAGAGTAGGACGAGCTTCTGACACCCCTTGAGCTGGAGCCCTCTGAACTGGGGACCCCCCCAAAGACAACCACCATACTTCATTAGTTTTTCACCATTGTAAATATTGGTATTCCTGTTGTGCGTACTGTGTGTATAGGTGTATATTCCACCAGAAGCTTTACTGTGAAACTTAAAATGGAATTAAGGGACGGAAGAAAAGTTAACTGGCAAGGATTATTCACTCTGAATAGGGTTGTCCCCTAACTCTTATTTCTAGCCCCTAACAGAAGGAAATGATGTGCAGGGTAGAAGGGGATGGTGTCAAGGACTCGAGTGAGCAAAAAGAGCCAGTCAGGCCTTGTGCTGTGGTTGGAACTGAAAGGCAACTGAAGGCCTCGGTCAAAATCACTCCCTAAGTGTTTAGCTGCTCCTGGGGGGACACTATATGCAGTGCTGGATTAAATCCTGTGGAAGCCCCTAGACAGTTGAAATCTCGGGGGCGGGGGGCTCACAAATTATCTCCTAATATGTTTTTGAATGCTTCATATCTGGAGGCTTTTTTGTGCATGCTGTAGTGGGATAACCCTGAACTAAGAAAGCTTGGTTGTAATTTACTTTTAAGATCAAATATATATTATTTGGATCTGCTGTTACAGGGTGCCTAAAAGGCATGGGGCCCATAGGCTATTTGGTAATCTGGCACTGACTATTTGAGGCCAGGGAGCTTTTCTCCTCTACTGTCCACTCTAGATGGCAATTTTTATTTATTCTCCTCAGATCTTCCATTCTCCTTCAGAAACACCTCACTGGTATTGAGGCATAGCTGTCAACGTTTCCCTTTTGTAAAGGGAAATTCCCCTATTCTGAATAGGATTCCTTGCAAGAAAAGGGAAAAGTTGACAGCTATGTATTGAGGGATGGGGAATACCTTCTCAGAAGTTCCTCAGGGCTTTTAAAAGAGTTGTGCCACACTTTGCAGCAAAAGCTGAGAGTCTTATTATCCTGGTGCGTGTGACCCATTCCATACAGTGGCTGTAGCTCAGTGGGGAAGAAGAAGAGTTTGGATTTGATATCCTGCTTTATCACTACCCGAAGGAGTCTCAAAGTGGCTAACATTCTCCTTTCCCTTCCTCCCCCACAACAAACACTCTGTGAGGTGAGTGGGGCTGAGAGACTTGAGAGAGAGGTGTGACTAGCCCAGGGTCACCCAGCAGCTGCATGTGGAGGAGCGGAGACGCGAACCCGGTTCACCAGATTACGAGACTACTGCTCTTAACCACTACACCACACTGGCTCCCATGGCTCAGTGGCAGAGCATCTTCTTTGCATGCAGATGGTCCTAAGTTCAATCTCCAACATGTCCAGGTAGGGCTGGGAGATACAGACATCAGAAACTCTAGGGAATGGCTGAGCTAGCTGAACCAATTACCTGACTTGGTATAATGCAGTTTCCTTTGTCCCTTCCTTAAGCTGTCAGTGGGGGTTCATTCCAATTGTCAGTGGGAACAGTGAGAGAAAAAAAGGTAAGGATTCCATTGGTTCTTCTGTCCATGCGTTGGGACACAGGTGCTCTTGGGCTTACCGATCGGAAGGTCAGCGGTTTGAATCTGCATGACAGGGTGAGCTCTTGTTACTTTGTCCCAGCTTCTGCTAACCTAGCAGTTCAAAAGCACTTTATCTACACTTTGAATAGATAAATAGATACTGCTGTGGTGGGATGATCAAACAGCATTTCCATGCACTGTGGCTTCCACCACAGTGTTCTGTGTACCAGAAGCAGTTTAGTCATGCTGGCCACATGACCCGGAAAAAGTTGTCTGCGGACAAACACACCGGCTCCCTCAGCCTGAAAGTGGAGGTAAGCACCCCACCCCAGTGCTTTTTTCTGGGGGGACACAGGGGTTCACATACCCTTAAACATTTTGTAAATATTTTCCCCACATAACATTTTATTAATTTTCCAACAAAAACAAAACAAACATCAACAAAAACAAAACAGAATGATTTCCTCCTATTCCCTTCCTTGGTTCCGTTGTATATCAATGTACTACATGTCCATTATAAAGTTTTAACCGTTTGAATTACTTATTGTCCATTCATAATAAAATTACAAGCATTCTTAAAACCCTACCAATGAAATATTTTGTGAATCTGTGTACTTTTGTGCATTTACTGTATTTATTTTCCCCAATTTGAACTATAAAATGTTGATTTTCTTGAGTCCAAATGAGAGTACCCCAAACATTTTTAAAGGAAAAAAGCACTGCTGCACCCCATGGTCAAGTTCGACTAGACTTAACCACCCAGGGGTCATTTACACTTAACTTTTTGCCTTCTGTCCATGCCACTTTCTGCCTGTTGCCCCACCTACCAGAAGGTTGTCGATGACGGAATGCATCCCTTGGGCTGAAAAGAGTTTTCCACCCCTAATCTATGAGACCAAGGGGAGTCAGCTGAAACTGATCCACCCACCTGATCCATCCCTCATTCAGGGAGACAACAGATTTAGCCAATCCAACACTGGTTCCACCCTGAAACTCCACACCCTCCCAGATCGCCCTTGGCACCCCAAGAACAGATACAGCATTGGGTCCAAGCAGAAGGAAACAAATCCAGCTCCAATTCTCAGAGCTTCAGCAGATATGGAACTCATCCGGTGTATAATCAGTGGACATTAAATGTATTGCCCATATCAGGAGGAACTGCTACCCAACCTAGCAGCTACAGTGTGCCATTAAGCATCATTAAATTGTCCAAACACTTATTAGAATGTTAATATCTCTCTAATAATAATTACTTCTTGCGTCTGTAATTTTGAATCAGCGGCACACTGTGCTGTCCATTTCACGTTGTGTAATTTTCTCCCCAAGTCATTCCTTCTGGAGGAGGAGGTGCGTGCTTAAGCATCTCTCCTATGCAGAGCATATGGTGTGCCTTAATAAGGCTTAATTAAATGCTTGCTTAAATCATATTGCTGGGAAAATATTTATTCTCTTTCTTTATATCATTAAAGTGCATGGGAAACTTTATTTTAATTGCTAGACTGTTTTATTTTTTTGGGGGGGGGTTGGAGCTCATAAGGAGTGGGTGGGAGGCAAAGCAGCTTAATCCTTTAAATAAATATTGCAAACATCACCAACCTGCCTTGCTTAAGGGTAATTAATCAATGTTTGCAAAGCCTTTTGAAATTGAAAAACACGACGTTTTAGCCTAATTAGGAGTCATTAGTGAAATGCCCAGCGAATGGTGGGCACATGGGTGAAATAACCACATTGCTTACTTTTGGCCATACTATGGAAATATATTTATGTATAGTATTATCCAAAGTTATGCACTCATTGGAAGTTCACAAGTCTACTCTGAGTATGGCAGATGTTGAACACTGAATACCAGGGTAGAAAAGCTCGTTTGGAAACTGCCGTGGTGAAAGACAGTAATGCCTCTGAATAGCAGTTGCTGGAAATCACTGGAGAGGAGAGTGTTCTGGTGCTTAGCTCCTGCTTACTTGTTTCCCACATGTATCTGGATGGCCAATGTGAGAAAAAGGATACTGGCTGACATGGGCTATTAGCTATTATTTTCTTAAAAGGGCAGATTGATTGGCCTGTGGGACTATGGATGAGAAGTACATAGGGAAACCTCCCACTACTTTTTATAAACATACATAAACATACAGGTTTGGAAGGAGAGATGTTGAGTGTCACCTAGACCATCTTCTGTCTGGAAAGTCATAATTTTATCCTCCTAAGTGTGCAAAGAGAGAGCATAACAGCCATAATCACCAAGAGGGGCAAAATTGCAATTGTCACATTGGTTCCGATACAGGGAATGACAATAATAGCAATGGGAGCTGGACACTTTAACTGTTGCCCACACTTCCTGGCTCCATAGGTGAAGCAGCAGTGATTGCAATCATTTTTCTCCATGACACTGTGGAGATATCGATCTTGCCCCCTGATCGATAGGGCCGCGATCTCAGACAGCTTTACGATCCCAATCAATCATTTACAGCGGTCCGGCACGCTTCCTCCGAAGCTGCGCAATAACTCCTGCTGTCTCTTCTCAGTCACGGCTTGTAGCAGAGTAGAAGCACAGCGTGTAAAGCAGCCTAGACAGGTGTGTCTATTTACAGCTCTTTATTAAAACATTACAGCATCAAAGTCCGTCACTTTTGGCCGCCA
The DNA here is from genome assembly GCF_964234715.1 of Podarcis melisellensis. Lineage (NCBI taxonomy): Eukaryota > Metazoa > Chordata > Lepidosauria > Squamata > Lacertidae > Podarcis > Podarcis melisellensis. Next base: position 8,342,040 of record NC_138541.1, on the reverse strand, counting down.
TTACTCTCTCTCAGATACACAGAGAGTACGTCTTTCTCCCCTCAGGATCACAGGGGAACTGAACAATACAGGGATTGTCCCGCCCAGCTTCTATCTCCGCCCAGCTTCTGTAAGCTGACGTCAGCAGGTGACACACACCAGGGGAATTTAACCAGATAAATTCTGAACCATAACACCCCCCCTTGTGTCCCTGCGTGATACCTGTGGAACATCTTCAGTAACACCTTGTGAGATCGATCCCTTCCCCAATGCCTTGTGCCCTCCCTTGGCAAATCTGTTTGGCATTTGTGGAACCACCTCACAACTCTCAGAATCGCACTGTGCGAAACTTACCCACGCACCTGTGGCTTGATACCTCTCTGGTGGGATACCTTTAGTTGTGCGACTGGACCTCCTAGGCACAAACTCAGGTGTTCCCTCTGACTCACTTTGATCAGCAGGTGTGTCCTCTGCATCATGGGACTCTCCTTCTGACTTAAAGCGTCTTCGAATCCTCTCCATTACACTCACAGGAGAACTAGGCTCACTTTTGGGCAGTCTCTTAACAGCCTGTGAAGATGCCCTATCTTGCTCCTGACCCCGGTCAGTGACCTGGTCGTCATCAGCAGCCTCAGCCTCTTCTTCCGCCTCATCAGAACTGTCTTCTGGGTCAGAGAGACATTCTGAGAGAACATCACGCCTAACAGGAGTCTTTGACTTTACAACCTCCTCTAAGAACTCAGCGTGTTTACTGATCAGCACCTTACTCTGATCACCTGATGGGTAGGCAAACCGCCATGCACGGGCATCTGGCTCATACCCACAGAAGATCATTTTCTGGACTTTGGCTCCATCTGGCCCTTGCAAAGCTTTAGGCAAAGAGACAAGCGCAGGAGTCCCAAAAGTCCGCAGAAAGTGAACCTGGGGTTTTCGGCCATTTAACAAAGAGAACGGTGTGTCGCCTACCAGTGAGTTGTAGACACGATTCCAGGTGAATGACACAGCCCTAGTAGCCTCCAACCAAAACTCAGGAGCTAACCTGGCTTCTTTCAGCATCACCTGTGCAGCCTTAACCAGAGCCTCACTCCTCAGCTCTGCCACCCCCCCTTGCTGGGGTGAATTAACTGTGTGACGTATCCCTCTCTTCAGAAAGAACTTCTGCAAAGCAGAACCAGTGTACTTAGCATTTCTGTCACTGATGATCGCTTGAACCCTGGTGGAGAACCTTTGTTCCACCCCCTCAATCCAGCTCTTGATCAGCTGTGCTGCATCCTCCCTGGATTTGAGACCGTGAGTCCAGGAATTCTGCGAGAAATCATCCAGAAAAGTTAGCAGAAATCTGGCCCCCCCCTAGACTTGGTTCCTTGACAGGACCGGCCAAATCTATGTGTACCAACTCAAAAGGTTTAGTGGCCACACGTTCCACCTTTGGGTAACTGCACCCTCTCGCCTTTGCCTGCTTGCAAGTGTCACAATCAATGGCACTTCCACAATTTTTAATTCTGCAACCTGTAACAACCTCAGGTAACGCCTGCAAATCCTCTAAAGGATTGTGAATCGCTCTCTGATGCCATACGCATGCACATGTAACATGATGAGCGGGAATTGTAGCACGCTGGTTGGGAACTGTAGCACGCAACGCTTGTGCTTTCTCAACCTTCCCCTCACCCCCAAGAGACGTTTTAAGAATGAAAAGATCATTCTGTCCCTTCCGCACTTTGGCCAGTAACCTCCCCCCTTTGGAGATTGTGCAGACATCATTTTCAAAACAAACTTTGAACCCCTTACTTAACAAATAAGGCACAGATAACAAACAGTGATGAATCTCTGGAACAATACAAAAATCCACCGCCTCCTGTAAAACAGAAAGATAGGCATTAGTACATTTGAGAACTCTAGTTTTCTGTCCATCCGCGAACTTAATAGTTTGTCCCTTCGGAACTGCCGTGCAATTCCACCTCTCGACTGCAGGGGTCTCTGGAACCATGTTGTGGTTAGCTGCAGAGTCTATTACAAAGGCCATCCCGGAATCTTTCACTCCGCCGTCTTCAAACACTGCCATACTTGCAGAAACCTGATAAGACTCTTCTCCCTGCTGTTTACCCCGACCACCTGGCTCAGTTCCACGCCTGCCTGTCTTCCCAGGCCTGTTGCCATGGAAACCTCCCTGGTTCCCATGGGAAAAATCTTTGCAAACATCCTGCCTTGGCTCTCTGCTCCGGTGGGGGCAGCCTCGCCGTAAATGCTCAGTCGAATTGCAGACGTAGCAACGACGAACAGACAAGGCCTGGACCGTGCATTCCGCTGGCCGGGCTCTGCCCTTCGACCCGGAGCTCCCGGTGCCAGCTTTGCACTCTTTCTGGCGTCTCTGTTCTTCGTCCTGAAGACGTCCTGCCACGTAATCCAGAGTCAAATTCATCGGATCCATTGACTCCAGAGTTAGACACAGATTGTCATAACTCTTGTCCAGAGAGCTAAGCAGAATATACACCTTCAGCTCCTCTGAAAAATCAACTTGCAACAGTCTCAGCTGGTTAAACACAGCTATCATATCAGTTACATGCTTCCTGATGCTATCCCCAGGGCGTAACTTCATTTCAAACAAGCGTCTGGTGGTGTGGATCTTTGCCCCAGCAGTGGTCCTGTGGTGCACCCTTTCCAACGCTTGATAAGCGGCACAAGCATTGTCCAGCCCCTCTACCAAGGGCAGTTGTGAGCCATCCAAGCTAAGCACAATAGCTCCCAGGGCTCTCTCATTCCTCCGCTGCGACGTGCGGGCTTCTTGGATATCGGCCGCTGTGGCCTGGGGTCCCGGCGGGGGTAAAGGGGGCGCCTGCACAGCCTCCCACAACCCCTTCGCTACCAGCCATGCCTTCAGCCTCCTGGACCATTCTTGCCAGTTCTGGCCGTTTAACTTTTCGAAAGGCACGTTGTACGAATCATGGCTGTCCGCCATGTTCTCCCGTTCTCCCAAGGGGGCCCAAGCTTACTTACGATCAGTTTCAGCTTCCTCCGGCCTTCCCTTCCGTGGAGAAACGATATTTCAGCTGCGTCTCAGCCTCCAGCTCTTAGCTGCTTTTAGCTCCAGCTCTCTGTGTATCAGAAGCTCTCACTGTCTCACGGAAGCAGGCAATTAATCATCCTTGCTCTCCGGTACCCACGCTGACTTCAAAGCATTCCTGGAGCTCACACCGACTGCTTTACGAGCGTTTTCTGACCTCCCATAACCTGTGGAGATATCGATCTTGCCCCCTGATCGATAGGGCCGCGATCTCAGACAGCTTTACGATCCCAATCAATCATTTACAGCGGTCCGGCACGCTTCCTCCGAAGCTGCGCAATAACTCCTGCTGTCTCTTCTCAGTCACGGCTTGTAGCAGAGTAGAAGCACAGCGTGTAAAGCAGCCTAGTTTCCAGGCAAGCACACATAGACAGGTGTGTCTATTTACAGCTCTTTATTAAAACATTACAGCATCAAAGTCCGTCACTTTTGGCCGCCATTACTCTCTCTCAGATACACAGAGAGTACGTCTTTCTCCCCTCAGGATCACAGGGGAACTGAACAATACAGGGATTGTCCCGCCCAGCTTCTATCTCCGCCCAGCTTCTGTAAGCTGACGTCAGCAGGTGACACACACCAGGGGAATTTAACCAGATAAATTCTGAACCATAACAGACACTTGGCTCAGTTACACACCTTTGGCTCACCCTTGGGAGACAAATAAGAATTGATCACCTGACACAGCTCCACTCCATGCAGAGGTAAATGTTACATTGCGTTATACGTATGGCCAAAGACATTTCCCCCCAGACAATGAGTCAGCGGCCAAGACGTAATTTGGAAGTCACACTTTAGTCTTTGAACTCTATTAGTATTGTGCAAAAACAACCTTATTTTCATGAATATTTCCACTGACTTGGAGCAGGCAGCACAAAAGGGTCTGGAAGTGTATGAGAAATTGCAATGAGGGCACTGTATGCCAGTGGTGTAGCATTGGTTGTCGGCTCTCGGGGCATGAGTGTGCATGTCGGACAGGGGGCACCAGCCCATCCTCACTGTCCAAACCACTGGAATGCCCCCACAGGAGCAAAGTGGGGCCACACTGAGCTGCCTGCCTGCCCATGCAGGGGGAAGCTGGATTGGCCATTGTGGCCTTTGGCGAGTGAAGGAGAGCACTGGGCCAGGACCCACTGGGGTTGCATGGTTCACACCCCCTCAAAAAATGTGCACCCAGGGCCAAGCCCCCTGGCCACGCCCCCTGGCAGTGCCCATACTACGCCCCTGCTGTATGCAATACAGGAAACCTTGTTCTCTTGTTCTCAGTCACATGAAATTATCCTCATTTATCATGTGTATCATGTTTTCAGCCTATCTCCTTCCTGGAAAACATTGATGTCATTGTACCCATGCCCTTAATGAAAGTCATTAGGTAAATGAGGGTCACTGGGGACTTAGGCCTCCATGGAGACATAGGTATGTTTGTAAGAAGTGCATTGTTTTGCAAGTGCCATAGTGTGTAGAAGCATATAGTGCGGCCAAACCCCTTTGTCCATCAACCAGGGCTTGCCATAAGAGGAACTCTTGCTGCTGTAATGAAATCTAGATCTAGATCTTAACCGCTTGCACATAAAGAGATGTCTAGTGAACACAGTCTAAGAGGAAGTGAAACAAGACAGGTGACCTAACTATAACTGTAGATTAATCTATGACAATTCTGAAGTTATTGTATTAGTGAGTACGAAGGTGAATATATCAGCATGGGCTGCAGTTGTTAGCCTTTCGTCTCTGTTATTTTTTAGAAACACCACTAAAAAGGGGGGAGAAAGAAAAAAGAGAAAGACAGGGAGCCTTCAGAGGATTTTATATGCATTCATGGCAAAAGGACAGATGTTTGAGGGTCATTAGGACACTGTTGTGATTTTATTAACAGTATGTTTCCTGATTGCTTCACATTTCCATCACAGCTAAGTCTATGAAAGCTCAAGGCACCCATAACAATTACCAAGCATTTTAATGTTCTGATTTTCATTAGCGGTGTCATGCTCTTGCCTTACGAGGTTACTTTGTCATTCGGTCCAGAAGGGGCGGCTGGAAAGAAACAGACTTTAGCACCCCCTCCCATTTTTTTGTAGATCTGCAAGAAAAAGTAACAAAAAGGATGTGTATTCCCAGGTCCCTGGAGCTGGTTTTGGCCCCATGGGGCACAATTTACAGATATCCATGTGGTACCTGTATGTTTTGCCTCACAGGGCAAATAGTAGCTCTGGCTGGAGTTAGCACTTACATATAATCTGAGAAGGATACCAGTTTGCATTCCCTTTGCATATGTTAATGCACATGTATAGGTGCAACTTTTGAAATGATTGGTATCATTTTAATTGGAATTCTCTGTAGAATCAGGCCATTCTCTTCTTGCATCCTGCTTCTCACAATGACCAATCAGATATCTCAAAAGAAGCGAGCAAGCAAGACAACAGCCCTCTCTCAAATGTTCAAAGGAAGACCCAGACCAAAAAACAAAATATCTGTCTGCTGGCAAAATCACACAATGCAGTGCAACAAAGCACAGAATGAATTCATAGATCAATAAAGGAACAGAACAGGGAAATCTACTTCCTCCTAACTTTAATTGACAAAGTACCATATTTGTTTGTGTATAAGACTAGGTTTTTTTCCTAAAAAAATAATGTCCAAAATTGGGGGGCGTCTTATACACAGATAGATCTTCCCCTATTTTCTTAAATTGGAGTCCCCCAAAATACATGGGGGCATCTTATACATGGGGGTGTCTTATAGATGGAAAAATACGGTATTTGTAACTATCTTTCCAATGCTTTATTGAATCACTGAGATAAATAAAACCAGTGTGACAATCAGTGTTGTGTAGTGGTTAGGACAGGGACGTGGGTGGCGCTGTGGTCTAAACCACTGAGCCTCTTGGGCGTACTGATCTGAAGGTCAGTGATTCAAATCCCCACAACAGGGTGAGCTCCCATTGCTCTGTCCCAGCTCCTGACAACCTAGCAGTTCGAAAGCACACCAGTGAAAGTAGATAAATAGGTACTACTGCAGCAGGAAGGTAAATGGTGTTTCCGTGCACTCTGGTTTCCGTCATAGTGTTCCATTGCACCAGAAGCAGTTTAGTCATGCTGACCACATGACCCAGAAAGCTATCTGTGGACAAACGCCGTCTCCTTCGGCCTGAAAGCGAGTTGTGCGCTACAACCCTATAGTCACCTTTGACTAGACTTAACCGTCCAGGGGTGTCCCCCCCCAAAAAATATATTTTTAGGGGTACTCTCATTTTGACTCAAGAAAATCACAATTTTATAGTTCAAATTGGGAAAAAATAAATACAGTAAATGGACAAAAGTACAAAGATTCACAAAATGTTTAAAGGTATGCATACTCTTACGTCCCCCCCGCCCCCAGGAAAAAAAGCACTGCCTTTTTACCTTAGTGGTTAGAACACTGCACTCAAACCATGAGAGAGCAAGGTTCAAATCCTAACTCAGCCAGCCTTTCAGCCTAAACCTACTCCACAGGGTTGTTGTGAGGCTAAAACAAGGGGGCAGAGAACTATGTACACTACCTTGAATGTTTTGAAGGAACGGTGTGATACAAATGAAATGAATAAATAAAACACCATGATGAGATACTCCCCTTAGTAGTGTGGGTGCAGTAAGCCTCTTGAGGTCATATCCTTTGGCCTCATTAATGCACCAAATAGTAAACCCAACCCTGAATGTGAGTGTGGCTTGGTGGGATCATAGTTTCATTCGGCCTGACCTAGATTGCTCAAGAGACATAATGTGCCAAGAGGCATTGCATCCCATTATTTCCTAGCTTTATGGATTAAATGGCCCTTTCTTGTGCTGCGTTTGCTCATGTTGCAATTAATTTCTGACATTAATGAAAGGGAGTCATACAGCATACAGCACATTAGTTTCCTTGCTACATTTCTTTTCCTATTGACTTGCAAATGATGCGAGAGCAAGCTGGGCATTAAAAAAAAAAAGTTTTTTTTAAAAAAAGTGTTTGCAAACTAATGCAGCTGGCCTCATACAATTCATTACAGCACTCGGAGCGATAATACACTTGTCATATTAACTCAGGACACTGAGCCAATAAAAAACGATACCTGAAAAACAAGGGTGTAATTTGGGTGCAGCTGATAGACAGATGTTGCTGCTCATCTGGTGGGAAGAAAATGAATCTAAGCGGCTCGGAGAATCAGAAGCGGCATAGCAAGTAATGTGAGATTTAAGAGTCGATGTGGGAGTCCTCGCCTTCCGCCAACATTAATTTTCCTTTCTCTTGCGAGTCAACCACATTGGAATGGGAAAGTGTTAAAGTGTTCATCTGCACTGATAGGTCTTCCAGTGCAACAGTCATACCAGGAGGACAGAACTCTTGAATGGGCTCCTCTCTCTTAATCATGCCACATGTGGAGCTGTGAAAATGGGACCACCAGATGCTGTATTCGGAGCCAAGCAAATTAGACCAAAAATGTAACCTTGATGAATATGAGCTGGGAGCTTTTGCAGAAGAGGAGATGTGGCACACAGTTGCTGTTTTGCTCTAAATACAGGTAGATTAACCTTGAAGCTAAATATCCTACAGAGCAGGTACCACAAGGAGAACAGACATTTGTTATATGCAAAAAATTCTCCTCCTCCTCAACACAGTTGATATTATTAATATTAAATAATGTTTTTATTTCCTTCTCACTCGCTGCTGTTCAATTAGGATCAATCTGGATTTACAAAGTGTGGCCACAAATCAGGTGCACGTGTGTCCACACACAAGTGCTTTGGGTCACTTTTGTGGTCCAATGCCAGTTGTGGGTGGTGCCAGAGGTTAAACTAGGAAGTGCCAAAGGCCAAAGTGGATTGATTGATCAATGCATGCAAATGTTACCTTTGCACAGTAGTGTGGATCCCACCCATTCAATACCCAAAGGTTTTTATATTCACCCACCCACATCTGAGAAGCAAGTCACATTGTCCCTGATGTCAGGGACTGGCTAGATGAGGAGGGATGGTGGGAGGCTATAGCCGGGGGAAGCATCAGAGCAGGAAGGCTCTGAGCCAGAACAACGGTGGTGGGATGCAGGAGACAGAGGACGAAGAGGGTGCAAATGGGTTGGAAGCTGAGCAAGCAGCAGGACTAAGTGAGACTGAGGCTGCTGAGGAAGAGGCTGATGTCACAGATTCCAAGCCACCTGCCAGTTCCACTGTTTCCTTCTCCCCTCCTCCTCTTTCCCCAAGAACAAGGAAGGCGATACATGTAGCAGAACAAAAGACACAAATAGCTCCTCCTCAATGGAAAATGCTGCTGTTGGGAAGGCAGCTGGCTGGGGAGGAGCCTTAGGAGGAAGTAGGAGGTTCAGATCCTGTCCTGGCAGCTGCCTCACCAGGGCTAGTCCTGCCCGTGGAGTCCTCTGTTGGATTTTGGTTCTCTGAATAAAGAATCAACCTTACTGCTCACCTCTGAGTTTCTGCACTGAACTACAGCTGAACCAGCCCTAATACCCGAGGAGGGCCATGGTCTGTGACAGTCCTGAGGGCTGCATAGGAAAGCCTGTAGGACCTTATTTGGCCCCCAGAGCTGAGGCTCCCCACCCTTGATAACGGAAGAGATTTTCTCACCTATGCCTTTCCTCTCCATATCCATGCAGTCTCGGGCCTTCTGGGAAAAGTGCTTTCTAATCAGCGCTAGCAGCTGCCTTGTTTGTGAAATTGAGAGGAAAACGCCTTTGCTGCTGCTCGCTCACTGCAAAGGTGACAGAATTAAAGGAGTTGCTACATTAATAAAGTGGTACCTCTGGGTGCGCACAGGATCTGTTCCAGAGGCCCATTTGCAACAGCTGATGGCAGCCTCTGGGAGCTGACTACCAGGACTTGTAAATAGGGGCATTGGAGAGGGATTGGTGGAGGAGATTGAGGAGAGTCAGTGTGTGCCTTTCAGATTAAGGCTGGTTGGTTGTCTGGAGCTGTTTGGAAGCTTAATTGTGAGTTTGTTTGGGGGTGCGGCTGTGTGCTCTGCTAGACCATGGGGTCCGAACGAGAGGGCTACTGCAGAGAGGAAGCCAGGCTGAATGAGAAAGTGAATTGGGGGATGAGTTAGCAGCCAGCAGCTGTTCTCAGTGTTTCCCAAACTTGGATCTCCAGCAGTTTTTTAGACCACATCTATCTATCTAGCTATCAGGGATGATAGGAATTGTAGTTCAGAAACAGCTGAAGACCCAAGTTTGGGAAATGGTAGTTTAGCTGTTTGCAGCCTCTGGAAGCTTGTGGCCAGGACTTGTAAACAGGGGCATTATTTAAGATTCCTGCATTGCAGGGGGTTAGACTAGATGACTCTTAGGAATGGGAAACCTCTAGCCCTCTGGATGTGGGTGGGCTCTGACTCCCATCAGCTCTCAGCTGGAATGGCCAATGCTGAAATGGCCAATGATCAATAATGATGGGAGTTGCAGCTTGACATCATTTGGAGAAGTTGGCTACCAATGTTACATGGAAGCTCCATAGCTCAGTAACAGAGCACTTGCCTTGCTTGTAGAAGATACCATGTTCAGTCCCCAGAATCTTCAAGCAGGACCTGAAACAATGTAAAGCTGCTGCTGGTATGTGTAGCCAATACTGAGCAATATGGACCATTGGATCTGCTTCAGTTTAAGGCACCTTCTTGTGCAACATGTTCCCCATCTATGTCTTAAAAGGTTCAGGGCACACATACAGTGTGAGTGTGTTCAGAGAGAGAGAGAGAGAGAGACAGAGAGACAGAGAGACAGAGAGACAGAGAGACAGAGAGAGGGAGTCTAGCCCAGACATTGCCTTCAGCGGGGTAGATATCTCATGCAGAATGACTGTTGCTTAAAAAAAATAAAATCAATCCAGCTTGGAGGACACCCAATCTCTTTTGTGTGTTTGAAATTTAAAGATACAGCATCGCTCCTAATCAATACATGTTTCGTGTTTGAAATATATTTCAAGCCCGATTTCAAGGCTGTTGACTCCAGACAGCCCACCAGCTATTCGGTCCTCTCCCTACCCCATACATTTTATTTTATTATGTTTTCTTGTGGTAACTTTGGCCTGAAATGCTTTATTAGTGAATGCGATGGCCGGGTGATTTAAAGATGACGGCAGCATGAACTTGGGGGGAAAGTTTGCATTGCTGCTGGAAGACCTTGGTTTTGACATTCACAGTGTGCATTTATTTTCCCATTTTTGTGCTTGCTTGGTAATAGTTTTGTTTTGTTTTGCTTGTTTGTTTTTTGGGGTCTTCTGTTGATAATGCTCTGCTGTGTGCAGTTCTCATTCTGATTTTAAACTGGGATTTAGGATGACTTTTTATGAGCCAGATTTAAGACACAAAGTGATTTATTATGATTATTATAATTTCTTTCTGCTGAGTTAAAGAATGGCCACTGGAGCAGACTCGCAAGAGCTTAAACTCATGGATTTCAGTGAGCTTAAGTCTATGTGGGTTTGTGTGCAGCCAGCAGACAGCTTAGTTCTGTTGTCCTCTGCCAAATGTGATAAAGCTCCATCAATATGTTAGTCACTAGCTTAGCTGCAGGAGTTACCAAAAGGACTTGCCACCCAGCTGTCTTAGGGGACTTCACTCTGGATTTGTGTAGGGTTTACTTAGCCCTTTCTTCTCCTGACGATATCACACAAGGCAGCAGAGTTTTAGGATTAGAGTTTTCCTTCTCCTCGATGGGCTACCTTCCCAGGGGGATGAACCCCATCTGCCCCTCACTCTATGGTCAAGAACCACCTTCTTGACTGCTGGATCCACTATGAGGAATAAAAATAAAAATAACCACAAACTGATGTGGAAATGTGGAGAGCTGGACTTAAGAGTGGGGTGGGGGGAAGAAACCAAGGGAAATAAAAAATGATATATTTGCTTTGGCTGTGCATGGCCGCTGCCCCCACATCTGCCCCACGGCTGTGGTCTGGGGATGGGAAGGCAATGAGACTGACCTGCCCAAGGCCAACCTAGGTGCCATCAGCACCACCTCAGATTCAGTCTTCAATTGATTAGGAACTGAATTGAAGATTGGGAAAAGAAGAAACTGGGAGGAACTGGAATTGAGATATTTGCCCCTCCCTAGTCATCTCTTTTGCTCCCATTTCTACCTGAAAAGCCAAACTTGGAATTAAGACTTTCACTAAGTGATGGCATCTCTATTCTGAGCACAGTTTTGGAGCTGAGATCTCACACTCCCCAACCATGCACTGCACCACCAGCTCTTTTTTTCAGGAAACATGCATGCTCTGGGCTGGTATGGGAGCTTGATCGTCTTTGCATCCTTTAATTAACCTAAAATCAAATCCTTTCAAGCTGAGAGCAGATGTTTATTCTGTGTGAATGCAAAATATAAACAGCTGCACATGCAGTAGTTAAGGCAGGAGACATCTGGGGCCAAATTCAGAGGTGACACAAAGTCAAATGAATCAGAATAAAGTTACATGGAAGATGAAATCAAGAGTGGGGTGAAGTGAATTTCCATGGACTAATTTTTTGGGTGCAAACAGGGAACTGTACCTCCCCAAAACCAACTCAAATATCCTCTTCTAAATTTGCTTCCTTCCCTCCCTCCCTTTCTCTGCTTTCCAAAACTTTGTCTCTTCCTCATTTTCTTCTATTTTAGCTGGCTGGTGATTATGAAGCATATAGTGTCTGTACAATAACACAATGGTGCCACATAGCAGAACAGACTGGGCTATGTGATGGCACTATGAAGCCAAACTAGAGTCATCACAATGTTTTCCTGCCCTCTTTCTGAGTGCAATTTTTGCTTTCTAAAATATCACAGAGAAGGAAGGTACAGTTTTCAGGGCTGGGATGGGTGGAAAGGGAATAAATGCAGCACTAGATGCATAAAACCCACTGGAGAAGCTTTGCTGACCCATGCAAATTGTGCCCCCTTGCCAATGTATTAACTAAATGTGTTACCATGTGGGTCATGTCCTGACTTCATTATTCCCTTCTTCAGTTGCTTGCCATGTCATTGGATTTTATTTATTTTTTTGAACATCTGAGTTCAGCTGCAGTTCCAATGCACCATAGGATTTGTAGTCCTAAAGCTGCATAGACATAAAGCTATTCTCATGCACCTCCTGTTTGCTTGAGTTAATTTCGCAACACTGATGTGGCAGTGCCAATGCTTTATACATTTGCATTCAAGTCAGTTTAGGAAGGAAGTGCCCACAAAGCTATTGTGATGTTTGAAAACATCACGGGGTGGTTAGAATAGGCATGGGAATTCTCATACCCCAGTATCAAATGCTGCAAGAATACTGTTGAGAGCCAATGTGGTGTAGTGGTTAAGAGCGATAGACTCGTAATCTGGTGAACCGGGTTCGCGTCTCCGCTCCTCCACCTGCAGCTGCTGGGTGACCTTGGGCTAGTCACACTTCTCTGAAGTCTCTCAGCCCCAGTCACCTCACAGAGTGTTTCTTGTGGGGGAGGAAGGGAAAGGAGAATGTTAGCCGCTTTGAGACTCCTTTGGGTAGTGATAAAGTGGGATATCAAATCCAAACTCCTCCTCCTCCTCCTCCTCCTCCTCCTCCTCCTCCTCTTCTTCTTCTTCATATGTTGTATGTGGGATTCCCATAGGCATCAAGCTCTCTACTGTGAAAACAGGACACGGAATTAGATAGAGGTGTTTAAGATTATGCATAGTGTAGAGAACATAGAGAAGAGTCTCTCTCCCTCTCTCCCCACCACCACCATATAATCTAGAACTTGGGGTCACCTAATGGAGCTGAATGCTGGAAGATCTAGACAAGACTAAAATAGAGTACAGTGGTACCTCAGGTTAATAACTTAATTCGTTCTGGAGGTCCGTTCTTAACCTGAAACTGTTCTTAACCTGAGATACCACTTTAGCTAATGGGGCCTCCTGCCTCTGCTCCGCCACCACCACACGATTTCTGTTGTCATCCTGAAGCAAAGTTCTTAACCCAAGGTACTATTTCATGGAGCAAAAGGCTATAAATGCCTACTAGCCATGATGGCTATGTTCTGCTTCCAGCTTTAAAGGCCGTTGCTGCATATCACAAGTGGGGAGAGGGCTCAGGTTCTGCTTGTGCAGTTCCCATGGGCATCTGACTGGCCACTGTGAGAACAGACTGCCAGACTTGGTGGGCCACTGGCCTGATCTACTCCTTCTTATGTTATGCTTTATGGTGGGTTACTATCAGGAGTGCGTGCAGGAGCCGGGCCCAGTAGGGCTTCACAGGACTGGGGCCTTTCTAAGTTTGTTCTGGAGAGGCAAGGCATTGCCGCACAGGTGAGGCCACTTGGTAACTCACTGCACCTGGTAGCAAGAGCCAGGAAGGGATATAAGGTCAGCATTTCTCTTCAGCTTTTTACCATAGCAACTCATTTTCTGCCTTGCTGCGCTTGGCTTCTTGCTTCCTGATCCTTGGACCTTGGCTTCTTGACTCCTGGCTCTCTGACCCTTTTACCCTTGGCTTCCAGACTCCTATTCCTGCTCCCACCCCACCCCACCATCTTGCCCCTGGTCTTGACGTCCTCCACCAGGACTTCGACCACCCATAATCCAGACTGTGACAGTAACACTTCTGTGATGAGCTATAGTCCACAATGTATGGAAGCCCATCATTTGACCAGAGCTTCTCCATTTGTCTATGGCTTACACTCCATTGAATTAATGAAGTGAGCTAACCTTTACTCCCTTCCAGTTTCCATATGACTGCTGCCTTTTCAGAGATGGAAGGCACACTTTCCTGTGATAGGAATGGCCGCCATGCAAAATCTAGGCCAGTGGAGCACTTAAACTTTTGGAAAGCCAACTTAGATGGTGCTAATAGTAATCAGTAGACCGGAGATGAAAGGTTTCATTGCAGTGTTTCTTCTTGCTTTTTTATCTCAGCTGGAGCCTTGTGGAAATGCCCCGGTGCACTCAAGAACAGCACTTAGTCAAAGTGTTGTGAAAAGGAATTGGATTTTAAGACAGATGCAGAGGAATAGAAAGATTAAATGAAGTTTCAAAACAATAGTTCCCCTCACTTTCATATCAGGCCTGCAGAATGTGCGATCCTTCAACTATATCCCCTGCACATCACCTAGCAGTTCGAAAGCACCCCCGGGTGTAAGTAGATAAATAGGGACCGCTTACTAGCGGGAAGGTAAACGGCGTTCCGTGTACTGCGCTGGCTCGCCAGATGCAGATTGTCATGCTGGCCACGTGACCCAGAAGTGTCTGCGGACAGCGCTGGCTCCCGGCCTCTGGAGTGAGATGAGCGCACAACCCTAGAGTCTGTCAAGACTGGCCCGTACGGGCAGGGGTACCTTTACCTTTACCTTACGTCTCACAAGGCAGTGAGTAAGGATATTTCGTTAGGGTTTAAACCTGAAGGCTTCCTCATTTATGAGGAGGTTCAGGATCTGAGTTTTCCTTCTTCTAGATGGGCTATCTTCCCAGGTTATTGAGCCTCACCTGCCCCTCATTTCCCCCTACAGTACCAGCTGTAACCACCTTCTTGACCATATGATCCACTATTGGTCTTGTTCACTCAATCCACCAGAGCATATGGCTTTACAAATATTGCTGCATGGGTTCATTAAACCTCAGTTGACCCTAGGAAGTCAGGAAAGGGTATTGACTACAGAACCGAGAAAGTGAAGAACCTTGTTTAGGTGCTCATAGAACCTAAGCTCTCTACTCATCATTATTTCAAGGCTCCAACTTCATGATTTATGGAACATGGTGTATAATGAATTAGCAGGACCCAAGCCCACCTTGCCTTTAATGGAAATGTTGTGTCCTATAAGACACTGAAGGTCTTATAAGGAACATCTCCACCGTGCTCTGGGCCTGTCATCCCAGCTTCCTTCCATATTGCTTTCATTTCAGTCTTCTGTGTATATAAAACAGGGCTTGCAATCCATTCCCAGAGCTCTGCTTGCAATCACATTTATTTTTCGGTCATGGCCAGTTGGAAGTCTGATAAACTCTGACTCATAAAATATAGAAAGGTCTGTTCCCCAAGGTATCCTTTTCATAGTCAAGGGCCAGGCAGGGAAAAGGAAGATGAACCTGATGGGGGGGGGGTGAATCAGTGTGAGTGCCTGACATATCTATTAATGTACTGGGGAGCAGGAACCTTTCCCAGGTGGTCTGTGGATTGAGCGAGAGAGAAGCAATTTCCAAGCTCCAAAGTGTGTTTCTGTGTCCCAGGTCCCATCAGCTCTCCCCAAATTGAAAACTTCAGGTGATGCTTTACCTTATTAATAATATTTAAACAGAAAAAATATGCTATTTCCCATTTTCAGACTATTTGTATCTCTCCCCCATTGTGATTCCAGGGATTACATGCTGATTTTTTTATTATTAAAAAAAATCTCATTATTTCACAAGTTTTATATACCTAATTGAACACACAACTGGGACACAGGTGTGGGAAGAAGACTTTGCATCCCCCTTGCCCCACTCCCAACTGAGACCAGGAATGCCTCCCCACAGGTCCACCTTGGTGTGTTGGTGATGTTTCTCAAATAGTTTTCCTAAAGGTAAGCTAACTGCTTCCTCCTTTCAACAGTTGTGGTGCAGGAACAGTAATCCTGGGTCTGGGTGAGGCTGCACAAGCAGCTTTCAAATGTTGCCTGCACTGCAAGATTGCTCCTTCCCCTCATCAGCTGTTGAGGGGACAAAGCAATTCTGGGTAGGGAGAGATACCAAGCAGGACAATGCTGATGGTGATCATTGGGTGTTGTTGTTTAGTCGTATCCGACTCTTCGTGACCCCATGGACCAGAGCACACCAGGCACGCCTGTCTTCCACTGCCTCCCGCAGTTTGGTTAAACTCATGTTGGTAGCTTCGAGAACACTGTCCAACCATCTCGTCCTCTGTTGTCCCCTTCTCCTTGTGCCCTCCATCTTTCCCAACATCAGGGTCTTTTCCAGGGAGTCTTCTCTTCTCATGAGGTGGCCAAAGTATTGGAGCCTCAGCTTCACAATCTGTACTCCCAGTGAGTACTCAGGGCTGATTTCCTTCAGAATGGATAGGTTTGATCTTCTTGCAGTCCATGGGACTCTCAAGAGTCTCCTCCAGCACCATAATTCAAAAACATCAATTCTTTGACGATCAGCCTTCTTTATGGTCCAGCTCTCACTTCCATATTTCACCACTGTGAAAACCACAGCTTTAACTATATGGATCATAGGGTAGGTTTTGGCTTTTTCATGGGGTTTTCTCGCCCTACCCATCTCTCTTTCCTGCCTAATGCTGTGCTGCTTGACAACCAAGAACTCTGTGTCATTCAACCTGACCTATAGCTATCCGTGGCTGCCTGAACTTGACTTCTCTGATGATGCCTGTTGTCTATCTGGATGGAAGATGGAGGGAGATGTGTGAATGTGTGCAGAAACCCACTTCCTGTACAAAGACAGAGTTCACATTCATTGATCTGCCCACTTTTGCTTCTGGCTCCACCCACCACCAGCATGTGGACCCTCGAAAGCTGCCCAGGAGGGAATGTGGCCCTCAGGAGGAACAAAGTTCTGCACCCTGGATGGAGTTGCTTGGTTCTTAACCTGTGGGTCCCCAGATGCTGTTGGACTACAACTCCCATCATCCCTGAGCTCTAGCCTTGCTAGCTAGGGGTGATGGGAGTTGTAGTTCAACAACACCTGGGGACCCACAGGTTGAGAAAGGCTGCTTTAGAGAAAGGAGGAATTTGCTAACTGTTGCCAGGACAAGTTCGTCTTAGTCGTCAGCTAAAATTCCCTACAGTTTGAAGCCAGAAAAACATCCTGGCAGAAGCCTGATGGAGTCAGATAGATAACTATTCCTGCAATCCCACAGAGAGCAGACAGCACTTTTGACATTAATGTGGACTTAGAAAAATATCTGTATTCCATGCAAATTGCCGCAGGATAGACTGGAAGTGCTCAGTGATCCTCCCTCCACCCCGCCCTATCAGAAGACATAGAATTTTTTTATTAGCCTAATTTCCATTACTCAGCAGCGACCACAGGAATCTTTGATCAAACTAATTAGAAATAGTTACACTCTGCACTCACAGATAGATCAGATTTATTAGCAAAATTATGTGTGTGCACACGTAGCAAATAAATAGGAACATTAAATACAAGAAATATGACATTTATGCCACTTTTTAGAGTGAGGAAGCATTCCAATTAAGCACTGAATATTCCAAAAGGCTAGGAATATTTTTTCTTCTTCTCCCTTTCACCCTCCAGCTGCCCTGCAAACTGCTTCATTCAGCTAATATATATTTCGAGAAAAGAAATTGGCCAAGCTGAGGTTGGCAAAAGAGGTAGCCCATATATTCTTCCTCTGAAAGTTGTTTTCTCTCTTAGATTTTTCTCGAAAGCATTTGGCTGGGGGGGGGGGAGCACCTTCCCCCGTGGTTGGTCCCTAGTATTGGGTATTCAGATATATACTGCTTCTTTATATGGAGGCTGTATTACCCATCATTGAGAGCACCAGTTCTTCACTCACACACCCCAGAATGAAGACACGGGGTGGTATCCAATGAAGCAATTCCATTAGTGTAAGAATTTCTGTGCAATGAAACTTCCCTCTATTTCCCCCTCCCCACATACCCTCCCCAGATCTGCTCCAGAGGGTGCAGGACGAACCCAGAACACGTTTAGGGCATTCACCTGGGGAGAGTAGTTCTCTTGTGCAGCCCAAAGCCCTTGGGTTAGTGGATGTTGGAATTCTGCCTGGGTCAGAGGAATGTGCCACAACGTAGGCACCGGCAGATATTCCTTGTCGACCTCCCCGCTGCTACTCCCGGCAGATAAACAGGTGAGGTCTCGGCGATTCTTCCCAGATGTGAGAAGAACACACCGTTCCTTCTCTCTCCCCTTTGGTATCCCCAGGGAGGGGAAAGAAGCAGACAGAAATCTATTTACATTCTTTATTTCTGTCTCTTACATCAGTACAGAGAAACATGTCTGCACTCAACAGCAGTGAGAATAAACTCTACCCATGTACTTCCAGTACGGGTCACATGACACACACTGAGCTAACATCCGGTGCTCAGTACAGAATGGACTGCCCCTTTCTTCCCATGGCAACAGTCACAAACATCCTGTCTGGCTTTCCAGCCATCAGCAGCTGACGAAGCTGCTAGAGCCTTTGCTTGCTGCCGTATTGGTGCTTTTTGGTAACTGCCACCCACAAGACTCAATAGGGATGGAACTGAGGGCCATGTCTTATTTATTTAAGGATCTGAATTGGGGTAGTAAACTGACCTGTCCTTCCTCTTTCCCCAGAGTAGACTGCCTGCTTTGGGGGTGAGAGCCATGAAACTACATCTCCCACTGGCAACAGTCCAACAAGAACTTATTTCACAGGTCCTGTTTCTTCTTCCCGAATATCCGCCAGCATTTTAGTGCAAATTTCTCCCAATATGCATATTTTTGTATTCCACCTTCCTTGCCTAATATGCACATGTTTGCAAATGATTTTCCTCAACATGCATTATTGTGCTTTCACTAACACATGTGTTTCTATGCACAATTCCCCCAAATAGACGCATATACTTTTTGGTTGGAGAACTGCACCACAATATTCAGAGAAGAGTGGATTTCTCTGTGTATTGTTTCAGGAAGTGTGAATTAAATAGGACCATATTAAAATTGAATTGAAACTAATTTCTTCCCATCCCAATTCAAGCAAGAGTTATTCTCAGCGCACTTTGTGCAGCGAAGCTGTCTGTTCCCTTCCTCCCTGGTATAATGATGTATCTCCTAGAATACTCAATACACCAGTTCTCTGAGATATGGCTCCATGTTGATCAGAGCTTCAGCTTTCCAAGACTCTCAAGCCACACAAATTCTTAGCTCAGTTGTTTGTCTCAGACTTTTGGAAAGATCCAGGTTAATCCTGGGCAAGCCAGACAAGATTTCAAGTGCTGCTTGTCCCTGTGTGGATAAAAATCTCTGTACAAGTGTTGGTGATGGGTGGGAGAATTTGTGGTGTGACAGAAATCTCACCCCACTGTTGTTTGTTAATACATTTGGCCATTATAGCCCGATGTACCATGAAGGTGTGGAATATAAGAACACATCAAATGCAAACTGTTTCAAAATAATTAAAAATTATTTCACTTTCACTCGAAATGCTGAATCCAGGACTGCCTACAAGTTTAAGAACATAGGAACTGTCTTGCTCGATCAGGTCACTGGACTATCTAGTCCAGAACCCTGCTCACAGTGGTCAACTAGATGTCTATAGGAAGTTCACAAGCAGAACCTGAGTGCAACCACAATCTTCCCACTTGTGATTCTGGGCAACTGTCAGACTTCAGGGAATCCAAACTTCCCCCACGGCAGGCTACCAGTAATAGTCAAGAAACTCTTTTGTTGTTGTTTAGTCGTTTAGTCGTGTCCGACTCTTCGTGACCCCATGGACCAGAGCACGCCAGGCACTCCTGTCTTCCACTGCCTCCCGCAGTTTGGTCAGACTCATGTTCGTAGCTTCGAGAACACCGTCCAACCATCTTGTCCTCTGTCGTCCCCTTCTCCTTGTGCCCTCCATTTTCCCCAACATCAGGGTCTTTTCCAGGGAGTCTTCACTTCTCATGAGGTGGCCAAAGTATTGGAGCCTCAGCTTCACGATCTGTCCTTCCAGTGAGCACTCAGGGCTGATTTCCTTAAGAATGGAAAGGTTTGATCTTCTTGCAGTCCATGGGACTCTCAAGAGTCTCCTCCAGCACCATAATTAAAAAGCATCAATTCTTCGGCGATCAGCCTTCTTTATGGTCCAGCTCTCACTTCCATACATCACTACTGGTAAGAAACTCTTACCAAGTCTTTTATTCAATATTCACAGAGAGGCTTAGAAATGCTGCATCTTGGAGTAATGGCGTGGCTCTGAGTAAACTCTACCTTTTTCCCTTCTCAGTCATCAATAGCACACACCCACCCTTTGCGGTCGTTGCTTAAGGCCAATTGCCTCTTAACTCTTTGCTCTCCTACTTTCAATGCTCGCCGGGTTCTGGAAGAAGAGGGGTCTGGAATGCTCTCTAGTGATAATGTGTCAGCCAGCTGTTCCTGCTCTGCTCCACCCATTATTTCCCAGCTTTGCCCCTCTTCTATCTCTGAGCTGTGACCCTCTGCAAGTCACCATTGTAAATCTATACTACCCTCCTCTTCTCGGGAAGGTTCAGGAGAAGAGGGAGGCAGTCTCCAGCATTCCTCCTCCGATGTCCAGATGTCCAGTTCCTGAGACCTCTAAAACATAGTCATGATTGCTAGTACCAATGCACTTTTTCTAGACAAAAAAGTTGTAGAATGTACCTCCTTCAGAAGACCTACCCCAGAGGCCAAAGGGGGTCTCTTGGGGTGTGAAGTGTCTCCTCACAAGGCTTATTGAGGCTGCTCAGTTGAGTCATGGGGAGCATCCCATGCCTCAGTTGAGCATCTTAACAAGCTCCCCACCCACTGCCTCGCTGGCTCATGTGAGTTGGAGAGTTGGAGCAGTGGGGAGGAGGGAGGGGGCTTGCTCAGCTGAGGCGCAGCTTTCCCATATGTCAGCTGTTAGCTGGGAGGCTGAAGAACCTCAGCAAAGCTCTGCTGTGCCTCCAGCTTGTGAGAAAATCCTCTCTGGAGCCTATAGAGGATGTCCCCTTCAGGTTCTGGGGAGTGTCTCCTCATGAGACAGAGGCTTTGCTGATGTTGGTCAGGTATCTCCCCACACTTCCAGGGCCCAACTGAGAGGTGCTAGAACACCGTTCCAGCATGTTTTGGCTGAGAAAAAAGCCCTGGTTAGCAGTCATACATAGCTTTGTCCTCCATGAATTTATCCAATCCTTATAGTTAAGCTATGGAATTTACTCACACGAGGCTATGGTGGCCACCAACTTGGTTGGCCACTGTGAGAACAGGATTCTGGACTAGATGAGCCAATGGCCGGATGCAGCACACTCTTCTTATGTTCTTGCACCTTGTGGGAGCGGATTCTATAGTTAAGCTATGAACCATGTGAAGAAGCACCTCCTTGAATCTTAATCCCAGGTCACAGCCACCAGAGGAAAACCAGAAACCATTTTCAGTAGCAAGCAAGTGCATGTACTGGGGCAATAAAGATGGGTGCCAATCATGTTCAAGATGTAGGTTGCCTCCCACTCTGCCAGTTTCATCTTCCACGTTTCTTGAGTGCATTCCTTTCGGGAATTTGCTGGTGCAAGATGTGGTGGCAGCCTCAAGGAGGGCCAGTTGTGAGCTTCTTCTTTTCACCACACACTTCAAAATACACATGGGCTAGGAGCCTTCACACTATGCTGCTGGATGTTCAAGATAATACACAATTAACCCAATTGTGTCTGCTGTGCCGAGTAATAATTCAGGTCTGCATTAGAGAAATAGCTGTGCTTTTGAATGGGGGAACGTGGCACACTATTATGCTAATTGTGATGGGGGGCACTAAGCATATGATACACTTAGTTCTTTATTTATTTGATATTTGGTATGCAAGTTTCCAAACCAAAACTGTTTCCCAACATGGCCCGTGAGCAATTAAAACTCAATACAAATGATAATTAAAATGCAATATGCAATGTTGTTGGAAGCACTGTGCGCAAATCAGAATGAGATGCAGGCTCTGCTCCTGGGTGTACAAACTAACGGATAAGACACACAAGAGAAGGGGAGTGGAAGGAAACCAGCTTGATAATGTCAGAATAAAGAGAATAGTCATTAAAAAGTATTTGCATCCAGCCGTGGGGGCAGGACAATCTTCTCTTGATGCAATTAGGAATATAGGAACACTGGCAGCTGCTTTATACCTAGTTATACTAGCTCAGTAGTGTCTACTCGGATGGGCAGCTGCTCTCCAAGGTTTCAGACATGGAAGCTTTCAAATCACTACCTAGAGAGGCTGGGGATTGAACCTGGAACCTTTTGCATGCAAAACAGCTGCCCTACCCCTGAGCTATAGCACATCTGAAGGCAGCCCTGTTTAGGGAAGTTTTTAATATTTAATGTTGTATTGTTTTTAACACTCAATTGGGAGCCGCCCAGAGTGGCTGGGGAAACTCAGCCAGATGGGCGGGCTATAAATGAAGAGATTTCACCCCTCCCATATCCAAGAATCTCCTGATGAGTCTGCTGATTCTCCAGAGAGAAAGAGGCGTGTTCTGCTCTCTACTTATTCTACTCCAGCACCAAGTCATTCAGTCAGTCAGCGTGTTGGAGAGAGAGAGACTGAGTGTGTAGAGAGATCGTGTGTAGAGATAAGGTTGCTGCTAAGAGCAGCTGCAGACACTCAGTGTAGTGTAGCATTCTTTATGCTTAGACCTCATTTAGCTCTGTATATAGTTGTATGATAGTTGTAGACAGAATAAAGAAGATATTCTACAGAGCTGCTCTCTGAGTTGTTTATACTCTGCTAGACTCTGCTGTGTGACGACTGTCTTCTTATGGAAGTGAATCTGGTGCTCACAACTCTAAGCTGTGAGTCCACAACACTTTGACCTGTTCCTGTCCAGAAGGTGGTCTCTGGAAGTGCTACCCAGCTCGCCTAGCCCAGTCGGGGCTGAAGTGCATGAGTCCAGTTGGTGGTACTGGCTCAAGGGCGATTCTGACAATAAATAATAAATAATAATAATAATAATTATTATTATTATTATTATTATTATTATTATTATTCCCAATTTTTGCTGACAATGAAGTAAGGAACCTTCACCTTGCTGTTCCACTGCAAATGCAAGCTTAGTTGTAAATTGTTTTGAACATCTAGTCACGTATACAGTGGTACCTGTGGTTACGTACTTAATTTGTTCCAGAGGTCCGATCTTAACCTGAAACTGTTCTTAACCTGAAGCACCACTTTAGCTAATGGGGCCTCCCACTGCTGCTGTGCCGCTGTTGTGTGATTTCTGTTCTCATCCTGAAGCAAAGCTCTTAACCTGAGGTACTATTTCTGGGTTAGCAGAGTCTGTAACCTGAAGCGTATGTAACCTGAAGCGTATGTAACCCGAGGTACCACTGTATTTCATAAATTCTATTATCTAATCTCCTTTAAAGCCCTCTATGCTAGCACTGCAGGCATTGATGGTTGGACCAGAATCCCCTCTGGGGCAGAAATGGGGAAACAAGTTTACTGCCATTCCTCATTTTCTGGTCAATAGTCATAGCCAGGCAGGTATTCACCCTTTGCTGGGCTTTTCTTCCTGGGAGAAGTGGGTGCAGACTTTCAGCAGCTCTTGATCCTGCAACCAGTCACAAGATACCAAAGAGACCTTCCCTTCTCTTCTGCAGTCTCAGAGTTTCTGACTCATTTTAATGAGAGTGTGAAGCAAATGCAAAATAGGTAGAGCCGTCATCCAGGGCCGCCCGTATACATTGCAGTAGTCTAGCCTCGGAGTTGAAAACTTTGAATTCACTTGTTTTATTAATGCCTGCCTGCTGATGAATAGGTTTCAACATAGATTCTCCCACAAGCAGCAAAGGGAAGACAATAGCTGTGGCAGACCATTAGAGAAATTTCATGCAACAATGAGCAATTCTTTTTATGCCCTTTAAAGATCCTCACAGGCCTGCCTCTCTTTCCAAGCAGATAAAATGGTTCATTTGCCCCATTCTTCTGTTTATCATCATTCATCAGGTTTCATGTGGAGGTGCGAACACAGTTCCCAAGCTTGACACGAGGCTTATATTTAAAGCTTCCAACTTGAGATGTCAACTTAATAAAAACAGCCTCGTAAGAGATTCAGAACACGGTAAAAAAAATACTTAAGAAATTATGAGAGGCAGAAGTACTAACATTGTCAATTGATTGCTCCGCTTCAACGCCACCCTCCCTCCTCCCAGCATCGACACCATCCACTCATTCGTTTCTTCCTTCCAGCAATGTTTGTCCCAAACCATTACGCTCCTTCATTTCCCCTGGTGCTGTTCCTCCTCTTCCCCACATAACCCAAGTGCTGATTTGCAACAATTTTTAGCATTACCAATGTCATTACGGTGCAAAGTTTTCAGATATGAGTTGTTATTGTATCATTTGGTGCAAAGGAGTGGTGTGGGCCGTACGATGTATGATCACCCCACTGTTCATCCTGAAGAGGACAACCTTTTGCAGGTTCCAAATAAATGGCATGCATAGTTTCTTCACCTATCAGGAAGATTGTACAGTGGACCCTCCAGTTACGTACCACTCTGGTTACATAACTTTCAGGTTATGAATGCCTCTACAAGGGCTTCTTCCTGGGAGTAAAAATAACAACAACAATACAATAAACAACTAAACATTTCTCTGGGTTTTTTTTGTAACACCCTAAATAAGATGCTTAATAAAACAGTAAGCATAGGTAATTAAAAAGCAGGATTTATTGCAAAAACAAACAGATAGCTCCAGACAGCTCTAACAAAGCCTTCAGCATCATTACTCAAGACCACCCTTCTGAAGATACCCTCCGGCATTTACAGAAGATATTAACTTACAACTCTTACGCTTCTTGTTTTGTTTCCTGTCTAACAACCCTCCCATTTGCCAACTCTTAGATCTTAGTAGGTCAGATCCAGCCTCTTCCTGGTCTTAGAGGATGCCTCTGAGATTGTTCGTGCCTTTTTGTGCTTCCTGCAAGATTTGGCTGTGTTCTAGCCTGCTCTCAGCTACTGCCTTATCAAGTTGCCCGTCAAGGTCAGGAAGAGCTGGAGTCTCCAGCTGCCGGCTCTCCCCTACCTGCCTAACATCCAAGCCTCTCTGTTCCTGGCTGCTTTCTGCAGGTGACTGCAAACCTTCACTTGGAGCTGGCTCATTCCTGACACCAGCTCACTCTAACCAATGGAAGGTCCACCTCCTTCCTTGTTATCACTACACCTGACATCATTTTTACTGGCACATGGTGTTGGTTACCCTCCCATGTCTCATCAAAACGCTTGCCTTTCATCAGAATCATCCATATGTTTATCTTGGTTTTATGTTTGCTTTGAACTTTATTTTAGGTTCACTACCTCACATATTCACATATTACTCATATTCACATATTCTCATATTACTGCCTTATCAACGTGCCCGTCAAGGTCAGGAAGTGCTGGAGTCTCCAGCTGCAGGCTCTCCCCTGCCTGCCTAACATCCAAGCCTCTCTGTTCCTGGCTGCTTTCTGCAGTTGGCTGCAAACCTTCACTGGGAGCTGGCTCATTCCTGACACTACCCAATGGAAGGTCCACCTCCTTCCTTTTTATCTCTATGCCTCCAGTTCCGTTTTTCAGGGTGCACATGGACCCCAGAAATGAATTAAATTCGTATCCAGAGGGTCCACTGTATTCTGGTTCACCTTGAAATGGGCTGAGCAGGATTTTGAGTGCTGAAATCAAATGCTCTAAATAACAAAACAAAAACAGAACCCACCCTGTAGTTTTTGCCCCAGCCTCCTCTACTACTTCCCCCTGCCCCAAGTAACATTTTTGAGGCATGAGGCAGATGGAGGCAGCAGAAAAGAGTTTTAAGCAGAACTGAGTTTCTGCCTAACTCAAATCTGCGTTAAACAAGGGCCATTTGTCTGTGTGTGCATCCTGTTCAATTTTTTGCAGCATCCCTGCACACTTGGGCCTGTTTGCACACAAAAAGAGATGCCCTTCTTAAGCCAAGGCTGTAAAAGGCAGCTGAGTGTTGCTAGAGTCACTATGATGTATTTTCCCTGGAATAAAAGAAAAACACCTAAGAAGAGCCCTGCTGGATCAGGCCAAAGGCCCATCTTGTCTAGCATCCTCACTGTGTGGTGAAAGTTGATACAGCATGCATTGACAGGCAAAGATACCTAATTCACATTGTCCAAAACAAAGCATGAACCAAAACACAGCTATCCTTCCAAATCTGCACTACTCTGAATTTTGCAATGCAGTTCCCTAACCCAGCAATATGTACAAAGATGCATATGCTATGGTCAAATGTCCATAAAAGGCATACATTTATTAGTGAAAATAGTATCAAAAATGTTTCTTATGTGGCAAGATTGCTTTGCAAAAATGTTAACATTAGTCAAAATTGCACACAACTGTTTATATTAAGAGGAATTTCACTAAAATGCTGGTGAATTTCATGTAGACTTTGAAGGGGGGGGGAGCAAATTGACATGGAAATATTGGAAATGGTATCTAAGAATGGGAAAAAAATAGAAACTGAAATAAGCCAAAATAGACAGATTTGATTTCAGAATAGTTTCTCTTCTTTATCAATAGCTGGGTGTGTTTTATTTCCTGAGAAGTTTGAATTCAGTTAATTCCAGGGAAAGTCATAACTGCAGACTTGCTGGCCCTTGGCCAGTTTGACAGCTGTGGCAATCAAGGATGCAGATCCATGCTGGAGACGAAACCCCTCGCAAAAGTTCTCGATGCCATATGCTTAGAGACTGCCTGAGGCTTCAGGTTTCCTGTGACAACATAATTTAGCGACAAGATGATATCTCACCAAATTCCCTCCCTTGCTTCTTCACCTGGGGGGAGATCACAGTATTTGGACGAGGCCTTTTTTCAGACAAATCCCAGAGTGGGTTCCCCACCCACCATTCACCACTAATGACTGAGCTCTTCATTTGCTCATTCTAGAAAACCTCCAGCTTTGATTGAATTACATTCTACCCAAAAGAAACAATTAGTTGCTCTTGAACAGATTGGGATAACATGAAGATACTGATGTCCAGCTTGTCAGAGGAAACAAAGTATCTCGAGGTGAAGCTAACCCTGCAAACTGATCAGATCCAGATATATTCTTCACCTATTTGGGTCAGAGAGGGATACTGCAGACTGCTGTGAGCTACAGGGCTGAATTGTAGGGATCCTTGTCAGACTATGATTTCCACCATTGTGTGAGGGGGTCACTGACAGTCAAAGTAGTTCATGGTGGGAATAGAGGAACTAGTGGTCTGACACTATATAACAGGTTCAACAGTCCTATGAATCAGAGCTGCCTAGTTCAAGGTGTTCTGGAACAGGAGTTCTAGACCCTTCTTCAATCTGGTCTGCATTCCCTAGTGGCTAACTTTCTTGAGGTCAAGCATCCATGATAGGTGGAGGAACAGATGCAACTCTCATCTTGGTACAGGAGGCTACAGTCCAGCCATGTGGAAGCTGTGGATTTCTATCCATTCATCTCTGCATTCTGTCAGGCAAGAGGTATTGTTACAGATCAAGGAGACAATCAGGAGCTCTAGAAGGTTGTGGAGCAGAGCCAGTGAGGGCTTTGGCCTGGGAAGAGGGTGTGGTCTGGGGACAGTTTGAAGTGACAGCTAGAAAAGCCTGACATACACTTCCTAAATTAGCTTGCTAGTGTCGCCACTGGAGGATACTGCCCTATTTCCTGCATTGAAGTAGGACTCAGGTGCTAGTCCAGTCATCTTCTGTACATATAATGTCATGGAATCACCATCTTGTCCTTTGCCTCAGGTAGCAAAATATATTGAGCTGCACCGGTGTGATTTTTCTTGCATTGTTCATTTGAAGACAGATTGATGGTTAATGTGTAGTAAACTCAAATACTGCTTTTACATATGCTTGCAACATCATGAATCAATAGATTGCTTTGGGCAAAAATAACTTTATTTTACTGTACTCGATAAATCTATTTCTATTGAAAAGCCATTGTGCCAGAGGCCACCAGGTGGCGCATTGGAAGATGGCCGACAATAACATCTCTCCAACCCACACGAGGTAATTAAGAGGCTGCTATGGGAAGTATGCAGCCCCCCCCCAAGGAGATGGGGGGACTGCCTTGCCAGCGGTGTCCATAATGCACCCCCAGATTTGAAAGAAGGGGGTGCCGGTCACTTGGCACAAGCCTTCGGTGAGGTCGGCTCTTCCTGACGCTGTCTCCAATCAGCACATGCTGGTTCGCTTTAGCTCAAAAATATAATTGGAAACATATAATTGGAAAGAAGCTAAAGCACATACATTAAGCGAAGTTCGGGAGATAAGACTGCTGATTAATGGATCTCTGACCGGAGTGACGGATGGGACAAATAAATCAAGTGATGAACCACCATTAAGAGACTGGTATTTTTGGAGTGAAACAGAAGGGGGGTGGAGGAAAAAACTTTTCTTTGCCTTATGTGAATATTAATAACCCTCCACCCCAGAAAGAAGATCGTTGCATGTTATTAATCACAAGCAGGAATTCAAGAACTGTGTGGAGTGAATTATAGATCAAAGAGATGATTGGTAAACAACGGAGAACAGAGGAAAATTTTATGATGCAGCTTTAAATGGCGTCTCGCTAAGACAGGCTTGTCTAAGAAAGACGGGGGGAGGAGGATCAGGATCATTGGAATGTGAATGATGATTGGAATGTGATCTTAACCTGACAGAGCCCTCCTGATATACTTGGCAAGTCTGAGAAAATTAATGGACAGACCGAAGATAAACAATTTTATGGAAGTGTGGAATGGCGGCTGTCCCTAAGTGATATGATCTTTGGAGTGTCTAAAACCCACACAGAGGATGTCTGTTTCCAGCCTGCTTGTGAAGATTATCAGAGATCGCAAAGAAAGGAATATATGATAACAACAAGAAGGTGAAGAAAGTAATACAGAGACTATCTGGATAGAACTGGATAGAACTGTTTAATTAAAGCAGCAATATAAGTGATGCTTGGACCCCCGTTTGGAGCTTGATGTATGGGTACCCCCAACAAAATTTAAAAATCTGGCTGTATAATTTGTAACTAATGTGATTTGATTGGTCTGTTAATATTTTTTTTTAAGCCGTTGTGCCTTTGTTTTTGCTGTTGTAATCTGAGGTAGCATATCAATTTAGCCATAGTGGCAAATTCCCCCCATTCCTCTCCGCCCCACACAGCTTTGTCCTGTCACAGTCCAATCACATAAAAAAATATGAGGGTCACAAATTACACTGACTATCAGCAGCTCTCCAGGGTTCTCTCCGAGCCCTACTTGGAAACGTTGGGGAATGATCCTGGGAGCAAACTGAAATGATAAATGTCCTTTCAGATTTTGCCTCTTTTTCTAGTAGCAAGTCTCCATTCATTTTTCACTCTGAGATTGGAAATTTATCCAAATACTGGTGGTGCTCCAGACAAATTAAACCAAGTAGCTGTGTTTCATTTCTATCAGCACTAAAAATCCCATATTGTTTGCTCAGTTACTTATTAGTTAAACTGTATAAGTGCCTGTTAACAAATGTTTTATGGATAGTGTAAACTGCCATTGATGGCTGTACTCACGATTCCCAGCTCAGAGGATACAATAGCATTGCGAGAAAGAGAATATATGCTATTGTTAATTGGGAGCTAGCATTTTCCCCACTGTATAACTTGGTCTTAGGGTGAGATTTTGCTAGGAGATTGCGTCCTGGGCCCCTCCGAAGGAAAATACAACAAAATAAGGAGAGGACCCTTCAATAAACAGTGAGTTCCTCTGAAGATGCGGGGATTACTACACTACAGATCCAGTTGACATAGGTAAGTCATCAGTTAGCACATCTAGGTCCTATACAGCTTGTATAGC
Source organism: Podarcis melisellensis (assembly GCF_964234715.1). NCBI lineage: Eukaryota > Metazoa > Chordata > Lepidosauria > Squamata > Lacertidae > Podarcis > Podarcis melisellensis. The sequence goes on along the minus strand of NC_138541.1, from coordinate 8,312,576 downwards.
TGGCTCAATGAGATCTTTGGAGCTGTCCATGGTCCTGTAGGTGCTCTGAATTCCTGCCTTGACTTCCTAAATCAGACTACTGTATGGACTTATCCTCCGGCTGGGGATGCTTCTGTGCTTCCACTGTGAGTCTTTAGCTCTCACAGGATTCAGACTCCCTCTTGTCAGGAGACATGCAGAAACCCAACTCGTATAGTGGTTAGAGTGTTGGACTAGGACCTGGGGGACCACTTGGCCCTGAAGCTCACTGAGTTGTCTTGGGTCAGTCACTCCTTCACAGTGTAACCTATCTCACAGGGGTTAGTTGTGGGGATTAAATGAATAGCTCCTTGGAGATGAAGTAGGTTATGGATGCAATATAGATACATAAAATAAATAAAAGGAAATCAGGCCACATTCATTGGAAAAGTGATGGTGTTGGATCTCACAAACATTTCCCTCCAGCTCACATACCTGCCTAAAGGTAAAGGGACCCCTGACCGTTAGGTCCAGTTGCGGACAACTCTGGAGTTGTGGCACTCATCTCGCTTTACCGGCCAAGGGAGCCAGCATACAGCTTCTGGGTCATGTGGCCAGCATGACTAAGCCACTTCTGGCAAAACCAGAGCAGCACACGGACACACCGTTTACCTTCCTGCTGGAGCGGTACCTATTTATCTACTTGCACTTTGATGTGCTTTCGAACTGCTAGGTTGGCAGGAGCAGGGACCAAGCAACGGGAGCTCACCCCGTCGCGGGGATTCAAACCGCCAACCTTCTGATCAGCAAGCCCTAGGCTCTGTGGTTTAACCTGCCTACTTCACTCCAAACCCCTTTCTCTGATTGTCCTAGTGGTAGTAGTAGAATTCAGGAAAGAAGATGGGTCTCTCTGCCCTCCTTCCTCTATTGCCTGGCCTGCTTCTATAAGAGTGTCAGGAAATTTAGTTCCCCCCAAGTTATTAACATATGTTGTTGTTTAGTCATTTAGTCGTATCTAACTCTTCGTGACTCCATGGACCAGAGTACGCCAGGCACTCCTGTCTTCCACTGTCTCCCGCAGTTTGGTCAAACTCCTGCTGGTAGCTTCGAGAACACTATCCAACCATCTCATCCTCTGTCATCCCCTTCTCCTTGTGCCCTCCATCTTTCCCAACATCAGGGTCTTTTCCAGGGAGTCTTCTCTCCTCACTATATTAACATATTACTCAGAGCTAGAAATGAACTTTTGGGGCCATGGTGCTTGCCTCATATTCCTGAGCCAATGAATTTCTAATTTCTGAGCAAGGACATCTGAGCTTTCATGACATAACTAGAGTCTGATTCAAAAATAATCTGAACTGGTAGCAACTCGGGTAAAGCTTCTAGGCTTAGTGCAGCCCTGTCAATCAAACCCTAGCTTGTACTCGTTCTTCCACCCTTGATTTGTGTACCAGCTATGGCCATTCCTGGATAGGGATTGCCTGACACAGTGGACCGTATGCTGGAGACCTCAAGGCCTGTTTACTGCAGTACACTTTATCTGAGATTTCCTCTGAAGTTGGCTGGACACAGTATCTGGTGCAGAATGCAGTGGCTAGGTATCTTACTGAGAATAAAGTATGCCTGTGTCGTGGAACATCTCCTGTTGCCTACATTCAGGGTGTGCACCAGCTACAACATTGAGTTTGGATCCCAAATCAGCATTTGGACCTCAGCCCAAGTTGTTTTACGGGCTGCTCTATTTGACTTGAGGTTCATTTGAATCTGGTTCATCCATTCTGCCTGCATTCACTACTGGTGTGTTTGTGTGTGTGTGTGTGCACGCACACAGAGTTGTACCTTGGTTTTCAAACAACTTAGTTCTTGAACATTTTGGCTCCCAGTTTGTAAACTATTTTTGGAAGCTGAATGTCCAGAGGGGCTTCCACTGCTTCCGATTGGCTGTAGGAGCTTCTTGCAGCCAATCAGAAGCCACGTTTCAGTTTCTGAACGTTTTGGAAATCGAACGGACTTCTGATATGGATTCCGTTCAACTTCCAAGGTGTGTGTGTGTGTCTAGATAGTTTCATTTTTATAGAAGTTGATGAAATCTGCAGATACATGTGTCCCCCCAGAGTAGATAAAGCTTGTCAAATCACAGGTAAATGGACCCATGGGCTTTTATACCAGACATCTTCAAAATTTGATTTTGTTAATTTTATATTAAAGTCAGAATTAGATGAAATATACAAGCAAGTTCTTTCCAACTGTGGGAATATAGCATGCAGAAATTCAGAATGGTAGCTGCAGGGGTTTTCTTGTAAGGGCAACTTCTACAGTTTGAGGGTTCACTTCGTTTCCCCATTCCCATTAATGGGAGATGTGTGTGTGTGTTTTTTTTTCTTTTGTCAGAAGTGCATGAAACTGGCAGACAAGCTCCATCCCCTGTCCAAGTGTACAAAACCTGCCAAATTACCAGCAAATAGCTTTTGTGCAGGGCACCTTTAATTTTTTAAAGAGGAAACTTCTAAGACTTACAGAAGTTTTATTGTGGGTGAAGTGAATTAAATTTTCAGGCATGGCTGCCACTTTTGATGGCATTAATCCTGCCAAAATTCAAAAGAATAGCCGTAGTGGTTTTCCTGGAAGGGGAGTTATTACATTTTTAGGGTAGTTAAAATCCTGCAGTGTTTTCTGAGCAATCGGTCTGAAAATTTCAGACACGAGAGAGATGCCCCTGGGTAAGAAACCTTCCAAGTTGCAAATAAATAATTACAGGAGCTTTCCTGCTCAGGACTTTTAAATTTGATTTCGAGGTAGGAAGAACGGAAAGGGATCCACTTCCCAGGTAAACTAATTCCCTCTGATTACAAGCATGGCCTGTCAGTCACCACAGAGCTATCCACCCACTCTCTCCCCACTCTAGAGTTTTTTCGCCCTTCCCAGCACCTTGTCTGCAGCATTCTTTAATGTATTGAGCACTGCATTGCCATGAAGCACCATAAAAGCCCCTGCTTTGATTCATGCCTCTGGCACCAAAAAGAAAGGTTAGTGGGCATCATGGGGATTGCAAAATCCACAACATCCAGCCACAACTGATAAGCTATCCCGTTTTTTGATAGAAAACCATACAGTATTTTAACTGGTTAACTGGCTACATTTTTTTTTTAAAAAAAACCTCTGCCTACCTCCAAAGAGCTCAAGGTTCTTCCTGTTCCCCACTTTTATCTTCACAACAGCCCAGTGATGGAAGTTAGGCTGAGCGAAGGTGACTGGCTGAAGGTCACACCGTGAGCTTTATGGCTGAGAAGCATTCTGAAATGTTTGTGCTGTTTCGTGGGGAGAGGCTGTAGGGGGCTGGACTAGATGACTCTTTGGGTCCCTTCCAACGCAACAATTCTATGATTCCCTTCTTAACAATTTCATTCTATGTACAGGGGTACCTCGGGTTAAGAACTTAATTTGTTCCGGAGGTCCGTTCTTAACCTGAAACTGTTCTTAAAACCTGAAGCACCACTTTAGCTAATGGGGCCTCCTGCTGCTGTCGCGCCGCCAGAGCACAATTTCTGCTCTCATCCTTAAGCAAAGTTCTTAACCCGAGGTACTATTTCTGGGTTAGTGGAGTCTGTAACCTGAAGTGTCTGTAACCTGAAGAGTCTGTAACCCGAGGTACCACTGTACTAAAATGTTGCCAAAGGTCAATGGATACTACTAGATTTGGGTGTTCTGTCATTTCCCCCATCTTTTTTTAACATGCACCCACTGAATTCTCAAGATTAAGATTAATATAACCTCTTTACTCAGCACAAGAAAACATTTCACATTTTCATTTTAATACAGATGACTAATGAGTGACCTTTTGCTTTCTGGAATGTACTGCATGGATTACTGGTTACTTCTTCCCCCACCGTTGACCTAACAATGAGGAATTGGCAGCTGTTTTTGTTACTAATGGCTACAAATGATTTTAATTTGAACAAATATACATGGCTGCCTATTGCCGGGTACAAAACCCTAGCTTTATACTTTCAGAGAAAGGGACCACAAATCACAATTAAAGTAACGAATAAGAAGTGTGGGAGGAAGTGTGGGAAATAGAAAACTCTGTGTCTGTGTGCGCGCGCACGTGCAAAGGGTACCTTTCCACTAAATGTGAGATTATAAACTTCTCTCTATTCCCACATAAATCTTCTCCCACCTTTGGGGCTGGTTCAAGACAATTTTCCATCTGGGGGAGAGTAAGTGTATATTATTCAGGGTTGACCAAGTTCTTTTTTCCAACTGAGGCAGAGCATTCAAGAACCGAAGAACATCTCTAGTGCATCAAGACAAAGACACATCTAGCCCACCATCCTGTTCTTATGGTGGCTAACCAGATGCCCCTATGGCTGCCTACAAATAGGGGAGGGGCTCTGCAAGGGCTTCTTCCTGGGAATAACAATAACAATAAACAACTAAACATTTCTCTGGTTTTTTGTAACACCCTAAATCAGATGCTTAAGATAGCCAGCTGTCAGGAGTCCTGGTTCTCAGCTTGATAAAACAGTAAGCATAGGTAATTAAAAAGGAGGATTTATTGCAAAAAAGAAACAGATAGCTCAATACGGCTCTAACAAAGCCTTTGGCATCATTACTCAAGATGACCCTTCTGAAGACACCCTCCGGCATCTACAGAAGATATTGAACTTACAACTCTTACGTCTCTTGTTTTGTTTCCTGTCTAAAAACCCTCCCATTCGCCAACTCTTAGAACTTAGTGGATCAGCTCCACCCTCTTCTTGGTCTGAGAGACTGTTCGTGCTTTTTTGTGCTTCCTGCAAGCTTTGACTGTGTTCTAGCCTGCTCTCAGCTACTGCCTTATCAACTTGCCCATCAAGGTCAGGAAGAGCTGGAGTGTGCAGCTGCCGGCTCTCCCCTGCTTGCCTAACATCCAAGCCTCTCTGTTCCTGGCTGCTCTCTGCAGTTGACTGCAAACCTTCACTTGGAGCTGGCTCATTCCTGACACCAGCTCACTCTACCCAATGGAAGGTCCACCTCCTTCCTTGTTATTGCTACACCTGACATCATTTTTACCAACACATAGTGCTAAACCCTCCCATGTCTCATCAAAACGCTTGCCTTTCATCAGAATCATCCATATGTTTATCTTGGTTTTCTGTTTGCTTTGAACTTTATTTTAGGCTCAATACCTCTCATATTCACATGAAGGAACCACAGGACGTCCAGTCTTCCATCAATATCTCCACCGTTGCATCATTATATTGGGTCCATCTTGCAGAGGGGCTACTTTAGTGAACATTTGCAAGATTAGCCAAAACAACACACACCCATTTGAGAGTGGCACCGGCAAATTCTTTTGGGTCAGGGTGTAAAAGAGGTTGGCAGAATTTATCCATGGAAAAGTGCTGGCAATGCTGTTTCACTTGCCCTCGCTGACATGATTTCAACAGAGCCTACCCTGTCATAAGGCAGAGTGAGGTAGCTTCCTCATGTGCTGAAAGATGATGATGATGATCATTTTCACATACCACATTTCCACATTAGATTGTGACACCCCCTTTTTAAAGTCCTCATGCAAATTCATCAGGATGTAAGTGCAAAATTCTCCTGATATATCCATTCTTGCAAAGGAACAGCCATGCCAAAAGGATCATCAAAATTGGGACCACAGCATGTGAGTAGGAATATTAACTCTTTACTCCCATGGAGCAGCCCAAACAAAAAGGCCCCCTCCCTCCAATTGCCAGTAGGTGTCAACAAGAACTTCCCTCCTGCATCAAGTAATATAGTCAGGTTGGCTCCTATAGTCCTTTCCCTGGGAGTATGTCTCATGGAACTCAATGGGGCCTACTTCTAGTTAGACATGTATAGGTTTGCACTGTTGGGAGGTGATTTCTTTTGGAAGCATGAGAAGGAAGGGTTAAACACCCCAATGCACTATCACCCAAATTCCTGATTCTCTCTGCCCCATGGATCCACAAAGAAAGCAGACACATTGTATGTGATCTCACATGTCATGTGTAGTGTAGCTTGACCCTAAGCCTCACACTTTTGCAAGAACACGCTCGGCAATTCATCCCGATGGGCAGGATTATGGTTTGTTGCTTTGCCTGCGGTTCTGTTCACCCTAATCAAAAGAGAGAGTGAGCCTCCAAGAGCATCTTTATTAGCCATAGGCAAGGCTGACAGGGAAATGAAAGGAAGATATTAAATAATCAAGCCATTCTGACATTTGAGTTATAGACTGTGCACATCTAGCTGACAGGGAAAGAGCAGGGCACCTTTTGAATGACAATCTGACCTGCGATGGCTTTGCATGAAGTCAGCCATGGCAGTGCCTGCTGTAATATGACATGGAGAAGGGGAATCACAAAAATACAGTGAAGCTGTCACGCACATCATACAAAATGCATTTTCTCCCCCAACCTCAAAGCAAAGAACTGAGGAAGCAAGCCTATCCCTACCTACCCATTAAGCCCTTTGAATTCACTAGGACCTCTGAGGATCCATTGTTAGGAATGTTACCATGAATATATTGGGGGGGGGGGATATAGGAAACTTGCAGAGGCCAAAACAGTTATAGTGCAATCCTAATGAGGGCTACTCAGAAGTCTGTTTTGTTGAGTTCAATAGGACTTCCAGATATGCGTAGAACTGCAGACTTTGGGACAAAGGAATCCTAAGCAGGGTTAGTGGATGTACGGCCGCATCCATGCCATCCAGGGTTGAAGATATATGGGTAGCAGATTTGTTGGTGGTTTTGAGTCAGGATGATATCCACATTTTAATCTCCTCTTGCACGCCAAAGCAAAGAGAGGGAATTAGCATGGCATAGCTGAGGTCCCTGGATCAAATCCCTCTCAGAACACCAGAGTTGTGTTCTGTCCACTGACCATTCCATAGGTGCAGTGGAACCTCATGGTGGCAAAGTCCCCCTCCCAACAATGGACACCAGTAGAAGCCTCTACCCACCACTATTTTTGCGTGGACAGGCAGAGTCCCCCCCAACCCCAGGCGACCCCTGAGTGGAATAATGACTCAAGATAACATGCTATGGGATTAAAATTGGCCACAACTTTATTAAGTTTCAGATGTAGGGAGACCTTGGCTCAGGCATTGGGTGTTTATCCTTTCCAGTCCCCAGCCGGGGATCTGGGAGACTTCAGGGTTATCCAGAACGTGTGGGGGTTGGGCTGGCTCTGGAGAACATATGTTCAAGCAGAGAGCCTGCCCCCTGTTTCACCGCCGTTGGAGGGGAGAACAATAACAACCTCTCGGCGTATGGCCAATGCCTCCCCTCAAGACCCCTTTAACGGGGAACTCTGATATCACTGCCGCAAGGGGGGCATGGGTCACCACTTCACGCCCCCCCCCCCATTTAGGAAGATAGACTAAAGGATTCTGCCCAAGGCCTGAAACTGCCAAAGTTGTGGCGTTTTGCTACAGGAAAGGCCAAACCTGCCAATGCAGGAAAATTCATTTCCGGCCCTTCAACAGTGAACATGGTGTAGCAGTGCCTGCGTACATGTGGAGAAGAGGTTAACCTGCAAAAGAAGACTTAACTGAGGGAGGGGAGGGTGGGAGAAGCTCTGGAGCCAACTGACGCTTCGCAGATAAGATTCACCTTCTGTTGTGTGGGCAGGGCAGTCCCTCCCTTACCTGGCCGACCCCCTGGCAACGCCTCCCCAGGTGGGATTGGGCGATTGGCTGAAGCAGGTGGAGACCCCAAAGTATCCAGCCTGGGGAGGGTGAAGTCAGCCCATACTACCAGGAGCCACACTGGGATCCGGGGGCTGTGCAAGACCACACAAAAGGCACCCCCATTTGATGTGGGGAGCGGTCATTCTAGAAAAAGAGGTGCCGGAACTCACCGTGAACGCTTCCCTTGATCTCTTAAATGGCAATGGTGCCCACCTGAGAGGCGTCAGAACTGAGTTCCGGTTGGAAAGAAAACCCTGCCTCTACCATATTCTCACTCACTGCTGTAGGAGGTTAGAGTTATTTACTTACTTCTAACTTTTGTATTGATTCCTCAGTCACTCTAAATGGTTCTTGAAGCAGCTTCCAGTAGGAACGCTAGAAGCTGTCTTATACTGAGTCAAACTATTGGTCCTTCTAGTATTGTCTACACTGCCTGACATCAGCTCTACCGAAATCAAACATATGTCTCTCCCTGCCCTACCTTGAAATTCTGGGAATTGTACCTGACACCACTTGCATGCAGACCAGAAGTTCCACCATTGTTTGAAACTCCCATTGTTCCGCCAGTGTTTGAAACTCCCATTGTTCTAGGTGCATTTTGCAACAGGAAATTTCATTAGCACAAGCAGTTTCTGAGCTCTAGGCGCAGTACTGGTCCTAAGATTTCAGATTAAAACTACAGAGTAGAAGGAAAGGAGGACCTTTTTCTGCCTCCCTAATTCCAGCTACTCTCTGAAGACTGGAAAAGAGACCAGACCTTCTTAAGAATATTAGGGGGGTGGACAGGGGAAGGACAAGACCATGTGAAAAAGGAACGTAATATTTTAGCTGCAGTTCATTCATTTTCAGCTTTGTATTTTTGTTATAGAGAAAGTGCGCCTAGACATTCTGTTGTTGCGCCCATAACCTAGGTTTAAGGTGCCATTTAGCTCCTAGCTTTCACATCTCAGTTTCTAACACTGGTCACAGCCCTTCCATATATAAAATTAAGTCAGTGAAATATACTTGGAGTGTAGCCTTATTGGAGTTCACCGATTTGGTCTGCATTGCTCCAGACGGGAGGGAGGAAGTCAAATGACACCGAGGTTGATTCCAAGAAAGAGTTTATTCTGCTCTCCGGATAGCAGAAGGCACTTGCGTGGTGAGTCCACAGCAAGTCCAAAGAAATGAGAAGTTTCATGCAGTATATATATCCTCCAGACACCCTCTTCCCCTTCCCCAGCCATGTCAGCTTGTACACGTAGGCTGACATCACAGATGTTCCTGCTCTGGTATTCTCAACCATAAAAGGATCTTCCTTCCTGTACTTCTGACCATAAAAGGATCTTCCTCTTCCAACTCTTATCTTGGAGGAAGAAGTCATCATCTCCGAGAATGCACTCTGGCTTTGTTCCTGGACTTAGGTCTGTGCGTCAGGGTTGTGGTAAGATAAGACCTAGAGTGTTATCTCTGTTCCACTTTAGACTGGACAAGGCCAGCCTTATCGTCACAGACTGATAAAGGAGAAAGCCTTGTTTATGCAGCTGTGTTCTTGTTATGCATTTGCTCAACAGCTCAAGTTAAAACATTTTAGAAATGCTAAAAAGAAAAGGGGGGGTGAGTCAGTTTTAAACTGACTGCTCAGAAACCCATTCCTTGAGGAGTCGAGTGTGAATTTCATGCTCTTTATTCAGTTCCTAGTAGCAATGAATGAAACTTTCCCCAAAACGTCTAGCTATATATACATTATTTACACAATGGGCCCTGCATGGTTGGCTAATTCCGAGATGCTCCTGTAGGCCAATCAGGTTGTAGATTCACTTCATCCAGGAGCCTGATTGGCTGCTCCTGCAAGCCAATCAGGTCGCTGATTCACTTCCACCTGGAGCTGGATTGGGTTCTCCTGTGGACCAATCAGACTGCTGCATTCTGGATCCTATTGTTCTAGGATTTAGCTCAGGACATAACAGTCAGCAATATAAAATCACAGTTATACAAATTCAGTGCATACATCCAAATTCATACAGCAGACACCAGGGAGGTGGAATGTCTATTGTAACTGGGCTATTCTTCAGTTGCACACAACTAAGTTGTCCATAGTTCTGAAAGATGCTTGAGAAGATACATATATATCTTTTTGAACACAGAGAGAAAGTATGTCTTGAGTTCTTCGCTTTGTAATCTGTGTATGAAAACTTTAAGAAACACTATTCTGTATCCTGATGTACAGTATTTGACCTGTGAATGCTTCTTGGATTTATAGACTGGCTTTTCTTATACTCTTCAGCTGGCCTTGTTGTTGTAGCCAACACATAATGAACTCTGCAGGGCAACAGCAGAGTGTAAAACTGAACACACAAACACACAAGTATTTCTATTTTGCTCTCCTGACCTTTTCCGAAAACTAATTTGTCACTTCCTATCCTGTATTTCTTTCCTCCCAAACTGTGATTTTTGCACCTGCTTCCCTTACTTTAACTCACACCAGGATGAGAAAAAGGTCCAGTTTCATCCTTTTAAAAAGCTGTTGTTCTGTGTTCTTCATGTATTTATTCATGGGATTGTGTTTCTGAGCATCTGGCCTTTTCAACTGGCTTATTAGTGGCACCCTGCAAGAGCCAGTGACTCGCCTTTCTGCCTACCTGCGTACAGCCTCCAACTCCATTTCTCCTTCTTTCTCTGTCTTGGTGCTAGTGGAAAATAGTACACTGAAGGTTATATGGAGCATGAAATAGCCCGGGAATGGTTTTGCTCGCGCCACTTAAACTTCATTTAATGAAGCTGATATACAATGCCATCAGCTGAAAGATGGGATGGGAATTGGCATCCTCACCTCTGCTTAGCATCTGTTGAGGTGATGTGATGGTGTCTTAGCTTGAAGGCAATCTACAGTGAGCGCAAAGCTATTTTTGTATATATTTCCATTCTGAATGATAGGAAATGGAGCCAAATGAATAGAGAGTGATGAACTTGCTTTGAACCGATCTTGAAAAATGATTTATTTTCATTGATATTTTGTTTTTCTCTAAGCATCATCTCTAAAGTTTACTAATCTGGAAGTAGCTTCTTCTTCCCCTCAACTTATTTTGGCTATATATTGTCATGTAACTAAAAACCAGCTCCAGACTCACACTGGGCAAGCCTTCTGTTTTATCTGTATATTGGATGAAGGTGGAAATGGACAAGCTCTCAGTATATCCTTCAAAACTGATTCTACTGCCAAATTTATTGAGAAGTTTCGCCTCTTCCCTAAGAGAGAGAATGGAGAATCATTTTATGGAATGACCTCCGTTAAAGAACATGTTACATACAGCAAGGATGGGGAACCTGTGGCCTTCGGGATGTTGTTGCAAGAAATGAAGTTAGAGGGAACCAGGCAGAGGGCCTTCTCAGTAGTGGCACCCTACTCTGTTGAATGCTATCCCATCAGATGTCAAGGAGATAAATAATTTTACATCTTTTCGAAGACATCTGGAGGCAGTCCTGTATTGGCAAGCTTTTAATGTTTAGTGTTTTATTATGCTTCTATATTTGTTGGAAGCTGCCCAGAGTGGCTGGGGCAGCCCAATCAGATGGACTGGGTACAAATAATAAAATTGTTGTTGTTGTTGTTGTTAGACTCCATCTCCCATCAGCCCCAGCCAGCATGGCCAATGGTCACGCTTGAGAGAAGTGGTAATCTGGCAATATCTCCAGAGCCACTGGGTTCCCAATTGCTGTTACTTTGCCACTGATGTTTCAGATATGCTGCTCAGATTAAAGGAGACCCACCATGAATATCTGGAGGACTTTCTAAAACCAGTAGGCCATCCTGGGCAAAATGGGCAAATGGTATATGGCAGTTTCCGATGCTCCTAGCTGTTAGTTTGTGCCACAATAGATTCAGGGCAATACCCGCCCTGAACTTGAACACTCTAGGCCAGGAGTATCCCTTATCCATAGCTGGTCACAACTGCAAATTCATTAAAGAAACTCTTGTGGATATTGTTCTAAATGGGCTTAATATGACCCTAATATGCTTAATATGACCTTATATGGTCATTTGGCCTTGGGAAAGAATAGGGCTAAAATCAAACTACACTGGGGTTGGGAGCAAGATTTGTGGGGAGATGCAGCATTTTATACAGTACCTGAGAGAGTCAACTCAACATTTTCATATTGGAAGGATTGGTTAATCTCTGTTGGTTTTCAAAGAAGGCATCCTTCAGAATGAAAGCATACAAACAGCATGGCAGATCTGACAATGGTGCAGATAGAGGGGCTCTCCCTTTGACTACATATAAAACATTTATCACAGTGTGAAGTGTTTAAGGTATTCCTGTTTGATTGTTTCTGGCTCCTTGCTATCAGTCTTTCCCTCTATTCATTGGAAATTTAGGATAAAAAGCAAAGTCAGATTTGCAGACAGTTGAAACAAAAAACCCTGGATGATAGAACTGTTTGAGAGAAAGAAAGGAAAACTCCAAATCGCTCTTTAAGTCTCTTCATCTCCAACAAACAGCTTTTGCCCCACAATAGCTGTGAATCCAGAACAAACCTACCATTCAAGGGTATCGCTGCCTTCAATAGGTCTGTATCTTTATCTCTCATTGAGTGGAGGCTTTTTCACTGTAGCAATTCAGGAAATGGATGAATCCAGGTGGTTTGGACTTTTAGAGTAAGTTACAAGAACTTTGTAGAAATGTCGACAAAGTTCTTGGAAGAGAGTCTCCATCTGCAGTATACATTTAAAGCAATATTATACTACTTTAAATAGTCATGACTTTTCCTCAAAAAATCATGGGAACTGTTGTTTTTCCAAGGATGATGAGAGTTGTTAGGAGACCCCAATTCCCCTCACAGAGCTACAATTCCCTGAATGGTTTAACAATCAATCTCCCTTCCCAGAGAACTTGTTTCTTTTTCAAATGTTAGCTGAAACTCATTTGACCATCTGCTCTCCTTCTTAAACCTGCTATTTTTAATATTTGCCATTCTATGTCACACATTAGGGTGGAGTATGTATCTTCTCATAAATAAGTAAGCATGATATCCACTGGCAATGACTCTCAGCAAAACACACCATCTTGACTGCAGATTAACTTGGGAGAAATGAGAGTGAGCAAGCAGGCAGCCACCCTCTTTGCTGAGAGTTACTGTAATTGGCCACTTATAGAGAACGAGGCTGTATTTGAGCAAAAGTTCAGGACCAGGTAAGCTGCGGAAATAGGACAAACCAGAAGATGAAAAAGAGAAAGGGCTTTCACACAACAAGAGCACATTATATGGTTTCAAAGTTCATTGCAGGTTTTGTCCGATTGCTTTCCTTTTCTCCCGGTGACTGCCATCTCTGCAGCAATAACAGGACTTGGCGTGTACAGCAATAGATTTCATCTTAGAGGAAAACAATAGGCGTGTTTGAAAAGTGCAGGCAGTGATCCCAGAAACCAGCTCAACTAGGCAAAGAGAGAGAGACAGGTTCCCTGGATAGATTAGGGATAGGGAACCTGTGCCCCTCTCCCCGGCATTGTTGAACTACAATTCCTATCATCCATGACCATTGTTCATGTTGGCCGGGGCTGATGGGAAGTGTAGTTCAAAACTTCTAGAGGGCACTAGGTAGAGGGAGGCTGGCTGTTACTGGTGGGATCTGGAGTGCTACAACATCTGTAGGACCACAAATTCCCTATCCCTGCAATAGGTGGGTGAGCAGTGGTGGGCAAGAGGAAAACCCAACTTATGGAGACTCTACATTACTTGAGCTATCATCTCCTCTTCTTGGAGGACATCTCTTTGGATCATAATGCTGAGAGTCCCCCAGACATGGAGGCCATGCCTTTTTAAATAGAAATCGAAAGAGACAACATTGCTTGATAACACCCAAGGTGAAATTTGTTGGCTTTCATGCATTTTTAACATTCATCTGCAGGCTCTGAGAGCACATGGGCTCTGAATGAAAGCAGCAAGCTAGGTTTTAGAATAAGGAGAAGCCCCTGAAGAATTCTTTGGATGTCCTTTTAACATCTCCAGGGATGAGCAAACATTTTATGGAAAAGGGTAAGTGCACACAATGGATCCCAAGAGGCGTGGGCTGTCAGCAATGAAGAGAAATGGGATTAAGTGGTTGGGAGATGTGCCAAGACTTGCTGACTGTGTTCTTGCAGAAGAAACAAGTGGAAGGGCCAAGAGAGACTGCCAATACCCAAGGCTGTGTGTTTTGAGTGTCTGGGTCTCTGCTGATGGATGATATCTTGTAATGAGTGACCATGAGTGACTGAACCAGGTGGTCCCTAGCTCTAATCTCATCCCATTCATGAGCCTCTTAGGAGAGTGGAAACCAGTGGGGACACCTTTGCAATGCATGGCTAGGGCTGAAAATGGACACAGAAGATCATGCTGTATATTGGCAGAAATTAGCAGAATGCTGGGATCAGGGCTGTGTGCATGCCAAGAACTGCTGAGCTCTGCCCACGTGGTGAGTTGTGTCACTGCAGCTTTTCAGTGATGAACCTTCTGAGCTGACTCCACCCAGGCTGGCCATTGGCTCCCCTCCAACAGGAAGGAGTATAAGTGGACTTCCTGTCTCAGTGGAAGTTTGCATGAGCAGCAAGGAGTACCTGAGAGCTGCTCAGCTCTGGCTTGCCATCTAATTCTGATTGTTCTTTGGTTTAGACTCTCCTGTCCTGCTTTCTGGTTTGTCCACTGAACCTGATTGCTCTTTAGTTTTACTCCTAGTTCCCAGTTCCAAACTTATTCCATGTTTCTATCATGGCCCAGGCCTGATCCATCAACTATCACCAACTCTATCTTCACACACCCCAAGAGTATGTTTCTTTGTCTAGAGGAGGTGGTGTACATGAAGCAGGTGTTTCCCAGCTATCTTTAAAAATAATGCTCTGCATGTTCGCATGGAATGTGCACAAAGTCCCAATCACATTTTAGAGCAAGCGAAGCTCACTGTTGAGAAATGACATGGAATAGAACAGCTCTATGAATGGGGTAGTATGTTTCTGTGTGATTAGCCGGATGAGACTCTTAATCTCAGAGTTGTGGGTTCAAGCTCCACATTGAGCAAAAGATTCCTGCACTGCAGAGTGTTGGACTATGGTACTAACACAATCATTGTTGGAGTCCCTTCTCTATGTGTCTCCTCTAATGGAGTTGTGGAGGATGGCAATGCAAGAACAGACCATTTCAATTGTGACTCCCTCTTTGTAGAATGTTCTCCCTAGGGAAGCATGAAGATACCAGGTTAAGGCATTCCTGTTTGCCCAGACATTTAGTGACTAACTTGTATCATACAGTGGTATGACCTCTGGCCTGTTTTCTGGCATTCATCTTTTAGTGCAGTGAGGCAAAATTTGTCCTTTTTATAGTAATTGTTGGATGAACAACTTTAGGAATATTGTTCTCTTGTAATTTTTTCCTTTTGTATTTGTGTAAATGACTGTAATTAATAATAACAACAGCTTCACAGAGCACGTTTGCTAATGAAAGCAATTTGGCATCTTCCTAGCGAAGTTCTCTCCCCCCCTTCTTCTTCTTTTTTGTCCTACAGAGTGCAAAAGCCACAGCATGACGTAACCCCAATTTCCAAGTCCCTGACTCTTCCATGTATTAACAAATGATAGATAGTAGAGGATACTGAGTGTGTCACTGAGATAACGGCTATTTGTTCACATTACATAAGGTGCGCTGCTTACATTGGCTCATTATTGACTCTGGAAGATATATATGTTTTTGGAGCCTGGAAGATGGAGCAGGTTTAAAAACTACATGTAGGAACTTTGGAGACTCTGCTAATAGCTTCTCTTGCTTGCTAGCTTATTCTTTTCTACCTTCCCTTAGTGGGCGATTTAAGTTTCAGAGAAAAGGAATAAGAGAAAAGCAGGGGTCGTTGCAGTTTAAAATCAATGAGAAAAATAATGGAAGTGGGCCGAGGAGGAGAGAAAAGAAAAGATAAGAGGGCAAATGCTTACTATCCTTCCTTTTGCTCTGTTTGAAACCTACAGAGGGAGATGGTGATCCAAGGATGCCAGGATCAAGATTTAGCGAGAGGAGGGTATAGAGGGTGGGACGAGAGGGAAAAGAGGGACCAGATCCCAATGAGATTTGGAAGGAAGGAAATGGAACTGAAAAATGTCAGAGCCCTGGTAGATCAGATGGAAGACCCATTTAGTCCAGCATCTTGTTCTCACAGCGACCCACTAGATCCCCACAGGGAGCTTGCAAGCAGAAGCTGGGTGCAACAGCCCTCTCCTCACTTGTGATCTTCAGCATACTGCCTCCAGCAGGAGAAGTAGGACATAGTTGTTATGGCTAAAAGCCCTTGATAGCCTTATACACCATAGATATGTCTTATGATCTTTTAAAGCCATCCAAGTTGGTGGCAATCACTATACCTTCCTCGTATATTTCAGGGGGAGTCAAAGTTGCCCTCCAGATGTTGCTGGACTACAGCTTTCATCTTCCCTGAGCAAAGTTTCTCTCTCGATGTTGCTGGATTATAGGTCTCATAACCCCTGGTGAAAGTTGCCCTCCAATTGTTGGGGTCACGGAGCTAGCTGTCCACTCTTAAAGTGATAGCCTTTGCTGTCTGCCCCCCCCCTGCCCTGCAAGACAAAGGGTGGTGGTTAGTGCATGTCTGCAGAGTTAGCACTCTGGGTTGTCAACTCTTGTCTGAAGGGAGGCCTAGAACATGTGACGACATATATCTGGTGCTCATTGCACCACGGGCCTTGTCCAGCATTGGGAGTGATGCGAAGGTCTCTTCCTAATTGCCTTGTTGTGGGTGAGGCACATGCACCAGCTTCCAAAGAAGAATGGGGGGGCAGGGGAGTGTGACCCGTGACATTGCAGGCAAGACATCCTGACATCATGTGACGTTAGGACTTCAGAGGAGTTGGGGTAGAGCCAAGAGCAGTGGCAGCACAGCTGCAGCAAACCTTCAATGGCCACAGGTCCTCTTCGTCCTGCTGCCAACCACAGCCTGGGGCTGCTTCCTGCCTCCTTCCCCTCTGTGGCAGGAGAAGAAGGAGAAGGAGAGCTGGCCATTGAGGCCATGTCATGCTTGGCTCCATGCTTGGTCTCCTTGGGAGGCCTTTGGACTTTACAGGGCCTTTCCCCCTCCCCAAATATTGGGGAGGGGGGGGCAAAAGAGCATGGTCCCTAGTAGATGGTGTCCTTGGTGTGGGTCGTGCTTTGTGTAGGTTGATGTGTGGTCAATGCCATCCAGTGTTGATTGGTGCTTTCTATGTGTGGGCAGTTTGGAGGATTGGTGAACAAGCTTGTGATTGACAGCCAGCATCAGTGTTACAATGGATATTGCAGGCATATCTGTCAGCTCCAGCTTTTGCTATCTACTTTGCTTTGTTGCAGAGAGTGCAATGGATTGCAGCCACATTATAGAAACATAACACTGCCAGTAGTGGCTGATGCCATTGGATTTCCCTGTCCATGTGCTTGAAAGCATTGGGAGCGAGTGCCTTTCTTGCAAAACACCACTGGCTTTAAGAAGGAAAATCATTTTTTCAAAGTGACACCTAACTGTGTCCTGCCAGCTTTCCTACCCTCTCCAGGTAACCAACTTGATGTGTTTCCCTGCTCAGAAATGCATATATTTATTTCCATGTCTGCCAGTACTTAAAACCCTGCAAGTTACTAATGGCCAGTAGAAAAACAGACATTTTCTTGAGATGTAGCAAGATGTATGTTTTCTGCAGAAGCTCAGAGGGAGCGTTTTCTTAAATGCCGAAAACAAATGGAGTCATTTATAAAGCCTGCTGCTGCAAAATCAGTTGAGAGGGACAGTTCCAAGCTGTGCATGCATTAATGGAGTGCCCTTTTCACGTGCGGCTGTCATCCGCTCTATAGACTGCAAAGGCACTATGCGCTCGGTATCTGTTCTAGTAGACATTGCGGTTACAGCCTTTATTTGCTTCAGAGGAACAGCTTGTTTGAAGGGTGCATTTTTCATAGGCTGAAAAGCACCTTCAGAAGGAACAAACATGGCATGTTTTCCCCTGAACAGCTAAAAACGGCTTTGTTGTGACTTCAGAAGTATACTAACTTCCACCCTCTAGTGACTGTCTATTAGGGATGGATGGAATGGTCTATTCCTGGTCCGTGTCAATTTCACACATTAAAACACAAGTTTCTTCTGTCACATGGCCACGTTCATCTGCAACTTTATTTAGATATTGAAAAATCTAATATATTCTTTAGATATTTAATATATTCTTTAGATATATTAAAATCAGCAAGGACATCTATACTTGTGTATAATTATGAATATATTAGGAATATATTCTCTCATAATTATTTTATTCATTTAGCAAGATTTTTATATACTACTTGATCAAGAAAATAGGTGGTTTACATAAAACGATATAAAATGTTCTTTAAAAATAACAATAAAAACAGACTTTGAAAACAGTAAAGTTATCAAAATGTAGATAAAATCAACAGGTTTTTAAACCAAAGGTCCTTAAAAATAAAACATGCCAAGGAAGGCTTGCCGAAGCATCTAGTTTTAGCAGGTGTTGAAAATGGTTCATCTAATGTCAATAGTCAATAGGTTCTGGAGAACAGATGATGCTATACTTAGACTGCATTCAGACACAGGGTTTTCTCATGTTAGTTCTACTGGTTACAATACTAGCATTTCTTTCCCAATTTCTAATGTTTCTTTTATACTGCAGCACCTGTTGCACCATGTAGATGGAATAAAGTGTCATCTGAATGCAAGATTAATTTCTCACAAGTGCAGAGCAAACATTATCTGGCACTCGTAAAAGTGCCAGTTCCGCAAATGAAAGCTGTTCAGCAGATTTATTTCTAAATGTATTTTCTCTCAAAATGTGCATTTGGTCTGTTTTGTTTGTGAGCTGAGAACTGCACTGCATATTTTAGAAAGAGATGAAATCAGGAGGAGAAGCATGTTCCAATCCACATGTTAGTCCGGGAGGCAAGTTCACACTGGAATCTTCAAGGAACAAATTCCTCAAGTGTCTCTGTTTTGTATGAATGTGTCCCATGGAATGTTGGAGATAGCACACAGGGTTCCGTGGAAAGGGTGTGTGATGTGATGAGAATTCTAAGTTCCAGATAATGAAGACTGGGGGGCCTGAGATTCCCCATTCTTGATTTACCGCGTGGCTGATTTAGCCTTCACTGGTCTTCAGGTTTTTGTATCCTAACCATTGGTCTGGAATGAATTCAATATGGTGCAAGTGGTACTGGGGAGGGAGGAAATGAATGGGTGGGTGAACTTGACATTTTTATTATTATCCAAACAAATCTTTGCTTTGACTTTTCCTGAATGGACACTTGTTTATCACGAGTGTCCTTCAGTTCACCTCTCCCCATCTTCATTCCTGAAGACCCAGACACTCTCCATTGAAAAAATAAAATTATGGTAATCATCTAGGGATGGAGGAGAAGTTTGATTCAGTACTCCTTAGAAACCAAATCAGAATTGCACTTGAAAGGTTAATACTAACACTTATAAAATAACACAAACTTTGGATACTATGGATATGTTTTAGGGTTTTTTCTTTGGGATTGTTACATTTGTTGTGTATAATCATTATGTAAAACTATTTTAAAAATGCAAAGGGAAAAAAATTGCAAGTGACTGCGGTTTGTAAGCTTCCACATGCAGCAAATATTTAAATAAATTCTTTATTCTGAATAAACGTTATGCTATGTAAAAATAAATTTAAAATAAATGAAAGGTTAATAATAATGCTTTTATTATTTGTACCCTGTCCTTCTGACTGGGTTGCCTCAGCCACTCTGGGCATCTTCCAACAAATATTAAATCATAATAAAAGGTTGCAGAGAAGGGAATATGGCCTTCACAGCAAAGTGGGGTGGGGTGGGGAGGTTTTCCACTTCTGGTGTGGTCAACAAAAAGCTGCATAGATGGACCAATAGTCTGATTTAGTACAAAGCATCTTCCTGTGGTTTTGGCTGCTGCAGCTGGAATGTTGAGCATAGTCAAGTCTTCAAACTGGGCAGTAATTCTCTTTTACTTTTCATTCTTAAGACTGCTGACCCTCACCTTTACTGATCAGAGGAAAGCTGGTTTCCATTCAAGTGTCATTCCTAAAAACAACAAACGAAGTAGCATTTCAAACATATGACAATACTGTCGTAATCATAAAAAGAGGAGAGAGCCATTTCACAGAGTAATTTTATAGCCATCCAAGAAGTCTAAATGGATTGATTACATATAAATTTGTCACATTGTTTATCACCTGCCACATCGTTCATCGGGGGGTAGCATTACCCAAACAGCAGAGCCAGGAAATCATTGTTATGGTTCTATTTGTTATATTATTTTATGCTACAAAATGGTGATAATATAGCGAAAGGGAACCTGGAATGTCTTGCTGCTGCTTCTCTTATTTTCATGCAGCATGGTAACTATTAGGAAGAGGAATGGGAAGAGAACGTGAATGGTAAAAACTGGATGCTCTCATCAGATGTGGAAATATAGTTAGAGGAGTTATCAAGTCTTACCAAGTCCTAATTAGATATAATTGACCATCTACAAGCAATGCAGCTGTAGATGCTCTACCACTGAGCTATGGCTTTCCCACAAAAAGCAGGAAGAGTCATATGGAAGAGGAGGTATTAAACCACCCCTCAGTCACAGCTTCCTCTCCTTGAATTTTGTGCCCTCAGAAGTTTTTGTTTCACTTGGGTTCACTTCTGCTGTGGAAATGCTGACAATGAGGGGAAGAATATGTGGAGGCAGTGTGTAGTGTGTGTGTGTGTGTGTGTGTGTGTGTGTGTTGGGGAGAAGAGTTAATCTCCTTCTTCTTCTTCTTCTTCTTCTTCTTCTTCTTCTTCTTCTTCTTCTTCTTCTTCTGCGATCACTTGTAGCCAAGTGAGATTGTCTTCCATAAACACGGTTTTAACAGTGGGTCCGTAAGTGACTGTGGAGACCAATTCTGGATCCACACGTCCTTCTACAGTGGGGACATAGGTTTCCGGACGGGAGTTGATCCCAGTGAGGGTTTGCCAGACATGCCTTCCTCTTAGCGTGTTTCTCCCTTTTGTCCTGAGTTTGAGCATCTTCAAAACCCATGACACCTTTGGTAAAGGCTGTTCTCCAATTGGAGTGCTCACAGACCAGTGTTTCCTAGTTGTCAGTGTTTATACTACATTTTTTTTAGATTTGCCTTGAGAGAGCCTTTAAACCTCTTTTGTTGATGCTTTCAATTTTTAAGCTCGGAATAGAGTAGTTGCTTCGGAAGACGATAATCAGGCATCCGCACAACATGATACAATACGCTCACAAGGGTCATAGGAACATGCAAGCCCACTCACCACAACATGGTGATGATCCGACAAGTGAGAGAAGAGTTAATACCCCTCATCAGACTAAAATCAAACTTCCTGGCCACTGCTTTATTCCCCATTCCCTTCCCAGAGCTACAGTTTCCAGACTGGTTTAATATTCAATCTCTCTTCACAGGAACTCTGGAAACTGCAGCTCTGGGAAGTGAATGGAGGTCACCAAAACCCCCCAGAACTCTTAATGAACTCACATAATTATTTGAGGGTAGTCATGACTGCTTAAAGTGGTATCATATGGCTTTAAATATATGCTGTGCAGTGAATCAGGTCTGGCTCCAACACATCCAAACTGGGCCTAAGAAAGTTTGAGTGATCTTCCCTTGCAAGGGTTACTTCCCGATCCTCCCCACTTCCTCTCCCATTTTGACGGCACCATTTGAAAGACAATGGCGCATTCCAAACAGGAGGCAGAGTCGTGACACATTTTCAAACTCATTCAAGCATAATGACGGGAGAGCAAGGCCCGGCACTGGCTGCCTTTGTCTCCAGAAATCAGTCACTTGTCTTCCAGTGAATGCTCATATTCTCCATTACAGAGAGAGAATGAGACATTAATTATGGGGCCGAGAGAGTGAGAGAGACAGAGAAGATGACCAAACATAATGAGTGGGTTTTGCCAAAGAGTATGAGCCCGTTCTTCATGAAACCCTTTCTGTCTCTATAGTGACAGACGAGCTTATTTTATAGGACACACAACCTACTTCTTATTTTGCAGACAACCTCACAAGTTTCTTGGGAGTGCTGTTGAAAATTGGCACCCCTCCCCCCCAAAAAATATTGCCACCCCATCAGTGAGCTGTGTATTGATGGGTGGGTGTGTACTTACAGTGGTACCTCTGGTTGCAAATGGGATCCGTTCCAGAGGCCCGTTCGCAACCTGAAAAGCCCGCAACCTGAAGCGCCGTATCTGTGCAGGTGCACGGCACGATTTGGCACTTGTGCGCAAGCACGATTTAGCACTTCTGCACATGCGCTAGTGGCAAAACCCCAGAAGTAACCCTTTCCGGTACTTCCGGGTCACCGCAGGACACAACCTGAAAAAAACGTAGCATGAAGCAAAAGTAACATGAGGTATGACTGTATTTCAGTCACAGCTTGTACAAAACAAGGAATCAAAATCATAGAACTGGCGAGTTGAAAGGGACCCTGAGGAAGAAGAAGAAGAAGAAGAAGAAGAAGAAGAAGAAGAAGAAGAAGAAGAAGAAGAAGAAGAAGAGGAGGAGGAGGAGGAGGAGGAGGGGGAGGAGGAGGAGGAGGGGGAGGAGGAGGAGGAGGAGTTTGGATTTGATATCCCGCCTTTCACTCCCTTTAAGGAGTCTCAAAGCGGCTAACATTCTCCTTTCCCTTCCTCCCGCACAACAAACACTCTGTGAGGTAAGTGGGGCTGAGAGACTTCAAAGAAGTGTGACTGGCCCAAGGTCACCCAGCAGCTGCATGTGGAGGAGCGGAGACGTGAACCCAGTTCCCCAGATTACGAGTCTATCACTCTTAACCACTACACCACACTACACTACACTGGCTCTCTCGGACTAGGATAATCTAGTCCAATCCCCTGCAATACACAGCTGTCCCACACAGGGATCCAACTTGCAACCTTGGTGTTATCAGCACCATGCTCCAACTAACTGAAACTAAATTTAGGCTGCATGTTGTCATGGTAATTGAAGTTCCAAAGCACGATCAATTATGATCATTATTCCCAAGTTTTGACTGGCGATTAATTGGTACCTCTTCTGAAATACAGGCAACTCCCCACTCTCATGAGACCAACATGTGCATGACCGCTGACATGCGTGCCATTTTCAGCTCTGAAAGGGAGTGGGGCAGGGGCAGAACGGAACAGACCAGACCAGAATGGAAGGGACTGGAAGGGACCTACGTGTGTCCCGCTAATGTGTGCAGTGGCTGGGAACAGAACCCCTGTGTAAGCAGGGATTCACCTGTATGTAGATTTGATCATTACTATGCTTGTCCAAGTTCTTTCTAACCAGTCTTTTGCTGTGGGGAGATCCCCATCAAGTTTATAGCCATGCAGATTATAGAAGCTGTTAATGAATTCACCATTACTTCTATAACTGCATCAGATTCTTTAAGTAACTTATTTATCACTAGTGTGATGATGTAGTGATGGTCATCAGCTCAGGTGGCTTTAAGAGAGCATGAGATAAATGCATGGAAGATAAGGCTATTGGTGGCTTTCTAGCCATAGGTGTTGTGTTCTACTTCCATTGTTGGAGGCACTATGCCTCTGAATACCAGTTATGGAGAATCTTTGGTAGGGAGTATACTGTTGCATTCAGTTCTTGCTTGCAAGCTTCCCACAGGCATCTCATTGGCCAATGTGAGAACAGGTTGCAGGGCTAAGTGCATCTTTGGTCTAATCCAACAGACTCTTCATATTTTCTTACTTCATTTTGAAGAGTACCAATGGCTATAAATCATGGTGATGATATCTCAGTTCAGAGGCAGTAGGCTTCTGGACACCAGCAGAAGAGGGATGTTAGCAACTTGCCCTGCTGTTGGGTTTCCGAGAGGTACCTGACTGGTCACTGTGATAAACAAGATGGTGAATTGGATGGACTAATGGTGTTCTTACAAAGAAGACTTAATCCATATGTATCATGGAGAGCTTGAAAGAAGGTAGATTTCAGAAAATGCATATAAATGTGTACAGTGGTACCTCGGATTACATACGCTTCAGGTTACATATGCTTCAGGTTACAGACTCCACTAACCCAGAAATAGAACCTCGGGTTAAGAACTTTACTTCAGGATGAGAACAGAAATCGTGCTCCAGCTGCGCAGCAGCAGGAGGAGGCCCAATTAGCTAAAGTGGTGCTTCAGGTTAAGAACATTTTCAGGTTAAGAACGGACCTCCGGAACGAATTAAGTACTTAACCCGAGGTACCACTGTATATCTGCTCTGACATTTTGGTTGCACCAGTCTTCTTTTCACTCTGCCTGCTGGCAGGGAAATGTTTTTTGTTGGCTGGACTCCGAACATAAGACAAGCCCTAAGGCATTGCCCATCACTCTGTTCTCACTGTATTTTGAGATAAAGTCTTCATTCCTAAATGTATTTTGAGACCAAAATGCATGGCTGCATGACCCATTATTCCACAAGACCCTTGATCAATCTCAGTAATAATTTGTTTCTGTGGGGTCGCTAGAGGTCTGAATCCCACTCCCACAGTCTCTCATGATAATCTCTCATCTCAGCTGCATTGACTCTTGGGCATCTCCCAGGCATGCCCACAGAAATGGTTTGCTTTCCAATAATTGCGCTGATGTGGGCTATCAAACCCAATCCAATTATCCCTTTGTTGCTGGTTTTTACTAGAAACAAAATGACTTGCTTTTCACGGAGTTCATATGTTTCCTGCTGAATGGCAAATGCCCTCTGCTTTTATTGTATTTTATGTGATGCAGGTGGCCGATATCATGAAACCCATTTTCATGGCCCAAAAGATTTATCGTTCCCCGTCTGTCCCTCTCCACCCCCAAGCTCTGACTGTTTTGCAATTTGCACAGCAGCTGCTTGGGTAGGATGCAAAGGCACTGAGATAGATTCAAGCACAACCAACCTACAGTGGTACTAGCACTATCCTTAACACAAAGGCCCCTTGGCATTCTTAACACCTGGATTGCTCTTGTGGTTATAACTCTTCAGTGGTGGCGAACAGTTTCTGTTCTATCCGACCATTATTTTCTTCTTTCTCCCCTGAGCAAAGTGGCACCAAACATACAAATGCAGAGGTGGGGAACATTGGACATAGGTGGTCAAATGAGTTCCTTCAGGTCACTCTATCTAATCCTTAGGTGTCTCACCAGACCATGCACCCCATAGCCTCTATTTCTGGAGCTGTTGATGGAAAAAATGTATACATTCAGCTCTATATAGCCAACCCCCCTTGCAAACTGAACCACAAATGCGTGGAAGGCTGGGGTGGGCCCACATGAATTTATTTGTACATTGGATTGCCATGTACAAAGGGCTCCTGAGCATGCAAGCACAGCTAGGAAAGTAGTCATGAGCCTTGCCTAATTAAGCAGCCACCTGTTTGCAGGTGTATGCCTTTTCAAAGATTATAACCCGTTTTCCTCTTACAGTCTCTCCCCCCCCACCTCAATCTATGAACATGGCTCAGTGAGATGGAGTGGCCATTTTAAAGAGCCTCCCCATCTTAAAAATGTTGTGGCAGTTCTCCTTGTTTTTGGTGGCCATTGCAACATAGCTAAGGTGGTGGCCTCACACATTCTTTTCAACAGAACACTGTACAGTGGTACCTCGGTTACATATGCTTCAGGTTACAGACTCCACTAACCCAGAAATAGTACCTCGGGTTAAGAACTTTGCTTCAGGATGAGAACAGAAATTGTGCTCCAGCAGCACAGCAGCAGCAGGAGGCCCCGTTAGCTAAAGTGGTGCTTCAGGTTAAGAACAGACCTCCGGAATGAATTAAGTACTTAACCCGAGGTACCACTGTATGTAGGTCAAATAAGACGAAGTCAAAGAACAAGCAATACAGTGCAAAAAAAGGAGGAGATGGCAGAGGGAGATAGGTGCCCATCACCAGTGAATTAGCATGAATTCTTGGCAAATGAGTTCCCCTCCCCAATAGTATAGTCTGAATCTAATCAATGTTTGAGATGACATTGAAACTGGAGAATAATCATTTGTGTTTGTGTGCATGCACACACATGCTCAAGAGGATAAGAAGATCTCTACTGGATCATCAAAAGTCCAATCTAGTCTAGCATCTTGTTCTCACAGAGGCCAACCAGATGCCTATGGGGACAGCACAAGAAGAGCCTGAGTGCATAAGCACTCCTCCGCTTTATAGCTGGGGACCAAGAGGCTCTTGGGAAGTGTAGTTTTCCCACAGGCTGCTGAGAAGAACTCAGAGAATTTGCCATGATTGCCTTTTCTTTGAGATGGGCAATACGAATCCTCAATATATCATATATATATATATAAGCTAGCAAGCTTCACTACCATCCATATATGAAACACACACAACACTCTGCATATTGTGGCTGCATATTGTGTAGAAAGATTGAAAATTGTGCCCTGGCAAGATCTGGTCTTTCACACAGACTTGTCCATCATCTTCTAATGAATGAACTCGAAGTACATTTCCAAGGAACCCAAGAGTTTCCTTGAATACAGTTTGCAAACAAGATGGGCTAGATACCCTTTCAGGATCCTTTCCCCTCCCACATCCTGTGGTTCTGATCCCCCCCCCCAGCTAAACAACAAAAAGGTCTATTAGATATGGCAGATGGAGCCATGATTACAAATTACAGGCCAGCTCCCCAACGAGTATAAATCAACATGGCCTCATTAACTTCAGTAAAAACATAAAGATTTATAGAAGCAGTGGAGCTGGGCCAAAAAGAGAGAGATGGAAAAAAAATATTGTGAAATATTGTTAGAAGGAAGTAGATCAGATAGGCACTGGGTGAGGATTCTGAAATTTTAATTTTTACTTTTGTGAAAACCAAAGCCCTCAGCTGCAATTAGTCACAGCAACTGATGGATGTGCAGACAGGATTCTTGCAGGGTTATGCACCTGATTCTGCAGGTCTTCAGAGTCTAGGGAAACCTAAGAGAGATATTCCGAGAAGTAATGGCTTTCCATTGTCCCCAGGGCTCTACCTTGTCTTATGGCTTTCAAGTAAACATTAGTGGAGGACATGTGGCCTTCTAGAATTTAGATGTCACCTCCTTTCAGCCCCATCAACAAAAAGTTGCAGCATTTGGGGAGTTTGAGTTTAGAGCAAAGGAAAGTAGGAGACATGATAAAAAAATAATATGTGATATGAAAAAAGCAAATAGAGAAATGTTTTTTTCCTTCTCTCATAATGCCATTAGCCTGATCCCACAGGTTCTTCTTGTGTTCTCCAATTACTGCTCAGGGGTGATGGGATTGGTAACCAAAGAACATTGAGAAGGACACAGGTTCCTCACCAATTTTAATGGATGCCTAAGACTGCCAAATAAAACTAAAAACATGGCACTATATGGTACTGAAACACAATATTGATTTCAATTTGTACCCCAGTTTTCTTTCATGGAAATTGAGGTGGCAAATATACAGTCCTTCAGTGGTCCTCCATCACTTCACTCTATTATTATGTGTCTTCAGATCATGCTCTTGAAAATATGTAGTTATCCAAGCTTCAGTCAATTAACTGGAATGATTAATAAGCTGAAGCTTTAATTGTAGTTTCAGACTCATTAGAAAAGTCTTACTTGGTGAGACTGAGCATCCATCTACTTCATGGGTAGCCAATGTTTGTGCCTTGCAGATGTTGTTCAACTCCAAGTCCTGTCAGCCCCAGCCACCACAGCCAATGTTCACAGATGACCCTTGGGATCTCTTTCCACTTTACAATTCTATCATTCTATTAAATTTGTTCTCCATCTTTCTACTATTGAGAGAACTCAAAGCAGCATATAATGGGATACCATCCAGGTATGGACCAGACTGAGATGTGCTTAGCTTCAGCAAGGTTGATCCATTGCGAGTTTCAGACCAGAAACTGGTTGACTTAAGGGCATCTTTAGTATTTATTGTAGTCTCTCCCCAACCCATGTCCATCAGATTTCTTCTGGAGGCACCAGATACTTCCAGGCTCTTCCCTTCCCCTGATTTGCATATCATGTCAGTCTCCACCCTCTGAACTGCCAAACATTTCCTTCTGCTCCCTGCATATCCAGAGAACAGAAAAGACTCTTTGGTGTGTTTTTGAAGGATGTTCCATGTGTTAGTCAAAGGATTTGCTTTATGCTTCCAGGTTATGGTTCCTTTGGAGATTTGTAGGCTTCCTTGTGAGGCCTCCAGAGCAATGCATTTTCATCCATATTCAGCGACTAATAAACAGATGGCCAAATTAAAGAAATTCTATCAGGCAGAAAATTAACTGAATTAGAAAATACATGAGAGTTTGGTCCTCCAAGCCATCCCTCCAGTAGAAGAGATAAACAAACATTTGTCTCAGCCTCCCATCCTTCCAAAAGCTGATGTGATAAAATAATTAAAACTGGTGGCTAATTCCTTCTCCGTATTAGATGCAATTTCTGTTCGGAAGGAGATTATGAGAGCAGCTGGGTTTTCTGGAACAAGATCTTCCATTACACTGACATACCTGTTTAAGAAAGTGGCAAAAAGGCATGGTGTAAATCAATGCTGGAATGAGCACGTCAATGCACCCAAAGACAAAGATGGTCATGAGCAGGATTGTATATGGTGAAAATAGTCAGGGAGAAGCTTTTGTCCCTCTTTCATAATGCTAGAATCTGGAAACATCTGAATGGTGTGACATTTCAGAGAGCAAAATGAAGTTTTCTTTTGCACAGCTCATAGTTAAAGCATCATAGGGTCATAGAACGATGGGTTGGGAGGGACCTGAAAGAGTAATCTACTTCAACCTCCTGTAAAGCACTATTGAAATGCAAAATATTTATTATCACTCTTTTTAAAATTGTTATTCAAAATATATGCAGTAAAAAATGACTATATCATGTCCAGGCCAACAGATTTCAATGTAATTTGTCTCTAGAGGTAAAAGTTATGCAAAGGCAAAAATGAAATTTCACACAAACAATGTGGTTACCAAACAAACTCAACACTTAGAAAATTGAATCTTTTCTAAATTCCTTTTTGAAATTTTACTTTGGAGGATAGTATTAAGAATGTTAAAAGGGGGTGGAGACAGAGGAGTTGGGATGGGTCTAATGAAGTCCTTTGGAAGTTGGAAGATTAAAGATAGGGGTGTTGTCATATACTGTTAGGGACTGTTAGTCATGCTGGCCACATGACCCAGAAGCTGTCTGTGGACAAACGCCGGCTCCCACGGCCTATAGAGCAAGATGAGCACGCAACCCCAGAGTCGGTCACAACTGGACCTAATGGTCAGGGGCCCCTTTACCTTTTAATATACCATTAATATACTATTAATATACCTCACACTTGCATAAAAAGGTTAACCAGAGCTCTAAGCTCATGTTATCAGTGTGTGTGGCTTTGCAGGCTATTAGCAGCTTCTGTTCCACCCCACTTTTCTCAGTCTTTTCTCTTCATGGCTCCTGGAACAAGCAAAAAAGTCATGCTTGGCTCCCAACTGAGCAAATTCTTCAAGTGAATTTCTCTAAAAGGGATATTTTATAGCCTGTATATTTGCTAACTCAATATTGTATTATTATTTTTGTAAGTAAACCAAGTACTTTTCTTTTTAAGTCATTTGGAACCTCATCTTTGTTTTGCTGCCAGTGGATAGAGACTTGTTTAACTTCTGGAAGCTATTTGAGTCAAATATTCACTTTTTTTGCAAAGCTAAGTGTGTGATTTATTCTAGCCTAAGCATTTACACGGGGAACATTTATTTAAAGGTAGATGAAGGCAGGTGAAAATCTAACCAAGTTTTCATGTTCTTGCAGCAATTGCCATTGTGCTAACACTGCTATGAGAGAGTAAACAATCTATCTTTCAAACATTTATTGCCAACAAGGGGAAGGGCCACAGCTCAATGTCTGAGCATTTATGTGAAGAAGGTCCCAGGTACAATTCTTGGCTTCTCCAGGTAAGGCTATGAAAGACTCCCTGCCTGAAACCCTGGAGAATTGCTGCCAATCAATGAGCTGGGCAGACCAATGATCTGACTCAGTAGAAGACAGATTCCTGTGTTCCTAAAATTTAATTCCTTTTAATCATGTTGCTTGCTATGTGGTGCTGACAACTTTCTATCCCCTGCCATTCCTTGTTGATAGAGGGAGAGTGATATTCTTCTTGTTTAGCCAACCAGCAGGAGAAAGATGTGCTACACAGAGGGTCTGACAACAAGGAAATAGTGGTTGTCAGCTGGGCAAGTAGACAGCTGCCATGTCTACACCATTTTGCAGAGCTTTTTGTGCTCTTACAGTCCCTTCCAGACTTCATTTATAAAAACAGAAAAACCCTATGCTTATTTTTCATTACGAGAGAATGTTGGATTACCTCACCTGGACCAACATTCTTCAAGTTACAAACACCTCAATGACACTTCTTTTCTTCAGCTCAAAGACATCTTAGACCCATGGATGGAAATGCAGAGTGTTTCTGCAGGCTTGTAAAATGATGAAATGTTCACCTCTTTGTCTGACCTGTGCCCAGTGAAACACATGGAGAGTTCCCCATTCGCAGAAAGGGCACATTGTGCCAGGAACTTTACAAGCAACCTGTGCTAGGCTCTCCTCCTTTATAAGCTAGTAAAGTTGCCGTAACCTGTCACCATCTCTTTAGAGAAGATCTGTAGCATTCTGGGAAAACTTTACTTGAATCCTGTCTTATAGCCAACATGCATGAGCAACAAGGTGAGCTGGTTGCAGCAGCTTGTACTGGATTGAACCATATCAGACTGTGGTTGGGAAACCAGGATGGCTGAAAGCGCCAGTCTCTTCAAAAACCCTTTATGCCTACATCTTGCTCCAAAGAGTCCCTTTCCAGAACCAGTAACTGGCCCATCTCTGGGAACCACCCATCCACAAAGCCTCCAAATTACCAGGATTTGGATTCAGTTTATTGTCATCCAGTTCACCAGGTCTTTCACAAACCTTCTTGATTCAGATGTATTAGAGAAATAGAGTTGGGTATCATCAGAATACTGATGATACCTTGCCCCCAAATGTCTAATGACCGCCCCCCATCTATGCATTTCTTGTGCATTTTTAACACATCCCATCCTTAAGGCAAGACTGCAATGACAATAGTCAGGTGACAGAACAATAACATTATCGACAGCTAAGTCCTGTGACCTCAGAAGCTCATAGGAAGAAGATCCAGGCATGCATGTGATTGGCAGATAACTAACAAAGCCATGAGGGCAGTGTTCCTGTGGTGACAATGGAGTTCCCTCTTATGCTAGATATGGCCAGCCAGAATTTTTAGAGAAAGATTCTGATTTACCGGAAACCCTCCACCGGCCCTAAATTTCTGCTTATTTTTTGTGAATTTTCAAGACAGAGCAGGAAGCGATGTTGCGAAGGGCCAATTTATGTTTCTGGGAAGACCCGCTAGAAGATGTCAGTATTTTTAAACAGAGTGCAGTCAAGGGATTCTCTCTTGCCAATAAAAAAAGAGATAATTCTGCAGATCAGGACACTTTGTCTCGATTTAGGCCATTTGTATTGATAGGGTGTGTGATCAACTGTCCCTGTGTGGCCACATCATGGAATTAGTTAGAAGTCTGAGAGAAAGCAAACCAAATTCCACCTGAAGAGGAATGACCCCCTTTAACCTTTCCAGGGAAAACGGCCCTCTTCGCTGGTCTAGATTAGGAAAGGACCTGTCATATATCACGTTACAGGGATGGGATGGGTCTACTAACAGCCAGAGCCAAATGGAGGAATATAGTGGTTGTTCTCCATCTCAGATTCCCTGAAGACAGTGCTGGAGAGACAGAACTACTGGTGTCATAAGGGCTGTCTGCTTTCCCAGTTTCCCAGCATCTTCAGGTAGAATTGGGAAAGATCCCTATCTGGAAACCTGGACAGCTTCTACTACTACTCAGTGTATGCAATACAAAACTAAATGGAACAATGGTCCAACTGAGTACTGTATACCGCAGATTTCTATATTCTGCTGTTACAGGAAGATGCATCTAGGGTTGGGCCAAAGCCTAGCACAACAGGGACTTAATTTGGCAGGTGACAGAACTCTATTGTGTGCTTTAAGGTGCAACAGAGGTCCTCTGGATAACAACTTCACTGCATCTAGTGTATTGCTTTCCCATGACTCCCTAAACGCTGCATTATGTACAGTACATGTTATGTGTTTTGTGTTTTTATACTATGAACCATCCTGTGATCCTTGGATGAAAGGTGGGATATAAATCAAATAAATAGAACAAGTCTAGGCATCCAGGGAATTGTCCTTTCTATTTTACCAAATACAAGAAACCAACAGCATTGCTGGTGACCCTGAACCTGCCTGATGATGCTATTTCTAGGTGCCGTTTGAACATGAGTTATGCCATTTTCCCCCAGTTCCCATCATTACAAATGCTGTCTATCACAGTCACTCCAGTACAAACTGGAATAGGGAAGATATTCATTCCATGCACAACTTGTACATGCTTATTTTAACTGCCCTAGCAGCCCTCCTTAAGTACATATCTTTTCTAAGAAAGCAATCATGGTGGATGCAGTCCTTTTAAAGGCATATCCATTATGAGATATGGAATGGTATAAAGGCTTGGAATTGGTTTGGCTAACAGCTTGCATTCTCAGACTTTATTATACATCATTTCCTGTCCAAAATGTGAAGATGATCAATACATTCCTTGAAGAAGGAGGAAAATCTGTGTGAATGAAAGTTAAAGATGCGCTAACAAAATACTGATTTTTTTTTGTGTTGCAAAATAAAACATAATTGTTTCTTCCTGATCTAATTTACTGAATTTCCAACATACTGTAAGGAAGTCCCAAATGAATTTCTCAGAAATGCTTATGCACACTCACAAAATATTTCACCAAGTAACGCTTTTATTATTTTAAATTAGTTTGCATTGTGTACTGTATCAAATTCTGGAGGATTGCAGTTTGCATTTTAAGTGCCTTCAATTACCTTTCCTGGGTCTAAATTGCATGGGACTATTTCCAAGAATGATAGCAGCATAAAGTCTCTCTCTCTCTCTCTCTCTCTCTCTCTCTCTCTCTCTCTCTCTCTCTCTCTCTCTCACACACACACACACACACACACACACACACACCACACTCTCTTTCAGTGTTCATGCTCATGCAAAGAAGGAAGAATGTGATTTGTACACATGGAAATATGAGCAGTTGTGTCATTTTGAGATAGATGTAGCTGCAAGGAGGGGAAGAGTAAGAATGAGTTTCAAAAGCCTTTCCCCAATCTGTCATGCATCTCAGGAACAGAACTCAAATAAAAAACCCTTTCCAAATTCTATATTCAGATGCAATGCTTTCCCTAACAACCCCACTCTCCATACTGTCAAAATATCACGGAACAACCTGTTCTGAGAGTATTTCTGCTCAAGACAGAAAAACATAGCAACTCTTTAAGGGGGAGTGTTTCCAACTTTTTTCAGCATCTGGGCTGGGATCCAAAGAACTGCACAGCTAGTTCTGAACACCCGGGGTGGGGGTGGGGTGTAGAATCAAGTTAAATAAAAGAGGGGGCTTTTTTCTTTGCTATATCATTGTGGTAGCCTGACACCAGAGAGGCGGGCTTTCTGCTCCTCTGCTGTACTCAGTGATGCTGGTGCCCATTGGGAGCCATAGGGCAGAAGGTAGGGAGGTCAACAGCAGGTGGTGCCAGAGCCAGTGACTAACACGGTCAACTAATTCTAGCTTTGTCCACATCCTCCTTCCTGCCTTGCACTATTAAGGCAACGCCGAGTTTAAGGAGGAGGAAGCTGACAGCCAATGACAGCCCTTGGAATGGTTGTAAGTGATGAGATAATCTAGCAGGGACTGGCTGAAGGCAGGCGGACTTGAGCAGCCATGCTCAATTTGTTCTAATTTATCAGCTTCCACTGGCTGTACTTTGTTAGTGCCACTACTATCTCATCATGTCAAATGACATTAGGGTCTATTAAAATTCCGCCTATAAAGTTGATGGCAGGGACTGTCCTGAGGAGGGCTGCACTGAGGAAGAATGGTGGGAGCCACCCCCTCCCCCTGATCCTGATCCTGAATCTTCCCAGGAGCAGGAGGCCAGTATTGATTTAGAACAGTGGTTTGCAGAGGGGCATAGTTCAGAAGACAGAAGCTGGGAAATACTGGATGGGGAACAGCTAGCAAAAGAAACACTGGAAGAGAGAGTTAACAGATTCCTAGTCTTGGGACAGCATTCACTCCCCCGTCTCCAAAGTCATGGAGAGCTCAGAAAGTGTTAGAACAGAAAGTGCAGAGGCTACAAACTCAGATTACAAGACCTAGGAGTGATGTAGATTAATAGGAATGGAGGGGGGTGACCCTTAATTGGGAGCAACGCCATTTCTAGGAGATGTGTTCTTTGCTCTCTCGCTGTGATTATTAAAGTATCTAACTGGTAAGAAGAGGGACGCGGGTGGCGTTGTGGGTTAAATCACAGAGCCTAGGACTTGCTGGTCAGCGGTTCGAATCCCCGCAATGGGGTGAGCTCCCGTTCCTCGGTCCCTGCTCCTGCCAACCTAGCAGTTCAAAAGCACGTCAAAGTGAAGTAGATAAATAGGTACCGCTCTGGCGGTTAAGGTAAACAGTGTTTCCGTGTACTGCCCTGGTTCACCAGAAGCGGCTTAGTCATGCTGGCCAATAAAGCGAGATGAGCGCCACAACCCCAGAGTCGTCCCCCACTGGACCTAATGGTCAGGGGTCCCTTTACCTTTACCTTTAACTGGTAAGAAGACTCCTCTTCCTTTGTCCTGCTTATCTACTGCTGGGGAGAGGGGCAGGAAGCTGATTCCCTGAAACCTGACAGTTGCTGACACTGGACTGACTACTGAACTTGTTCAACCTGTTGTCAGTGGTAGGGGCACTTGTGGTGGGGTGGAGCTATAGGGACACCCTCTTGGCCCTGGCATTGCTATTGCATACATGGACAGGGCTAGGACAGGAGAGTGGCAAAGGTGGGGCAGGACATGTGCATCAAAGGGAGAGTTGGATTGGCAAGGGCAGTCTCACAGGTGCACCGATACATACCCTCCAAAATTTCTACGATAAAAATAGGGGCATAAT
Organism: Podarcis melisellensis; assembly: GCF_964234715.1. Taxonomy (NCBI): domain Eukaryota; kingdom Metazoa; phylum Chordata; class Lepidosauria; order Squamata; family Lacertidae; genus Podarcis; species Podarcis melisellensis. The sequence continues at coordinate 8,277,889 of NC_138541.1, read as the reverse complement.
ATTCAAATGCCCTCCAACATTTCTCTCATGAAAATAGAGTTATCCAGTACTTTTTTTTCTAGAAAAAGAGGTGCCAGAACTCAGCATGAATGCCTCCTTTGTTCTCTTAGAATGGGAATGGCGCCAATCTGAGAGGTGCTGGAACTTAATTCCGGTGACTTCCAACTGAAAACAAGCCCTGGGGACATCTTATTCCGTACCCTCCAACATTTCTCCAATGAAACCGGGGACTTCCTAAGGAAAAGTGGGACATTCCAGGATCAAATCAGGAACTGGGATGGCTTCTGTAAATCTGGGACTGTCCCTGGAAAATAAGGACACTTGGAGTGTCTGTGGATCCGCCCAGACCTTGCTGTCATACTCACTTAATGCCCATATAAGTAAGCAAAAGCAGCACCCATGACCCAGAAGTTTAAGGTTAAACACACACAGAGAGACATGCACACACACACACACGCACAAAGTCAACTATTCTTGATTTCTTATGACCCATGGATCCAATGTGTTTGGTCAGTTCCACTGTAGCATAGATGAGTAAATATTTGAGGTCTATTGCTTAAATCCAGGCTCTCTTTCTCTTTTTCTGTAGAAGAGAATAGGGGAGGGACAACTTCACTGTAGTAATAATAATATATATATAAATACAGGGAAACGGTCCGTGACTGTTTGCTGCTTGCTGTAAGAGTAAAGGAATGCAAAATAATTGGAGCAGGACATTTCTATGCAGTTAAGCTGCCTTCATTTGTCTAAGGGTCAATAGTGAGGAGATCATTAAAAGAGGGATAAAAAGCCTCTGAAATTCCTCCTGAGTCATGCAGTTCATGACTAATACAATATTCATTTGGGCCCTTCGTCTTTTGTTCACCTTTGCAACACACTATTTTGCCTTATATTCCAGAGGACTGAGCATCGTACAACTCTTTCCCTCTTCCCCGCCTTCCCTGCAGTCACCTTGACAAATCGCCCTGTGATTAAATATGGATCTGATGCAACCTCGTCGGAAGCTTTGGTGCAGGTCTTTGTGCAGATGCCTTTGCTAATAACATCTTTCTGTGTCGGAGTATCAGATCTCAGCAACAAAAGGAAAATCAGACGCATGCTCAATTAATTATGTGCTGTGATAATGATGGTGCTTAATAATTATTTTATTTGAACCTGACTGTTTCTGGATTATCGACCCAACGTGGGTTGCGAAACCATAATGTGAGGAAACAATATGAACTAAGTGCCGTGCTGAAAATTTATTCTGCATTTTTTCAACGATTCTCCATCAGTGAATGAGAATACGTTATTGTCATCATGATGATGATTTATTTAATTCAAGATATAGCCCATACTTCTTCCCAATGGAATCCAGGGTGGCAAACAGAAGAAGCAATGAATTTGTCTCCCAAAATTGCACTTGAAACTTAATAAAGAGAAGAGAAAAATTCAGTGGAATTCACATGAGTGGGGTGCTGTTTTTTTGTTGTTTTTACTACTTTCAAGGTTGCTAAATGGTTTTGTTTCATTCCACACATCAACTCACAAGTGAGCTGCAGTCTGCAGCCTTCCTGGGTGCTTCAGATAAAACCCAGGCAAACACTGCCACCCATGGGGCCTTTTCAGATCAGGAAGTGCAGGCAGCCAAGCAGGCTGCAGGACACAAGAGAAACGTTTCCTAGAAAGAAAACCCACACCCACTTCACTGCTGGCCACCTCACAACAATAAGATAAGCTCAAAACCCATTGAACTGAGAATGTAGCAGAGAAATGGAAGCCTCCTTTGCAGGGGAAGGAAGAAGAAGAGTTTGGATTTGATATCCCGCTCTATCACTACCCTAAGGAATCTCAAAGCGGCTAACAATCTCCTTTCCCTTCCTCCCCCACAACAAACACTCTGTGAGGTGAGTGAGGTTGAGAGACTTCAGAGAAGTGTGACTAGCCCAAGGTCACCCAGCAGCTGCATGTGGAGGAGCAGGGAATCGAACCCGGTTCACCAGATTATGAGTCTACCGCTCTTAACCACTATACCACACTTTTGAGAAACCAGAGAACAGATTTTTTGTTTTAACCAAAGTAACACTAATTGGGTCTGTCCAGATTGTGGGATTCTACCCTGAGCTTGTTGAACTCCCAGAGCCCTGTTCCCCTATGAACAGCACAGAGACAGAGAGGCTGGATCTTAAAGGCTCGTAGCTCACACCCCCAAGACACACAGAGTCGGAAGTGTTTTTTTTTTTTTAAGTAATAAAACCCAGTCTCTTCATCATTATTGCTTCAAGGCTTGCCCAATTACACTTTTTCTTTCTAAGATGGGAGAGAGAATGGGAAATGTGAGCAATTGAAGGAAGCTACTGAGCAAAGTTCACCTCAGTCAGCCTTTGCCAGCCTGGTGCCCTCCGGATGCTTTGGAATACAACTCCCATCAGTCCCAACCAGCACAGTTTATAAGGATGCCCACTCTTTCATGTCATGTGACAAAGACACATCAGAGCAGAAGCAGCAAAGCAGGCTGGGAAGTGCTGGGACTGAACAATCATTTGGGGCTACTAAAGTTATTCAGGCCCAACTGCTAAGTGTTGAGTCACTCTGACATGTGACTCATTCTTCTTATAAGTAGAGCCCATTTTCCCTCTGTGTTCTCTGTAAGATTTCAGTCAGAGTCAGTCTGCCTCAGTTGTGAGGAGAGTCAGTAGGTAATCTCAGTCCAACTGTCTGGAACCATGTTGTTTATGAAGAAGTTTATTTTAACTCAGTAAAGCTCCTATTCTTTCACCTAAAAACTCTGCATTATTAATTTACGCTGCGCGTCATTTCACTCAACTGAACTGTAAATTTAGCTGAGTTTCAAATACAATGACTTCTTGTTATTGACAACCACATTATATCAGAAGCACTTAACTCTGCAGAGCAGAAGGTATTGTTGGCATCTGTCTATCTCAGGAGACAGTGGGATGTGCCTCCAGGGGTGAAGTTAACCCACTGTGTTTGCAACATCAAAGTGACCTCTCTTGGACACAAGCCTGGGCAGGGTGTGTGGAGGCCCTGAACTGTCCAGATGACAAGACCCCCCCCCCTTGGCTTTGCTAACGTGGTCCAAAGGAAAGCAGAGCAAGACATTTGGCACCAGCTTGGCTTCTAGAGTTGCCGGAAGGAGGAGGAGGAGAAGAGGAGGAGGAGGAGGAGGAGGAGGAGGAGGAGGAGGAGTTCGGATTTGATATCCCGCTTTATCACTCCCTGAAGGAGTCTCAAAGTGGCTAACATTCTCCCTTCCCTTCCTTCCCCACAACAAACACTCTGTGAGGTGAGTGGGGCTGAGAAACTTCAGAGAAGTGTGACTAGCCCAAGGTCACCCAGCAGCTGCATGTGGAGGAGCAGGGAATCGAACCCGGTTCACCAGATTACGAGTCTACCGCTCTTAACCACTATACCACACTTTTGAGAAACCAGAGAACAGATTTCAGCACAGCACAAATACAATGCAACCATAAGAAACATTGATAAAATTTGGAAAGTCCGAAGTGATGTGAATGTCTTACTGCATGTCAAAGGTGTGTAAACTGGAGCCCTTAACTTGGACCCCATCTGCACTACACACTGAAAGCATGCTTCTTTGTTTTTATTGTAAGTATCTGGCAGCTTTTGATATATATATATATATTTGTGTGTGTGTTAATTCTATTAATTGTTTTTAATGATTGGGTCCCCCCCCCGCCATAATTTTAGTTGTACTTATTTTATCTGTAAGCTGCTTTGAGCTGCTTTGAGTCCCTGTCAGGGAAAAAGATTGGATGATAAATAAAATAAAATAAAATAAAATAAAATAAAATAAAATAAAATAAAAATAGGCTTCCCTCAAAGAATTTTGAGAACTTTGTTAAAGGTGCTGAGAGCTGATAGGACATGCCTACCACAGCAGCCAGGTTCTGTTATCTGTGAATACATGTCTATTTGATTGTAAAGTGTAGAGATCACATGTGTAATGACTTCCAAACAGAAAACTTGTTTTTCAAGAATTCCATGGGGAATTTTGGAATGAGAAATTATGGATTGCCAAATTCCATCCAACGTAAATCATAATGCAGTAGAAATTGAAACCTGGGTCTCTGGCTCTCGGTTTCAAGATTAAACATGTATGAAACCAACTGGAAGAATTTTTATAAATACTGAGTCTTTTTTCCTGAATAAAGCAAAATAATTATAATTACAATCAATATAACAACAAACAACAATTTAATTTTGCATGTCCAGTTCCCAGTCTTGAGCTGTGATTCCCCTCTATCTATCTATCTATCTATCTATCTATCTATCTATCTATCGTTTCAGGACAATAATGGATCTAATTCATCTTTAGATTCTCAGTTTAAATCCTGTCCCTGCAATATTTTTTTTCAAACATATGTTTTGTTTGTGGTTGCACTGCATCATTGATACTATAGTATTTATGATGCATAAACAGTTGCTCATGTCCTTGCATTGTTGGAGCAGGAGGATAAAGTTAGGCTTGTGATGAAGAGTTAAAATACCACCAGGAAACAGATAGCTCATTCTTAAGCATATGTGTTTTGCTCACAGTAATTCAGATGGAATGATGAGAAAGGGAATATTCTAAGAATGCAGATGGTTTGGCACAAAGAGGTTAAAATATGAGGAGATTGCAGATGGCTTCGTGAGAAAAGGTTAAAATATTGTGATGACACAAATTTCATGGGGATACATAAGACTCGTTCATGGAACTATGACTTACATGTAGCTTCATAAAAGAAAAAGGGTTCTGGAGTGGCTATAAGAATTTTCAGATCAGGATTCCAAAGTGACCAAAGTTCTGTCACATGATGCCCACCTTTCAAAATCCCTTACATTAGGTTTCTGAGTGCACAACAGCCAAAGTGCTTTTGCAAAGCACTTTAAGACAATGCTTCTCCTTTAAGCAGGCAGGCAGGCAAGCAGGCAGGCAGGCAAGTGAGCAGTGGTGGGAGGTGGGCAGCAGCAGGGTGCATTGTATAGGCTCATTTCTCTCCCCCCCATGCTGCTCACCTGCTTGCTCACTTAAAGCAGAAGTGTGAAACTGCTTCAAAGAGCACTTTTGCAAAGGGCTTTAACCCTTGCTCATCTGCTGATGGGTGGGAATAAAATCATGCTGCCTTAGCTATGTGACCTGGTTCCCTGTTGGGAACACAACACCCAGCCACTGCAGAAATAAACACTGTCCTCCTTCCTGTCACTTGATGCCACTGGTGACATCAGCTGATGGAGGGGCCGGCTGTTTTGTGTAAAAATGGCCTCATGGGACAAATTGGGCCCTCTGGTGGACCAAAATTGGCCCACAGGCTGGAGGTTTCAAACCCCTCAGGTTAGGATAATATATTATTACAGAGGTTGTGAGTCACCCCCAATATCTGTCAAGCGATAGCAAGATGCCACTGGGTTCCAGACACTCACCCATAGCCTTGTTTCCATTGGGGATCAAGACACTGTGGTGCTGTTGTGTTTTTAAGAAATATGGTTTATTAACACATATTTTCGACCTGTGTGGAGTTGGAGGGAGTGTTCAGCCTGTTTATTTCCACTGGTCTGGCATCTTCCTTTCAATGCTCCAAGTATTATCTAAATTCTATAGTGTTGTTAATTTTTGACGTGCACTAATTCTAGCAGTAATGGGTCCCCTTGCAGACGCAAGCTCTGTTACCCCAGATCTGTAACAATATTTTACCAATAGGCACATGCCAGATTTGGCTTCCCTCTGTGATAATGTCTTCTCTGCTCTGAATCTCTGCTTTTGCCTCCCCGCAAACAAAAAAAGAGCCCCACCCACACATTCTCCATTGCTAATATCTTCTCATCCAAAAGTCGTGCCACACAAATGACTCATACAAAAGCCTCCTCTTCAAACGTCTCAAAGCACACCAGATCCGATGCTGAGGGGGAGGAGGGAGGACACTCTGCAGAAGCTTGCACCTTGACAGCCGCCAGTCAAAACTGCATCCATGGAGGATTTCATATAGCATCTGTGAGCCTCGCTGAGCCTCGCAGGGTCTTGGGAAGAGGCTGGAAGCAGACACGGCAACGCCTCCCTGGCTTTAACTTTATAGACAGCAATAACTGCCCCCGAAGCAGAAAATTTATGATCTCACCTGTCTTTTTATGGAATTTGGCCCAACTGGTTTGTAATTTAAATGCATGGGCTCATCATCAAACTGACTTTGAAACCAATGAAATGCCATCCGAGGCATAAATCCTGTGCGCGTCCATTGATTCACAGCTTCGGAAAAAATATAAACACGCTGCAGAAACTCTAATAGGCGAACATATGAGAGGATATTTGTAGAGGTTCGCTGCTTCCATACCAATGAGCACTGCAAGGTGTCTTTGATAAGCAGAAAGCTTCCTTCCTCCCTCCCTCTCCCCTCCACCCCGCCCACACTCTTCTTCTTGACAAATTAATTATTTTTTTCCAACGTACACCTCGCCTTACAGTCTGATCAGCTTATTTCTACAGCTGGTGGTTTACAATACAATCCGTAAAAAAGGGAAATCAAAATGTTAAATGGCATGAAGGCTTTGATCTAAGGGAAACCAGTGAAATTAGTTCCAGGTGAATGTCCCATTGGTTTTGTGAGGCTGTGCATCTTGTGGAGCAGTCAGAATTAAGGGACTTCTCATCTTTGTAAGGAAGCAGGAGGCAGTAAAGGCCAGCCACCTGGATGGGTTTAAAAGAGGGTTGGACCAATCCAACCAGGATAGGGCTATAAATGGCTACTAGCCACAATGAATATGGTCAGCCTTCACGGTCAAGCAGTAATGAATACCAGTTGCCTGGAAACACAGAAGGAGAGAGTGCTCCTGTGTTTTCTCACAGGTATCTGGGTGGCCGCTGTGGGAACAGGATGCTGGACTAGATGGGCCATTGGCCTGATTCAGGTATTCTTATTATCTTAAGGACCTCCCCCATCCTGTTTCCTTTGCAGTCCAAGCCCCATTTACTGATTTCAAGATCTGACACTGTGAGATTGCCCTTTGGTGGGAAGAGTAAGAAATTCCACCTATTGGACTTCAGTAGCCACTTTGTCCCATGCTAGGAGTGGGCTGGAATGTGTAATGTAAGATGTTGCCATGTGGTCTGAATGACCATATGTTTCCTACTCTGGTCACAACTAGGAGATCCGGTGCAGATTGCAGGGTGGGAGAAAAATTTAAGCAAGGCTGCACTGGCATCTTAATGATGAAGGTTTGCCTTTCTAACCAACTTTTTGCTTATGACTGTGTCAAGAAGATAGGAAGGGAGCTATTCTTGGTCTCTGATGATACAGATGGACAAATCTATCATTTTTTGTTTCTTTTTTCTATTTTAAGTTTAGTGCACCACATTTCCTCATCAGTTTGCAATTCTTTTCACACACAAAAAGGTGAAGCCCTCATGAAAATTTGTCAGCAATTCACTGCACATTTCTCCTAATATATGTATACAATTTTGCATAGTATGCATGTTTTGGCAATTAACTTTCCCCAATAGATGCCTTCTTGTGCCCACTTTCTCTTACACATTTTTCTACTCATTTTCTTTTCAGTTAGCCAGTTGCATTGCAGAATTCAGACAAGTCTGGATTTCAAAGGCTAGCTGTGTTTCAGTTCCCATATTGTTTCAGGAGGTGTGAATTAGGTAGATATGCATTGAAATGCAAGCTGGACCAAATTCCACCTCCCTCCTTACCTGATGACCTCATCACATAGAGGGTTGTCCTGCTAGGATGAGCTGAAACAAAAGGCTGAAGCCTCCTTGGCACGCTTTGAAGGTGGGCAGTCAAAGGAGAAGATGAGCTGGTGGTGAGCAGATGTTCTCCTAGCTGAGTTGGAGAGGCACTGGGGTGGAGGCAGGGTTGGCACCATAGTTCTCTGCCCCACTCATCTTAATGGTTCTACAATCCACCAAGATGAGGTGGCTCAGAGTGACCTTGGACAGAACGATGACAAAGAAGACATTTAAATGCTGTAACTCTCTTGTGCAATTCAGGACTAGGCTGCGGCTTTATGGGAGAGAACTGTGGGTCATAACATTTGAATTGCATGCAGAATGCCTCAGGTCCAATCTGTTGGAATTCTGCCACAGTCAGAGGAATGTGCTCTTCTCAGCGTAGGCACCAGCAGATATTCCTTGGCGACCTCCCCGCTGCTCCACTGCTGATAAGCAGCCAAGGTCTCGGCGATTCTTCTCAGATGTGTGAGAGGAACACACCGTTCATTCTCTCTCCCCTTTGGTGTCCCCCAGGGAGGGGAAAGAAGCAGACAGAAATCTATTTACATCTTTTATTTCTGTCTTTCATATCAGTACAGAGAAACATGTCTGCACTCCACAGCAGTTAGAATAGACTCCTCCCATGTACTTCCAGTACGGGTCATATGACACACACACTGAGCTAACATCCGGTGCTCAGTACAGAATGGACTGCCCCTTTGTTCCCATGGCAACAGTCACAAACATCCTGTTTGGCTTTCCAGCCACAAGCAGCTGACTGAGCCTTTGCTTGAGCCTTTGCTTGCTGCAGCATTGGTGCTTTATGATAACACAATCTGTGCCATCTCCGGATAGGCCTAGGAATGACCCCTGAAACCCTAGATAACTGTTGCCAGTGAGCAAAATGGACCAATGTTTCTCAGCAGTAGTACATCTGTTTGCAGGGAGAAGATTCAATCCCAGATTCAATCCACAGCTGGGGAAAAACTCCTGTTTGAAACCCTGGAGAACTGATGTGGATCTGAGTGGACTATACTGAGCTGACTATAATGATCTAACTCAGTTTAGGGTTCCTGAAAGCTTCCAATGTTCACATTCCTATGCACCACCAATTGTAGCAAGTGCAGCATTGTCTCATTTACATTCCACTGTAGTACATACAGGGTCATGGGATTTGTAGTTCACTCAGTTTTCACTCTTGAGCAATCCATAAAGAACATTTCCTGATGAAAAATTTAGTCCATGCTCAGGAGGGACAAGACTTATTGGAAATTGGACAAAACACTGCATAGAGCCATTCAGCTATTATTAATATGATAAGCTCAGCTTTAGCTCTACATAACCAGTAGAGAATGCCAATGTCATATGAAAAGATGTTAGTAGTTTGACTTCCAAGGGGGCATGCACAAGCTGAGAATATCCATCAGTCATGCAAACCAGGGAGAAAAATCATTTGTCATGACAACAATGTAATCTGAGAGCTCACCAATAAGGAATCTTCTAAATACCTCCGTGTATGAGAGACCTATCAGCAAAATGACAAATTGATAAAAGATGAGGTTACTCTGGAATGCAAATAAAAGGGTTTCTATTCAGCTTCTTGCCTGCTTGCATCTGAAAGATAAGGAGATGGGAGAAGGTCAGACAAAAAGCCCCACAGCCCGACCCAGGTGTCTGCTTCAGGAATCGCCACCTGTCCCACTGTGATGCACAAGAGGGAACTGATCTGAAATGCTGAGATGATCAATGTCTACTAAGGTACTCCACTGTCTGAATGCCAGTTTCTGGGAATCACAAAGGTGGGGGTGTTAAGTATAATTGGTTTAATTCACACTGAAATGGGAATACCTAAATGTGTATTTCTGAAGGTTTAAGGTGGGGAAATTCCACTGTAGCTCAAGAACACCAAGCAGAGCTCCCTCCGAGCTTTAACTGGTTGATAATTAACTGATTATCATTCTCTAGCAGCTAACATGTGAGAGTTTTAACCTTAGATCAGGCGACAAAGGTGTTTGGTTGCAAATTTCCATTTTAAAAGGAAGTTGCCTTTGGTTCTTTGCCTCCCATAGGAGGCAGTGGCGGCCACCAACTTGGATGGTTTTGAAAGAGGATTGGACAAGTTCCTGAAGGATATCAATAGCTATGAGCCATGATGTCTATGCTCGCCTTCCACTGTTGCAGTGATGCTTCTGAATACCAGTTGCTGGAAACCAGTCGGGGAGAGTGCTCTTGTGCTTGGGTCCTGCTTGCAGGTTTCCCACAGGCATCTAGTTGGCCACTGTGAGAATCACAGACTCATAGAATTGTAGAGGTGGAAGGGTTCAACCCCCTGCAATGCAGCAATCCTGCCCACAGTCAGTAGGATGCTGGACTAGATGGGCCATTTTGCCTGATCCAGCAAGCTATTCTTGTGCTCTTACTCATCTGCATCAACATAATTTGTAAAATGGATTGGGGAGGGGAAACAGACAACATTTATCTTGTAAATACTTCTGGGAATCCCCCCCCCAAAAAAAAACCCTGGTGCAGAAGGTCACAATTTGTCATTGGAGCATAGTGAATGGGGAGGGTTGTTTATCCCTCCCCTCTCCAGTTGTGACCCTAATGAAAATTCCCTCCCTGTATGCTGCCAATAGTCTTTGACATTTTCTCTAATTAGGGCGCTGGGGTTGGGGGCGGGTCATTGGCTTCATGACTGAGAAGGTAAAGGTTAAACACACACACACACACACACACACACACACACATGCACACATGCACATGCTGTGCTTCCAGTAAATACAAGGAGGGCCTGTTTTCTGGATATCAAATTACACCCACACAAATTGAGAAGTAGCTGCTAGCTATACTATTAAAGTAATGTCTGTTTTGGTCCTGATACATTTCTCCAAGGTCACCCCATGACCTTCATGGCAGACTTCCTTCATCTGCCTCTTATCCTGGTTTGCATCAGGTTTCTTTTTGTCCCTCTCCAGATCTAATGATTAAGGATTGGAAACTGACACTGAAGAATTGGGAGCCCAACAAAATGAAATGAAACAAAACAGTGTCCATATTCGCTGATTTCTTCCAAGGAAAGGGTTGGTGGGCACGTCAACCCCCTTGGCACAGAGGTAGTCTGATTGCACTGAGAAAACAGCATCCTCCTCATCTTGAATCACCAAACAATTGAAAAAGATAGATTAGGAAGGTGGTGGCTCTGTTGTCACTTATCAGTGAGAAGGGGAATCAGTTGGACATCTCATTCTGATCTGGACATCTCGTTCTGATCTCTTCTGCATTCATCAGAGACTACAGAGCTGGCCTCAAGACTCCAAACAAAAGGGATTCGGTCTTAAAAAGAATTTCGGCAAGTGAGGTAACAGCTATGTGCTACTGACCAAAAGGAAGATCTGCAAATTATTTCATCCCACCGCTACCTCTCAAGCAGTTTGGGTTGTATTGTCAATGATCTTCTATTTATTTGTAACCTGCAAGTGTGCAATAGTACATTTCCTCCTCACACCAACTCTGTGAGGTAGGTTAAGCTTAGAAATGGTGAGCTTCATAGCAGAGATTTGTAAATGCTGCAAATTCTTGTAGAGGCAGCTTGCCCATAAGACTCCCTGGGTTGTGTCCAATGTTAATCTTACTCAGAGCAGACCCAATGAAGCTAAGTAATATGACTAACTTAGATCCATTAACTTCAGTTAGCCTATTCTGGCTATGACTTAGACCACATCTGCACTATACAGTATCATACCACTTTAATCAGTTACGCATCCCACCAAAGAATCTTGGGAGCTGTAGTTTGTTAAGGATACTGAGAGTTTTTAGAAGACCCCTATGTTCCTTAGAAAGGTATAATTCTCTGAGTGGTTTAACAACCTCTTTTCCCAGGGATCTCTGGGAAATTGTTGCTTTGAAAGCCAGTGTGGTGTAGTGGTTAGGAGCAGTAGACTCGTAATCTGGTGAACCAGGTTTGATTCCCTGCTCCTCCACATGCAGCTGCTGGGTGACATTGGGCTAGTCACACTTCTCTGAAGTCTCTCAGCCCCACTCACCTCACAGGGTGTCTGTTGTGGGGGAGGAAGGGAAAGGAGATTGTTAGCCACTTTGAGACTCCTTAGGGTAGTGATAAAGTGGGATATCAGATCCAAACTCTTCTTCTTCTTGTTGTTGTTAGAGAAAGAAAGGGGAAAGACAACCCAAAGACGATGGATAATGTTCAGTGGCTGCGGAAGTGTTGTGAGGTGGGGGAATGGAAATTGGAATGGAGTATCTCAAGTGAGGGTATGGCTGGCCAGAGCCCTGAGCAGAAACACTCCACTCCATGCCACTTTGTTTCAGGTTCCACTCACTGTATCTTCTCCTATGCAGAGCAATTGTAGCCATGGTGATTTCCAGCCCTCTTAGACTTGGGCATGCAGCTTTGATTTGAACACTCTGTTTTTCCCTCTCCCTTCTCCCTGCCTTTACTCTCCCGTTCTATATAAAGTTTATACGCATTTTAGATGCTCAGAGTGTTCTCTGGGTTTGTGTAGTAAAGCACTACATGGGGACAATGCATGGCTTTAAAGGTGATTATGTTGATTTACTGAAAGGCACAGCAAAGCCGTTTAAAACTTTATGGGGCTTTAAAGCTAAAAGTTTCGATGCAACTCTTCTCTCCTGCACGTAATGTGCCGCAGAAGCAGAACCTATGAAGTTCCTTTGACCCTTTTACTTGAACGGTGCACATTCAAAAACAGAGTCTGTATGCTTCTGAATGACAAATGAGCAGAGTATGGGGTGGGAGAGACAGACCCCAAAACAATGGGGGAAGACTTTTGCCTTCATTGAAACAAGAAGTTCTGCTAGCTTGGAACAATGACCCATCTAATCCTCTAATTCTCAATAGTAGTCAACAACATGTTTCTAATAAACATGCAAGCATGGCTTGGAGGGGAAGGCTGTCCCCTATTTCTCCCCCAGCAACTGGGGAAAGGCCAAAGCTCACTGACAGAACATCTGTTTGGCATGCAGAAGGTCCCAAGTTCAATTCCCAGCATCACAAGGATTCATTCATTCATTTGTTTCATAAAATCTATACACTACTTGATTGTAAAAAACAACAACCACAAAACAGCCTTCGGAAAGGTGAAACAGCAAAATCAAGAAAAATGTACAAGCCTACCTCAAAATGTGGGTTGTGCTGTGGGTTAAACCACAGAGCTAGGGTTTGCCGATCAGAAGTTAAGCGGTTCGAATCCCCACGACAGGGTGAGGTCCCATTGTTCGGTCCCTGCTCCTGTCAACCTAGCAGTTCGAAAGCACACAGTGCAAGTAGATAAATTAGGTGCTGCTCCAGTGGGAAGGTAAACGGCGTTTCCATGCGCTGCTCTGGTTTGCCAGAAGTGGCTTAGTCATACTGGCCACATGACCTGGAACCTGTATGCGGACAAGTGCTGGTGCCCTCGGCCAGTAAAGTGAGATGAGTGCCGCAACCCCAGAGTTGCCAGTGACTGGACCTAATGGTCAGGGGTCCCTTTACCTTTACCTTAAAACACACAATTGTTAAAATACCGAAACAGATTTAAAATTGCCACAACTTTCTAAGCATCTGTGTAGGCTTGTTTAAACAAGAATGCTTTTAGCATGCACTGAAAAGAGTAGAGTGAAGGTGCTTGTCTAACAGCAATAGGCAGGGAGTTCCAAAGTGGAGATGCTGCAATATTAAATGACAGAGTTCTTACAAATGTGGAATGGGCATTATGTGGCACCTGTAGTACCTGAAATAGTTCAGTCAGTAGAGCATGGGAGTCTTAATCTCAGGGTCATGGGTTTGAGCCACACATTGGGCAAAAGATTCCTGCATTGCTGGGGGTTGGACTAGATGACCCTTGTGGTCCATACCAACCCTACAATTCTATCATTCTAGTGCCAATTCCACCGATTGAAGTGGTCAAGTGGGCTCATGTGGGGTAAGGTGATCTTGTAGGCTTTATGTCTTAATACACCTTGAACTTGGTCAATTAGCAAGTTGGCAACCAGTCTCTGAGCACAAGTGCTATATGTTGAAATAATAATAATAATAATAATAATAATAATAATAATAATAATAATAGTAGTAGTAATAATAATATATGCTGATGTGGCCAGACTCCTGTCAGCAATCATGTTGCAGCATTCTGCACTAAGTACAGGTTCCAGATCAAGCATTAGGAAGCTCCACAGAGAGCACATTGCAGTAATCTAGTCTTGAAGTAACCAATGCATGAGCTAATGTGGCAATAGGAAGGGCAGGGCTGGGAATGTCCTCATTCTTAAACCCTCAAGAGCTGTTGCCTGGCAGTGTAGACAATACTGAGATAGACAGACCAGTGGTTTGAAGTTGTTTAAGGCCACTTCCTAGGTCTTTATGTAATCAGAGGGACACTGCCTTTAATCAGGAAGGTTCTTGGATTTAGATACCCATTGTGGCTGATGAGCATTGATGTTCCTCTTCTGCAGCAAATATGTTTAACTCAACACCCTTTAAAATTAGGGGCGGTCAATACATTTTGTGGCAGATAATTCCATCCACCAGTTACATGTTGTGTGGAGTCTTTCCCCTTGTCTAGCCTGTCACTGGGTACCTTGTTCCATGGGCATTAAGGTTGACAGGGGAAGCAGATAGTGCCCAGTGAGGTCTACTCTAGGTAGACAAGTCAGGTTAAAGGTTCTCTTGGGCAAAATATGTGGGTGGGAATAAAACTTTGGTCACCTTGATGCAAGGCTGAAGTTTTTCTTATTCTACAGTAACTATAAGATGTTGTTTCAACAGGGAGTAAGCACTAACTGAAGCCTCATGTAGTGTGGTTGACTCCACCCCCGGAGAAGGTGGCAGATTTGTTAAAGGGCCCATTTAGTAATCTTTGACTTCTGCAAGTCTGGAAAGATGGAGGTACCACTCTCTGAGGATAGTTGCAGGTTTGTGTCCTTTGGCCAGAAGGACTGCAAATATGGTACTGAAGGTATTTCCTTAGGAAGTGACCTGAGCCAGGTCCTTGTGAGTGTCTTCTGCCATGTGCTGCCAGGGATCAGGGGTCAGGAAACTGGTTGATTAGTGCTATGAGAGACACAGAGATGGTGAGACAATTTTTCCCTTTAGTTCTCCAACTGTAATAATAATAATAATAATAATAATAATAATAATAATAATAATAATAATAATTTTCTTTATTTATACCCCACCCATCTGGCTGGGTTTCCCCAGCCACTCTGGGTGGCTCCCAACAGACTAATAATAATAATAATAATAATAATAATAATAATAATAATAATAATGCGATAAAACATCAAACATTAAAAAGCTGCCTTCAGATGTCTTCTAAAAGTCAGATAGTTGTTTATTTCCTTGACATCTGATGGGAGGGCCTTCCACAGGGTGGACACCACTACTGAGAAGGCCCTCTGCCTGGTTCCCTGTAGCTTCCCAGTGAGGGAACTGCCAGAAGGCCCTCGGAGCTGGACCTCAGTGTCAGCTGTTGTTGTTTTTTTCCGGTGAGGGGTGCCGGGAATCCAAAGAGACACTATCAAAGTTCCTTTGACTTGAGCTTCCTTCCAAGCCTTTTCAGGGGTCGTTTAGCCAAACGTTGCCCCTCACAGTACCAGTGTACACCCTGACTTGCTTACTGTGACCGGAGCTCACCTGTTGCAGCTGTGGTAAAAACAGAAGTCCTGCACCAATACTTTGAATTGTGCTCAGAAACTTACTGAAATGAAGTAACAATTGGAAATCTCAAATATTTATTCAGTAAAGAGAACCACGTGTTTGCTTGCAGATAAGTGACCTGAACATATGACAGTGTTTGGAAAGGCAGAAATATCTCTTAAAATAAATGTGAAGTTTTCACACATAGCTGGTAAGCAAGGTCATTGCTGGAAATAGGATGCTGGGTTTGGATCCAGCTGAGTTTTTATACTCTCAGTAAGGCTGCCACACTCCAAACCTATCTTATTAGAAGTATGACAAAATTTTGAGTGTGCATTTAAGTCATAGAATCATAGAGGGCTAGAGCTCAAGGCTCACAGAGGAAGCCAACAGTGGCTCTTCAAAGGGGCCAAGCCTGGAATGCAGAGAGTAATTTCAGGACCTTGGACAGCTCCCATTTCTGGACATGGTTCTGCAGTCCTGATCCCAAAGCTAGAGATAAGAGTCTTATCCTCCTAGGAACATATGAAGTTGCTTTATACTGAATCAGACCTTTGGTCCATCTAGCTCAGTATTTTCTACACTGACTGGCAGGTGGCTATCTGGGTTTTCAGACAGAGAAGATTCCCAGCCCTACCTGGAGATGTCAGGGATTGATCTTGGGACCTTTTGCATGGTAGGAATCATGACCATTTCTCTGCCTCTGGATTATGAAAGAATCCATTTGGGGGGGGGGGATGCTGGGATTCTACATTAGATTCTTCCAAGTTCAGTGCACAGGGGAAGCAACCTATTTTCTTAGTACTGAAGGCAGCTGTTTGGTAACATGACATTTTAAGAAATAAGACCATGTTAATTTCACATCACATTCAGCTACTGCACATCAGAAGCAAGTGTACAATTAATGATTTCAGAATTCCACTGCACTACTTGTTCAGATACACTTTAATTTGTGAAATTGATTATGTAATTAGGAGTTGGAGGATAGGGAAATGAAAACATTGTTTTAATGGAAGCAGGATTGGTCCTTATTTGTCCCTGCAGGTATTTGGTGTCCTTATCAATTTGCTGCTTGTTTGTCAGGCATTAATTGGAGTATCTAGTGCAGCCTATCTCCCCTTTTTAACACTCTGTAGAAATATACTTATGCAGTTTACTCAAAGAGGGTAAAACAGGGACAAGAAACCTTTTTCAACATGAGGGTCAAGCTTCTGGGGATGACAGGTCTGTAAGAGGCAGGGCCAGAGGCAATAAATGGATAATTAATAGATGGAACTCATACCTACAAAAAGCAGGGGCTCCTACAAGCACATCTCTCCATTCTCCATCCTGGCAAGCAAGCAAGAGTCAGTATCACAATTCAAGGCACTTGAGAAGGGCATAGAGCAGTGGCACCGAAGGGTGTGGCCTAGGGGAAGAGGGAGTGGCATGCAAAAAGTCCTGAGGGCCAAGACAGGGATGCGTGGAGGGCCAGGTTTGGCTCTGGGTTTGAGGATCCACATCTTTGGTGTCAAGGAGTGCACCCAAGTTCATCTTAATAATTGGATTTAAAAAAACTCCTATGTAAAAACTGGTGCTATAAACCAGCATGCCTCTTTCAACTTCAAAAAGAAATGTCTTGTTGACAAGCCATGTGCTTGCTGATGGTGTTATGCAAATTGTTATTTTTATCTGACAGCATTCCGAGTTGCCTTAATGGGGCCGGGATAGGGGAGGGAATCTGGCAAAACAGAACCCCCCAGGTTGTTAATCAGCTTGTCACTGTTATCTTACATATGTATTTTAAAAAGGGCTGCATTAAGTGATAGTGTTGGTTCAGAACATTAACAGGCTGAAAGCGACCTTTCCATTTCATGATCTCATTCCTGCTGATTTTCTAGCCATGAGGGAACAGTATAGTTAGGCCAAGTGTTGGGAGCCTCAGGTCCAGGAGTAGCACTCAATAGCTATCCTCTGGCACTTCCCTCTCCCTAGACCACACTCCTCATCAACCCTGACCTGCTCAATCTTTGAGTTCTTCTGCCTGACCTTGATCATGCCTCCTGCTTGCTTGGGTGAAGGGTGTAGAGCTGTGTATTAATAAACTAGGGATGGGAGGATCTGTCGATTTCTCAACGTCTTATCTATTTCCACTCCTAAATTTAGCTCTCCACATTTCCTCACCAGTTTGTAATTTTAAAAAATACCCATGAAAGTCCAGCATCATTTTAAGGCAAATTTCTTTTAATATGTGCACTTTCTTACAAATTGTTTCCCCCCACAAAATATAAATGTCCTCCTAGGGTCCAGGAAGATCGCTATGGAGAAGTTCATGAGGTCTAGCCCCACAAAGTCCACTCCCTGACTGAGGTTTTCATTTTTTAAAGTAAATCTCTTCCCTTTTTTAATTCACAGAGACAGAAAGCCAAGCATTGAGCTAGTATTCCAGCCTACCCAATGGCTCACTAAGATATAACACAATTACACTGCAAACTGATTTTCAGCTGTTTTGTACCCCTGTGGCTGAGCTGCAGTTTTCTACCCCCCCCCTCACACACACACATCTGGCTGTGGTCCAAGATATATCCCAATACCAGCTGTCAAGCTGCTCAGTGCGGCCTCTGCTTGGAAAGCAGAGGGGAAGTTGTCTGTTGGAGAAATGGTCCTTGTCTAGATGACCTTTCCGTTCCAACCAACTCATTCTACGACATTTTATGAACATCTATTCTGTAAATTGAAATTCAGCTCATAGAGGTTCTGGGTACGGCACAGAGTACAATCCTACAAGATTAGATTTGGGCTGCAAAGATTAGTTTAAATGGTGCTCTTTCCTGGCTTTGAGTGCCTCGTTCTTCTTGCTACCAGAATGATTCAGTGCACGCATGCAGACACAAAAAAGTTTGTCCTTTCTCTTCAAATATTTGCAGGTCACCTTTCCACACACTGGAGGAACTTAAACTCCTTGCATGAAGCCACTCATTTACCCCATGCCATTTATCTCATGCTAATTCTGGGCCAGCAGAGGGAAAAGTTGGGAAGGCCTTGAATATTGTGCTGGGTAGAGGATGCAGAGACCTGAGTTTGAATGCCCAGCCTTAGATTTCACTGGGATCCTTAGGCAAGGAAGCATCTTCTAGTATGGAGAGCCAGTATGGTGTAGTGGTTAAGAGCGGTAGTCTCATTATCTGGTGAACCGGGTTCGCGTCTCCGCTCCTCCACATGCAGCTGCTGGGTGACCTTGGGCCAGTCACACTTCTCTGAAGTCTCTCAGCCCCACTCACCTCACAGAGTGTTTGTTGTGGGGGAGGAAGGGAAAGGAGAATGTTAGCCGCTTTGAGACTCCTTAAAGGGAGTGAAAGGCGGGATATCAAATCCAAACTCTTCTTCTTCTTCTTCTAGCCTGTCTACCTCACATGATTGTTGTGAGCTTAAAAATGGGTGTGTATACACTGTCATGAGACCCTTAAAGGACAAGTGTGTAAAGATCAGGAAACAAAGTTAGTTCCACAGAAGTTTCTCTCGTAAAATGGTTTTGTGGTTTAGGTTTAGAAGTTTAGATTTCATTCATTTATTTATAAGAGTTTCTTAGAGATTTAAAAAAAATCTCTAAGTGATATGCAAAAATGCAACATCTACAAGCAATGAGGAGGGGGCAATACTTAACCCTTTGCCCTTCAATCATTTTCTGCAGAAAATTACCTCCCCATCTGCTTTTCCACCTGCTGGGGAGAAGGCAAGCTGGTTACAGCTTTTCCCATGACAAAAAAAAGTAGCATGGATGATTATTTTGGGCCGAGAAAAGGGGTGAGGGTTAAGCCACTGCTCCTACCCCATAATTCCTCTGCACAAACTGACAACCCCCTGCAGGCTATAGTTGATTTTCATGGTGTGTCTCCCGCCCCCCAAATAGAGAAAGATACATCAGTTGGGATTTGACAAAACTCTTAATATACAATCAACCTGTTATTCATAAAAGATGGGAGCTGAAAAATGGCATCACCCCCTCCCCAGCAAACATGAGTAATTATCATTAGTTTGATGAACACTGACATTCTCCAGGTGATTAAATGCAGTTTTTAATCTTTTTTGTTTTGTTGTGGTAAATAAAGTTGTCCCTCTGTGTCTCCTGCACTCCCCAAGATGATGACACCTGGGGAAATATGATAATTGAACAACAAATTAAGGTGTTTAGGGAAGAGGAAATGAAATTTTCAGTCATCTGACAAATTTGAGCACTACATTAATAATGTGGAGACACATTTGCAAAGCAGAGTAATAGCCTGCATAACATAATGAAACTTTCAACTCCCATTAGTAGAAACCAGTAGGGAAAGAATGAAAAAAATCATGTCATTTTTTTAGTGGGTGTGTTGTAGAAAACAAATGGGGTGATTTCAAGTAATGTTCCTGCAACCGTTGTCATACAACAGTCTTTGTTGTTCTTCAATCAGATAGGACATTGTCTCTTTTCCCCACTCTGAAATGACAAAGATGCTCCCCGCATGATATCTCTTCCCTTCTTCTTGGCCTATTAAGAAATGCACCAATAGGGAGTGGGACCTTGCTGAATAGCTAAGCTTCCAAAGTCAATTCCAAAGACCAGTTGACTAGCATGCACAACCCATGTATCTTCAATGAAGGAAACTTCATGCAAAAATCCAGGGCCTTTTTTCAGCTGGAACTCACCAGAACTCAGTTCCAGCACCTCTCAGGTGGGCACAATTGCCATTATAACAGAACAAGAGAGGTGTTCATGGGGAGTTCTGACACCTCTTTTTCTAGAAAAATAGCACTGCAAAAATCTATTTTAGGGTTGAACCTCAGTAGCTGTAGCTGGAACCTCAGGCCCAAACGTGGCCCTCAAACCATCTCCATCTAGCCCTCCACACTCTTCCCAGTCCACACTGTCTACTGTACTGTTTTTAACCCTGGATGTTTTTGCCTAGTTGCAATGTATCATAGAACTCTGATAATGTTTCTTGCTTGTGCTGATGGAGTATAGAGAGAGGTGTGTGTGTGTGTGTGTGTGTGTGTGTGTGTGTGTGTGTAGAAACTAGCACCCTCAACAACATAGGTACCACTGTGGCGGGAAGGTAAATGGTGTTTCTGTGCACTCTGGTTTCCATCATGGTGTCCCGTTGTGCCAGAAGCAGTTTGGTCATGCTGGCCACATGGCCTGGAAAGCTGTCTGTGGAAAAAACGCCGGCTCCCTCAGCCTGAAAGCAAGATGAGCGCCGCAACCCCATAGTCGCCTTTGACTGGACTTAACCATCCAGGGGTCCTTTACCTTTTTACCTAAGAGGAATTCTTTGGTCTGGGGCAGACAGAGGTTGCCAAGGTGATGGTGTGTGAGTGTGAGTTGACAAGAAAAGAATATCTTTAGCAAGGTGTGCTGGGAAGAAGGAGAGGAAAAACAAAGACAGGGGTCCATTTTTGGCAGGCTGGCTTAAGGGAGTCTGGGAGAGATGCCTTGGACTTCAGTGCTGCACTGCTGTGGGGAAGAAGCCGCTCTTGAGATGATGATGATGTAAGATTCTATTTATTTATTAAATTTATTCACTGCTACCCTGATGCTTACTGATGCTCACAAGCCCAGCAAACTTTGCCAGCATCCCTAGCCAAGACTGCTGCAGAGAGAAGACATCCTCCAAATATCTGAAATGAGCCTTTTCTTTTTCTTTTTCTTTTAGGATGAATGATGTTTTAAGAAGATGGAGCAACCGAATGGGGTAACGCTCCACTCTGCAAATGTGAAAAATCAATTGAGAAATCAATGATACGTTTGTAGAATATGGATTGTAAAATATGAACCTGGGGCAATGTCTACAAGTACAGCATTATGTCAAGACCAGAACTGCGCAATTTCTCTTGTATCTTTTCAACCATTATCCACCAATTAATGAGACTGAAAGTCCCATCAGGAAATGGACGGGGGGCAAATTTGCCCCTCCTCCATAGAAGACTCAAGAGAGACTTTTTCACGAAGGGAGGAGAGAAACCAAAGGAAATGCAGCTCAGTGGTAGAGCATATGCTTTGCATGTTAAAAGACCCCAGATTCAATCCTCAGCATCTCCAGATAGGGCTGAAAGAGAACCCCATCTGAAAGCTTGATGATCCACTGCCAGTCAGTGTCTACAATACTAAGTTAGGTGGCCCAATGGTCTTACTCAGTATAAGGCGACTTCCTATGTCCCTATGCCAGTTTTTGTGACCACTGTAAGAACAGGATACTGGACTAGATGGGCCATTGACCTGATCCAATAGGTTCTTCTTATGGTATTATGGCCAATCATGGAGAAGCAGAAGGCTAGGTGTTGATGCCAGCCTTACCAGCCTTCTCCAGATGCACCACCTGCCCTCTCATCCTTGGCACCGTGAATTGTGCTAATCAGCCTTTAAGGGGCTGAGTAAGCATTTTGTGGGAACATCCTTGGGGAGCCCCTTTTTATTCGCCTACTCAACACTGCCTGGAAATCAATTGGTTTTCATGAGTGGTTCCAAGATGCCAATGTTGTTTATTCATTGACATTTAGTGGAGGCACGTGCATGGATGTTAAGACATAAAGATTGGCTCTCTGAGGCATCTTTGATTAAAGGACACACAACTTATTTTGCTGCATGGCTAGATAGGATCTCTTTGTGTCTGGTATATGCACCCTGCTAAACGCTAACCAGAAGGAACCGGGTGCATGTGTTAGGCATGCTTTCAGCAGGGGTGGAGGAAGGGGGCGGTGGGGGTGGTTCGCCCTGGATGTCATTACTGAGGGGGGTGACATTCGGCTTCCTGCCCGCCTGCAACTCCCAAGCCTACCCTGAGCTGTCACCGCCTTGCCGGTGGCCTCCCCCTCCCCCCTTCATTTTGACAGCTCGGAGGAGGCTTGGGAGTCACGGGCAGATGTCATGCCATTGTTCCCCACTCCTGGGCTGCTTCCTGGGGGGGGAGCCTCCCCCAAGCTGTCAAAAGGAAGAGGGAAGGGAGGAAAGCTGATGGAAAAGCGGCACAGCTCCCCCCACTGCTCAGGAAGCAGCCCACCATGGGCAGCTCACTCCCTAGCTAACAGGACCAGTGGTCAAGGATGATGGGAGTTGTAGTCCCAAAACATCTGGAGGGCCGAGTTTGCCTATGCCGCTCCATCTCCCTTCTTTGAGATAGTTTTCACAGTTAACTGTCAAATTTCTATTTTGTTATACTTCTGCAATAAAACTCCATTTCCAGAAAGCTTTGTCATTGTTGCATTCTTCTTGTTGAAAATATTTCTTTCCCATCCTTCATAGTAACATAACAATCCCAGAGCGGTTTACTGCATAATGTACAGATAAAGCAAAAACAGACATATCAGCATAAAAATGACACCCATAACAACCACAGAAGGCTCCCATTTGGAATGACACTCCAGTAAAGGCTGTGTTACATCTCCTGAGCACCTCACGATAGAGGCAGACTTTGGTATTTCAAACTACAGTGGCACCATCTGCTAGGCTAAAATTTGGTGTCCTCCACCTCTCTTCTTCCATTCTTCTGAATTCACTGCATCATAGTCGTGATGCTTGCAGCAGCCCATAGGCTCTGCGCCCAGTGCGAAGACTTGATTCTTAAATCTGCCTGTACTATTTGAAGAAATGTGGCCTATCTCATCATTGAGACATAGAGAGACCTTGAAGGAATGCTCGGCCCCAGATCTGATGTTCCTCACCCCTGATTTACTCAGAAGGAAGTCTCATTAAAGTATACTATATCCATGGGTGTATGCTTGTGATCAGTGCTTTTTTTCCCCCGAGAAAAAGGGGCCAAGTATTCACCATGAAGCTGTTACAGTAAATGCCACACTTTTAACATGGGTGTGTGCTGGTACTGTGTACCTTTGAGTACCCCCAGAAAAAAAAACATGGTTTGCTATATATGAATAATGGAATATGGTCTGAAGCTCAACATCAAAAAAATGAAGATCATGGCCACTGGTCCCATCACCTCCTGCCAAATAGAAGGGGAAGAAATGGAGGCAGTGGGAGATTTTACTTTCTTGGGCTCCATGATCACTGCAGCAGTCATGAAATTAAAAGATGCCTGCTTCTTGAGAGAAAAGCAATGACAAACCTAGACAGCATCTTAAAAAACAGAGACATCACCTTGTCGACAAAGGTCCGTATAGTTAAAGCTATGGTTTCCCCAGTAGTGATGTATGGAAGTGAGAGCTGGACCATAAAGAAGGCTGATGGCCGAAGAATTGATGCTTTTGAATTCTGGTGCTGGAGGAGACTTTTGAGAGTCCCATGGACTGCAAGAAGATCAAGCCTCTCCATTCTGAAGGAAATCAGCCCTGAGTGCTCACTGGAAGGACAGATCCTGAAGCTGAGGCTCCAATACTTTGGCCACCTCATGAGAAGAGAAGACTCCCTGGAAAAGACCCTGATGTTGGGAAAGATTGAGGACACAAGGAGAAGGGGATGACAGAGGATGAGATGGTTGGACAGTGTTCTCAAAGCTACCAGCATGAGTTTGACCAAAGTTTGGGAGGCAGTGGAAGACAGGAGTACCTGGCATGCTCTGGTCCATAGGGTCACGAAGAGTCGGGCACAACTAAACGACTAAACAACAAAGTCTTGTTTTGTTTGGTTTTAAAAAAAACATTTCTCTCTGACATGTTTTCTGCTTAAATGCAATGCCCAATAAGAGGAGTAGCAAGAGAGTGCAATACAATGTTCATTCTGGCAGTGTTCCTTGTGATCAGGAGAACGATGCCTGAAATCAAAAGACAGCCCTCGAGAGGCATGGTGGTGCGATGTTTTTTGTGGTCTTTCTTTCTTTCTTTTTACTTGAGTTGGTTCAAAACTCTTTATGTCGACCTTTCAAAGAAACACAATGCCTTTCATTTCTTCTGTTTTCCAGCAACATTCTGAAAAGAGCCTGGATGTATTTTTTTAGAAAACCCACAGCCAGCAGGTGATTGTTCTCATCTCCTCCTGAATTTTTTTTATCTCAAAGTTAAATTCCCACACTGAGCTGATTCCTCCCCCCCCCCAAAAAGGAGCCCACCCCCAATCCTAATGGACTACTGATTGGACTCAAGTCTTTAAACAGAATTGCTACCCCGTGTGTCTAATTGGTCTGGTGGTGGAGAAAATAGATAGGCTCATGAAAGAATCCTACCTCAGTAGCACACTATGCTTTGTTTTCTAATGGATCAGTCCCAAGCTTCTCTGGGGGAAGCTGTTGAGGCAGACAGTTGGTCCATCTAATTTAGTATAATCTACAGTGACTGACAGGAGCTCTCCAGGGTTCCAGACAGAGGATATTCCCAGCCATAACTGAAGATGAGGGAAATCTTATGTGGGGCTTTCTGTGTGCATACCATTTGCTCTACCACTGAGCTATGGTCCTCCCAATTTTAAAGTTCTCAGGTAGGAGAAGATGGGAAAGAACCAGTGCTAGTCAGAAGGGGAAATCTTGTGGTAGATCACAGGTGAGCAACCCTTGGCCCAATTCCAGGCAGTCCTCCATCTAATTCCATGTAAGTGTCAAGGAGTGGCAAACAAGGTAAAAGTAAAGAAGGTAAAAGAGGGTAGTCAGACATGAGGGAGAAAAGAAGGGTGGCAGAAAGAAGGTACCATAGGCTAGACCAAGAGTAAAGTGTCCCAGGTCCCATCATTTCTGATGAGTATTTATGTTGGCTGCTTATTACCAGGGTCTTAGACTTACAATATTGAGAGAGTTGGATGGACGACGGCTGAGCATGTTTGTCCAAGGCAGTCTAGTACTTTTATGGCACGGAAGCCCACTTTCATGTGATGAACCCATTGGTGCATACCAGCATCTCTCTTCATTCAAGTTCCACCACTGCACCCTTCCGCTTTAAAGCACATTCTGAACTTCTCACGGACATTAATTAACATCAATCTGACACTTGGAGTTTTCATTGCCCAATAAAATGTTCCTCAGACCTCAGGATATCTGGAGCCTGCTGCTGTACATTTTTCATTGGGATTAATAGTCCGGATTTCAATTAATTTTAATAACTCTCCTTGAAAAAAAATAATTGATTCTAAGCCTTCTATCCACAACACATTATCCCAAGGTTCACTAATTCGCTAAACTCTTGCCAGTTTTCAAAAGAAACTGGCCAGCCTGAGCAAGAGTTTTCCCCAAATTAATGTTCCTTTCTAATTAGAAGGCATAGTCTCAAATATGGCGCCTGGTGTTTGCATGATGAGATTGGCCTGAGAGGTCTTCCCCTTTTCCTCTAACATAATGAGCAAGGACTTCAATTGAAATAGAAGCCTGTTTTCTTGCAGGGGTAACTTGTGTTGGGTAATGTAGCAATAACACCTCTGCAAACCACAGCTTGCCATGACGTTGAGAGTGTACACAACGGTTTCATTGGCTATGTGACTATGCTTCTCAGACCTCCATTTATGTCAAAATGGAGCTATACACTGGGCTGTGGACTCAGTGACGGTCTGGAATTGATTAAGGACTGGAGGATCAGAAGAATGTAAGAAGAACCTGCTGGATCATGCCAACGACCCATTTAGTCCAGCATCCTCTTCTCACAGTGGCCAATCAGATGCCTATGGACAACCTGCAGGCAGGACCCAAGCACAAGAGCACTCATTTCCTATGGCTTCCAGCAACTGGCATCTTGTATGCCTCCTTTCATCATCTCCTGCAGCCAAGCTTGAACCAAATGTATTGCTTTGCTTTCCTGTGAACCACATCAGTGAAGCCGAAAGGCTGGGGGGGTCTTGTCTCTGGGCAGCCCTCCATACGCACTGCTCAGGGTTGCATCCCAGGGGGGTCACTTTGGTGCTTCCAGCACAGCAAAAACAACATGAGAGGCAGTAGTTATGAATTACCATTCTCTGCAGCCACAGCGGGTGCTGTAATTCTCCAGCAGTTTGATTTCACCCCTGGAGACGCACTGTCAGGAGCTCATCCTACACTCGAGTAGGACCCTGACAGAGACACATGCCCAACTGCATGTTCCCTCCCTCCTGGTCGATCATTCAGGAGCTTCAAAAGCTTTCTTCTGCCCGAACATCACAGCGACCAATGCCAACAGACACCGGCACACTTAGGGATCCACAGAGTCTTCGCAGTTGCGTAACAGACCTCAGCAACTCAGCATTTTGGCTAATCTACTTTACATATAAACACACACGGAGCACTGCAACATGGCTCCCTCTCTAGCATCAGACAGCAAAGAGAGAGAACAAAGGACAACAGTCCCACTTCACAGAACACAGTAACACAAACATCCTGTCTCCGTCACTTCCCACTTTGTGGAGTTAAAACATATACCGTCATGTGAAAGACAATAATCCCATGACTGCAATCATGGAGCAGGAATTCTAACACACATCCCATTGTCTTTCAACAGAGATGGATACCAACAACTGCCTCTAATCATGGGAGCAGATCATAGCCATCATGGCTAGTAACCATTGATAGTTTTTCTTCTGCATCGGTCATGACATTATGTTTGCTGACTGGGAACAGTTATGGACCACCGGTGTTAAATTTACGGCATGCAATGCCTTAAAAGAAAACATAATGAAAATGATCTATAGGTGGTACATGACCCCAGTCAAGCTTGCAAAAATTTATCATCTGCCCAATAATAAATGTTGGAAATGTAATGAAACTGAAGGTACCTTTTATCACCTTTGGTGGACCTGCCCGAAGATTAAAGCCTTTTGGGAAATGATCTATAATGAAATTAAGAAAGTCCTTAAGTGGACCTTTCCTAAGAAACCTGAGGCTTTTTCTCCTGGGCATGGTCGGCCAATTGATGCCAAAGAAGGACAGGACTTTTTTCATGTACGCCACCACAGCAGCAAGAATTCTTCTGGCAAAGTACTGGAAGATGCAAGAACTACCTACTCTGGAAGAATGGCAGACAAAGGTGACTGACTTCATGGGATTGGCAGAGATGACCGGCAGAATCCGCGACCAGGGGAAGGAGACAGTGGAAGAGGATTGGAATAAATTTAAAATATATCTTAAAAATTGTTGTAAAATTGAGGAGTGTTAAGATGTCAAGGGGTAAGAAGCAGAGAATTACAGCTGTAACTAACAAGTTAAAGAAAACTCAATGAAAGGGAATTAAATAGATAATTGACTAAAGGAGTTGCTAAAGAATTGTAAAATAAGGATGCAGCGAAAGGGAGGTATGGGGAAGTCGGGAGAAAGAAGGTGCATGAAAATAAGATTATGAAATTATACATGTTTAAATGTTTTGTATGTCTTTGTTTTGTGTTTTATTTGTTTTTTATTATGTGTTTGAAAAATGAATAAAAATTATTTTTTTTAAAAAAAGATAGTTTTTCTTCTGGTCCTCTTTTAAAGCCATCCAAGTTGTTGTCCATCACTGCCTCCAGTGGAAGAAAGTTCATCAGCTTAATTATGCACTGAATGAACAGCAGAAGGTTTGCCACCCCCTTATCTTTTGAATGTTCATTAAGCAAACTTAAAATGATCGAGCCAGTTCTGAATCAAGCTGAAGGAGGGTTGCCTGTAGCTAGCAACAAGCTTAGGAGCAGAAAGAATGAAAGAACAAAAGAAAGAACGAAAGAACGAAAGAACGAAAGAACGAAAGAAAGAAAGAAAGAAAGAAAGAAAGAGCCAAGAATGTGAAAGTTTGCCTTTTAAAAATCAGTCCATGCCTATGGCTCATTTCTAATCATGGATATTAGAGAGGAGGCAGGCAAGAAAAAACTCCCCTCTGTCATTGAATCCCTCCAAACACCCTCTAATTTAGCTCTGAAAAAGACAGTGTTTATAGAAAAATCCCCTGAATCTTTGGTGCTCTCTCAAATAAGATTAACCTGGCACGAGGTTTGATAGCAAATTCCACCCAGCATGCCAGGAGTGCAGGAATGTTCTTTTGTCTGATCCTTAGACAAGTTCACTAATAGGTGAAAATGAGGTCTGCCGAACAGAATATGCTAATGCCATCTAAAAGGGAATGCATTTGGAATCTGGTTCATGTCCTTTTTTGAGGGGCATTGCTGAGGAGCCTCCATGATTACCCACACACTTCAGTTGGTTAAAAGAGAAATGGAAGTCAAACTACCTTTGAGGCTGCTGGATCCCTACTGCACCAAGGCCACAGTAGTACCAGTGCACTCACAATCTGGTAAGTATCAGAGCTGCCAACTGTGTGAGTCAGTCTCTCCTGTGAAACACATACATGTGGCTTCACAAATATTGGCAATTGTGGCATATCTAAGAAGGGTGACCACAATTGGCGGTGTGCATTGTCGCTACGTGGAAACACATTTTCATACAATCCATAGCAGTTCCATAGCAGTGGCATGCAGTCAGTGGACTAGTCTAGTTCCCTAATGTTCCCCTGGTGCCATGTTCACAAAGCCCAGGGAGCTTCTGATTGGCTTAGGGTGGGAGGTGCAATGCTCATGTTCAACTTCCCCCTCAATCGCCCTTGCAAGCTGGCGCATCTAGCCCTAACTGTTCCCTTACAAAAAAAATCACCACACACCACTGTTCCATAGGATCTTAGAATCATTGAATGATGATCTACATGTCATCTAGCTCAACCCCTACTATGCAAGACTCACAGCTATTATGATTATATAATATGATCTCTCCTGGTTCGCCAGCCTACCAGTTGCTTTGCACCTTCCTAAAGGTGACTATGTGGAGGCAGGGCAGCAAACAATGTCACAACTCATTCATATTTTCTTCATTGATGTCTTCTTCAGATGGCTAGCCTGCCCATCAACAGAGCTTATTAAAATCAAATCATTTTTGGCAATTGGCCATGCTGACTTGAGCTGATGAAAGCTGGAGTTCAACATCCCCTTGAGGACCACAGGTGTCTTCCCAGAACCAACACACATCCTTGTGATTTCTTGATTTGATAAAGTGAGCTCTGTTTGCTTGGGGGGGGGGACCCCTATTGAATTGACTTTAGAAAAAAAAAATTAGACAGATTGGCTTCTCTTTGCTAATTCAGAAAAGTAGAAAAATGATATTTGGGTTTTGAAGATATCTGAAAGTTGCATGCTCCAAGGTTTGGGAGAGCATCTACCTCAATTACACCTTTGTTGAACTCCAAATACACCTCATTTGAGCCAGGCTAGAAATCCACCAATTGTGTTCCGTAAATCGAAATCCTCAAAGAGATTAAACACTGGATTGTGCCACACAAGGGCTAAGTGGACTGGCAAATCTATCATCTATTTTTTAAAAAATACTTCTTCGGATATCAATCTTTAACTCTTCCTGGTACAAGGGACCTTCAGCGGTGATTGACAGAATAGATGCCCAAATTTAGAATGCATTGAATTTCTATTCTAGAATTTTACTGTTGGAAAGCAAGTAACACAGGTCACCGATTCATGTTAAATGAATGGCTTCCCTGGTCCAAGGGACTGTGTGTGTGTGTGTGTGTGGTCAGTCATAAGGACAAATGTGCACTCAGTGATTTACATATAAGGCGAAGTGCATCAACATTTGCTCAAAGTAGCCAGTCCAATGTCCAACTGATCAGGGCCAAACAGTGTTAATGAGGGGTTGTTCTTGAAAAACATTGCTATTGTGAAAATATTCACATATCTCTTAGCATGCTTTGAGTTCATTAAATCTAAATCATGCAGGGAGCCTAACTTATGTCTTCACAACTGTCATGAGCCCCATAGCAGGACCCGTCATGGGGGGGAATGGGATGGCAGTGTAAAACCAGATCCTGGGGAGGGGCCCAGTGGGGTAGAACTAGTTGATCTGGATGCTGGGAAAGGGCCAAACAGGTTGTTGGAAGAAATCCCTGCCTCCCTATCACTGAACATCCCAAACAGCAAGGAAGAGCAGCTTGACTTGGTCCCACCTCTGCCTCCCTCAAGTGAAATCCCTGCCCCCCAGGCTGGACAGGAAATAGACAATGTCAACTCTACCTTCATCTCCAAGGAAGCAGCATCAGCTGCAGCAGCATGAGCATGTCAATTCTACTTGTAAATGTGCTTGCTTGCCCAATCTCATGTCTTGAGACCCACACAAATGACTGTGTCTGCCCTGCTTTTCAAAAAGGGACCTCCAGTAGTGTGCCATAAACTCTAGCTCATCAGCTTTTCAGCACATGTTGCAACAAGGTCTGTGTTTGGGCATTGCAGCGGATTGTGTAATAAAACTTTTGGAAATAATTTTGCAATCATTGTGTCCATGAGTGAGAATCAGGACACCCAGTATGGTGAGCTGTGTAGTGTTTCTATTTAAATGTATAGTTAACTGTAGCTATTTAAAAAAAATACTTTCCCCTAAATTTGCATCTGTATGTCTAAATTAACATGTGAAAAGGACCTAGGAGTCTTGGTTGACCACAAACTTGACATGAGCCAACAGTGTGACGCGGCAGCTAAAAAAGCCAATGCAATTCTGGGCTGCATCAATAGGAGTATAGCATCTAGATCAAGGGAAGTAATAGTGCCACTGTATTCTGCTCTGCTCAGACCTCACCTGGAGTACTGTGTCCAGTTCTGGGCACCACAGTTCAAGGAGGACACTGACAAACTGGAACGTGTCCAGAGGGCGGCAACCAAAATGGTCAAAGGCCTGGAAACGATGCCTTATGAGGAACGGCTAAGGGAGCTGGGCATGTTTAGCCTGGAGAAGAGGAGGTTAAGGGGTGATATGATAGCCATGTTCAAATATATAAAAGGATGTCACATAGAGGAGGGAGAAAGGTTGTTTTCTGCTGCTCCAGAGAAGCGGACACGGAGCAATAGTTCCAAACTAGAAGAAAGAAGATTCCACCTAAACATTAGGAAGAACTTCCTGACAGTAAGAGCTGTTCGGCAGTGGAATTTGCTGCCAAGGAGTGTGGTGGAGTCTCCTTCTTTGGAGGTGTTTAAGCAGAGGCTTGACAACCAGGAGTGCTCTGATGTCAGGAGTGCTCTGATGGTGTTTCCTGCTTGGCAGGGGGTTGGACTCGATGGCCCTTGTGGTCTCTTCCAACTCTATGATTCTATGATTCTAAATTACCATACTGTATGTACATTTTATGCAAATTGGTGGCCTCTTTTGCTCTCCTTTTTGGTGATGCAAATCCTCTTTCTTGGCAATGCATACCGTCACTGGTCATCCTACTTGCAAGAGACCTGCTGCTTGACCTTTCCAATATTGCAAACTCAATACATCAATAGCCCAAGTCCATTTTAGATAGAACTTTTCCATGAGAAACATTCTGAGCAATTAGTAAGGTAAAGGTAAAGGGACCCCTGACCATTAGGTCCCGTCGTGGACAACTCTGGGGTTGTGACCCTCATCTTGCTTTATTGGCCGAGGGAGCCGGTGTACAGCTTCCGGGTCATGTGGCCAGCATGACTAAGCTGCTTCTGGCGAATCAGAGCAGCGCATGGAAATGCCGTTTACCTTCCCGCTGTAGTGGTACCTATTTATGTACTTGCACTTTGACGTGCTTTCGAACTGCTAAGTGGGCAGGAGCAGTGACTGAGCAACAGGAGCTCACCCCATTGGGGGATTCGAACCGCCAACCTTCTGACTGACAAGCCCTAGGCTCTGTGGTTTAGACCACAGTGCCACCCATGTCCCCTGAACAATTAGTACTAGCATGCTTCTCTCCATGATGGTGCAACTGGCTACCTGCAGGTAGGGACAAATGAGTGCCTCTGCCATTATTCTTCCATCACTATTGCAGATTAAATAGGGAGGTGTGCTCATCTTCCAGCTTTACTGTTTTAATGTCAAGGAACTGCTGCCAGTTCTGTGTCTCATAGCACACATCCGGATAAGATTAGCCCCTGGTGTGGAGAGTAGATGTGCTTTCAGTAGCAGCCCATGGGGGACCCTTGTTGCAGATGGTGCCAATTTTCTGAAAACCATTTTGTATTCTCCCTCTTTCCCTCTCTTCTCTCTTGTCCAGTGGATAGTGAAGAGAGAGAGGGAAGGAGAGCGTTTTCCATTTTCTTTTCATCGCAGTAGAACTCGGTATAGCCCAGTGAAACTAACATGCACAGGCTGTAGGCTCGAGGCAGACAAAAGCAGTTACTATTGCACACAGTTTGCAATTAGAGTATGGGATTTGCTGTCACAGGTTGTCATGGGACCCATTGCCTTAGATGATTTTGCAAGAGGAGGAGAAGATGGGAGTTATAGCCTAGAAGCACCACACTTATACTGGAGGGAGTGTAAGGGTTTGGAACCATGCTTGAATTGGGAAAGAATCTAACAGACATCAGCTGCATTGTTGATAAAACCAATTAGGGAGCACAGAGTATGTGCAATTGTGTTGAGAACTGTGAGTTGCCTTCAGAGGAAGCATCCCATTGCACAAGAACTATCCCTGGATGAGCTGGTGTGGAGCGAATATGTTTTCTGCTTGCCACAGGAATGTCTGCTAGCTTTCACCGTACCTGGGATGGGGCAGTCACCCTCCTGTTGTTCTTGGATGCCAACTCCCATCATCCCTGACAATTGGCTAAGGTGATTAGCAGTGATGGGAGCTGGAGTCCAACAATGCCTGGAGGGCACTGGGTTCCCCATTCCTGCACTGTACTCTTTTTGTATACTGTGGGTTAAACCACAGAGCCTAGGACTTGCCGATCAGAAGGTCGGCGGTTCGAATCCCCGTGACGGGTTGAGCTCCCATTGCTCGGTCCCTGCTCCTGCCAACCTAGACGTTCGAAAGCACGTCAAAGTGCAAGTAGATAAATAGGTAACCACTGCAGCGGGAAGGTAAACGGCATTTCCGTGTGCTGTTCTGGTTTGCCAGAAGCAGCTTATTCATGCTGGCCACATGAACCGGAAGCTGTATGCCTGCTCCCTCGGCCAATAAAGCGAGATGAGCACTGCAACCCCAGAGTTGGTCACGACTGGACCTAATGGTCAAGGGTCCTGTTACCTTTACCTTTTTATCCGTCTCCAACTGTGGGTCTCAGAACTTGGCACATTACTCCAGGTAAGGTGGGACCACAGCAGTGTAGACTGACACTATTACTTCACTTGATCTGGACACTATACTTCTGTTGATGCAGTCTAGAATTGCCTTAAATTTTATTGTTGCTTTTAAAAAAAATATGTACCACTTTGCATTTTGCCTGGCAACAAATGGCAGCCAGTGCAGGTCTCTGATCATCCTATTATGAAGGATTATTGACAGCTCAGAGCTGGGGTAGCCAACATGATGCTCTCTGGATGTTCTGAACTGCACCTCCTAACAGTCCTGACAATTGTCCATTGTCCATGCTGACTGGGGCCGATGGGAGCTGCAGAGGGCTTTCTCGGTGGTGGCGCCCTCCCTGTGGAACATGCTCCCTTCAGATGTCCAGGAAAGAAACAACTATCTGACTTTTAGAAGACATCTGAAAGCAGCCCTGTTTAGGGAAGTTTTTAATGTTTGATTTTTTTTAACTTGTTTTTAATGTTCTTTTGGAATCCACCCAGAGTGATGGCGGGGTATAAATAATAAATTATCAGTATTATATTCTTATAATACTATTATTATATTATCAGTATTATATTATATATTATTATTATTATATTATATTATATTATATTATATTATATTATATTATATAGTATTATATTCTTATAATACAATAATACTATAATAACACCATAAAGAAGGCTGTCGCTGAAGAATTGATGCTTTTGAATTATGGTGCTGGAGAAGACTCTTGAGAGTCCCATGGACTGCAAGAAGATCAAACCTATCCATTCTGAAGGAAATCAGCCCTGAGTGCTCACTGGAAGGACAGATCCTGAAGCTGAGGCTCCAATACTTTGGCCACCTCACGAGAACAGAAGACTCCCTGTAAAAAACCCTGATGCTGGGAAAGATGGAGGCCACAAGGAGAAGGGGACGACAGAGGACGAGATGGTTGGACAGTGTTCTCAAAGCTACCAGCATGAGTTTAACCAAACTGCGGGAGGCAATGGAAGACAGGAGTGCCTGGCGTGCTCTGGTCCATGGGGTCATGAAGAGTGGGACACGACTAGACGACTAAACAAATTATTATTATCTGCAGAGTGCTGTATTGGCTACCCATGACTAGAGTATCTCTACAAGACAGGGCTGGCCCTCTTGATAATGCTCAGGGGTGTGGCGTGGTCTGAGGTGTGTGAACTGTGAACAGTACATTGTAGAGAGAAAGCACAGAACTCTTCACAGATCTCTTCACAGTTTTTTTCCTGGGGGTCCTGTGTTTCTGATAATGGTCCACACCCAGTATCCACGAGAAAGTTCCAAAATTCCAGCATCTTTTCAAATATTGGACATTTCAGAGTTCCAGCACCCATGCCTGAGGTATTTTTGCAACACTGATATTATAAAATTATTTTTATCTGCCATGGAAGCTCACTGCAAGTTCTGCTGTACAGCAACAAAGCAAATAACACACAAGCACCTCCCCACACACAAATTGCTTGGGGTATATTTTGCTGTTTGTGAGAAGCTTTTGCTCTTGTTCCATTAAAGTACAAGGGCTGTTGTTCTACTCTCAGAGATACCTGACAGGCTGCTTGCTTGCTTTAGCCAGATCCCACAGGATCAAAATGTGGTCACTGCTTTGACACTTTCAAAGTGAAGGGAAGCGAGGAGGGGTCCACTTATTGCAATGGTAGGGGGGCGCAAACAGCTGGAAGGAACTTACAGGTCATGTGTATAACACAGTAGAGGTCACTGCTTTGTTTCTCGAAAAATTTGAGACTATTGCTTGTGGTTGAGTTATTGCTAGATAGGGAGGAAATAAAAGAGCCCTCCTTACTTTAAAGCTTAAAGCACCAGCAGGCTGCGAAAAGCTTTAAAAAAAATAATGCTAGCATGTGTAGACTGCAAAATATAAAGCACACTTCCTGTTGTTAGTAATGGCACTGAATTTTCGAATGTTAGGAGGGTAGATTATCCCAGAGTGGAATTGTCTTCTTCTTCCTCCTCTTCTTCTTCTCATTTCTATCCCACCTTATTCTCCAAGGAGCTCAAGGTGACATACATGGTTTGCCCCCACCTCATTTAACCAATAGAGCAACCCTGTGTAGCAGGATAGGCCAAGAGGCAGTAACTGACCCAAAGTCACACCCAGTGAGCTTCATGGCCAATTGAACATTTGAACCCTGGTCTACCAGGTCGAACACTCTAACCACTACACCACACTGGCTCCTTTAACACAAAGGTGCTCAAAGCAATTTACAAGGTAAATACAGAACTGAAGAGAAACAATAGAAGCAAATATAAGAAGAGAAGTAAAACAAGGCCCTAAAATGCTCATTCATGTGTGTTTGTGTGTGTATGTATGCACAAACACACACTGAGAGAGACACAGACACACACACAGGGGTGTGGCAAGAGCTTATTGCACTCAAGCAAAAGCTGTGTCAGACGTTCGAGTTCTGAAAAAACGTTCAAAAACTGGAGCATTTACTTCCGGGTTTTTGGCGTTCGGTGGCCGAAACGTTTGAAAACAGATCCATTCGAGAACCAAGGTTTGACTGTACCTGATCCCCTGCTGAAAGAAAATGTCCACAGCTCCCAGAATCCTTTGGGGGAAGCCACGACTGTTTAAAGTAACATCATAGTGCTTAAAAGTGTGGTGTGGATGTGGCCTTAGAGCACTTTCAAATGGATGCTATGGGAGAAGATTGGTTGTGCTGGGCGAGTGGCCCTTTGTGTATGTCTACCATTACTGACCTGTCATAAACTTCTGAGAAATCTCAAGGTTTCCTGAACACACAACTCTAAAGAATTAATCCAATCTCAGCATGTTTGATAGTATGAGGACTTTGTTTCTGTCCTCTTTTTCTCTGAAATAATCCTATTAAAAGGTACAAAATTTACTGTCCACCTGTCTGCCTGGATTTTATCAACACCAAAGCATTTCTTTAACACTCAATATGTGATTAAACAAACCCCATTTACCGATGCAGTAAAACATAATAGAGACCAGAGCTTTTAAAAGACCTCCTAAATCAAAGTAGCAATTTCCAGAACAGAAGGTGAAAAGTGCCTTTTATAATATCTGATAAATGAATGAAAACATTAAAAGGGGGAGATTTACAGGGCAGACTTTGAACTCTTAAAAAGATCAGCATAGTTCTCTCTTGGGAGGGGTTGCAACTTACCAGTAATGCTCGAAGTTTTGTGTGTGTGTGTGTGGAGATTTAATACTGGCTATCCCTCCAGCAAAAACTGCATTTTTGAGTACAGTGGTACCTCAGGTTAAGTATTTAATTCGTTCCGGAGGTCTGTACTTAACCTGAAACTGTGCTTAACCTGAAGCACCACTTTAGCTGATGGGGCCTCCTGCTGCCGCTGTGCCGCTGGAGCAAAATTTCTGTTCTTATCCTGGAGCAAAGTTCTTAACCTGAGGTAATATTTCTGGGTTTGCGGAGTCTGTAACCTGAAGCGTATGTAACCTGAAGCGTATGTAACCCAAGGTACCACTGTACTGAAATCTTCCTCAACAGAATAATAAAACATTGATACTTTGGATTAAGAACTGAAATTTGTTCCAGAGCTCCGTTCTTAACCTGAAACTGTTCTTAACCTGAGGTATCACTTTAGCTAATAGGGCCTCCTGCTGCCGGAGCACAATTTCTGTTCTCATACTGAAGCAAAGATCTTAACCTGAGGTACTATTGCTGGGTTAGCAGAGTCTGTAACCTGAAGTGTCTGTAAGCTGAAGCATCTGTAACTCAAGGTACCAGTGTAACATAGTCTCAAAATATCCCGAAAATGCTGGGATGCCCCCCAACCCCCCAAGCCATCACAGTGTGATATTCGGCACGCTGCATGCCTGCGACTCCCAAGCCTTTCCCCGAGCCGTCGAGAGAAGGGGGGAGCTGCACTGCTTTGCCAGCAGCACCCCCCCTTCCCCCTTCATTTTGACAGCTGGGAGAGGCTTGGGAGTAGCAGGTGGGCAGCACGCCGAATGTCCACCATTGGCGGCTTACTCTGCTTCTGTGGGCGGCTCGCTCCGCCCCTGGCTGCAGGGTGCACACACCTTTCCATGCACCCGAGCGGCTATCCCGCATCTGGGAGGGCACCCTCCATGCCCTCTCCCCCTCTGGAGCGCACCAGTGTGGTGTAGTGGTTAAGAGCGGTAGTCTCGTAATCTGGTGAACTGGGTTCGCATCTCCGCTCCTCCACATGCAGCTGCTGGGTGACCTTGGGCCAGTCACACTTCTCTGAAGTCTCTCAGCCCCACTCACCTCACAGAGTGTTTGTTGTGGGAGAGGAACGGAAAGGAGAATGTTAGCCGCTTTGAGATTCCTTAGGGTAGTGATAAAGCGGGATATCAAATCCAAACTCTTCTTCTTCTAGTAAGTACTTGCCTTTGGGAAGGAGGTGTGCAGGCTCTGACAGGGTCACAGAGTCTTCTGTTCTCCTTCCCAAAACCTAGCTAGCACTTGCCCAGCTTGGGGAAGGATGTGGGAGGGCTTCCCAAAGCCCATCAGGGTCCTTTAAGGCTGGGTAAGCCTTGTTTTCTTATTAGTGCTTTTTTCTGCTTAAATTTCCATATCAATATTTATTTCTGCATAAGTGTGTTTAGGAGCAAAGCATGAATCGAAAAATCTGAGCCAGCCGACCAGTCCCCAGAGAGCCGAGGAGGGTGGAGGATTGGCTGCTCATTTTGGGCGCTTGACATTTCTTCAGAGAATCTAATGCCCCAAGAAGAAGGCTCTTGGGAGTGTGTGTGTGTGTGTGTGTGTGAGAGAGAGAGAGAGAGAGAGAGGGAGAGGAGAGAGAGAGAGAGAGAGAGAGAGAGAGAGAGAGAGAGAGAGAGAGAGAGAGAGAGAGAGAGAGAGAGAGGCTTTCCTTTCCTGGGCAAAGTGGAGGAAGTGTGCAAGAGTGTGTGCCTCCGACCCCACTGCTTGCCTTGTCATACTCTCCAACATGGAAATTCTGGGTGGCTTCCAGCATATATAACATAATAAAACATTAAACATTTTTAAACTTCCCTATGAAGGACTGTCTTCATATGTTTTCTAAAGGTTGTGTATTTACTTATCTCCTTGGTTTGGGGGTTGCATAACCATACCCTCCATTCCATAATGATAATCTTACTGTTTATTCCCCACACATCTTGCTGGGTTGCCCCAGACACTCTAGGCAGTTTCCAACATATATAAAAACATAATAAAACATTAAAAACCTTCCCTATACAGGATTGCCTTCAGACGGCTTGGGGATCAGATAACCCCATACCCTCCAACATTTCTCCAATGAAAATAGGGATGTCCTAAGGGAAAGTGGACATTTCGGAATCAAATCAGAAACCGGGATGGCTTCTCTAAATCAGGGACGTCCCTGGAAAATAGGGAAACTTGGAGGGTCTGGCTTGTATGTACAGCAGCCCAGAAAGCAACAAAGGAGACACAGCATCATGCCTTGGTGTGGGGGGGGG
Source organism: Podarcis melisellensis (assembly GCF_964234715.1). NCBI lineage: Eukaryota > Metazoa > Chordata > Lepidosauria > Squamata > Lacertidae > Podarcis > Podarcis melisellensis. The sequence continues at coordinate 8,239,168 of NC_138541.1, read as the reverse complement.
GGGAGGAGAGCTTGGGAATATCCTTTATCTTCTTTTTTCCTTCCCCCCTCCACATCTTTGAGAGCAATTAAAAGTTGTGTGTGTGTGTGTATAGGTGCAGAAATGGAGTCCTGTTTGTACTAAAAATAAAATTATTTCACCAAATGAAGGAAATGGCGAAGCTTGCATACAAAGCCCTTCCTATAATTTTGAAGGGAAAGGTCACCAAACCACTTTAAATTCTTTAATTGCAATGCTTCAGCAGCTGACTTTTTTTCTTTCAGGAAACACATGGAACATTTATTCCTTTATTGTAAATTGAGCCTTACACTGCAAGCCCTTACATATCTACTTAGAATTAAGTAGTTCAATAGAATTTATTGTATGGTGTGTTCCTGATCATTCTCACAGTTTCCTATTATTATTATTATTATTATTCCACAATTTTCCCTGATAGGGACTTAAGGCAGCTTACAATTCCCCCCCCCTTCCATTTTTCTGTTGAAGGTGTTGTACACGATCCCTTGCCTTGCACATTTGTTCTATGCAACAATCCTGTGAGGCAGGTTAGGGTGAGAGGCTGTAATTGGCTCAATGTGACAAAAGTATATATGTATAAGTTTTTTGTATGCAGGAGATCAAAAGTGGAAAAAGCTTCCTGATGTAGAATAGAATGTCCCTATTTTCATCATCATTTGCCAGGCCAATAATAACATTTTGTAAAGCTTTCTCATGCTTCTTGATTCGTTTTGGGGCTCCCATCTACGGGTAGTCAAACCTTCCTTTGATGTTAAATAGACACCTATCAAACCGAGAACCCGAGAACCCATTGCCATTCCATCTCTGCAATGAGGCAATCAGAAGGGGAAATGGGAGTGAACCACTTACCCAGAAGATCATGAAGAAATTGGCAAGTGACTGACCTTTGAGCACATTGCTCTTAGTTAATGAAGTCGGTTTCTCTACCATTAAATGCCACCTTTCAGATGGAAAGAATCATTTTGGGTGATCTGATTTCTGATCTGCGCGCACATTGCCATCAAGCAGTCTTTCTGAGGACATGCAAAAGTCGCAGTGATGTTTTCCAAAAAGGGACAGTTCACGCCCTCAGCCGCCAGTGACCTTTAGAGCTCTAGATGGCTGCAGTGGCATGTTATTAATTAAGATGCCTCGACTCCCTGCCTTATAGCGCAAATGATTTGGGGGCATTCAGATGTTATTTTCACTGACCCCTGTTTCCTTGTGATTATCAAGCTCTGGGTTTCTTTGAGATGATCAGAGGTTGTAAGTGGGAATATAAATAAGAGGTAGGCAGATGTTAAAGATCAGAATAATTGGTGTGGTTCAAATAACTTCACAGTCTTTTCTCTTCTGCACTTTGTGATATCCAGATTTGAATTCCAATAACTTCAAAGGGCATCTTCTAAGCAAATGATAGATGCTAAGGTCATATGCCCTTTAACTGGAAGTTTCACTCTTATCAACAGGAAGATAGATTGTCCTTATGGAAGGGTAGCCAACATTGCCCTCTCCAGATATTGGACTCCAACTCCCATCAGCCCCACCCACCATGGACAATGGTTGGGAATTATGGGAGTTGTGGACCAAAAACACCTGGAGGGTGCGATATTGACTACTTCTGACTGTTCTGGCATGATGATAGGAACCAACATTTGGTATGCAAGTCTCAGTTCATTTTATTTCAGAAGTTGAGAGCAGAGACAGACACTTGAAGGAGACCATCTATGAGGAGTAGTCAGAAAAAGGATTAATCCTGCTTTTTTCATAAATAACTTTTCAATCAGATTTTGAAGAGAAAACACAGTGTCAAAACACCTTGTTTCATATATTTGTAAAAAAATAAAAATAGGAAAAATGAAGTGAAAAATTATTAAGCACAGAGAAACTGAAGGGTATAGATAAAGGACACATTACACAGCTTCTAAAGATACAGGAGTAGCGCAAAGTACATTGAAATTAAATATTGGTGTATAGAAAGAAGAGGACAGAGATGGGGGCAGTTTAGTCAAGTGAATTTTATTGAATCAGCCATATTCCTTTAACTGCTGGTTGTAGATTTTAGTTATGTGAATCACCATTAGCATACTTAATAAAGTCATATTATATCACAAAAATATCTGTTTTCCCTTTTCCTTTTGCAACTATTAATTTACAGTATATGTAAGTTTTTTCTAACAAGGCTTTTTCCCACACTTTCTTATACCATGAAAAAAGATTGGCACCAGCTGTTAATAAGTGTGATGCTTCCTTTGTACAGTAAAAAGGTACACTTCCATTTTCAAATATATTTAAGAGTGCCAATTGGGGAGAAGGGATGAGTAAGTGGCCAATAATTTTACCTATCTCATGAAGGATTGAAATCTGAACTTTCTGTATCTTAGCCCAAGACCGCCACACGTACATATAGTTATCTGTTTCTTGGCATCCATGCCAGCTTCTCAATGAGGAAGAAGTGGACATATAAGCCAATCTACAAGGGGTCAAGTAGTTAGTCCTGCTTTTTTGCCAAAGGGCAGAGGCTGGATCATAATAGGCAGGGAACAGACTTGCAAAACAGCACTCAGCAGGAATGACCCTTCTGCTCTCTGCAGTGTGGTTGAGATAGAGTGGAAGATGATGCAGTTCGGAAGACCCTGTTTAGACATTAGACCTACTTGCTGAATTGACTCAAGTCTAGGTCTGGGTTGGGTGTTCTCAGTGTCAACCTGGGTCAGATCAGGGAGGCTGTGCACTGCCTAGTGACCATTATTATTATTATTATTATTATTATTATTATTATTATTATTATTATTATTGGCACCAACCAGGAAGTCCAACTTGACTTGGCTAATTACCTACAAATGGAAAAGGAAATGAATGAATGAATGAATGTTATGAGTCTTCCTCCCCCAATCCTTGTAGCTTTGTCTTCTCCACCCATCCTCTTGATGGTCATACTTGCTACACCAGTGTGGCTTAGTGGTTGCAGTGTCCTTGCTGCAGACATTACAGAAAACTCTATATTTACATTTCTGAATAGATATATTAATTTCCAGTTGCTTTCAAAATAATGATGATGATGATAATGGAGCCTTGCTGGCTTAGCTGATATGCAGTTTTTCTAGCTGGTTCACTTATCTGAACAGTATGTCTTCAGATTTTTAAGGTCCCTCATTTTTGTCCCCTGCTTTCAGTTGCAAGGGACTTGATTCTCTGTTGATTTATTGCTATTTTAGGTCCCCTTATCTCTCTCTTTCTGTCTCTCTCGCTCTCAAACATACTATTTGTGCTTTCAAAACTGCTTGCTTTCCTCTGGGGCCGATTTCTCTTTATTTTCCTGCTCATTTTCTGCAGCTGCTACTTTGGTTCCTGCCTCCCTAACATCCCCAAACGAACATGGTGATAGATGACCGGGGGGGGGGGGAGCATTGTGTGGAGAGAGTTTCAATCCTGCCAGTGAGTGGAAAGGTGACCTGCAAATATTTGAAGAGGAAAGAAGCAAATTTGGCTTTGGTATGTGCTGAATAGTCTCAGTAGCAAAAGGGAATGAGGTACTCAGAGCTAGGAGTGAACATGGTTTAAGATAATCTCACAGCTGAGATCTGAGCTTGCAGGACTCTGTGTGTGAGGAATAGTGGGGAGGGACTGTAAAAGCTGACTGAAGAAATTCATCGAGGATAAGGCTAACAGTGGTTACTAGCTATGATAATTTCTTCTGTGGTCAGTGACACTACACCTCTCTTGTCTTTTGTTTTGCTTTATAGGTTTTGGAGAGCAATCTGGATGATACCCATGTGAGGCTGTGAGAGGAAGCCTGATGAACTGGTAAGACTAGTCTCTTTATAAGGTAATGGGTTTGGCTGGCCACCTAAGTACTGCCCTTTACTTGTTCTAAAAGGTTGTCATAGAGCCTAATGAGTGGGCCTTTTCTCACCTCACTTGGTTGGATGCCATCTCTTTTTTTAAAAAAAATAAATTTTATTCATTTTCCAAACAAGTTTTATACAGTCAACAAATTATTTTACACTCATGCTTCTATTTTTTACTTCCCTCAATTTCTCTGTCAATCTTTCGAAAAATTTCTATTTATTAACGCATTTCTAAACATGATATTGCCTTTCCCCACTCCTTTTCCTCTTACTCTCTTTTTTGCAGTATTTCTTACTATTTCACAGAGCCTCTTCAAAACCAACAAGCGTTGTCTGTGTATCACATATGTTTTTCAGATATTCTGTAAATTTTCCCCAGTCCTCGATAAACTTTTGGTCTTTCTGGTATCGAATTTTCCCAGTCAATTTGTCCAGTTCTGCATATTCGGTCAATTTCCTTCTCCATTCTTCCACTGTTGGAATTTCTTCCTGTGGTTGGATGCCATCTCAACCTAGGATGGAGGACAATAGGCAAAGTGTGACTAGGTTTGTTTGTGTGTGTTTTGGTTGATGCTGGAAATTGTAGAGACAGAGCCATGTCTTCTTCCATGCTAGACTCAAAAGTTTTCTGGAAACATAATGGAGAAGCAAGATCTGTTGGGGTGTTGATGCTGTTAGTCCTTTCATCCTATGATCAGGTTGTATATATGCGTGAATAAAACCATTTAACCTAAGGACAACACAGTCCCCACTGACCTTCATTCCAAGGAAGCCAAACCCTTTGTAAGCACTGGAACCCTTGGAGTCTCTTGCCATTTGGAGACTGGGGTGCACTCAACACTATAATGTATTTAGATTAATGTTTCTATATGTGTTGGGCTGGACACTTGGCAACCATTGGGTAACAATAATCATCATATCATATCAGTTGCTGGGGAATCACAACTGTAGAGTTAGGGGAAGGGTGGTACTTCTGGTGGGAGAGACATTGTGCTCCTTCTGGGGACGTTTGTCTGCCTTTAGTCCCCACCTTGCACATACCTCTCACCTGTGGCTCCTAAAAGCTGTTAGCATGCAATATTGGCCATACCTCAGGAAACAGCTTTGACTGGCTGGCTAAACCAGGTGAGGTTAGCTGATGGTTTTCAAACCCTTGGTGAGTTAGGGACTTTCCCTTCATGTGAAGGCTGGCTCTGGTGGATTAAGTACCTGAGACCAATAGTGGGTCCAACAGTCAAGAAGGCAGTTTCTGCACATGCTGTAGAAGGAAATGAGGGGCCGATGGGGCTCATCAACCTGGAAAGGTAGCCCATGTAGGAGAAGGAAGACTCTTAGCAGATTGAGTTGAATATTGGAAGATTCAGTACCAACAAAAGCAAGTACATCTTCAACCATACTACAGTGGTACCTCGGGTTAAGAACTCAATTTGTTCCAGAGGTCCTTTCTTAACCTGAAACTGTTCTTAACCTGAGGTACCACTTTAGCCAATGGGGCCTCCTGCTGCTGCAGCTCCACTGGCGCACAATTTCTGTTCTCATCCTGAAGTAAAGTTCTTAACCCGAGGTACTATTTCTGGGTTAGCGGAGTCTGTAACCTGAAGCGTCTGTAACCCAATGTACCATTGTATGGAATTTGTTCCCACAATATGTACTGATAGGCACCAACTTTGATGGCTTTAAAAGAGGATTAGACAAGTTCAAAGGGGGTAAATTTTACCAGTGGCTACTAGCCATGATGGATTAAATGGCAAGTGTGGATGTATGAGGTCTGAGGACAACAATAATGGAGAAGATGAATAATAGAATCATAGAATTATAGAGTGAAGAAGATGAAGAAGAAGAAGGAGGAGGAGGAGGAGGAGGAGACCTATCAAGAATATGATATCAGGGGTGCAACCTATTTGGGATGCTGTAAATGTAGGTTGCATGAATCAGCAGTGGGTTAGACTTGATGACCAAATCCATAGTTCTATGATAGGTACTTTATAGCTCCATGAAATCTGTGGAGAAGCAGCTTCCTGACAGCTAACATGAGATGGAGCCCTGCCTAAAGGACAGCTGGATTTGAACACTCAGTAGATTACTATTTGCAGCTTACCTCTTCAAATATTGAAGTATAACTGCATTCAAGGATTCATGGAGACCAATGGGAGTGTTGCTCTAATCGCTGGTCTCAGTGGGTTCACTTACGCTGGGAAATTGCATCATGCTAGAACAAGACTTTAAGAAGCATCAGTGGCTGATGCGGTGTTAAAACACGACTTAGCACTCAAAGACTGCTGTATAGAACATCATGTCAAATGATGCTATGTCAAGAACTAGAGGGCAAATCTGAAGTTGCTGGAAGGAATGATCATTCAAAGCTTAAGTGAACATTTGATAGAGGTATCACATTTGTGCATTTTTAAAGGAACAAAGTAATGATCTTCTGAAGTAGAATTGGAGAGAGAGAGAGAGAGAGAGAGAGAGAAGTATGGAATTCCCCTGTGTTCCACAACACTTGGATTCTCACTTTCTAAGTCTCCTTGTTACACCTTGAAGCTGGAGAAACATCCTCAGCTGCTAGCAAACCCTAAGCAAGGAAGCTGTAAACTTCATTTGGTGGAAGCTTATGAGATTTCATATTTGATGCCTAACAATCTGTATCAAAGGCTCCAACATGTCTAAATCTCACATATTTTAAGGCAGGGGAAAGCACACACATTCCAAATGCAGATTGAAACTTTGAATCAAAATTTTAACATTGTAAATTAGGGATGAGCTGAGCAGTTCTATCCTAGTCTTGATGATGCTCAGTCATAGGCCTGCTGTGTGTTGTTTGGTGTGGATGCTTTGAAAGAATGTACAAGAACTGCGTTCTGCGCAGTTTAAATGCTAAGGAATGCATTTATCTATAAGATATGTATTTTGTATTCACCTGTTATGTAAAATACGCATTCCTGTGAGACCCTTTTCTGCACTGGAATTGCATAGACAAAACCTTTAGGTGCTCTAGACCTTTGGATTAGATCAGTCTGCAGTAAAAAAGTGGACAAAATGAATGCCTCCCACATCTCTATTCCAAATCTGAGTGTGGATGGGTATGGGTATGGTTGGAAATTGCAGCAAATGTTGAAGAAATGTGAATATTTGTATCAATGGGACCCTACTGGGGAATGTGAAAGATAAGAATTGCAGTTCATCCTATGGGTTTTGCACATATTTTTTTTCTTTCCTTTTGGAATCATTAGTAATATCCATAAGAACATAAGGAGAGTCCTACTGGATCAGGCCAAAGTCCTATGTACTCCAGCAGCCTGCTGGCACAGTGGCCAACCAGACACCTTGTCCTCAATGAATTTGTCTAAGCCTTTATAAGGCCGCCCAAGTTGACGGACCTCATCTTGTGGGAACAAATTCCATAGCATGTGCTGAGTGAAGAAGTACTTTCTTTCAGTGGTGTGTTGTCAAGTGCCCGGGGCAATACAAGGATTGCATTCCCTAACCTCCTTGCGGGCATCACACAGGAGGCCACAGGTGGAGTTTGCTGTACTCCTGCAGCAGCTGCTCCTCACAGGGGTCCCCTGCCAGTCGCCACGGTCACCCTCTCAGCTCTGTGAGCTCTCAGCAGGAGCAGGAGCTGGTGCTTCTTGGCGGGCTTGGTGGCATCCCAGAAGCAGCAGAGCCACAGCTGCAGCAAGCCTAGGAGGAGGGTGGTGGAGAGCAGGCACCAAGCACAGTCCTTTCCCAGGTACCTCTCCTTTGCCACGCAGTGCAAGGGTGGGCATCAGCAGTTCCCAGGCAGGTGGGCAGCTCTCCTCTCTGTGCTCCTGCCATGGGGCACACATCTTGCCCAAGGACACATGCAAGGAGGGAGGTCCCAGGGAAAGGCCGGCATGGATCAGGAAAAGTCTGGGCTCTGGTCGCAGGAGTTCCACCCGGGGGTAAAGTAAAGGTAAAGGACCCCTGGACTGTTAAGTCCAGTCAAAGGCAACTATGGGGTTATAATAATAATAATAATAATAATAATTTATTATTTGTACCCCGCCCATCTGGCTGGGTTTCCCCAGCCACTCTGGGCGGCTTCCAACAGAAATGAAAAATACACTAAAATGTCACATATTAAAAACTTCCCTGAACAGGGCTGCCTTCAGATGTCTTCTGAATGTCAGGTAGTTGTCCATCACCTTGACATCCGGTGGGAGGGCATTCCACAGGGCGGGCGCCACCACCGAGAAGGCCCTCTGCCTGGTTCCCTGCAACTTGGCCTCTCGCAGGGAGGGAACCGCCAGAAGGCCCTCGGAGCTGGACCTCAGTGTCCGGGCAGAACGATGGGGGTTGCGACGCTCATCTCGCTTTCAGGCCGAAGGAGCTGGCGTTTGTCCACAGACAGCTTTTGAGGTCATGTGGCCAGCGGGACTAAACCGCTTCTGGCACAATGGAACAAGGTGACAGAAACCAGAGTGCACAAAAATGCCATTTACCTTCCCACCACAGCAGTACCTATTTATCTACTTGAACTGGCATGCTTTTGAACTGCTAGATTGGCAGGAGCTGGGACAGAGCAACGGGAGCTCACCCAGTCACAGGGATTTGAACTGCTGACTTTCTGATCGGCAAGCCCAAGAGGCTCAGTGGTTTAGACCACAGCTACCCAGGGGTAGGCACCCCTTTGCTGGCTGTGAGAAGGAGGCACTGCTGCAACCTGAAGGTCTGGCCCAGGTGCAATTTGCCTCCCCGCAACTCTGGAAGGTGGCAGCCACACGGCCTTGGCAAGGGAGCCTGTTGTGGGGGCGCTGGATTGCAACCCCTCAGAATTCAGTTCCACAGCTCCCTTCACCCCCCCCCCCAAGCTACACCACTGCTTTCTTTGGAATGTGCTATATCTTCCAACATTCAGCTTTATTGGATGCCCCTGAGTTTTAGATTTATGAGAAAAACTTTTCCCCATGCACTTTCATCCAGATGCAACTGTGCTGTTCCGTACAGCCCTGCCTATTTATTTCTGAGACCTCCCTTATTCAAGCTCATATCCATGTAAGAAATGGTGTTGCTACTATGGAAGCAATGAACTTTTGCTTTGCAAAAAAACCCCTCTGCAGAATCGCTCCTCCGCATTTGTCTATGTGGCTTATATCACCTGGATGATCTACACTTCCTATTCCATGCTTTCCCTTTTATGTTTCCTGCTATCTCGTAAACTTCAGGCGAAACAGAGGTGGTTGGTACTTTCAATTCAGTGGAGTATAGTTAAGTGCTTTTCTCGCAATCCAATTGCAAATCAGTCATATGTTCTGGAAATAGACTTCTGCAAAGGTCTTTTCTTTGAGAAGCACTCTGCTTACAAAAATGAGCTTATGCCCTTCTCTTTTTGAAGCGGCTAGCCAAACTCAGCAGGGGAGTAAGAAAGACAGTATGTACTGCAAAGCCAGCACATTTAAGAGAAGTGGAAGACTTGTAACTACAAACATTTTGCCCATGTGGTGGCTAAGATTGAAATACATGGAGTCCAATACATTCAGTAAGGTTCTATGAGACAACCACTTCACATAGGCTCATACATAATGAGTCTGGGAAAGTGATTAATTACTGGATTTGCATGGGAATGGGACAAGTAACTAGGAGAGGTAAAATATAGCCTGTCAAAAATCTGCTTGTTCTTCTCCTTGGAAGTATGAAATAACATAAGAAGAGCTCACCCGCCCACCCTCCCTTTAATTTAAGTGTCCTTTGGCCTTGCTTTGGACTTCAGTTGGTTGCCCATCTTGAGTTGGGGACCAGGTAGGATTTTTTTCCATTTGGCAAATTGGCACGGGCCACTTGGTTTTTGCCTACCTCTTAGCAATCGTCACAACTTTGTAAGGTTTGGCGGTTAGGCATTGGCTTATGGTTGAATGGGGGGAGGGGAGGTCAGCCATCGCCTGCCCCTCCATTTCAAGGGTATTCTGTTAAAGAAATCTGGTGTCTGGATCCTGTCCGAAGTCTGCTTGAGGGGCTAGGGCCATACCAGGTCTCTGGGAACACCAGGGGAGATGCAGGCGGATTCCTCCAAAGCAGTTTACCCTTACCAACTTCCTGCAAAGGGGGCAAGAGTCAGATATAGTCTTGCCAATGCCTAAGCCAATATTGCTCTCATTCCTGTAATCAGTAAAGTTGTGGCTAAAATTTTGCCCCAAAACCTTAAACAAAATATCTGTGTTTGTGTGAATTTCTTTATTCTAATGGGGGGTCAGCTTGAGGGTCTTGCCATGCAACCATTTAGACAACCACAACCCTTTATGCTTTAAGTAACTCCCCCCTAAATGGATTAGGATGGGCCTAGTTTCATAAACAAGCGGCGGCAGCTGTCATGTGACACTCAGGGCTGAGATAGTTCATTCCTGTTTCTGCAATATGCAAAAGCAAGAGAGGTGATGGGAGGAAAGAGAGAGAGAGAGAGCAAAAGCGCACAAGGGATCAAGATGTTTTAGTTCTTTGCATCTTTATCACTCTCCATCTTTAAAATATTTTTGACATTTTGACATTTTCATGTCCCCCCCCCTTTGTAGGCAGCAGTTGTAAGTGGCTCGTTCACACAGATAACCTTGAACAATCACATTGTTCACACACGCACATCCTCCATGCATGCAAGCAAGTTGCAGAGAGACTGTAGCTCTGCCCGCAACCTGCCATATGGATATTTATTTTTGTTGGCACTCCCTGCTCACTTCAGCTTAGATCTTATAAATTCAGCAACAATTGCATTACTGAGTCAGAAAACTAATTCAGCAACCTTCTCACTTTCTCCTGCATGCATGTTCTCCCTCTTTCTGCCTTTCAGGTGCAGGGATGATGGGAATTGTAGTCCCAAAACATCTGGAGGGCCGACTTTGGGGATGCCTGCTGTAAGAGCTACACAACATTATGGTAGGGGCCACTGTGATTATCTACACTGGTGTTGTTGTATACAACACTAATGTGAGAAGGAGTAAAACAGGTGTGCCTCGAACTCAGTTGTAAATTCCAGCGTTGGGCTGTTGTAAATTCCAGCGTTGGGTTCGGCTGCAGGGGAGCCACGTCGACAAGATAAGGTTAGGTTTAGAGAGTGTAGAATGGATGATGTATTAGTACCATGTCTTATAATGATTAGATAGATTGTAAGCCAAGCCTCGAAGAGGGGCGGCAGCAATAGGAATAAATAACCATGCCCGTCCATTGTTCGGGGCTCTTCGTACCACCCTGGGACGGGGAGCCCGCCTTTGCAAACGCGTTATAATAAAAGGGAAGTAATAGACCTTATCTCGGTGTCTCCTTGTCTCATTGTAAGTCCACGTAAGAAACTTCTCACAATTTTTGGCGCCCAACGACGTGGGGCTCTCGACGACCTGCTCGGCGGGGGCTGGGGAACGGATCAGCCGGCACTCCGACTTTCGGAGAGATCTGTTGCTCAGGGCCCGCGGTGACAGGCTCCGGGAGCTGAAATGACGGAGAACCGATTTAAGATATTCTGAAAGACTGGTGGTCTGGGACCGCCGCAGTCGGGGACTGCCTCGCCCTGCAGGGACGCCTGCCAGTTTACCAGCCACCGAGAAGGAGGCACTAGACTGAAGGGGGTGAGTATCTTGGTAATATATCCCTGGGAAGGGGAATATTGGGTGTTGTTGGTGTGTGGTCTCTGTATGAAAGAGAGGTTCCAAACGGACGCGTGAGTGTGGACCGGGGGGCCTGGGACCCCGGCGGGAGGATTAGCTTGTGGTTCCGTTCTCCCGCGAGGGAAACGGCCAGGCGATTCCGCGTGATTGTGTGAGTGAACGAAAAAGAGACATAATAGAGTATGGGAAAGAGTCAGAGTACATGTAGAAGGGGCCCCAGTAATGGGACCAAGGACCCCATAGATCCAAATAGTCCTTTGGGACAGGTTTTGTTGGCTTGGGATGATAAGGCAATTAGACCCAGATAGAGTAAAAGGGATCATGGAACTACGACCACCTAAAGATAAAACTGATGTAAGAAGAATGTTAGGATTATTGGGATATTGCAGATTGTGGATAGATCAGTATTCAAAGTTGACTCAGTTTTTGAATAGGAAACTGACAGGAAAACAAGAGGAGGTGCAATGGGACGAGGAAGATAAGGCCAGGTGGGAAGAAATTAAGAAAACTTTAATAACTAGTCCGGCTCTGGCCCTGCCAAATCTACAGCAGCCGTTCCACTTGTATGTGACAGTGGCTGCTCAGACGGCAGTAGGAGTCCTGGCTCAGAAAAGAGGGGGGCGATATCAGCCAGTAGCTTATCTAAGCGCAACCTTAGAACCAGTGGTTAGAGGATGGCCGGCGTGCATTCAAGCGGTGGCTGCAGCGGCCGAATTAGTATTGGAAAGCAGGAAATTGACCTTTGGGGGAGCACTGATAGTGCACAGCCCTCATCAGATAGGCGCAGTACTGACAGGTGCTGCACCCACCTGGATGACGGACAGGCGCCTAGTGCAATATGAAGGGATACTCAGAACTGGAAATGATATAACCATAGGGACAGATAGAAATTTGAATCCAGCGGAATTCCTAAGAGGGGAGCGGCAAGAATGGGAACTCGAGGAGCATGATTGCCTTAAGGATATAGAATTAATGGCCAAAGTTAGGGAAGATCTAAGCGAGGTACCTCTAACGGAAGGGGAAAGATGGTTCGTAGATGGATCTAGTCATGTGAGGGAAGGAAAAAGAAGGTCGGGATACGCAGTGGTCAAGGAAGACGGGGAGACGATAGAGAGTGGGGCCCTCCCTAGCACGTGGTCAGCCCAGAAATGTGAAGTAATGGCGCTAACCCGAGCCCTGGAATTGGCAACCGGGTTAGATGTGACAATCTGGACTGACTCAAGATATGCATGGGGAGCGGTGCATACTTTCGGTCGGACCTGGAGAGAAAGGGGCTTCATAAAGGCGGAGGGGGAACCAAGGAAGGAAATATTTAAACAATGTGTCCTGCAAGTACCTGTGATTGACCCGCAGGATGTAAAAGATTTAGTGTTCACTCAAAAGGAGAAAGAATAGATGGAAAAGGAGGGATGGGAAAGAAAAGGAGAAAGTTGGGAGACTCCGGAAAAGCAAATGGTCCTTCCAAAATCAACTATGTTAAATATATTGGAGAAAATACATGAAGGAAGTCATTTAGGCACGGAGGGAATGGTGAATTTGGTGAAGTCAGTGTATTGGAGTAGAGACATGTGGCCGATGGCGCATGCCATCGCATGGAAGTGTCTGATATGTCAAAAGGTTAACAAAGCCCGGGCAAGGAAAACTGAAAGGGGTGGGCGGCCTCTAGCGGTATGGCCCTTCCAGAGAGTACAGGTAGATTTTACCGAACTGCCAGAAAGAGGGGGGCAGAAGTCGGTATGGAATAATAGAAGTCATAGACTCTGATAGGGGAACTCATTTCACCCAAAAAGCAATGCAGGAGGTAATGAGAGCTGTGGGGATCATGTGGAGTTTCCACACGTCCTGGCACCCTGAGAGCAGCGGAAAGGTGGAACGGGCGAATGGGGAAATAAAAAACATTTGACTAAGTTATATCTTGAAAATGGGCTGCCTTGGACGAAAAATCTCCCTTTGGCACTATTAAGGATGAGGGTAGCTCCCCGAAAAGACACTGGTCTGTCCCCTTTTGAGATGATGATGGGTCACCCATATTTGGTAGTATTAGGAAACCCTCAAATCGAGTTCAGGGATCAGTTTATCAGGAAATATTTGCAGTCACTGTCCCAGTCTCTGTTATCTTTCCACAGACAAGGCATACTAGCACAGCGGCCCCCGCTCCTGGAGCAACAGCACACCTTTCAGCCCGGAGACCTGGTCCTGATAAAGGCTTGGCGGACGGAGAAACTCAGCCCGAGTTGGGAAGGCGCATACCAGGTCCTGCTCACAACCGAATCAGCAGTACGGACCAGAAAGCATGGATGGACCCATTACCACCGGGTGAAAAGAGCTCCACCTGAAAATTGGACAGCAGTGACTAGTCCAAATAATCCGCTGAAAGTTACGCTTACCAAATCAGGAACCGGGATCCAGAAGGGCGCACCTAGACTGTGATGTGTTTGTTTTGTACCTGTGTGTGTTTTTTCGAGTGCTGTTGCTGTCAACATTGCGAAGGGTGTGTGCAGTGTGTGCATTGTACTGAAAGGTGCAGCATCATCTTTATAGAGGACGTTATACTCCAATATTGTGAAGTGAAATTAGGAGGGGAGGTAACGTGCCAATTAGCAGAAACCCCAACGGTGAGGCAAGCTTTAATCTATTTGAACCCCACACATGAAAGGTAACTGGCAAGTATTAGGAATAGTATTAATAGGATGGGCCACTTCATGGGCAACCCAATCGGAACCCCAGTGCACCGAATGCATCCAGACAACCCGAACAGGCAATAAAATCACACAGACCCTAATGTATTATAATATAGCCCCAGAATGTGTTCAACAGTTAGATCCTTGTGTTCACAACCAAACTCAATATTATAGATGTAAGGTAAAAGGAAATAAGACGGAATGCTATGAACCCCTGGCGGTGGGACCCATAACTTCCAGTATATATGTTTACGGATATAAGGGCGGAACCGCTAATCAAGCTGGTGAGGGGAGAAGTATGTTTTCCTTGGCCCAAAACCGACAGGGTTATATAGCACATGATACAACAAGGGGAGAGGGCAGGATTATGGTCTGTTTTGATGCTTGTATCGCAATAGATAAAGGACAGGGCCCAAATGGAGGGGCAGGGGTCTGGTGTGGAAATCGTGGATGGGAACAATCATATTTACAGGAAAGAAAGTACCTTTTCCAGAGAATAAAAGGAAGCAACGTGGGGGCTGGGGCCGGGGTATATAATTATTGGTACTCAGAGGGAGTTAATAAGCAGCCCACCTATAGAGGCCCTGAGGGAATAAATCTCACTAGGGGAGCTGCCTCCACCGACTGCTCCACAGGAAAATGCAACCCAGTATGTCTATGGGCGAGCGAGAGACCTTCTACTTCGCCTAAATTTGTGCACATAGGTATAGGCATTGATAGAACTGGAAAAGATCCCTATGGATATCTCATCATACAAATACACACAACTAAGGTAACGAGACAACCCATATCAGTATTTGAAGATTTTGAGGAAGAAGTACAGCATTTAAATACCCTTCCCCTACCCCCTAAAGCCCATAATATGTTCCTGAGTTTAGCTGAGACTATAGCCAAGGAATTAACGGTGAAAAATTGTTTTGTATGTGGAGGAACAAATATGGGGGATCAGTGGCCATGGGTGGCTCATGAAGTAAACTATACGGAGGTATATAAAACACAAAACAATTACACTTATAAGCATTTGGGTAACGAGGTATGGCAAATCTCTAATCACCTAGTTGGGACAGAATGCTTCACCAGGAACACCAGCCGAATAAATGGAACGCATGTGGGGACACTCCCTTGTATAGGACAATTGGAGGACATACAGTGGTGGAGTCAAGGGAATAATAATAAAACTTGGCCCTCTCCCCTCGGAAATATTACCAATATGAGCTTTCTCCTAGATCCGGAGAACAGAATGCTAGAATGGACAACCCCCGATGGGTTTTACTGGGCTTGTGAGAGCTATGCTTACAATAGGTTACCTTTAAATTGGGTCGGCTCATGTGTATTGGCAACCTTAAGGATATGTTTGGTTCATGGTTCCCTAAATTACCTGGTCTGCAGGCCATAGTGGCCCTAATTGGGTTAATTGCGGCAGGATGCGTACTACTTCCATGCGTTCTGCCAATCTTTGTTAGAACCATCAATAATTCTTTGTCCCTCCTAGCGGAACGGAAGGTATCCACTTATTTCATGAAGATGCAATATGCCTCAGTACCCACATCAGATGAGGAAGCAGAAATAGCAGCCCAAGAATTATTATGTGAGTTCGAGACAAGATACAAAAAGAGGGGGGATTGTGAGAAGGAGTAAAACAGGTGTGCCTCGAACTCAGTTGTAAATTCCAGCGTTGGGCTGTTGTAAATTCCAGCGTTGGGTTCGGCTGCAGGGGAGCCACGTCGACAAGATAAGGTTAGGTTTAGAGAGTGTAGAATGGATGATGTATTAGTACCATGTCTTATAATGATTAGATAGATTGTAAGCCAAGCCTCGAAGAGGGGCGGCAGCAATAGGAATAAATAACCATGCCCGTCCATTGTTCGGGGCTCTTCGTACCACCCTGGGACGGGGAGCCCGCCTTTGCAAACGCGTTATAATAAAAGGGAAGTAATAGACCTTATCTCGGTGTCTCCTTGTCTCATTGTAAGTCCACGTAAGAAACTTCTCACACTAATGTCTCACATCAGATGTAACTGCAGAAAAGACACAATGGCCTGGGGGGAAAAGAGAAAGAATGCACATACTTTTGTAACCTAAGAAAATATTTAATAAAAGTTATTTAAAAGAGAGAGAGAGAGTAATGTCGCCCCTGAGCTGGGAAATGTCCCCCCTCCCATCTCTGGTTTACAATGACTGATAGCAGCTCTCCAGGTTTTCAAGTACATTTGGGTCTTTTTCCAACCCAGCTGGAGATGTTTGTGATGGCCTGGGACTTGGGCTCGGACTCAGAACCAGAGGAGACTCAGTCTGCACCAGATCCTTTGCCTCAGGCATCATCTGAACCAAGTCTGGGGCCTGACCCTGAAGAGTCCCAGTCTACACAGGTTTCCCTGCAACAAACACCAGCTGGGCCAAGTCAGGGGCCTGTGTGTGCCTTGGCTCCAGGTGTGGGGATTACCTCGTTGTCTTCAGCTGGGCCATCGCTCACAGCTGCTCCACTATTGGTTTGGTCAGGGGAGGCTGAGGTGGCCCCTGGGTCTGGTAACCCACCGACGTCTCCTGAGCTGCAGAGACTGATGTCTGAGAGAAGGAGAGACCTGAGTACTCGTAGAAGGAATGCTTGCCCTTGGGTGAGACAGGGAGGTAAGTTGCCGGGGGATCAGGACCAGCTGCTACCTTGACAAGATAAAAGGCTGTTGGACCCTGCCCCAGGTTGCGGGAGCAACATTGCTGTATGCTAGATCTTGTACCTGTCCTTGCCTGGTTTCCTGCATTGGCCCTGTCGGACTGACTCCTAGCAGAACCTTCGGATTCTGAACTGGTCCTGGACCACGTTTCACAGGTTACCCCGGGCCCAGCACAATGTTGAGGAGAGAACTTCATACTTCTTTCAGGTAAAGCATTGCTCTACTGAGCTGCAGCAATAATCCATCGAGCCCAGGTACGCTGCTCTGCTACCCTCTTCCCCTGCTGCATTCTAGGACAAACAGGACTTAATTGCTGTTTGACTAGCTTCATATTTTCATTTCTCAATCTGCAGCAATCTTGGTATTTCTCAATCTGAACCACTTTTTCTTCATGCCATCACAAACATTTTCTAAAATAGAGAGAAGAAGAAATGAAGAAATAATATAGTGATTTGATTTACTGAAATTTCGAATGCTTAAATGTACGTATTAGTGTGCGTTTAATTCTGGAACGGGCCTCAGTAACTCTTGTGAACTCTGGTTCCATGGGAGGTGTCTTATTACATTCTCCATTTTTGTTTTGTGTGTGATTGACTTGACTGCAATGGCTGCATCTCCATGAAAACTGAAGAAGAGACAGTGGCTAGATCTACACAGCTGTAAAAAAAAACACTCTGCAAAAAACTGTTGTAAAACTCACAATTGAAAATACAATTGAGTTGCAGTTTCAGCTCTACAACACCATCTGGTGTCACAGTGTTGCGATAAGGTAAAGGTCAATGACCCCTGGATGGTTAAGTCCCATCAAAGGTGACTATGGGGTGCAGCTCTTATCTCGCTTCAGGCTGAGGGAGTTGGCGTTTGTCCACAGGCAGCTTTCTGGGTCATGTGGCCAACACGGCTAAACCACTTCTGGTGCAATGGTTATAACACATTTATAACTCTGTATTTTGGCTGATGTAGCTGAGTTCAGTGTTAGTGAACTCTCTCTCTAAACACAGTAGAGGCATGCTCATGTTTCTGTGTAGATGTAGGTAACAGTAAGAAGTACAGAAGTTTATGTTTTTCCAAAGAAGCTGGAAAGAGAATTCTTCTGAAAGCAGAAAGTAGAAACTTCTCAGAAGGCCTTCTCAGTGTGGCACCCACTCTGTGGAACACCCTCCCATCAGATGTCAAGGAAATAAGCAACTACCTGACTTTTAGAAAACACCTGAAGGCAGCCCTGTTTAGGGAAGTTTTTAATGTTGGATGTATTTATTGTGTTTTTAATATTCTATTGAGAGCTGCCCAGAGTAGCTGGGAAAACCCAGCCAGATGCGCAGAGTATAAATAATAATTTATTGTTATTGTTACTGTTATTCTATAAGGAACTGCATGGTCAAGCTGGGCCATGAAAAGAAGGCTGAGTGCAAGTATTAGAAAGATAACGACACAGTTTGTTGGAATGTTCAACTAAGTAAAACTAAGTCCATGCTTGGATAAGCATGTGAATGTAAATACCTTGCATATTTTCTTCTTTAGCTATATATTCTGCAAGTAAAAGCTGTTGAATGTTTTAACAAGTGTTTGGACACTGTTTTAATTTCATGAAAAGATTCAGTATTGCACGTAATGTTGGCTTCCCAGCTGCAATATAACTACCCTGCCAACAGAATTAAGTCCAGAATATTATGCCCAGGCATTCCTGGGTGAGGGGACTGCGAGGTGGAGGTGGTTTGACCCCTGCATTCCTCACACACTATTTATTTCCTAAGAAGGGCAATGGTTGGCACATGCTTTGCCAAGTTTACGATTTCTCTCCCTGGTCGCCCACATGTTGACCATCTGAGCTTGGAAATGTGAAATAGATTTATAATTTAATATGAATGGCTTGGCATGGGGAACATGCAGACTTAATGCCTCATTTTCCTCCCTCATGTCAAGTAAAGTTGGAGAACTCAGCTGCTGATCTAAGCTGCACTGCGCCCCCTGTTAGATTCCACAGCCCAGAGAGCTCTGTTTGTTTTCATAATAATAGATGGTCCATGGCTCCTGATTTATTTGAGTATGAAAACAACCCCACAATTAGCTGCATGAAGTCTCTTAATTGGACCCAAGGGCTTCATTAGTCATAGTATGCAGTACCTTTGAAATGAGAAGGGACTTGTACAAAGGAAAATTAAGGAGAGTTAGTACCTGATGCAACATTCCCTGGCAAAAGATTGATGTTTCTTTGCACACACATATTTCCTCCTACAACAGAGAGGTGCATGAAAGCCCTCTGTGCCAAATAATGATGCTCAATATCAAAGCCAATCTTGATTATTTATTCATCTATCTATTTCTTTATGGCCTTCTACATAATCATCTCAAGGCAATGTACAAGAAAAACAGCAGATACATTTAAAACAAAACTAAAACAATACAAAATAGACACGTGGAGCAAATAACCATTTATCCAGCTGGGAAAGCCTTGATGAATACTAGACTATGGAGGCTGCAATCATGTACCCACTTAGCTGGGAGTCAGTTCCATTGAACTCAATGAGACTTACTTCTGAGTAGACATAAAGAGAATTGCAGTGTAAGAGAACAGGGAAGATGAACAAGAACTTGAAGAAGAAACAAGAACAAGAACGGGCAGTGCCTCTGCAGGGTTTCAGACAAGGGATATCTGGGAGTGAACCCTGGCTGAGGCTCTACCACTGATTTACAACTCTTCCCCTGTGAGAACATCCTGTGTGTGTTCTCCCCAATACCTAAACCTCAACACCAATTTGTCACCCATCCCAGGAAGCTTCAAGAAATGACATACTGGACTTTTCAATCCTTATTGAATCATACTCAGGGGTCACTTCTTCCAGGACATCAGTGGCCCTCCAGATTTTGTTGGACTCCAACTCCCATCAGCTGCAGCCAGTGTAGCCAAGAGTCAGGGATGATGGGAGTTGTAGTCCAGCAACATTTGGAGAGCCACCTGTTAGCCATCCTGATCTAGTCCAATCCCATGCTCAATGCAGGCTCTTCAGACCCATAGGGGTCCATACTCTTCTCTAATACATCCAATGAAAGATAGTCTACCACTACAGATGAACGGAGCAGTCAGCTTTGCTTTCTCTCGGTTTCTCATTTATCCAATTCAAATTTCAATCCAGCTTTATTTCTGTACTGGAACTGCCTGGTGCCTGGCATTCCAAATCAATATGAAATCTGATGGGGATGGATTGGGCTCAAGTCATAATGGCCAAAGGATTTCCAAACTGTGCGAGTTCCACTAGGAATAGACAGAACAGTGTTTTACTCTTTCATATCATTTTTACTTGTGCTTAATCATGAGTCCATTATATTCCATTTTCAATGGATTTCCTTTAAAGCATTAAAAAAATCAATTTAAATTGCATTTCCTATTGAAGTATGCACTTTGTACCCATTCCTCCCCTAAAACGGGCATTATTTTCTGCAAAAAAATTTTTGTGTGCATATCCTTTCCCCAAAAAAACCTGCATTGTTAAATCTGGAGAACTGTGTAATCCAAGAGAAAGCTGCATTCCGTATCACATATCAGTCCAGGACTGGCAAATTAAGTCAGTTCTAGTTAATATGCAAAGCAAATAGATTTCTCCTCTATCCCTAGAACCCGCTCCACATTCCAAATTCTTCTCTGCCCCTGTTGCAAGGATGATCTGTTTTGAAAGCTTCCAGGGGTATCTGAATGACCATAGTCAGACAAAGAATTCAGGACTGCATGTAATTTGGCCTGGGCTGCATTCACACAGCACTTTGTTCCATTCCCCCAATATTTCCCAAAATGTCAAATCCCACTTCATATTTGAGCTTTCACATGGCATAAGAGCCACTTCTGGGGAAATAAAGGAATACAGGCACATTTAGTGCTCGATTCTGTCATTCAATTTCAGGAAAAAAACAAACCAAAACAAAACAAATACACATAACCATTTGCAGCCCCCTTAACCCAGAAGATTATCGGAGTAAAACAGAAGCAAAGGGTGGGGAACTGAGAGGGGATAAAATAGCTAACCTCAAATATCTAAAGGGTTGTCATGTGGAAGATTGGGTAAGCTTGTTTTCTTCTGTGCCAGACAGTACAAACTGAACCAAGGGATTCATATTACGAAAAAAGAGATATTGGAACTTTACATTAAGAAGAACCTTCTGACGCTCAGAGCTGTTTGACAGTAGAATGGACTACCTCAGATGGTGGTGGACTCTCCTTCACTGGAGGTTTTTAAGCAGAGGTTGAGTGGCCATCTGTCAGGGATTCTTTAGCTGTGATTCATACTGACATTGGAGGAGCCCCTAAGGGCCATCTAGGAATCATTGCATAGCAGGGGGTGGACTAGATGACCCTTGTTGGAGGGGGGGCTTTGCAGCTCTACAGTTCTATGATTCTATGCTGCTAAATCAGCTTAAAATATACCATTTCATAACACAGGAGGCACCGCAGTATGAAAGGTGCATTAGTTGCATGTCTAGACCCCACAACCACTCCCTCATTGGAAAATAAAACACACTAGGACACAGATATTAGGTTAATTGTTATTGGGCAAATTTTGGCCACAACTTTATTGATTACAGAATGTGAGCGGTATTGGCTTAGGCATTGAATGGACCCAACTATATCTGACTCCTGCCCTTTGCACAGGGAGTCCAGTAAAGGTAAACCACCAGAATGGGGAGCCCCGTCAATGCAGACCAACTCGAGCTCCCCCAGGTGTTGTGAAAGGTGCATTAGAAACCAGGACAGAAGCTCTAGCATTTTGATCAGGAGATAGAACAAAATATTCCACATGTCCGAATGCAACCTTGATCTGGAAAGGCCCATTTTTACGACCCAGCTCCCCTGATGGATAACCCCTTTCTCTCTCTAGCACGGCTTGTTTCTCCCTTTGCGAGGTTCCAACACAGAGCCAACGCCGCAGTTCCGCTGCCCTCTTCCCATTGGAGCCTGATTTGATTCTTTTAAAAGTTTTATCTGTCAGCCCCTAAAGCTAGAGGGCTGAATCAAAACCAGCACCAGCTTATATGTCTGCATTTCACTTGCATATCACAGCAGTAGCTCAACTAGTCAAAGCGGGAGGGAGCTGCATTATTAATGCCCAGCAATACAAAAGGAAGCAAGGCGGGTTATTGTCTAGCGAGCCGGGAAAACTCCTGCAGATGGCTTCTTCTATCAGCAAAGAGGGGCCTGGGGCCATGTTCAGGCTACAGAGGCTTGGGAGGCGCTCCAGGAACACGTCCATCAGCCTTCATTTAACAAGGGGTGCTGCAGGGGAAGAGCCAAATGAATCTCCTTAAATACATAGCCATGCAAAATGTGGGCTATATCCAACTCTACTTCCAATCAGAGTAGATCCTGTGGGAAACGCCGGGGAGAACGACGACAACACAAAGCACCCACACTGGAAACCTCTCTGGGCGTCTTCCCTCTGGAGCACAGCACAGGGCATTCTGTAACTCTTCAGTCCCGGTGCACAGCAGCGACACATATCTGAAGACATGTGCACATTCAGACAGCAGTGTAAAGATGGAAGCTGAGGCTATGAGGTGTCATCTAAGTTTATTAAGTAATATATACAGGACAAAGCAATCATGGTGTCCTTCTCGCATCTTCTCCAAGAAAGAGAGAGAGTACAGTGGTACCTCAGGTTAAGAACTTAATTTGTTCTGGAGCTCCGTTCTTAACATTAAACTGTCCTTAACCCGAGGTACCACTTTAGCTAATGGGGCCTTCTGCTGCCGCTGTGCGATTTCTGTTCTCATTCTGAAGCAAAGTTCTTAACCTGAGGTACTGTTTCTGGGTTAGAAGAGTCTGTAACCTGAAGCGTCTGTAACCTGAATCATCTGTAACCCAAGGTAAAGGTAAAGGGACCCCTGACCATTACATCCAGTCATGGGTGACTCTGGGGTTGCGGCGCTCATCTCGCTTTATTGGCCAAGGGTGCCAGCGTACAGCTTCCGGGTCATGTGGCCAGCATGACTAAGCCGCTTCTGGTGAACCAGAGACCCCCCCCCCCAAGGTGGTAAGCAGGGGCAGGAGGGGAAAGCTCCCTGGTGAGAAATGGGAGGTTTCACTCTTCTGTTAAGATTTAAGGGTTAAGATTTTATTTTGACAGCTAACTTTGTAATTTCCTTTTCTTCTTTAGTTCTTTCTTTTTATTTCCTCCCTTTCCTTATTCTTGCTTTTTTCCTTTTCTTTTCTAGATAAGTGTGATTTTTATTGTATTTCATGTTGAAAACTTTTAATAAAAATCATTCTTTAAAAAAGGAAATTCATTTTAGTGTGAAGCTATCCTTCTATACACCATTCGCTATGCAATTTTGCCTAACAGCAGACCCTCCATGTTTGATTTTTTTGGGGATATTTGTTATTATTGTTTCATATTTCTTTATGCAAACCACTCAGAGGCATTTGTTGATTAAACAGTGTATGTGTGTACAGACCCTCCAAGTTTCCTATTTTCCAGGGACAGTCCTGGATTTAGAGAAGCTGTCCCTGTTTCTGATCTGATCTTGGAATGTCCTGCTTTTCCTTAGGACCTCCCTATTTTCCTCAAAGAAATGTTGGAAGGTATAGCAGGACATCCCTATTTTCAGCAGAGAAATGTTGGAGACATTTGTTTTTGCAAAGCTATTTCCCCAAATACCATGCATTTTTGTATGTTATTGTGCTGGGCCCGGGGGTAACCCATGAAACACGGTCCAGGACCGGTCCAGAATCCAAAGGTTCCCCTGGAAGTAAGTCCGACAGGGCCAAGGCAGGACACGAGGCAGGAAACCAGGCAAGGACAGGTACAGGATCTCAGGCAGAATCTAGCCTACCGCAATGTTGCTCCCACAACCTGGGGTGGGGTCCGACAGCCTTTGATCTTTGTCAGGGTAGTGGCCGGTCCTGATCCCCCGGCGATTCACCTTCCTGTTTTGCCTGAAGGCGAGCACCCCTGCTGTGAGTACTCATGTCTCTCCTTCTCTCAGACCTTAGTCTCTGCAGCCTGGGAGACGTTGGTGGGTTACTAGACCCAGGGACAGCCTCCCCTGACCAAACCGATAGTGGAGCAGCTGTAAGTGATGGCCCAGCTGAAGGCAACGAGGTAATCCCCACATCTGGAGCCAGGGCAGGCTCAGGCCCTTGACTCGGTCCAGCTGGTGTTTGTTGCAGGGGAACCTGTGCAGACTGGGACTCTTCAGGATCAGGCCCCAGACTTGGTTCAGATGATGCCTGAGGCAAAGTCCCAGGCCATC
Source organism: Podarcis melisellensis (assembly GCF_964234715.1). Taxonomy (NCBI): domain Eukaryota; kingdom Metazoa; phylum Chordata; class Lepidosauria; order Squamata; family Lacertidae; genus Podarcis; species Podarcis melisellensis. The sequence continues at coordinate 8,215,118 of NC_138541.1, read as the reverse complement.
ATGGTTATTGTTAATAATCTATCCATTTTAACGCACACTCTGTCACAGCATATGCTGGTCAGTGGAGACACGGTGTGCTTGTCAGGTTCACACCAAAGGTACAAACTGCAGGGAGGGAGTTTTCTTCCAGTCATTGCTGTGTGGTCACAACATGCAGTTTTAAATGTTCAAGAGATGTCTACCCCCTGCCCCCAATTTATTACAATCTCCTCTTCAATTTATTGCAGATCACTTGCCAAGAGAAATTTCATTTGGTTCAATGTGGTTTGTTTGGCTTGTTGAAAGCCTCTTGTTTTTTTATATTTAATAAATATAACACACACACCCATAGTTATTCCGCTCGACTCTTCTTTGGTGTGTTGGGAACAAAAGTCATACATCTGCATTCATGTGTTTTAGGACAAAGTGACTTGTTTATGTTGTCTGAGACTGAAAAGTTTGGTGTATGTTTGTGCATATGTCCTGTGTACCCTAGGAATGGCGGGCAAGTGTCTCTTTCAATTTGTGTCAACTTGCCTGAAATAAATGCAACCAAAGTCAAAGTTGCTGTGGCAAATTAGAAGTCCCTCAAAGGTTACGAATTCAATTTCAAGTGTGTTCCCCAAAGGAATCTGATTCTCAAATTTGCTTCCGAGATTTGAAGAGCATTGTTTGGTTTTCAGTCATGCATATGCAAGGTGATTTGGGAGTTAAAAGTAACGTCTTTGTGAGTGTTTCTTATTCTTGTTCCATTCGAAAGAAAATAACCCAGGAGCTTGAATCCTAGGGGGAAACACCTATTGCTGTCGGAGGGCTTCAGAAGGCTGGTACCCTTTGACAAATACGTAGCAACATTTTAACAACAACAATACTAATAAAAAAATCAGAGTCATTTTGTGAAGTGAAGAAGGGCTGAAGGGGCAACAGACTCTGCCCAGAAATTCAGGGATAGTTCTTAGTGAAGTGACAAACCTGTGTCTACACTGTACCACCTGAGACTGAATTTGGGGCATCACATAATGAAATACTTATCTACACTCCACACAGAAAAAAAATCATGTCACAAGTATCAGAACCATGAATTGTTTCATTTAACAAGATTTACATACCTTCCAACATTTTTCCAATGAAAATAGAGATGGCCTATTTAATAATAATAATAATAATAATAATAATACTGCCCATCTGATTGGGTTGCCCCTGTGTGGCTTCCAACATATATAACATAATAAAACATTAAACATTTTTAAGCTTCCCTATGAAGGACTGTCTTCATATGTCTTCTAAAGGTTGTGTATTTACTTATCTCCTTGGCTTGGGGGTTGCATAACCATACCCTCCAACATTTCTCCAATGAAAATAGAGATGTCCCATTCCATATTGATATTTTTACTCTTTATACCCCACATATCTTATTGGGTTGCCTCAGCCGCTCTGGGCAGCTTCCAACATATATAAAAACATAATAAAACATTAAAAACCTTTGCTATACAGATTTGCCTTCGGACGGCTTGGGGATCAGATAACTCCATACCCTCCAACATTTCTCCACTGAAAATAGGGACATCCTAAGGAAAAGTGGGACATTCTGGGATCAAATCAGAAACCAGGATGGCTTCTCTGAATCAGGGATTTCCCTGGAAAACAGGGACATTTGGAGGGTCTGTGCACACACACACACACACACACAGTTTAATCATCAAATGTCTCTGAGTGGTTTGCATAAAGCAATACGAAACAGTCATAACAAATACCCTCCCATCAAACTTTAAAAGCAAATTGTGGCACATTTGTCAAAATATGAGGAAAACCAGCAGTTTCAGGAAAATCTAAGTAATTTAAAAATGCATGTCTTCAGGAGGCTTGTCTAAACAAGCCAACAAACACATTTAAGCAGTGAAAGTGGACAGGAAGCTCCTAGAAAGAGAGGGGTGAGCTGCCACAATGAAGAATCAATTCTTTTTTCAAATTTATTCTGTTTAGGCCAGATCCTCAACTGAATCACTGCATCTAGTTCTGGGTACCATTCCAGATTAAGAAAGATAAGGGGAGATGGACTCCCACCCAAGCCCACCCCAGGGAGGATTCCAGATGAGATAGGAAGACAAAGAAACCCTCATCATGCAGATCTGCTCCAGCTGAACCATCTTCTTCGAAACACAGGGTCCTTCTACCATCAACTTTCCTGGGGGAAATATCCTAATGACTCTCCCCCACCCCCCACCAAGTTGCCAAGGTAGCTAGTTTTTGTGTGGCAGCAATAGCTTGTCAGAGCAGATTCTTGCCTTAATTTTAGAATTATGGATACCTTCATCATTTTAGTATATCATTTCGTATTTCTCACTGTTTTATATTCTACCTGTTTTTAATTTTTTATTGAATATTTTATTTGATGCAATATATTGTGTTTTAGGTACTTCGCTTTCTTCCTAGCTTCTCTACTGGTCATTAACTGAAATAAATATGATAAGAAGGTCGGCAGTCTGAATCTCTGTAACGGGGTGAGCTCCCATTGCTCTGCCCCAGCTCCTGCCAACCTAGCAGTTCGAAAGCACACCAGTGCAAGTAAATAAATAGGTATCACTGTGGCAGGAAGGTAAACAGCATTTCCATGAGCTCTGGTTTCCATTACGGTGTTTGGTTGCACCAGAAGCAGTTTAGGCATGCTGGCCACATGACCCGGAAAGCTATCTGTGGACAAGTGCTGGCTCCCTCCACCTGAAAGCAAGATGAGCGTAGCAACCCCATAGTCGCCTTTGACTGGACTTAACCGTCCAGGGGTCATTTCCCTTTTTTACATTTTACTACAAATGTTAGAATTGGTTTAATGTTTCTTGTGGTAATGTGTGTGGTGTTTGTGTGTGTGTGTGTGTGTATTTCAATGTAACATTTCTTGTAAATGACTTTGGAAAGATTCCTAGCCTTAAAGATTGAATATAAATAATTGTAATAAATAAAGTTATCCAGAGGAGGGCAGCAAAGGTAATGAGGAATCTGGAGCCAGAGCCCAGTGATAAAAAGTTGAAGGAGTTGACTATGATCAACCTGGAGAAGAGGTGCAATGATAGCCGACTTCACCTATTTGAAGGGCTGTCACATCACTGATAGAACAAACTAAAAATTATTTAAAAAAAAATAAGAATGCATTTAACCATCTTTATTCTTATTTTGTTTCCTTTATATCCCACCTTTCATCCAAGGAGCTCAAGTTGGCATTACACTCCTCAAGTTTATCCTCACAACCCTGTGAGGTCGGCTAGGCTGAGAGTGAGGAGCCCAAGGTCATCCAATGAGTTTCATAGCTGAGCAGGGATTTGAACCCTGGTCTCCCAAGTCAGACACTCCACATTGGCTCCATGTTGCTTTCTGCACCAAAAATGCCTCCAGGCTACCTCCCGTTTTTAAGCAATAGCATGTAGGATAGATATGAATAAAATATATCATATCCCCCCCAAAAGCAGTTCATAAAAATGCAGTATGACTCCTACCCTTCGGACTGCTCTCCCTTTAAATATTAAGACAAACTTTCTAATGTTATGAGGTGTTGACAGTGGAACAGACTGCCTTGGTGGTAGGTTCTCCTTGGCTAGAGATGGCTAACTGTCCACCCACAACAACAGCTTTCCAGCTTTGTCAGAGACCTGGGCTATATGACCTTGGAGGTCCCTTGGAGGTCCCTACAATTCCACGAGAATTATGAGACTAGCTAAGCCTTCGCTCTCGCTCACTGGATTCCCCATTGTTCTGGGTATTTGGTTGTTGCTTGAGATTGAGGAGCCTCCAGTCATGTCTGAGTCCTTGATGGTAGTCTACAGTGGAGCAGCACATGCTCAGGATTCCCACCTTAGCAAGAATGAGAACTCACTCTTGCACACATCAAGGCATGAGAACCTCACCCCAAGTCACTCCTACAGGAGGCATTGATGGCTACCAACCTAGATGGCTTCTTCAGAAGAGGATTGGACAAATTCACGGGAGAGGGGGCAATCAATGGCTACTAGTCATGATGTCTTTGCTTTGTCTCCACTGTTGGAAGCAGTAATGCTTCTGAACACCAGCTACTTGAAACCACAGGAGGGCAGATTGCTCTTGTGCTCAAATCCTGCTTGTGGGTTTCCCACAGGCAGGGTTTCCCACAGTGGTTGGCCACTGTGAGAACAGGATGCTGGACTGGACGTCTTGATCCAACAGGGCTCTTCTTATGTTCTTACAAAGAGTGACCAAGGTTTTTGCACACTCCCCCTGCCCAAGAAGATATTTGTAGAAGACATACAAAGAGTGCATGGGAAGAAAGAGCAAATTGATTCAATGAATGGAAAAGGTGAGTGACACTATTCTAAGCAATACCAGAATGGATGGAGCAAGCTGCAGAATGGAGAAGCAGGTTTAAAGAGATAGGAAAGGAAGTCCAAGCAGAAGAACGTCACAATAGTCAATGTAAGAAATAACAAGTGAAGAAGAACTCTGAGTTGTATCAACGGTGAAAAGGGTGGATGATGTGGAGCATGGGTAGGGAAGCAGTGGTTCTCCAGATGTTGTTGGACTACATCTCACATCAGCACCATTCTGGCTGAGGCTGATGGGAGTTGGAGTCTAACAACCTCTAGAGAGTCACAGGTTCCCTATCTCTGTTATAGACAGCATTGATCTATATGAGCCCTTTCCCTATGGCCCGAGACATTTCTGTGAACACTACAATTCTCATCTTTGTATGCTGTACACCTTACACTTCCTTGTCCTTGGTGGGGACATGGAGAGGGAGAAGACAGGGAAAGTGAAACTTTACCAGTCCTTCAATCATGTGTTGTGTCAATGGCACCTTGGAGAGCTCTCTGGTCATCCATTAAACCAATGGTCTCTTATTCAATAAATCCTAGCAGTTAATTAAGCTATCAATTTTAGCAGCATTGCCTGTCCCTTACTGCCCTTGTGATTTCTGATGTGTAAAAAAATACTCTTCTGGGGTCGAAGAATAATAATGTGTTAACAACTCCTAAGAATTCCTATATGAGGGACATCATTGTACCATAAGACAGGAGCGGGAAGTAAGTAGATCAGGATCCACTGAAAGATTTCTGGATTATTTGTAGTGCATCATCAATGATTTCTGACTCCCAATTACTTAATTATAGCAATAACTATACATGTTCCCCCAATAAATTATATTGGAATAATGAAAGTTGAATGTTGGAAGATTCGGGACAGACAACAGAAAGTACTTCTTCATGCAGCGCATAGTTAAATGATAGAACTCCCTTCCATAGGAGGCAGTGATGACCAATGTAGATGTTTTAAAAACAGGATTATACAAATTCATGGAAAATAAGGCTAATAGCGGCTACTAGCCATGGTGGCTTTGCTCTGCCTCCATGGCTGGAGGCAGGGATGTTTCTGAATACCAGTTACTGGAAACCACAGGTGACTCTTGAGACTCTAGTAAAAAATAAAGTAGATTCCACCAGACTGAGGTCTGCATTCCGCTGTGTTAAGGTGTCCCTTGTGCTAACATTTTCCTTCTATGCCAGGTCAATTCCTATTTCTTACATACAACCAGCCATTTAACAAAGATTTGAGAGTGGTTTTATCAGTGCAAATTTTGCACGTAATTTCATCTTAAGGCTACAGACCTATCGTAAGAATGCACTTACGATAAAGGAAGAAATTTACACTAGGACTGCAGCAGGTGTCAGTAGCTCTCCTCCCATTGAGATCAACGAAAGAAGGAGAATGGAGGGAAGCCACCCCTCTTGCTTCTTGCCATGTCTGCTCAATTGCCAGGGAGTAATTTATGCATGGGTAAATATCTGCAAATTCCATTAATTAGAGGTGCAATCCTACCCTGGTGTAAAACAACACCCTGTGTTGCTAATTGTGGAAGTGGAGCTGTTGGCAGTCTCATCCTCTTCTCTTCCTTCTCTCTCTCTCTCACACAAAAATTGTGCAGGGATGCTGAGTTAGGGCTCTGCAAGGTGTGAAGAGCTGTTGTGTGGCAACACACAGGCAGGGCCATGTATTTGCTCTGTTTGAAGATGGAGACAGGTGGCAGGAGGGAGAATAAGAATTCTGCACAAAGACAGCAAAAAGCAACAACAACCCTAAGAAAAAAATGAAGGCTGTAACATGTATATATTATACCAATTAAGTGAATGTACACACATTTTCTCATGTTGCACAAATAATCCTGCATCCTGGCAGCCTAGCAGAGGGACTCTGATCCTGAACGCTGATTATCTTGGTAGCTCTCTACTACTCCTGCCCATCTTCACAGTCTTAAAGAATGGAAGATAATCAGAATGCTGAATTATGCACCTAGCACCAATTGCTGCATTGGTGTGGGAAAAGGAGCCCAGGGTGTGCAACGCAAGTAATAAGACATTAAAAAAAAAAATTAAAAAAAAAATCTGAAGAAAAACCCAAAAACAATTACAATACTCGGATACAATCCTTGGATGCCTACTTGGAAAGATCTCAACTTGTTGTAAGAGGAAGGTCTTCACCAGGCACCAGTAAGACTATAGAGATGACACCTGTCTAATATTAAATATTTGATGCCAAAGTGTGCCACTACACTAAAGGCCTGATTCCAAAATAGTGTGGAATGGACCTCCTGATAAGATTTATTTGCAGAATGCCCTCACTTGCAAAGCACAATGGTTGACTGGGTATATAAGGGGTGAGATGATATTTCAGGTACCCTGGTTCTAAGCTATATAGAGCTTTAGAAACCAAACAAACAAAACAGCATCTTGAACTTAGCTCGGTAGCTACCTGGCAGCCAATGCACTTCTTTCAACAGCAGGCTAACCTGTTGGTGATATCCTACCTCAGTGAGCAGTCAAGCCCCCACAATGTGCACCAGGTGCAGCTTCCTGACCAACAACAAGGGCAGCCCCACATAGAGCACATTGTAGTAATCCTACCTGGAGGCTACCAGTGCATGGACAACAGTGATCAGGCTATCCTGGCACAGAAATAGCTGAAGCTGACAGAAGACCCTCCTAGCCATTGAGTCACCTGGAACTTTATTGACAAAGATGGATCCAGTAGCATGTTGATGTTGTTCAACCTCAAAAGTGGCTTCCAACCTTTTATTTTACCTCCCTCCCTCCTCAATTTATGATAGCAGTGGAGGACCTCAGGGCAGATGCCCAAGTGTGGCCTTCTAAATCTCTCTATCTGGCCCTTGGAGCTCTCAGCAGGCCATACCTCCTCCCAAGGCTGCACTTCTCCAATGCTTTTGCCAGGCTGGAATGTGTCCTTGAACAATCATAATGCCTCTTGGTTGTACGTACAGATGGAGACATGTATGGTAGAAATCTCTGACTTTTACACAGCTGGACTGTAGCCTACTGTACACAAGAAAAAGATTGATCTCCCAACCACCACTGCTATGTCGCCCTCAAGAGGGTGTCCACCTGGGAATGTGGCTCTTGGGTTGAAAAAGGTTCCCCACCCCCACTTTATGCCAACTTCCCTCTTATTCTCTTTCCAGCTATGAATAAACTTTGTTAGAATTCATACAGATGCTTTGTTCTGTGGACAGAAAGTCTTACAACAGCCCTGGAAGAATTTGATTTGGAAACAGATTGAGGAAAACAAAGATCACCATGAAACCTTGATCAAATGCACCCTGCTTCTCCAGCCAACTCATTAGATTATATGAATTCTTGTGGAGGAATTTGTGTTTCCCTTGAAATGCATCTGGGGTGGTGGGAGCAATCAGTTGAATGTTTGTATTCTGCGGTCAATGCGAGTTGTACTTTTTAATCAGCATAACATTGATTTCTTATGCTGAACAGAGGAAGGAAAGTCTGAGATTCTGGCAACTTTTAATTTCCCTTACAACTTTTGCCAAGTTGTGCCATCTCAAACATGGATCTGGAACTCCAGCTTTTGGGGGACAAGAGTTGAAAGGAGTAGTGAATGTGTGAGAAGAATGAAACATTCCTAAACTGGCCGCTTCTCACCTGCAAATCATTTTCTCCTAACTCTGCATTATAGAGGAGAACATAAGAACACAAGCAATGCCCTGGTGGATCAGGCCAATGAAGCTGAAAGTTAGATGATTGAGGGCAGCTAAAAGAAAGTACTTCTTAATGCAGACAATGGAAATGATTTCCATAGGAGGCAGGGATGGCCACCAACCTAGTTGTTTTAAAGAGAGATTCATGGAGGAGAAGGCTATTGATGGATACTAGCCATGGTGGCTATGCTCTGTCTTCATGGTTGGTTGAAGTAATGCTGAATTCTAATTGCTGGAAACCACAGGAGAGGACAGTGCTCTTGTGCTCAAGTCCTTCTGGTGGGTTTCACCCAGGCATCTGGTTGGTTACTTTGAATCTGTCATTAACCTGATTATTATGTTCTTAGGCCCAAGACTCACCTATTCCAGTAGGTGGAACTCACAGCAACCCAACAGATGCCTGGGGGAAGTGGTGCCCCGCAAGACGAATGCCTCGCAAAACGAAAAACACACAAGACGAAAGGGTTTTTCGGGTTTTGCGTCACTTCGCAAGACGAATTTCCCTATGGGCTTGCTTCGCAAGACGAAAACGTATTGCGAGTTTGTTCGCTTTTTTCCTAAAGCCGCTTGAAGAGGCGCAGTTGCGACGGACCATGCTTCGCAAGATGAAAAACATCGCAAGACGAAAAGACTCACGGAACGAATTATTTTTGTCTTGCGAGGCACCACTGTATCCCTACTACTAGTTTCCAGTAACTGGTGTTTGGAAGTATGTGGTCAATGCCACTGGAGGTAGAACACAGCCATTGTGTCAAGTCCATTGATAGTTCTCTGGGTTCAATTAGGGATGCCTGAGGAATTGGTTCCCAGTGAATTTCTCTACAAGCTGGCCAGATCAGCACCTCCTGGACTTATGTGTGGATTAGAATTTAGATAGTGCTGAGATTTTGTACATTCTGAATATGGGCACAAGTAGCAAACATTATAGTTCTTCCATGAAGACCATAAGGAAGAAGGCATATGACAGCCATCCATCCTGGTGTTCTGTAACCCATAACAGTGTGAGAATAAGCCTCTCCCTACACCATCTTCCCATCAGATAGCCCAACCCATAGCCTATTTAACAGAAGGTGTGAAAATGTAAATCTGTAGCACGTTTGCAAATATTCTGCCAATCAGCTTTTTCAGTTTTGCTCCAGAAACAAACAGAAAGGCAAAATGTCTGCATTCAAAACAATGACTTTTCTTTTCTCAGGAGGTTTCCTTTTGTGCTAGTTTGTCAGTTTTGGGAGATATCATCTGGAGGCTGCAAAAATGCACTTGCTTTCATCCAAGTGATATCCCATGTCACCTCTGATTGAGGCTAACACAGGTCCTCTTCTTTTTCTCTGATCCAATGTTATATTGATTTATATACCCTGATCTTTTCTTGATTGCTTTCCTCCAGGGCTTGGAAACTGGACAGCACTGAGACACACAGATTGGGTGGAGGAGATTTCATTATTTAAGTTTATAATCCATTTGATCTGCTTGCTCTGAAGTGTTTGCTATCACTTCTAGAATGCTTACCGTTCCTCTCTGTTCCTCTCTGCCATCACAACTCTGTTCCTAATTGAATTGTTTTACACTGTGTCACACTTTCTGTTCTTGCTGTTGTCAAATTACCTACCCACCTAGGATTTTAATGCTTCTCTGCTTCTCTGTCATATACAAAATGCAGTAGTTTTGACGCTAAAGAACAGGGATGAGGAATGCTTGAATCATTATGGTTTATAAACAAGGCAAGGGTTAATGTGTAATGCACAGCTAGGAAAGCTAAGATGTTGATCCAATGGTTGATGTGACCCCTAGACTCCTGTTATGCAGGAGTGGGGTGGACATGGTTTAGCACAAAAAGCAAGATTCATCTTTGGACTGGACATGCATATGGGAGTTCTTTCTAGCAGACTGGGCCTGAGCCGTCTGTTCACACCAGTAGTGAGTCTCTGAGGCCTAGGTAATGGAGTGCAAGCTTGGAGACAGACTTGGCATTGGACACTTCTGTTAGAATTCCTGCTCCATGATTGCAGTCATGGCATTGTTGTCTATCACATGATAGTATATGTTTTGACTCCACAGAGTGGGAAGTGACAGAGACAGGATGTTTGTGTTACTGTGTTCCGTGAAGTGGGACTATTGTCCTTTGTTTTTTCTCTTTGCCATCTGATGCTAGAGAGGGAGCCATGTTGCAGTGCTCCATGTGTGTTTATATGTAAATAAAGTAGAAAATGCTGAGTTGCTGAGGTCTGTTACGCAAACTGCGAAGACTCTACGGATCCCTAAGTGTGCCGATGTCTGTCAGTCGCTGTGATGTTCAGGCTGAAGAAAGCTCTTGAAGCTCCCGAACGATCAACCAGGAGGAAGAGAACATGCCAGTCGGGCATGTGTCTCTGCCAGGGTCCTACTCGAGTGTAGGATGAGCTCCTGACAACTTCCTCCATAGCCAGAGACCCACCAGCAGGTATTGGTGCAATGGGAGGATATGGTGATGTGTGAAGCTGAGCAGGGCTTCAGGTTGACCTGACAGGGATAGATCTGATGATGGTCCACATGGAAGTGACATGGCATAGAAATACAATGATGCATCCATTCCTAGATTTATTGCAAAATTTCTTAAAATGTAACTGCTGTGAGCATTTTCAGTAAAACAGGGATTATTCCAGATGTTACCTACATGGTGCTCTTCTGGTGGTTCCTTCACTGCAAGAAGTGGTTACAGGGAACCAGGCTTTCTCGGTAGTGGCACCCGCCCTGTGGAATGCCTTCCCATCAAAAGTCAAGGAAATAAACTATCCAACTTTTAGAAGCCATCTGAAGACAACCCTGTTTAGGGAAATTTCTAATGTTTGAAGTTTTATTCTGTTTTTAGTGTTCTGCTGGGAGCCACCCAGAGTGGCTGGGGAAACCCTGCCAGATGGACGGGGTACAAATAATAAAATTATTATTATTATTATTATTATTATTATTATTATTATTCAGGTGCTGTTGGGCTCTGACTCCCATCAGCTCCAGCTAACATGGTAAGTGCTCAAGGATGGTGAGAGCTGTAGTCCAAGATTAAGAAACAACCATTCACATGGTTTCAGTGCTTTTGTTTCCTGCATATTTTAAGCTCTTCCTCCTCCTCCATCTTCACACAGCCCACACCACTGTTTCATCCCATTGGCTGTAGTGACCCATATGTTTTTCTTCACTAGCATTCATGGTTTCCTCACATCAGGCACAGTGTAGTCACCTGTTAAATAGGGCAAATGAAGACAAGGGCTGGGAGGACAATGAGGGCAGTGAAGGCAGAAGAATGAAAACAGTAGCGTTGAGGAAAGCTTCTAAATGGCATGAGTTTAGGCAGCTGAGGCAAATGGGAGGAGCTTTTAGGCACATAAGGAAAGCTAACATGAAGCAAAATAAACTGATTTAGCTGGAGAGCCAGCGTGGTGTAGTGGTTAAGAGCAATGGACTCGTAATCTGGTGAACTGGGTCCGCTTCCCCGCTCCTCCACATGCAGCTGCTGGGTGACCTTGGGCTAGTCATACTTCTCTGAAGTCTCTCAGCCCCACTCACCTCACAGAGTGTTTGTTGTGGGGGTAGGAAGGGAAAGGAGATTGTTAGCTGCTTTGAGACTCCTTAATGGGAGTGAAAAGGCGGGGATATCAAGTCCAAACTCTTCTTCTTCTCTAGCTAAGTGTATTTTAAAAATTTGCATTTCAGTATTCAGCGTTCAAGTCACATTCCCATTTAGATGCTCCACATTTCTCTCTCACACAACATCTGGACTTTTACTGGGGGGTAGGGGGATAGGAAAGAAATCTTCTCTCCCCAATAACCTACTTTAACAAGACCCGAAAGGTATTCATGCCGCATAAAAATATAGTTATTGATTTCTTTCGGTTTAGAGACTTGTGGGATAGGTTAAAATGTTTTGCAGTTTGTACAGTATGGAAAAAGGCTTCATTGATCCCAAAATCAAGAATCTAAATTAGAAAAGGTGTTTGACATGCCAGAGGAAAGTTTAGTGTCTCTTTGATCATTTGTACTGAAAACTAAATGTTGTTCATATGTTCTTACATTCGATCCATGGAGTGGGGCCAATCTAGACCTCTCCATCCATGAATTTCCTTTAATTGAGCTGGTACAGTAGGTTTTAAGGGAGATTGTAAGCACATCCAGCTGAATATTCTTCTATTCCTCTCTGTACAATTCTTATTCTGACCTTCCTCTCGATGTGGGAAGGTCAGGGGAGAAGGGACAAAGCTGCTACACATCGTGTCATAGTTCTCTTTCACACTTAGAGTTGTATCCAACATGGTCAGTCCAGAAGCGAAAGGACCATTGCACTAGCAGAAGTCTATTTCTGATTGTGGTGCAACGGAGGAAACCGTTTTGCTGGTGGATCTTCTTGTTCGTGAGCTAACAATTTTACACTGTCTACTTGTGGAACATCTTACACAAAAAGATCCACTCGTTCAACATGGCCAACTTATTGTTGTTGGCATCTGTCTGTTTTGAGAGACAATGGAGTGCATCTCTGGGGGTGAAGGCATAAGCCTGGGCAGTGTGTATGGAGGTCCTGGGCTGCCCAGACAACAAGACCCCCCTCTCTGCTTCACTGAGGCGGCCCAAAGGAAATAAGAGCAATATGCTTGGCACCAACTTGGCTGCAGGAGTTGCCAGAAGGAGGTGTACAAGGTGCCATCCAATCATTTTAAGCACTCCACTCCAGATTTGTGTAGGATTTACTCCATAGCCTTTTCTTCACCCATAAACGTCCTGCAAGGCATCAGAGGTTTAGGATCTGAGTTTACCTTTTCCTAGATGGGCAACCTTCCCAGCCTCATATGCCCCTCACTTCCCTCTACCGTATGTGCAAAAACCATCTTCTGGATCGCTGGGTTAACTAGTGGTCTTGTCCACTTAATCTGCAAGAACCTGTGAACTTCATGGCGAAGTGGGGATTTGAATCCTTGTTTCCCGGGTTATTGTCATTACCATTACCACTACTCCATACTGGCTCATTCTCATATCAGTTTGCTGGTGTGTGTTATTTTTTTTAAATTTTAAACCCCTCACAAATATTTTAGTGTCCCATTCTCCTAACAGATACACCTTTGCATGCAATTTTGCCACATATTAACATTTTTATAAGCAGTTCCTCCTAATATACTACATTTTCTGTTAGGAAAGGGGTTGGAGAACTGCATCACATTATTGAAATCAAAACAGAACTGAATTTCTCCTCCATCTCTGATCACAGCACCTCACCCAATATATAACCCCCAGACAAACAAGGTACAGCATGTGTGACTTGGGGCTATTATTTCGTAATCCTGTGTTATACCCACTTAGAGAATACAGAGGGGAATTCTGGTGAGTAGATATTATGGGGAAGCAAAACGTTGCACAAAAAAACAGAGAAGCACAAGATAGAACTGTGCAAAACGTCAACCTCTTGAGCATGCATGAAAACTATTGGACAGTGCTAATACTTCTCCATCCAGAACTGAGACAGGAACCTTGCATTGGGACTCCAGGTGTAGGACATGGCAGATGCCCCACAGGCGTAGCAGCACTTCATCTACAGCCATTAATTGTGAGTACAGGGTTGATCTATAAAATGCTTGACTTTTCTGTATTGTGTGCATTACCCCAAGGAGTGAAGGTGAAATATAATGAAACCCAGATCTTAAATTAAACATAACTCCCAAATGATGTTGCTAAGCATCTAGCAGATATACTGAAAACAGTATTACCTGATCAAATCTCTTGCAGTTTATCTGGGTAGTGGCTACAGGGTATTTTTGCCACTCTAAAATTCATGGGATATTCCTTTTTTTTTCCTGTTGGGGGTTTTTAACCCTTCCATAGCACAAATTCAGTCGTCTGTGAAGCCTTATGACTACAAAACTCAGCATGAATGCGAGTGCAATACGTTTGTGCAAAAAATAATTTAGGGTCTCATCTGAAGGCGAGCTATTGTGGGGGAGGGAGATAGAAGGAATGGAATGGAAAGTGCTGGTAGGGCTTCTGTGGAAAATCACCACAAAACACTAATGTCTCTCATCAAATGTAGCTGATCTGTAGAAAAGACTCCGCAATCTGAAAAAAGAGGCAATGCATATACTTTTGTAAACCAAGAAAATATTGAATAAAAATTAGTTTTTTAAAAAAGGGTTACAACAGGAGATTCTTCTGCAGAATTTTCACGCATCCTTCTGCCCCTTTGTGTGCATCAGGGATTATGAAGCCAGGTGTTGTTGTTGTTGTTGTTGTTGTTGAGCACAGATGTCATGGTTTGAGAAATTGTTAACACTGCCTGAGTTGCATTCAGAACCTGCCAGACACATGGTAGAGAAAGTGTCAGCAATGCATACATCCTATGGTTTGATTCCACACCCCCCCCCCGGGCCTGACCAATTTTACAGCTGACAGAGTGTGTGTGACCACTGCTTATTTACTGACTGTCTGATCTTAAAAGGCATCCTTGCTACAGACAGCAAATTATTAGCATGGTTGAAAAGGACCAAGGGGGAGATTGTCTTTCCTTGAAATAATGAGAACACTAAAGTAGGCAATTTTCTCAAGGACCAAGCTATAAGTAATTAACTAGATGATGTTATCGCACTGGTAATGTACCCTTAATTTACACCCCTTCTATTCCAATGAGCCAAACACATAGTTCAGTGAAAGAGGATCTAACAAAGGATGCTGATTTATACATGCTTCATAAGAGGAGGATGGGAAGTTATATGAAAGTTGTAAAGAAGTTCAGAGGAAGATGATTCGGAGTGTCAGGAAGTCGTCATGGTTGAGATCAGTGTCACCCATGGGTGCAGACCATGACACCCTCAAGGCACTCTTAAATCTTGCTGATTGTATAAAGTAGGCCACAGTCTCCTGACGTTGAGGTGCATGAAATTTTCAGAGTTTGGTTTTGTTTCCTCCGCCAGTTTTATAATGACACTGACACCTTGAACTATCTATTGATATTTCCCCCTTGGCAACAATTCTGTTTCCCTGTAGTGTCTTCATATGGTAGCACATTCAACCAGTAATATATATTTTTTAAGCTCTTACAGGTCTTGGGAATGTATCATCCTTATTGGCTTCCTGTCCAATTCTATATCGATTTCAAAATCATGCTTTTAAGCACGCCTCACTTACCTGGCATCTTCCCTCTATGCCTGGAAAGGAGAAAGCTTAAGGATCAACGTCGAGCTGCCCTGGGCACTTGAATGATTATACAAGCACCTCTCCAACTTGCTACTTCTTAGTCACAAACCTTCCCTGAAGTACAATCAAGGGAACTAGAATCAGAATATTCACTACAAAATCATTTCTATAATTTGAAATATACACCATGAGAACAGATCTGTACGGTTAGACCTAGCCTCAATTAATCAATCTATCAATCTATCTATACAGTGGTGTCCCGCAAGACGAACGCCTCGCAAGACGAAAAACCCGCTAGACGAAAGGGTTTTCCGTTTTGGAGGCGCTTCGCAAAACGAATTTCCCTATGGGCTTGCTTCGCAAGAAGAAAGCCCATAGGGAAATCTCCGGGGACCTCTTTTAAATGCTAGCGGTGGGGAGCAAAGCCTTCCCCCCCCTCCGGCCTTCAGAAGAGGTCCAGGAAGGCCGGCGGGGGCCGAAAGGCTTTGCTCCCCACCGCCAGCATTTTAAAAGCAGTCCGTGATAGCAGGGAAGCGCTTCCCGCTATCCCGGATGGCTTTTGAAGGCAGGCGGGGGGGAGCAAAGACTTTTGCCCCCTGCTGGCCTTCAGAAGAGGTCCTGGACCTCTTCTGAAGGCCAGCAGGGGGCAAAAGTCTTTGCTCCCCCCCGCCTGCCTTCAAAAGCTGTCCAGAGGCTTTTAAATCGCCCCGGAGGCTTTTAAAGCGCTGCGTTTCTCCGCTCTCCCGGGAAGGCAGGCGGGGGGGGAGCAAAGACTTTCACCCCCCGCCGGCCTTCAGAAGAGGTCGGGGGACAGACTGTCCCCGGACCTGGTCTGAAGGCGGTTTCCATAGGAACGCATTAATTGATTTTTAATGCATTCCTATGGGAAACCGTGCTTCGCAAGACGAAAAACTCGCAAGACGAAAAGACTTGCGGAACGAATTGATTTCATCTTGCGAGGCACCACTGTATCTAGCTATTTAGCTATGCCATTTAATTTATTTATTTACCTTGACTGCTCAGTGTGGGTCAAGGGTGGTTTTATACACAGGTGATTGTGGTGGTATTTAGAGAGGATTATCAAAACTGACACACACCAGGCAATTCTTTCCTGACTATAAGGTTGGTTTGTGTTTTTATTAGCATTCCTCACAAGGAAATGAATAAAATAGTTTTAAAAATTGAATACATAAAGTATCAAGATATCATTTGAAACACATTGACCATGATGGCTGGGAGTGCTGGGTGCGGGAGTTCAGACACCAAGTTGGAGAAGGATTGTATGATGATGATCATCATCATCCTCCATTTATAAACCGCCTTCTACAAAGCCATTTCAAGACAAGGCATAACAAAAAGCAGACCAACCAACCCCAAGCAAATTGGTCAGCTGTGGGGATAGTCCTGCAGTGACTGGTCCTGCGGTGAATGCCCAGCCTTAGGATGTATAAGTATGGGGAAAGCTAGAATCAAGAAGAGCCTGGACCAGCTCTTAATTCAGAGATGGGGAATATCTGGCTTTCCTGCAGATGTTGGACTTATTTGTCCCATCCATGGTCAAGAATTCTGGGAGTCATAGTCCTTCAATATCTGGAGGGCAATGTGCTCCCTGTCCTAACTACTTGGTGTGGCATAGGACCATAGCATTGGATATATAATGACTCTTACTGAAGTTGGCTGAGGAGACAGAGCTCCAGCTGAAGACCTCTGAAACTTAGCCTTTGTCACGACTCATGGGCTAACTTCCTAGTGAAATCAGAGATGTGTAGAGCTTCTTCCAGTTCTTTTATTTAAATCAAGAGAATACACAGAGACACCATGAATTATGCTCCCTCAGTCTCAAGATGTTGCTCAGAGTGCTCGCTCCACCCCTCTTGCAGTGGCTTCCAAACCCCTCCTTACTGCCTACGGTGGACCCAGGAATCTTTCTGTCTCTGTCTTTCTGCTCTAAGATATGAAGGGAGTGCCTGGTTCTCAGAGAAGGAGGAGGTTCTACCAGGCTTTCAAGTGACATAGTGTCCTCTGTCTGCTGTGCTGTTTCTCCCACTTCTGAGTCCTGTCTCTGTTCAGGACTAGAGCATCTAGTTTGCTCCTGTTCCTCATCCTCCATTATTTCCCAGCTCTTTGCTTCTTCTTCTGGAGTGTGACTTGTTCGTCATCACCACGAACCTGGCTCCATACTATTGTCAGCTTTCTTCTGCCCAGAAGCCTCTTGGTGTGGAAGTCTCCGCCTCATCTGCCCAGTCCCTGACAGCAAATTCTAAAGATGCTAAGTAAAGCATCTTTCCCTCGTTAACTTTCAGGCTGGGGAGGCTAATGCTGGGGATTGAACCTTGGACCTAAAGCAAATGCTCGACCATTG
Source organism: Podarcis melisellensis (assembly GCF_964234715.1). NCBI lineage: Eukaryota > Metazoa > Chordata > Lepidosauria > Squamata > Lacertidae > Podarcis > Podarcis melisellensis. Next base: position 8,197,608 of record NC_138541.1, on the reverse strand, counting down.
AGCTACAGCCCTTCCCTAAATGCAGCTGGATGACAACTCCCATCACCCCTGACTCTTGGCTTTGTTGGCTGGGCTGATGGGAGTTGTTGTGCAATGTTATATGGAGGGCTACAGATTAGCTAACTCACTTTAGGGGACCAGTGTGAGGCAGGAGGAGAGCAAGAATCCTCATCCTCACAGACAAACCAGAGAGGAAACTTGGTTCTTTTTTTTCTTTTTTTGATTTTTTTTTTTAAGCATTCAGAAATACAGTCGGGATGGTATAAGGTTCACCTTAGAACTGATTGAAAAAATGTGTGTCTGAGCCTGAAGGGCTGAGTTTTGCTAGAGCTTTCATTTTCTGTTTGAGAGGCCATAAAGCATTCTGAGGAATATAAATTCCAGGAACCGTGTTTGTAGTGCTGCTGCATTTAATAGTTTGTCAGCATTTCCCATATTTCCAAGAGGTTTATAACATGGCCATAAAAATTCACTGAAAGATAGAACTTGGTAAGACTTGAAAAGTACTCTTCCTGTGCCTTTACCTTTGTCAGATTTCTTTCCCCGCTTTTCATCCTGAAAAAAGAAAACGAAAGGGAGGAGGTAGGGGAAGGGGAAGGGGAAGGGGAGGAGGAGGAGGAAGAGGAAGAGGAAGATGAAAGCCACATGTTTTGGAAAACAAATAATAGGTGCCCAGTCATTTGTAGCAATACAATCTATGGTGAATTGTTAAACATGGGAGTATACAAGTAATGTTAAATTCTTAGCTTTAGGGCCTTCAGCAATGCCCATCCATACTGACATCTGGCATCAAGTCTGCGTTGCAAAGGCAATAATATAGAACCAGACCAGTCTCTCTCTCTCTCTCTCTCTCTCTCTCTCTCTCTCTCTCTGTGTGTGTGTGTGTGTATGTAATAATAATAATAATAATAATAATAATAATAATAATAATAATAATAATAATTTATTATTTATACCCCGCCCATCTGGCTGGGACTCCCCAGCCACTCTGGGCAGCTTCCATAAAAACCAAAAATACATACATATATATATGTGTGTGTGTGTGTGTGTGTGTGTGTGTGTATGAGTTTTTTAACATATCATTTTCAACAGTAATTAAACATATTTTTACATCTTAAATTTTTTTGACTTCCATCAGTCCTGTCTGAAAATTTTCCAATCTAATCTCTTAGTATGCATTTCTTATTTTCCCTATTACATTTCAAACACATAACCAATATCTCTATCTTTTTCTACTTTGTAACACTTCGTATATTTCTCCTTACAAAACGTCTTGTAGTCCTACTAGCGTAATTTGTTGATTACAGTTGCTCTTCAAATAATTCATATACTTCTTTTAATCTTCTGTAAATATCTGGTCCTGCAGGTTTTGAATCCTTCCTGTCATTTTGTCCAATTCTGCATAGTCCATTAATTTCATCTGCCATTCTTCTTCCGTTGGAATTTCTTCTTGCTTCCATTTCTGGACTAACAATACTCTTGCCGCTGTTGTTGCATATAAGAACAGTTTGAGATCTTGTCTATTAATGTCTTGGCCTATAATACCAAGTAAAAAGGCTTCTGGTTTTTTTAAGAATGTATATTTCAACATCTTTTTCATCTCATTATATGTCATTTCCCAGAAGTTCTTTACTTTCTTACATTCCCACCACATGTGATAAAATGTTCCTTCTTTTTCCAGAACCAGACCAGTTTCATGGGGAACCACATCCGCATATAGACACAGAGTGTGTGATCTCTTAAAATCATATAACATAAGAAGAGCCTGCTGAATCAAGACAGTGACCCATCTAGTCCAGCATCCTGTTTTCACAGTGGCCAATCAGATGCCTATTGGAAGCACAATAGAAGGACCTTCAGCACTCTCCCCTCCTGCAGTTTCCAGCACCTGCTGTTCAGAAGCACACTTCCTCTGACTGTGGAGGCACAACATTGCCTCCATTATGGCTAGCAGTCATTGATAGTCTTATACTTATACTTCAGGAACTTCGCTGATTCTCTTTAGAGGCATCAAACTTGGTGTTCCATAGTGCTGCGTTTCATGTGTTGTGTGAAGAAATACTTTATTTTATCTGGGATACTGCTTTGTTGGGAATATATTCTTCAATTGATAAGAAATGGGAACATGGTTAGGATCCCAGTATTCATTCCAGGTCGGGGCAATCATGGAGAATCATGAAGGTTGAATCTGCACGTTGCCATGGCCTCTTTGTCTGGGGACTGAAGGCTGAATGGAAGGTGATGATGAGTCTCTGGATTTAATTCATAGGTCTGAATTTCAAGTAGCACCAGTGAGGAGGTAGGGATTGATAATTAGCAGGATCAGAGCAGGCAAGGAGAAATAACCTGTCAGGGAACTGCCATTGGCTCAGAGGGGAGAGGGGAAAAGCCAGATGGATTACAGAGAGCCCCCAAACATCGTGGGAAGCAGCTCCTCCTCAGCGGAGGGGAGTAACCACGCCTCCAGTGGAGAGGAGCTTCAGGGCTCGGAGGAGGCGAGGTGGTGCCAGGACAACTTGCCTGGGCAGAGCAGGGAGGAGAGAGGTCCTTCGTTACCCACGCCCTCCTTGCACAGTAAGCTTTCATGCCGAGAGAGGAGACGCAGACTGGGCACCAAGAAACTACTTTGCTGGGGAAGGTTTAAGGACCGCCCACTCACGGATTCTGCCAGTGAATGAGCCAGCCACGGGAGAGTGGCGCTCTGGACAGATAAAGTTTATTTTGGCATCAAAAGCAAGGCTTCACAGCCAAACAGGGAGGCATTTGCCTGCTTGCTCTTGAGCAACCCCTTGGAACACTAACGGCACCTAACCCTTCACCCCTGCAAAAGTTGTGAAGAAAACCACCTTTCTGAAGCACCTGTTTGCTTTGAGGAAAAATTCTTCACTGGTGCCAATGTAGTTTTTCCCAATGCAAATACTCATTTCAGACAATGGATTTTCTTCAAGACAGAACTCTGCCCTTTGGGAAGGATGTATCCCCCCCCCAAAAAAAAAGTTGTTAAGCTCACAGAAGGCCAATAATATACAACACCAGCTTAACTTGGATCCAGTTACATACAGAGTGAAGGGTAATAAAACATGGATTTGATTAAGCCCTATGTCTACTCTGATCCCATTAATCTCCACCACCCCAAGCAATTGCTATTTACATCAATGTGAATATCCATTTAACACTGTGTCTAGTTGGTCAGCCTGAGACCTAAATGAGCACTAGAAATATAGGAAGCTGCTTTATACCAAGTCAGGCCGTTGGTCCCACCTAGCTCAGTATTGTGCTATCTGATTGGCAGTAGCTCTTCAGGGCCTCAGATCTCAGCCTCCCAACCCTACCTGGAGATGACTGGGATTGAACCTGGAACTTTCTGTATGCTAAACTGCCATTCTACCATGGAGCTACAGCCTCTTCCTGGTCGTTAAATCCTGAGGTTGTTGCTTGTCCTTTTCTAATATAACACCATCATCATGTAGTACAGTTTATGAAGCAGGGTGGGTCCATGATCCCTGAGGAGTTTACTATGCAAAACTTTCATCTTGAAGTCCTTGGCAATGGTATGATATGGTAACTATTAGAAGTAGTGATGGCCACCAAATTAGATAGCTACAAAAGAGGATTAGACAAATTCATGGAGGAAATGGCAAAGAAGAGGAGGAGGAGGAGGAGGAGGAGGAGGAGGAGGAGGAGTTTGGATTTGATATCCCGCTTTATAACTACCTTAAGGAGTCTCAAAGCGGGTAACATTCTCCTTTCCCTTCCTCCCCCACAACAAACACTCTGAGAGACTTCAAAAAAGTGTGACTAGCCCAAGGTCACCCAGCTGCTGCATGTGGAGGAGCGGAGATGAGAACCCGGTTCATCAGATTACGAGTCTACTGCTCTTAACCACTACACCACACTGGCTTTCTTATCAATGATTATTAATCCTGATGGATATAGTCTGCCTGCACTGTCAAAGGCAGTATGCCTCTGAATGCCACTCGCTGGGAATCTCAAGTGCTGACCACAGGCATCTGGTTGACCACCATGAGAAACAGGATGTTAGGCTAGTTGGGGCACTGGTCTGATCAAGAAAACTCTTCTTCTGCTCTCTTGCTCAAGCTGCACTGATCTTAAAGGTTTCATTAGACTCATCGGATTTATATCCATTCTTGATATGGGACAAATAAGTGAACATGGGCAATTTCTGCTCCTTTTTGTGTGTGTGTGTGTGTGTGTGTGTGGGTATTCACCGACATCTCCAATTTAAGGAAAGAGGTAGATTAAAAGCTGTCATCACCCTTGGCAGTGCTGCCTTGTCCAGAGTTTGCTATGAGCTGTTACTATCCTGCACAATGGATCCCTACTGCAAAGCTGCTCCATTTGTTACATCGATAAATGTGGCCTGGTTCCCCTAGTTTTGTTTCCATGTGAAGCCAAAAATGCCTGTGAGTGAGATCAATGCAATGGATTTATTTATTTATTTATTTTTAAAAAACATAATTCCCTTTTGGTCCAGCTCAGAAATTCTCCTTCACAATGCTAAAAGAATAGGTCGCATAAATATTTGAAGAGAAGGTTGGCATAAAGTAAGGATTGGAAATAATTTTCTCAAAACTGTAATTTCTCACTTGGCTTCACCCCAGTTTCCTGCCAACAATCAACTCTTGCAGGTTGTTGGGAATTTAGACAGGATGGATCTTCTGACACAAAGCAGACTTTGTGTGCTCATCAATAAAATATCTGAGTTCAGGTCTTTCACAAGGTCAGATATCACCGAGCACTCAAGAAAATACCTTATACTTGTCAGCCTCTCTTGCTTTGACTTTGCTGGACTTCTGACACCACACATCCTGCTCTCTTGGAAAACAAAGTAAAGACATCCCCAGACCATTGTCCCTAGCCTTCTCTACATTGATGCTCCTACACTGATTGATGCTGTCCATCAGAATATGTCAGTAATGAGAGAGAATGGAGAAAAATAATAATTGCAGTTCACATTTTAATGAGAACTTGCTCAGTCTACACTTCCCAAACTGAAACACTGGTGTCTTACAAAATTTATATTTTGCAATTCAGCTCTCCAACCAAAAGAACACAGATTGTGTAAAAAGGTACATATCAGGGGAAATTGCTTGCAAACATGTGTATGTTGGTGAGGCAAGTGTGTGTATAATGCACCCCAAAATGCATTGCATATGAGGAAAAGGCTTGCAAACAATGTTATCATAGAATCATAGAGTTGAAAGGGCCCGAAGGATCATGTAGTCCCACCCCACTCCTCTCAAATGTATGTACATTTTCACCAAAACCTTTTGGCACTGCGACTACAGCGAAGACTCATGAGACCAAAGCTTTAGGGTAGGCATAGGCAAACTTGGGCCTTACAGATGTTTAGGACTACAATTCCCATCATCCCTAACTAACAGGACCAGTGGTCAGGGATGATGGGAATTGTAGTCCCAAACATCTGGAGGGCTGGAGTTTGCCTATGCCTGCTTTAGGGAAATGGTTATATTGATTGATATAACTAACTGGAAGAACCGCAAACCAGGTTAATTAACTGAATTCAGAAAGCACAGGTGGGGAGGAATGTTGGTAACTCTGAGAGAGAAACATCCCCTCCAGACCGATGGTGCAGCCACAGGCTGTGGTTTCCCAGGAAAGGGTTGAGAGAAAAGTTGTCCCTCCTCGTTAGATGAGCCTTGGACATGAACCCAACATGCCAAGCACTCACCCCAAATGTGCACATCAAGTCCACTAGGCAAAATGAACTGGGAAATCCATAACCATTTGGATCCCTTCCAGTCGGGATTCAGGCCTCATCATGGGACTGAAACTGCCTTGGTCGCACTGGTTGATGATCTCCGGCGGGCTAGGGACAAAGGTGAGAGCTGTTTCCTAGTTCTGCTGGATCTCTCAGCGGCGTTTGATACCATCGACCATAACATCCTTCTGGACTGTCTTGAGGGGCTGGGAGCTGGGGGCACTGTCCTACAGTGGTTCCGCTCCTTCCTCCTGGGCCGTGTTCAGAAAGTGGTGGTGGGGGATGAGTGTTCAGACCCCTGGGCTCTCACTTGTGGGGTGCCTCAGGGTTCTGTCCTCTCCCCCATGCTTTTCAACATCTACATGCAGCCACTGGGAGAGATCATCAGGAGGTTTGGGCTGGGTGTTCATCAGTATGCAGATGACACCCAGCTCTACCTCTCTTTTAAATCAGAACCAGTGAGGGCAGTGAAGGTCCTGTGTGAGTGTCTGGAGGCGGTTGGAGGATGGATGGCGGCTAACAGATTGAGGTTGAATCCTGACAAGACAGAAGTACTGTTTCTGGGGGACAGGAGGCGGGCAGGTGTGGAGGATTCCCTGGTCCTGAATGGGGCAACTGTGCCCCTGAAGGACCAGGTGCGCAGCCTGGGAGTCATTTTGGACTCACAGCTGTCCATGGAGGCACAGGTTAAATCTGTGTCCAGGGCAGCTGTTTACCAGCTCCATCTGGTACGTAGGCTGAGACCCTATCTGCCTGCGGACTGTCTCACCAGAGTGGTGCATGCTCTGGTTATCTCCCGCTTGGACTACTGCAATGCACTCTACGTGGGGCTACCTTTGAAGGTGACTCGGAAACTACAACTAATCCAGAATGCGGCAGCTAGACTGGTGACTGGGAGCGGCCGCCGAGACCATATAACACCGGTCTTGAAAGACCTACATTGGCTCCCAGTATGTTTCCGAGCACAATTCAAAGTGTTGGTGCTGACCTTTAAAGCCCTAAACGGCCTCGGTCCAGTATACCTGAAGGAGCGTCTCCACCCCCATCATTCTGCCCGGACGCTGAGGTCCAGCGCCGAAGGCCTTCTGGCGGTTCCCTCATTGCGAGAAGCAGGGCACCAGGCAGAGGGCCTTCTCGGTAGTGGCGCCCACCCTGTGGAACGCCCTTCCAGCAGATGTCAAAGCAATAAACAACTACCTGACATTCAGAAGACATCTTAAGGCAGCCCTGTTCAGGGAAGTTTTTAACGTGTGATTTTACTGTATTTTGGTTTTTATGGAAGCCGCCCAGAGTGGCTGGGGAGGCCCAGCCAGATGGGCGGGGTATAAATAATAAATTATTATTATTATTATTATAACAGGTTCACTTAACTCAATAATGCCTTAGCATATGTGATGTGTTCTCACCCACTTCCTCACCTGTACAGGCTCATTGCCCCAAAGGGCAATCAACAACGCTACTCCCAAATGCCAAACAAATTCTTCTCAGCACTGTGGAGTAGGCAATAAAGAGAAGGGGCCCAATCAAGAAATCTCCCCCCCAAAAATCCTACTCAGCCCCTTTAACAAATGACAAGCCAAAGTCCATTGCATATAGATAGGGAAGGTGCAAAAGAAACACAAGGAGGAAGAGTTTGTGGGAGGAGCATGTTTATAATCTACCCTCCATCCCCTTCCTAGTTGGTCTTTGGGTCCCACATGACCCACCCCTCCAACATCCCTGCTTCGGTGTTTGCTTTGGGCAAACACACCTCTACTACAAGACTGGGAACATTTTTTATTATTCTTAGCTTGCCACTTCCTTTTTAAAAATCTTGTAAATTTATCAACATTTCAGTGTTACATTCTCCTCACATGTACATTCTAATGCACAATTTCCCCTAATATACACATTTTTCCAATTAACAATTTTGCCGAATGGAAGGGGTTTTTTTGTAAGTTATTTTCATGATTTTTACGCATATTTTAGAATATGCATTCTTGCACAAATTACTCGGTTGGAGAACTTCATTGGAAGTTTCACAGAAGCGTGAATTTTGCTAGCTGGCTGTGTTTCAGTTTTCCGTATTGTTTCGAAAAGCGCAAATTACGTAGCTTCTCCTTCAAATGTGAGCTGAGCCAGATTTGTCCCCTATCCCTCATCACAAGTTGTCTGCAGGCCTGTAATACAAAGTATCACATACAGATTGAAGAAACTGCAATGTTTTCCCTCTGCACCACGCTGAATCAACTGTCTTTGCTTTTGACATCATGATGTTTGACCAGACACAATGAAAGGCAGGCTCAAGCATCAATAGAAAATTTCTATTAAGTGCAACCACTGAAGCAGAGTAGATCAAAGCCAACTCCCCACCCCCCTGAGGAATAGATGCAACAAGATTGCTGGCCCCTTGTCCTTTTCAATCTCATCCTCCCTCCCACCCTTATTGCATATTGGCTTCTGATAAGGCTCTATCAGCTCACATTTGTTTAGATGTAAGGGCTTTAATGAAACCCTCCAAAGATGCACATTGCAGATGCCAGCTCTATCATGCAATAAATGTTGTGAGGGGTGCAGGTGGGAGGAGGGAGGGAATAACACAATGTCCTTATTTGTCCTGCCTGCGCCGGCCTCATAGCCTTTGCGTTTCAGAGAATGCCTTCAGGCAGAGAGCACTGGTTCATTCTATATATGTCATGTCACGTCCATTCAATCTGCTGTGATTCCTATAAATTAGCTCACACCTTCCTGTGTAAATCTGTTTTCTGTTCCCCCCAAAAGGATGACAGCTTGGAAAGGAGGAATGTCTCGCAAAAGTGTATGAAGTTTGCAACAGACTGATATGCCCCTCCGGATATAGCCCTTTTGGTACGCAATGAAATGCAAGAGGTGAAAGGAAACGCCGATGGTAAGGATTTTCTGCACATTTACCATCCATTTGAAGCGCTTCCACCAAAAAATTCCAGGAGCTGTAGTTTGTTAAACATGCTGTGAGTTGTTAAGAGGCCCCATGTCCTCTCATGGAGCTACAGTTCCCAGAGTTCTCTGTGAAGAGGGATTGATGGTTAAACCATGCTGAGGCTGAAACTGTAACTCTATCCCCCCCCCAATTTTTTAAATTCATTTTATAACACAAATAAACAGCACAAACAGGAAAACAAACAATAGAAACAGATCCTTGTCTTACCCTTATTTTTTTCTAAACATTGTTGAAACTGTTACTTTAGTGGAGGAAGGAAAAGTGGGTGTGGTATACATGTTTTTACATAACGTACATAGAATTGCTGGCGCTTTACATCACGGATGGGGAAGCTGTGGCCCTACAGATGCTGCTGGACTACAGTGTCCATCAGCCCTGACCATTGCCCATGGTCACTGTGGCTAATGGAAGTTGTAGTCCACTCCAATCCGGACTGTTGTCCAAATCTTTCTTTTGAGATTTTTAAGCTGCTTTAGATACTTTAAATATAAAAGCAGGATATAAGTATAGCCAATCCCATCAGACAAAGACTACCCTAGGCAGCTGCCTCCTACTCAGAACATTGATCCATCTAGCTCATGTTTTAAAGGGATTGGGATTCTGTGGCCATCCAAATGTCGTTGGACTGCAATGTCCATTATCCCCAACCAGCATGGCAATGGATTGGGATGGGAGTTGTAATACAACCTCATCTGGAGAGTGACAATCCCCATATCCAGCTTCTTTGCTGACTGGAAACATCTCTCCAGGGTTTCAGGGAGGACAACATTCCCCAGCTCTACCTGAAGACACAAGGGATTGAATTCATAGCATTATCCATGTAAAGCTCTACCACTGAGCTACCACAAAGGTAGCTGTCACCTCATTGCTCCTGGGTATCAATGACTCCAGTATTTTGCAATAAACTTAGGAATATGAAGCTCTCAGTGATAGATAGTTTAGCTTATTCTTTATTTTTTGTGTTCTTACAATCTACCTTCCCCACCTTGGTGAAAACAATGGCATAAGAGTGCATCAGGAAACTGAAACTGAATAAAATATCCAACTAAATGTCGAAAAAACACTGCAGATCTCCCCATTAAGTTGTAAACAAGACAGTATGGTGTAAATAGAAAATCTCTTCCAAATTTTAAAATCTGGCAGCTTATTCTTTGCCAGAGCAGTTGCTGTTTGATTCTTCAGAAAGACCAACTTGCTGTACATCGAGCCAGCTCAGACAGAAACACAACAGCAGAGAATACAAACAAATGGCATCTATTTTTAAACTTGTTTTCCTTTAGTTAACCCACATTCCCACCTGTCTGCCTCTTCTGAAGAGTCAACAAAGCAGATCAAGGAAGAAGTGCCCCAACTTATCCTTCCTGTTCACCTCCTTCCAGCTCAAAATCAAATTATTACGGCTACGGGACTGCCTGGAAGGCAGAACCATCTTTTACAAGCAGCTGATGCTATAAAGCTATAAAGCTGACATTGATCATTGAGCAAAAGATTATCTCACTGGTTGCTTTTCTGCCTGGACCAGCTCTTGAACAACAAACAATCATGATGGACAAGTGATTTTTAAGTGTGTTGTAATTCACTTGTTGTGTGTTGTAAGTCGCTTGCAGACTTTTGGGTAGCAAGTGATTAACAAAGCAATTTCAACCTCAACAGATGCCTTAAACGGAGTAGACTGATGGTGTCTCTAACCACATATATTTTTTGCCCTGTTTAGGCTGGGCTGAAGAGGGTAACTAGCAGCAGGTCACAGGACACATGCATCCAGTTGCAGAGAGCTGCTAAGAGCAGGAAGACTCCAAGCAGAAAACCAAAATCAGGACTTTGGAAAGCTCCTAGGGGCAGCAGATGTTGTTCCAGCAAAGGTTACAGCCAATCAATCTTCTGTCACAAAATCAAGAGCAGATTAAGTCACGATCTTAGCTGTGACGATGTTTTCCATGGCACACACCTTGCTGGAAGGAACATTGCATTCCTGTGTTGTGAGACTTCTCTGAAGGCTTTATAGAGAAGTGAAAGATCTTGTACTGGTTGTTCGGTGATCAAAAAGATTTGGTGTCCCTGCTCAAGTAATCTGAAACTCAGGAACTGGAACTATATGGAAATCATTCAGATTTGAGGACTATGGGCTTATCAAATAGGATCCTCCTGATCCTTATTTCTATGTGTACCTCCTTCCTCAAGGCCACTGTTTGAAGTGCCCAAAGATAGGTCACAATACTACGTCTGTGCTAACTGGCATCAATTTTTCAAATGCTCTGGCAGATATATTTCCCAGATTGTGTACCTCAGCTTAATAATGGACACATAAGTCATTTGAGGTGTCTTAGGGTCTTGACATTAAAGAACATATGGACCGTGACACTGATGTCACAAAGAGGGCTGAATTCCTCCCTTCCCCTGCCTCTGTATACTACAAGGCAATAAAAGAGCATACCTGCCTGCTCTTAAATCAAAGCCATCTGCCTTTGCACTCTGACACACAGGGATCATTGATATTCTGCAGCAGTTCAACATGTTCTAAAAAACTAAAAAACAAAAACAAAGCCCTACTTGCTTTATTGCGGTGAGGTGCTCCAAAGAATTTAGGTTTGGCTTCTGCTTAGCAAGCCAGGCAAGCAGATGAGAGTATACCCCCAAGTCCCTTTCCATACCTAGGCTTTTATTCATGAACAAGCCTCTTGATCAAAGGGCGCCTTTGCTAGATCTTCAGTAAAATCCATATTCATGAAAACTCCCAGCCCAAATACAAAACCACTTATGTTCCTGCCTAGCAGAAGAGAATTATTTGTACCCCAGGCCTTTGGTTCATTTGTTTGAAAGTCTCTCTGTCTAGAAGAAAATGCTGCAGATAAAGGGATCGGCCAAGGGCCAACCTATCCCATCTTGTCCTGGCCAAAGGTTGGGAAGCACCAAATTATATGATGTTGGCCACAGCAGTGGGATATCTCCCCAAATACTGGCCAAGATCAGATCAAAGGACATGGGCATCCTACAGCTGGGTTGTGTTTAGTGTTCCAAAACATCCACATAAGGAAATCTGCCAGGCTAACGAATGGTGCAGACCAGCAATCAGGAACTATTTTCAGCTTGGGGGCCACATCTGAACAGCTTTCTGGGGACCACATGTCAGCAATGGGCAGAAGGCAGAACAATGAATGTTGTGCAACAGGGTATTTTCTACACACTCATGCACACCATTCTCTATCAGTAGCATAGTGTGGGTTGCCAGTGCCCAGGACAAGGCAAGGATTGCATCTCCTAACCTGAGGCTCTCAGGCCACAGGTGGTGACCTCAGGGCACTTGCAGGAGGCATGTCGTCTGGCCATCGCTTCCTCGTCTTGCCTCTTGATGAGTGGTGCAAGGGAGCAGCTACTCACAGCATGTAGCAACTTCCATTGCTGTGAAGAGGGGACTGGGGCTCCACCCGCAGGAGGGAGGTGAGTTCTGGCACCTCTTTTTCTACAAAAACAGTGTGGTCTTTTCATATACTGGAGGAAGAGAGGAACTTTGGAACTTACTTGGAAGAGCACATCTTAAAAGTCCTCCAGATTTTGTTGAACGATAACTCCCATTGATTCCATGTTCGTAGGAACATAGAAAGCTTCCTTATACCAGGTAAACTATTGTCCCATCTAGCTCAGTATTGTCTACTGTGCCTGGAAGCATCTCTTTGGGGTTTCTGGCAGAGGGAATGCCCAGCCCTCCCTGGAGATTACAAGGGTTGAAATTGTGACCTTCTGATTGCAAAGCAGATGCTCTGCCAGATCTCCCCCACCTGTGATCTATGTAATAGTTTCTTGTGAGGCATTCTGCCCCACGTTTCTCCAACATTCCAAAACTGTATGTTGTGTTGGGCTGGAAGTTCTTCTATGATAACTTCTACCTTTAATTATATAGGTGTGTATGATGGGACCAATTCTCTCCCGCTTTCAAAATTAGATTGCAGTCCAGTTGCTTTACTGTAAGAGCTGCCTGTCTCTCCAGCACATCAGCCAGTGCTCAAGAAGTAGGATTCATGAATAAAAAAGTTTCTGCACAGGGTGGTTTAACCCAACTTGTCAATTCCTACGCGCTTTCATTATGCAACTCGCCAAACAGTGTTTCATTTTTCTTGTCTTTTCTTTCCCTTTATTTTTTTAGTGGAAGAAAAAGATGGATGATGGAAATAAATTTGTTGAGCTGGCTGAATGGAATGTGTGTTGTAATTGAGTATTCTCATCATCCTAAAATAAATTTCCATTTCCTCATTTCAATTATATTTTGTCAGGTACTGTATCTTAAAAAGTTATTTCTCAATATCTGCCAAGCTCCTTGTAATAGCAGGGGCAGAAGATGTTGTGTTTTGAGGCTGACCTTCAGATGAACTTATCTCCAACCCCCAAATCATCCATCCATTCTTCTTCTTCTTTTAAAAAATATGAAATATAGCTTTGCCTCATTTCCCTTCCAATCACTGTTCGTATAGATTTGCTCATAAGCATGATAGTGTCTCCATCTATATTTGAGGGAGTGAAACAAAACAAAAAACAAATTAGTGTCACGTCTGAGAATTCGCTTTTAGGAATGGTGTGGAAATAAATCCAGAGACATCGAGCAGAGCAAATAAATGTGGATAAGTTATGTTAAAGAGGGTAAACAAGGGTCCCAACTAACTGGACATATCAAGATTAGTGGAAAGTTTGGCTATACATGCAAAATAAATGATACTTATTAAAGAAACTTCTGGACCAACTTTCCCCAACCTGGAACCATCCAGAGGTTTTGGACTACAAGCCTTGTTGGCCCTGACAAGTACAGCCATTGGTCAGGGGTGATAGTGGTTGTGCTCCAAAGCATCTTGGGGATATAAGGTTGGGGAAGGGTTATCTATAGACTCTATGCCAAACCGTGTTCAAATGCTGCTCAAAAATATTAATGAATGTTAGAATGACGTTCGTCTAGAAATTATGTGGTCTCCAGCCGTAATGGGTAAGTAAAAAGAAAAGTAAGGTCAAAAATTAAATGAAAATTAAGGGAAAGGATTTGCTGAATTAATAAATTAGAAATTGGAATACAGAGAGGGGAGGTATGAGGAAGTCGGGGAAGTAAGTTATAAGGAAAAAAAAGGGACTGAAATTATACTTGTTTTTTATTTTTGTCTGTTTCTTATTATTGTTATGTTTTGTTTTTATATAACTTTTGAAAACCTACCGGTAATAAAAATCTTTTTTTAAAAAACAACAACAAATGCTGCTCAAAAATAGTGGAGGTCATATCCGTTACTAATGTACGTACATGTGAGTTTTGTACATTAAACTACATTGTTTGTTTCAATTAATTTGCACAAGGGTGCAGTCTAAACCTGAAGCACAGGTAACAATGGTTATCCCTCTCCCCCTATAATAATCATAGGACTGAAGGCAGCCCAGATTCAACAGTGCTTATCCCTCCTCCTCCTACAAATAGCCACAGGATTGTAGAAGTAGCAGCCATGGGGTGATGGGGAAGAGGCACTCTCCTGACAATAGTGCTGCTGCAGCTTGCTTAGACAGGGTAGAGGCAAGGTCAGGGCTGGGTGAGTGCAGCAGCAAAGTCAAGCTGCTTTTCCCTACTGGTGTGGCCATGCAGTCCTGACCTTGCCACCGCCCTTCTTTGTCCTATCTCCTTCCAGGTGAGCTGGAGTGACACTGGTGTTGAGAGGATGGCTCCAAAGTTTGGCCCCGCCACCCACACCGCTATTGCACTACAGACTGTGTCAGGTGGCAGAGGAATCAACCCCCACGACAGGTTGCCAGGAAAGGAAAGACAAGGAAAAGTCCTTACCATCTGCTTTTATCCAATATTTACGGAGAGAGGCTTGGGAATGCAGCATCTTGGAATAATGATGCTGTCCCAAGTAAATCTCCACCCGCCTTCTCTTCCACTTCCTCATTCATCAACAGCACACACACCTCATGGTTGCCGCTTAGCACCATCTGTCTCCAAGCCCTTGGCTCTCCTACTTTTAAAGCTCGCCAGGTTTTGGGAGATGGTGAATCTGGAATGCTTTCTAGTGATAATGTGTCAGCCAGCTGCTCCAGCTCTGCCTCCTCCTCCTCTCCCATTATTTCCCAACCTTTCCCTTCATCTTCCTCTGAGCTGTGACCTCCCTCAAACTCCTGCTGTAATTCAGAACTGTCTTCTTCTTCTCTGGAAGGGTCAGACTGGGGAGGTGGTCTCCACCATTCCTCCTCTGCCCAGTCCCTGATAGACTGTAGGGCTGAGCCCAAATGACCTACCCAGGTTTTCTACCCTCTTTGATGGATTTTAAGTTTCAGGGACAGGCTTTAACAGCGGTGACATGTTTGTCCACTTCCTTCTATTAGTGTTGATGCTCTTTGTCAATGGTGGGGTTTTTATTTCATACATTCTGAGCAGAAGATGCTAACGTTAGATCAGGAAGCCTTGTTTCTCACTCTCGTCCTGACTCCTGTTTGTAGTGGCATAATTTTAGTTTTATGCATTAATTTCCAGCATTTGTATGCTGCACTGTAACACAAAGTTCCCCTGGGCAGCTGACAATACATAACGATTAAAAACAAACATAAATAAAAACCAAAACAACAAAATGAATCACATTTAATCAAATACGCCAAACACAGAGGACACAACTTCCCAAAGATAAAACAAAACACATATTTAAAATTGAGAGACTCAGACTGTGTAAGTTGTTTAGAAGGCCTGATGATGATTGCTTTGTGGAAGAATGGAAGCCCTTTTCAGACTATTTAAGGAAATATCATAGTTTGATGAACTCGTGAGTAGGACTGGAAATATGAGCAACAGCTATAAATCATTTATAGATGGTGTTTAACTCTGAGTAGACTTGCTAAAATGTATAAGTCCGAATCAGATAAGTGCTGGACATGTAATGAGGTTGAGGGTATGTTTTCTCATAGGTGGTGGACTTGTAAAAGAGTATTGGAAAATGATATATAATGAATTGGGAAAAAAATGTTTAAAAGTATCTTCCCCCCCAAAAAAAAACCAGAATCCTTTTGGTTGGGGATAATTCAGAAGGAAATTCCCAGGTGTCAAAAAACCCACACTATGTATGCTACTACTGCGGCCCGTGTTTTGTTAGCCCCAAAATGGAAAACGAGCGTGCTCCCAACTAAAAATGAATGGCAACTTAAACTGATGGAATATGCATAGATTGCAGATTTACATGTAGAATAAGAGAACAAGCAGGATGTACGTTGAAAAAAGACTGGAAAATGTTTACTGAATATATGGGTGAAAATTGTGTTAATTTTAAAACATTGGTAGCATAAAGATAAATTCAACAGTGAAAATAAGTTTTGATCGATGTAACAATGGATTACTGAATGGTTTTGTTCATGTAAAATATGCAGGGATGTATGGTATGCAAAATGAACCACGGAAAGAGAAGAAGGGAAGTCATTGATTTAAGGTTGCTTAAATGAATATTTTGAAATGTAAATCAGAAAATTTAATAAAAACTATATGTACATGAAATATGAGCAACAGAAGGAACTAGAGCATACAGTATTGATGTGTTGGTATAAGCAATAGAAGGTATTGTGCAGCAGAGGGGAAGAAATTAAAACATCATGGGAAATGGGGTGGGAAGTTGGGAAAAGTCATATTTATTATGTATTGAAGCATATACATTATTTAATTTTTTTTAAAAAAAATATTAAAAAATAAAAATCAGAAGGTCTGAATTTATCTGGCAATGGAAAAGACAGTGCCAGGTGATCCTTCCTTGGAATGAGGCTCCGTAAGAGGGGTGCCACAACTGAAAAGGTTCTCTCCCTGATGGCTACTTATCTCATCTGATATGGCTGACAGGCATATCCGGCGCCATGGTACAAAGACCCCTCTGGCGCCCAACCCCCATTTCCCAGAGTTGTCCTTTCCCGAAGCCTCTGTGGGGATCAGGCAACCTGCATGCCCGCCAGCCATATGGTTGATGGGGCGCAGCTGGCGGGCATGCAGGAGGGAAAGGGGGGGCCTCCGACAAAGCCACGCAGCTCCCTCACTCGCTGGGGCACCCCTGAGAGGTCGACACCCTGGCACAACGCACCAGTAAACCCAATGGAAAAGGCGGCTCTGATGGCTGAGGCATGCTGAGCAAAGTGTCAGTGGCCAATGCCAAGCCATGGAAGTGAGAACAGGAGCAGGAAGCAGTGTTTCTTACTATTACTGTTACATCTTCTGGTTGGAAACACTGGAGAAAACAGGACTGCCTAGCAGGAGTGGGGAGTAGCTCTGAGCCGGAGATGCAGGATAGCTCAGTCGCTAAAGCATGAGCCTCTTTAATCTCAGGGTCGTGGGATCAAGCCCTAGGTTGGGCGAATGATTCCTGCCTTGCAGGGGGTTGGATTAGATGACCCTGGTGGTCGCTTCCCACTCTATGTGCTGACACACAGATCCTCTGAAAAGGTGGCTGTGTGGTGACAGCAGCAAAAAAGTCACCAAAGGCACAGCTTTGCCACACTCCCAAATCACGTCATCAGAGCTGAGCAAAGCTCCCAAGAACTTTTGGTGCTGTTGATGCTGTAAGCCAGGCTCCGTGCTGGCTCCATCTTCTATACTCATATGTGCTCAGGAACATGCCCAGTCTAAATCACCTCTTCAAGATGATGCTTTCTCTCCCTGGTGCAAAAAGCTCCAGCCCTTCTGGAAAACCTCCAGCTGCATGCCATATTTTGAAGGTGTCTCTTTGTATTACACCACCAGACCCACTGCGCTCGCCAAGCTGAAGCAGGAAACATAACTGCCTGGGAGTGGCGAATGCTGTTGCTTGACAGACTGACTGTAAATGCAAATATGGCATCCCGTGCTGTCTGGGAAAAGCCTGCAAAGAGAGGCTGGGTGCTTGACAAGATATTTAGCAGTTCAATTATATCCAAGAGATCTGGCACATCTCTAGTTAACATGGCACAAGAGTAATAAAATAAAAAAATAAAAAACAACCCCCTCCCTCTTTTTTTGTTTGTTTCCTGACAGTCTGTTGCACCTGTCAGAAAGGCTGTGCAGCCCCATTAACTACCCGGCGCCCGGGACTGATTTAAAGCATAGGTGCCATAAAAGATGCATAAGCCGTCTGCAGGGAGGTAATGATTCCCTCTGAGCACTTCTGCCTCCTGTATTGTGTTTTTACAAACCTCCACCCATCATCTCATCAAACGCAACAAAGGCTTCTAATAAAATATGGCATAGTAACCAGCCTCCTACATTTGATTAAGCAACAGGCGTTTATGCACACATGCTCATCCTTGCCAAGGATAAAACCTGCTTCTTTGTTCCTGAGTTTTTTTAATCCATCTCTCTTCCCCAACTGCACGTGCAGATAGATGCTGATGTAGCCAGAGCCAGCGTTCCCACTGAGCAGGTGTCTATAGGTTTGTACAAGAGTGCCAGTCTCAGGGAGCAGAATGAAGGCAGCGAAACAAAAGGCAAAGGTGGTGGTACAGCATTTGCCTTTCCTGCAGAAGGTATCAGGTTCAATCCCCAGCATCTCCAGTTAGCACTGGGAGAGGCTCCTGGCTGAAACCCTGGAGAGCTACTGACAGTCACAGAATCATTCAATCATAGATGATCCCAATGGTCCTCTTGTCCTCTGCAATGCAGAAATCTCAACTAAAGCATCCATGACAGATGACTAGCCAACATCTGCTTAAACACCTCCAAGGAAGGAGAGTCCACCACCTTCCGAGGGAGTCCATCCCACTGTCAAACAACCCTTGCCATCAGAAAGTTCTTCCTGGTGTTTAGTCAAAATCTCCTTTCTTGTAACTTGTAGCCATTGGTTTGGGTCCTAACTTCCGGAGCAGCAGAAAACAAGCTTGCTCCATCTTCCATGTGACAGCCCTGGAGATAGTTAAAGACGACTATCCTATCTCCTCTCATTCTCCTTTTTTCCAGGCAAAACATACCCAACTCCCTCATAAGACTTGGTTACCAGACCCTTGATCACCTTGGATGCCCTGCACATGACCCAACTTGTTAATATATTTCTTAAATTGTGGTGCCCAGAACTGGACACAGTATTCTAGTTGTGGTCTAACCAAGGCAGAATAGAGTGAATCTGACCAAGGCAGAATGACTTCTCTTGATTGGGACACTATACTTCTGTTGATGCAGCTTTACTTCACACTGTTGGAGAACAGTCTTTACCAAAGGTGTCATGGGCTTTGAAGACACTCGAACTCGGGACCCAAGGGAGAAATGTGCTAGGAGGAAGGCACACTTGGCAAATCCACACCGTGATCAGCTCCTACCCAGAAACCAATGTCCCCACTGTGGAAGGACATGTGGATCCATAATTGGCCTCCACAGTCACTTACAGACTCATTGTTAAAACTGTGTTTATGGAAGACAATCTTACTTGGCTACGAGTGATTGCCAAAGAAGAAGACTTCACACTGTTTCACACTTCTGACTCAGGTTAATCATGTGGTCTATGGTAGGTCCAGAGATGAAATTCAAAACCATAGACCTTTGTTGCAGCTTTAATAGCAGTTATTAATTTATCCATTTCTTTCTCAGAAAGCATGTCAGACAAGGAAGCCAGTGAACATGGATCTTCCCAGCACCACCTCCCTCCCCTTGCATTACCTTCTGGAAAAACACAGTGGAGTCGAAAGGAGGTAGAATCACCATTGCAAACAAAGCAGAGACACTTGGGGGGCAAAGATCCCTCAACAGAATGCCAAAAACAGAAACATCTCAGAAGGATGACAAGCAAAATCACGAGGATGAGCAATTTGTAAAGGAGATGAAAGCAGCAGCATGGACAATCTGACATCTGTCTAGAAACACAAAGGCATTTGAAAATGCCTGAAGCTTTCCAAAGCTTGGATACTTCCACTGCAATGTGTATGGGTCTTTTGCTCTCTCATTGTTGAACGACTGAAGAATTTACGGGAAGGCTCAAGAAGGTGTTTATCCACTTTTCTAACCATCTCATTCACTCTGTTTTTTTAGCAAACACAAAGCTGAGCAGAAATTTTAATACAACTGGAATAAATAAAATTTCCTGAGACTTTAATTTTTCTCATCGTCGATGGATCTCTTTGCAGAATTTCCCCAGAATATCACCCACTATGATTGTTGATGATAGTTGCATTTCCCCCTCATCAAGCCCCAGGACTCTGCTTTTTCGGACAAAGCAATTTCATTGTAGAAGACTGCCATCAGCCAGAATCTCTTCTGAACTGATCAATGTGACATTCTGCTTACATATGAAGCCAAGAGCTTTTTATAGGAATGAGAAAGCTATCACAACTTGGTTAATAAGAAACCACAAGAATCTTGTTTCCCAGGAAAAAGCAGCATCGCTGAAATCAGCAAAACCTCCAACATTCAATACTTCCTTCAACTCCAATCCCTCCTCCACGTCAACTTTCCTTTTATGCTCTAGGAGAGACGTGGCCTTATGAATAGGAGATCTGAACAAGCTCAAGGTCCTTGCAGACCCCAGACTCATACATTCAAACAGGGGTGTTGGGTCCGTGATCGCTGCCCAGGGCAGGTGTGCCAGTGATATGGGTGTGTGCCAGGGGTGAGTGGGGCACACTGCGAGGGCAGTGCATTCACTCACTGTGCCCCTTCTGTGCTGTGGCTGGCTCACAGCATTGGGCCGCCATGTGAGGTAGCTGCGGCAGCTCCTTGTGCTCCAGATCCCAGCATCAGAGAGGGGTGCCACTTCTGCCTCTCCAGCACTTCTGCCCCTGGGTTAGGCTCAATCCAGGGGTGGGAGCTGCAGCTACCTGGCAGCTGTGCCCTGTCTCTCCCTCTTGGCCAGCTCCGGGGTAGACCTATGAAGGCCCAAAGACCCACCTGGAAGGAGACAAACGGCTTAAAGTCTTTTTAGAAACAACCTGTCAGGGACTGGGCAGAGGAGGAGGAATGGTGGATACTGCCTCCCGATCCTGACTGTTCCAGGGAGGAGGAAGAGGAAGACAGTATAGATTTGCAGCAGTGGGTTGCGGGAGGTCACAGCTCAGAGGCAGATGAGGGGGAAAGTGGGGAAATAATGGGAGAGGAGGAGCAGACAGAGCCGGAGCAGCAGCTGGCTGACATATTGTCACTGGAAAACATTCCAGGCCCACCATCTCCCAGAACCCAGAGAGCCTTAAAAGTAGGAGAGCAAAGAGCTTGAAAACAGAAGGCACTTACCAGCACCCATAGAGGAGGTGGTGATGATGATGATGATGATAAATGGGGAAGTGGGAGAGACACCTACCTCGTTCTCTTAGAATGGCAATGGCTCCCACATAAGAGGTGCCGGAACTGAGTTCCTGTGAGTTCCAGCTGAAAAGAAGCTCTGTGGACACCCTATTCAATTCCTGCCAACATTTCCCCAATGAAAATAGCGATGTCCTAAGGAAAAGCAGGACATTCCGGCATCAGATCAGAAACTGGGATGGCTTCTGTAAAACTGGGACTGTCCTTGAATAATAGGGACACTTGGAGGGTCTGCATCTAGCTCAGCATTGTCCACACCAGGACTTTCCAAACTTTCCATGTTGGTGACACACTTTTTAGACATGCATTATTTTGTGACACAGTAGTTCAGTTTTACTAGGAAACTGGAGGTTCAACTAACCCCTTTCCAGCCCCAAAGGAGAGCAGCGAGAATCTGCATGATATTCCTACACACTGCAGCTTATACACGAATGGGTTGCAACACACAGTTTGGAAAGCTCTGGTCTATACAGACTGGCAGTGGCTCTCTAGGGCTTCAGATGGGATATTCCCTAATTTAGGACCTGGGTTTCCCTCCCCACCCCATTGCTTTAAATGAATGTTTGCTGGCAATCCTATTCAGTTGGCTCATTTTTATCAACCACAGGTCACCACAAAGGCACAGATAGTTGAACCCACCCGCACCTTTCATTGAAAATTGAGTTGATAATATGTTTTAATATTTTATTCACAGAAGTAACTTCACTGGATGATCTGTTGCTTTTAGAGATAACAGGCTAGCTAAAGTATGATTATGTGGTTATGGAATCTAAAACCTTGCATTACTTCTGTGCATCCCTTCCAAAGCCTGCTCTGAGATTCTGTGTATTTTCCACCCTTCCCCTCTTGGCATGCATTTTTGATGGTGGCCGTTGCCATGATACCTCCCAAATAGAAGTACTTGTTTAAAATTTAAAAGCCAAAAACTGACTTACCATTTAACCTGAAAGGCTGACTCTCTCAGAGGGGGATCTTGGGATGCTAAATGGTCATATATATTTTGTGGAGATCTGTTGCTCTTAATGCTGGTGGGTTCTCCCATGACCAAAAGCTCACTGATGCAAGGTACCCATGCGTTTACCACATGCTATGCAAGGTACCCATGCGTTTACCACATGCTATATCATTGCTGCAGCTTACCTGGAAGGGGTAGGGTGAACAGAATGCTGGTAAGACCGGGGCTGTAAGAACACACTAGTGGAAGGTCCAGATTGGGTCTGCTGTTCCCACGTGGCAGCCACAGGGATCAGATCTTTTCACACAAATCACTGGTTCAGAATAGAAGGGAAATATTCTTCCCTCTCTCTTCCACCTGTGCTCCCCTTAAATCCGTCTGGAGTTCTCCAAACTTTCTGAGCAGATTAAGGGCGCACAGGGGCAGAGGAAGGGGGGCAGTCCACCCCTAGTGTCACCACTGGGGGGGTGACAAAATGCCAGGTAGCACTCATTGTGGGGCCTGCAGCATGCCTGAGCCACGCATCTCTGCACTCCACGCTGCCCCAAACAGTTTGCCTGCTGCCTCCCCCTCAGCTATAGGGTGGCCGAGTGGGAGGAGGCAGGCAGACTCCTCGGAGGCCCTGCAGAGCGTCCTGCCCCGGCTTGCCCCATCCCATGGGCAGCTGGCCCCACCCCAAGCATCCGATCAGCTTGCTCCACCACTGAGGGCACAGTGACACCTCATATGCTATGGAACTGTCAGATCCATGCGTTGTTCTTGAGAAAGGATGTCTTTGCCATCCCCATGGACTAGTGGGGTAGAGGTTGTCCATTCAGCCCTCTTCTCTGTAAAATTCTTATTGGGACTGTGGGCTTAGGATTCTGCTCATCTGCAGGCACAAATGTGCTTGAGATCCTACATATTTCCCTCATATCTCTAGAAGGCAAGATGAAGCTGCTGTTTCCACATTTGCAAAGAATTATGGTAAACATATGCTTACTGAGAAAAAAAAAATAGGCACAATACATTTTACCTTGTAATTTCCACACTGAAAACAACTGAACACACAAACAATTTGATAAAGCCATTCCCCATCTCATAATAACCAATTCCACAATTGCCATTCATTCAAAGTCAAGCACTGCCTGTCTATTAAAAATAAATGCCCATATTGCAAGGCAATTCAAGGCACATTTCATTCATCGATCAGCAGTATCCCCCCCAAAAAACCCCCAAAAAACTTGATGAAATTTCATTCATTATTGCCTTTACAGATTGTAACTGCACCAAATGAAATTCTAGCTCCAGGTATCCAAAAGTCCATGTTGTGGCTGATGGGATATTTTAAGTCAGTGGTTTTTAACCAGTGTGCCATGGTACCCTGGGGAGCCTTGAATGATGGTCAGGGGTGCCGTGGGCAACAATGGCCTCTGTCCCCCTTTCCTTCCCTCTTTCCTCTGATGCCCTCTCATGTCTCTGCCTCCCAAAGGCTTGCACTGCTGTTGGTTGCAAGCTCCCCGGGTGAATGGTGTCTCTGGGAGGCACCTCTCTTTGGAGTGTGGTGGGGGCAGCTCAGAGACCAGGGGCAGCAGCCAGAAGACTCCCAAGGAGAGGGGAGAGGAGGAAGTGGAAACACTCCACAAGGGAGGGTGTTTGAAAAAAGGTGAGAGGCTTCCAGGCAAGGGGTAACATAACTGAGCGCCTGAGCCCCACAGGGGTGCTACAGAAAGAATGTAGTTGCTCAAGAGAGCTGTGGACTCAAAAAGGTTGAAAGCCTCTGGTCTAAGTAATGAGCACTATATTTATTATGCAATGGTTCCAAACTACAAGAAAGAAGATTCCACCTAAACATTAGGAAGAACTTCCTGACAGTAAGAGCTGTTCAACAGTGGAATTTGCTGCCGAGGAGTGTCCTGGAGTCTCCTTCTTTGGAGGTCTTTAAGCAGAGGCTTGACAACCATATGTCAGGAGTGCTCTGATGGTGTTTCCTGCTTGGCAGGGGGTTGGACTCGATGGCCCTTGTGGTCTCTTCCAACTCTATGATTCTATGATTCTATTAGAGCTGTGCAGCTTCTAGAACCTGATGATTTAGGTGGAGCCAGAATTTGACTGCAGTTTGTTGTGAATTAGCCTGGATCAGATCAGATCCACCTGGAGTAATTTGGGGCTGTCAAACGGGGTCAACCTGGTGGCATGGGTTGGGGGAGGGAGGAGATGGGGAGTTAGTGTTGTTTACCATTTCCCCTCCTGTAGGGTTGCCATATGTCTGGGAAATCCAGACATGTCCTCTTCTGGGGGTCCTACATCCGCATCGGGGGGGGGGATTTTTATAATTTTAAGAAAACGTCTGGGTTTTGAGTGGGGTTATAATTGTGTATGCGTGTGTGTGCACGCGTGCATAGGTTTAGGCTCAAGCCCAGGATCTGTCTTTGTCTCTGTCACGGGCTCTGGGGTGAGTATGTGATCACCCCAAAAAAAGCTCAATAATTTTTTGTCTGGAATTTTACTTTACCCTTCTGCTGCTTTTCTGCTAAAAAAATGGCCTCCCCAAGCTGCTTTACTACATACTGCAGAGGGAGGGGGAGATAGGGGAAAGTTTCATGTGTGAACCACATAATTTAGCCCTCAGTGACTGCGCTCACTGAGCTGCAGCTGTGAAAAAGACAAATTCCATGCTAGGGATCATTAGGAAAGGAATTGAAAATAAAACTGCCAGTATCACAATGCCAGCATCCACATCTATGGTGTGACTGAATCTGGAATACTGTGTACAGTCCTGCTTATCTCACCTCACCTCAAAAGAAGAAGAAGAAGAAGAAGAAGAAGAAGAAGAAGAAGAAGAAGAAGAAGAAGAAGAAGAAGAAGAAGAAGAAGAAGAAGAAGAAGAAAGGATATTGTGGAGTTGGGAAAGCAACCAAAATGATCAAGAGGATGGAGTGACTCCCCTGTGAGGAATGGCTGCACTTTTGGGTTTAGAGAAAACTCAAGTAAGGGGTGGCATAATGGAAGTTTATAAAATTATGAATGGCATGGAGAAAATGGATAGAGAAAGTAGATAGAGAAAAGTTCTTCTCCCTCTCTCATAACACTAGAATTCGTGGACACCTCATGAAGCTGAACATTAGAAGATTCAGGGCAGAAAAAGAAAGTCCTTCTTCACTCAGCTCATAGTCAAACTAAGGAACTTGCTGACAAAAGAGGCAGTGATAGCCACCAATTTGGACAGCTTTAGTAGAGGTTCACATAAATTCATGGAGGATAAGGCTATCGGTGGCTACTAGGCACGAAGGCTGTGCTCTTTCTCCATGTTTGGAAGCAGATAAGCGAAAGGACCCCTGGACGGTTAAGTCCAGTCAAAGACGACTAAGGGGTGTGGCTTTCTGGGTCATGTGGCCAACATGACTAAACTGCTTCTGGTGCAATGGGACACTGCGACGGAAACCAGAGCACACAGAAACACCGTTTACATATCCGCCAGAGCCGTACCTATTTATCTACTTGCACTGGCGTGCTTTCGAAATGCTAGGTTGGGAGGAGCTGGGGCAGAGCAACGGGAGCTCACTCCATTGCAGGGATTCGAACTCTTGACCTTCTAATCGGCAAGCCCAAGAGGCTCAGTGGTTTAGACCACAGTGCCTATGTTTGGAAGCAATATCCTTCTGGATACTAGTTGCTGGAAATGGCAGGAGTGGAGAATGCTTTTGTGCTCAGATCCTGCTTGTGGGTTTTCCACAGGCGTCTGGTTGACCATTGTGAAAACAGGACTAGATGGGCCATGGGCCTGATCCAACAGGCTCTTCTGTTCTTTTTGGGAAAAAAGTATTGTGATGCACATGAGTCCAAAATCCCACCTCCAATATTGCAGAAAAGGTGGCCTGGACCTCAAAGTCTCTAGCAGCCTCTCACTGCACGATAATAATGATAGGCAGTTTGTTGTTTATCTTCTAAATACATGTCTGCTTAGGCCAGACAATTCCTTTTCTAAATAAAATCCAACATCTGTGTTTCTCATTCTACACAAGAAAAATGCATTAGTCTTCATTATATTATTATTTTTTAATGTCTCCGCTGAAAACAATGTCCTCAGATGACCTTCCTCAAAACAAGCAGATTCTTTCTACTCATTAGGATTCAGCTGCAACACGGTGTACCAGTTATAGGATTCATTTCTGTTCAGATGAATAAATAAATCTACAGCTATTTCTGGCATAACCAAGATTCTTGGGTTCCACAGTCTGGAAGAAGCAATACTTGCTTAAGTGAGCATGAATCCCTTCTTTAAAATAAGTTGCACTGAAACGGCACAGGAAAGAGAGTGCAATCTCTTGAATTCCTAAGGCAGAATACATCTAGCTTAACAAAACATTTATGTAAAGAGAGAGAAAAACAAACAAACATCACCTTAAGCACAAAAAATGCGGAAATCATGGGGCTTTGCTTACAGTAATCAAACCAGTTTTGTATTCTCCTAAATACCTAAATGTAGAGTCTGCCAAATTATCAATGTCTTCAGCTGTAGGTCACACCCCTCCCCAAATCAATTTGGCACATCTAAAGCTAACTGAAGATAAAATGAAGGAGTAGGTGTAACTTTGGTCCTGCTGACCATATTTGGAGACAGGTGGTTGCACAAAGAATGAGAAAATAAGGGTTTGCACCTCTTTGCATGTTTACAGGAAAGCAAATGTGTCTGCCAGCTGGCAGCTCAAATAGATTTTAGAAAGTCGTTATCACTGACATTCCAAAATTCAGTTTAATGGCTTCATCACAGACTAACCACCACAGATATCAGGGGGAAGTTTATTGAGAGCAGAATTCAATGGAAATGAGTTCTGGATGACAGTAACTTGTTGGTCAGTGCTCAATAAATCTTTAATAAAAATATTTTAGAAGAAAACAAAACTAGTAGATGATAAGAGGGTAAGAGGTTCAATGAAGAAGAGGAGTTTGGATTTGATATCTCGCTTTATCACTACCCAAAGGAGTCTCATGGCGGCTAACATTCTCCTTTCCCTTCCTCCCCACAACAAGCACTCTGTGAGGTGAGTGGGGCTGAGAGACTTCAAAGAAGTGCGACTAGCCCAAGGTCACCCAGCAGCTGCATGTGGAGGAGCAGAGATGTGAACCCAGTTCACCAGATTATGAGACTATCGCTTTTAACTACTACACCACACTGGCTCAGAGAAGATCGGATGAACTCCTTAGTTTTGCTAAACTACACCTGAGCCTGAATTTAGGATAGTAGTTGTAAAATGTGGGGATGGGGAGATTCCTGTTGTTGTTGTTTAAATTATAGTACAGTGGTACCTCGGGTTACAGACGCTTCAGGTTACAGACTCCGCTAACCCAGAAATAGTACCTCGGGTTAAGAACTTTGCTTCAGGATGAGAACAGAAATCGTGTGGCTGCTGCAGTGGTAGGCCCCATTAGCTAATGTGGTACCTCGGGTTAAGAACAGTTTCAGGTTAAGAACAGACCTCCAGAATGAATTAAGTTCTTAACCCGAGGTACCACTGTAGGGGGGGGGGGATAAACACACATTTTAGTGAGGTTGCACTGGAAGAATTAGAAAGGTCTCGTGAAACTTACAGTGCTGTAATCACAAGCATGGGTTTTTAGAAGTAACCCCTTTTCAGTTCTATGGGATTTTCTCCCCAATAACTGTGTTTGTTTGTTGCATTTATAGCCCAATTTTCCTTAAAGGAGCTCAAGGTGGCATACAGGGTTCCCTTCCTCCTCATTTAATTCCCACAAAAACCTTGTGAGGTAGGTTTGTCTGAGAGGCAGTGATTGGCCCAAAGTGATCTCCATGACTGAGTGGGGATTTGAACCCTGGTCACCCAGGTCCTTGTCTGACTCTCTAACCATTACACCACGCAGGATATGATGTTATCTCTTATATCTTTTATACCGCTAGGCCATGAAAAAAAGTATCGAAGTGGTTTACAGCAATTAAATTTAAAAATGGTGCAATTAAAACCATATTATAAAGTTTAAAAATGGACATCAATTAAGCATTGTGGAGGGTGTATTCTTAATTGCCTGCAAAGGACTGGCAGAATAGAAATGTTTTCAGCAGGCATTAAAAAGCTGGCACAGAAGTTCCACAGGACTGGAACGATGGTATTAAAAGCTTGGTTTCATGTTGTCAAATGAGCCTCACGGGAAACAGCCAATGATGCTCCAGCAGATGATCTCTGTGATTTAGCTGGGACAGAAGGGTCCAAGCGATTCCTTAGGTACCCTGGACCTGCGTTGTGCAGGGCTTTGTAATTTAATGCAGTTAAAGGACATAGTGGGATTCGTACAAATATATATGCACACACAGAGAGAAATAAACAAAGTAAGGAATTAATGATGAACCTTCCTAACCACACACATGCACATTTCACAGCAGTTGGCTTCTCCCCTCCAGTCTGTTGAATGCTGAACATTCATGCAGAACAACCCCCACTAATCTGAAAATCAACTCAGACAGCTGGAGGACTTCAGGCAATGTGGTGTCTGTTTTGGGGGGTGGGGGTGGGGGGAGATATATGTATTCCAGACCTCTCAGATTTGTACTCTGGGCCAGGTAGTTTCTGAATTCACCACCATCACTGCATATTAGCAATCACTTTGGCATTTGTTTTTTGCTACCTTGATGAATTTTAAATATCCCTGCCCCCTTGGGATCCCTCAGGATGAAGGGTAGTGCTTGTGTGTTTCTGTGTGTGTGTGAGAGAGAGATAATTTAGCATGCTGAACAGCATTCTAGAATGTAAAAGACTACACCAGAGATGGATGCTTGGTTGTAGCTTCAGCCCAGAATAATAGGCACATTGATAGGTGACCTTAGTTTCTAGAGTGCTTCCTCTCACATGTATTATGATAGGGATGAAGAATCTGTGTCTTCCAGGTGTCTTTGGGATCCAAATCCCACCATTCCTAACCACTGGCACTTTTCTGTCTCAGGTGCTGTGGCTAGTACATTGGGCATCCCGTAGAATCCTAAAACTGTCAAGTTGCAATGACCTCAAAATGTCATCTAGTCCAACCTCCTTCAATGAACAAACCACAGCTCAAGAATCCCTGGCAGATGGCCACCTAGGCTCTGTTTAAAAACCTACATACCACCACCATGCCTCACAGAATAGAAAAGATTGAATACTTTATAGTGTCAGGGAGGAGAAAAGGTGTGAATTTTGTCAAGATCAAGAAGAACAAAGATAACATGATGGTCAAGGTCTGATGCAACCAGTATCTGCATACTCTGGTCACCTGAAACAAGGGAAAGGCTACAAAACTGAGTCATTAAAAAACAAACAACTGATTCATTCTCTGCCACCAGATTTGACTGTGAAAGAGCTGCAATGAACCAGTCATGCCAGGAATTTTGACCAAGGACTGTAATAATGGAATGAACTGTTTAAAAAGCCCATTTCACATGATGGAGCCCAACATATCTGAAGGGCTGCCTAATGCCATTCTGAATTATGAAATTCCTAAATGCTGGACCAAAAAGTAGAAAGTGTGGCTCCTTGGGCAGCTTTCAGTGCTTAAAGGAATTTCTGAGAAAGTTCCTTAATGGCCCAGAAGGACATTAGTTACTTGTGAGCCACTAGGATGTTCCTTCAGCTTAAAAAAAGTCCAAATTTGCCACCACCAAGTGAGTCATTACTGTCAAGGTGCTTTGAAAACGTGTGTGGAAGCTTTGCCTGCAATCAAATATGAAAAATGGATAAATGGCACCTTTAGATCTCAGCCATGTGCAGTGAATATATTGGTGGAAGGCCAGTAATGTAATGTTATACAGTTTCATTATAAGGAACATTGCATATTTGGTCTCTGGAGAGACGATCAGAAAATGAAAGATGCTGCGTGAACCTCCGGAACATTTATGGTGTCAGGAAAATAGATTCCTACAGGATGGAGGAAGTGGGATGAGATTTTTCATGGGCGTGCAACAATAAAACCCCCAAAATGAAAATAAACAAAATAGTTCATCACACATCCTATTCAGGCAATATGCAAAATGTGCCATTGCTAGCTCTAGTGAGCACTTTTTCATTCTTGCCGTGAATTCATCACACAATACACTCCGCTTTTCTTTTTCTACTTCACAATTGAGAGAGGTTTTTTTCCATAAAAGCAGTGCAGGGTAACATGGGAACTTAAAGATCTTGGTACACATGCATTCCTATAGCAAATAAGGGGTTTGCACCATCCACAAGATTCAATCTGTGTTGTAGCCACACTGAGTTCTATCTCCACCCACCCACCCATTCAGTAGTATGAAAGCGTGGGTGCTGCCACACTAAAATATTGATTTTTTACCAATATAGTGAAAATATTATGTTACAACTGTAATAGTGTCGTGGGCTGGTTGGATGCAGAGGAATGATGGGAGAAACCAGCTCCGGACCTGGGGATTGATGGTGGAACCACAATGAGTGGTCAGAGCAGGCCGTCTTAAACATATGTGGTGCCGGCTGCAAAGATCCGCCCGGCGCCCCCCCCCAGGTTGCCCAGAGTTGTCAACCTTCTTTTTTTTGGGGGGGGGACCCCAAAGTTGTTGACATTTTTTTCAGGAAAGGTTCCCAAGAGTTGTTGAACTTTGTTTAGGGAGCAGATACCATGCTTATTTCTGCTCTGGAAAAGAAAACAGGAAACATAAGGAGCCCAGTGTAACAAACCAGCCCGAGACGTCAGCGTTGGCGACTCGTGGTGTAAGCTGTGTGCACCTCATGGTGTAAGCAGTGTGTGTTCTCCACAGCCCTACGCCAATCCCAGGTGTGCAGGAGGGCAGACCCGGCTGGCTGGCTCAGCACCTCGCTGGCTCTCTCGCCCCTGAAGTCACAGCACAGAGCTGCCTTCAGCAGAAGAGCCCATCACAGCACTCCGACCAACGGGCAGGCTCTTCCCCGGACTCCAACTCTCGGGCCCCGGACTCTCGGCCTGGCGCCTCTGAGAGCCTGGTGCCCCGCACCCCTGGCACCTATGGTTAAGACGGCCCTGGGTCAGGAGGAAGAGAATGGGAAGAGGTGTTGGAAGCTGAAGAGGTAACAGGTCTTAGAAGGCGGGGAGATTCTGTGGTAGAGAGCAGTCCAGAATCAGAGCAGAAGCGGAGGCTGGAGAGGTGGGGAACCAAGAGGCAGAGCCGGGTCAGGCTTGGACATGCAGGAGTAGTCTCTGATTGCTTGTGGGGAAACCTGGAGAGGGGGAGACATAGCTGGCTGTGGGGAGGTGAGGACCTTTAATCTCAGCAATTGGTTCATGGGGTCAAGACCTGAGTTGATGTGCTCATTAGACCTGATACTCCTGTGTAAACCTGTTTTGCTAATAATGAGCATTCACACTTTATAATGTGGGTGCTCTTTGCGGGATCTCTTGCAGTGCAACAGTTCCCAGGGGACTTTCTAATAGAGAAGGGGCTGCCTTGCCTCTCATTGTTATTATTTGGAGGTTCACGCCCAGCCTCAGTAATCAAGTTTCTTGCTGGGAGGCGGGACCAGCCCCATTTATAAATAGGTGGTGGATCCGACGATAGCCAGGCAGTCAGCTCTGGAGATTCACCTACCCTACCTTTGTTTAATGTTTTCTTGTTTGCAGGTTAACTTTTTCTTCCTGTTTAGCAGGCATTGCTATGGTCTTTGAGTGGCTGCTGTTGAAGGACGGGGAAGAAATTTTCCTGCAATTGCAGATTTTGTCTTCCCCGTAGCAATTCGTCACAACTTTGGCGGTTATGGCCATGGGTGGAATCCTTTAGCCTTTTCTTCCCTAAAATTGGGGGGGGGGGAGTGGTGATTCACCCCTCTGCGGTGGCGATCTTAAAAGGGTTATATAATGGGTGTCACTGGCCATACACGGAAAGGTTTTCAGTGAACTACCCTGCGTGCGGAGATATGGGGTGGGCTGCCTGCTACACTTATGTCTTGCAGAGCACCCCCATATCCCATTTACCCTGATGTGCCCTAGTTTCGCCGGCTGGGGGGCTGGGAAGGATACATGCCCAATGCCTAGGCCAAGGTCTTCCTAAATTCGGAAGTTTAATAACGTTGTGGCCTAATTTTAATTCCATAACACTGTCAGAGTCTTTCTTCCTTTCTTATGATCCCTGGACGCTGGGGCTGTATTGCCTGGTTACGCAAAGAGTTAACCCCAGCTCACTTGTGTGATTTACTGCTGGCTCACACCTATCAGATAGTATTAGTTCCATAGATTGAAGTGGTTAAGTGGGCATATAACACGGTCTCACAATTTTCATTCTCCTGTTAGAATAAATACATATTTATTTATTTATTTAAAAATATTTTGGTAATGCTATGGGGCCTTTTAATTTGTACACAGTTTACAACCTCCTCATGTCATCGTCTGGCCCTGTCTCCAAGATCCCATCCAAATGTTAAATCTAAGGGCAGTATCTGACTAAGTCATACACAGAGGGTGCCCATTGAAACCAACGAACCAAAGTCAACATGTCTATTGATTTCAGTGGGTCTCCTCTGAGTATGCCTTAGTCAAATACCCCCTGTAACTTTACACCATGTATTGCTGGTGCAAGAAGACCAGTTGCTGGTGCAAGGAAGAAGCAAAGAGAAAAATGGGTAAACTCAAATATATTTCAAGCACAGGAATGAAATGAGAAGTTTACCAAAATCCCATTTCTTCTAATGTGCTTTCTGTGTGCATGGACTGAATGTATGATGAATGGTGCTGCTTTGCTTTTCAGGATTTCCTATGAAATATTGGTTGTGTTTGTGTATGTGTTTGGGCACAATCTCCAGTAAGAAATAAGTTCAGTGTTCCCAGGCAAAACAGTGATTGATTTGAAGCCCTAGTTGTCAGCAAACAATAGTGTGGCAGGCATGCTAGTTTTATCGTCAACAGTGGCAGAGCTCTAAATTGTTTGGGAAATGGAGAATGTAATTAATGGGAGCAGGTCAAGATAACTGGTGATATTAAGAGCTGAAATATCACACAGGAGCTGAGGGCCTGCACCTGGGTCAAATATGCCATTTGTCCTATGGAAGAGGCAGGGAAGTTGTGGTCCCTCCAAAGACTGTTGGGTCTTCATCAGTCCCCAAAAAACATGTCTAATTACCAGGGGTGATGGGAGATGTAGTCCAGTAATATATGTTGGGTCAGAAGTCCTCCATCCTTACCCTATGGACAAACTGGATCTACACTGACAATAGTTCATCTGCAGGAGAACTTGAAATAATGGGCCTTATGGACGTTGTGCTCCTTCAGCTGTAGCTTTGCTGTTGAGGGAGGAGAAATGGCTCTTTTGTGGCTCTGGGACTTGTTCCACTCTGTACCAACTTCTCTGCCTGTATACAAATTCCCTTCCTATTAGCAGGCTTCATCTCTGCAGCAAAGCATTCCCTAGGAATCACTCAGCAGCAGAGCAAATGATTTGCATGCAAAAGCTCCAGGTGCAATTCCTGGCATCTCCCGGCAAGGTTGGGAAAACCCTTGCCTGAAACCCTGGAGAACCAGAGACTACGTGGATCAATGGTCTGACTCAAGGTAAAGCAGTTTCCAATACATGAAATTCACAGGCTCCCCTTGCCGACTGTCTATTCCATATTTGTAACCTCCATTGGAAAGCTAGTTGGGTCCTCTCTTGCCCAGACCCACATCTTGCCTTTCTGTTCAGCCTGCCTTATTTATATGGAACTGCATGATGGGGTTGGCGTGGACTCTGTTACTCCAATTACCTTACTGTTGTCTTGCCCCTGGGTGGAGATCAGTCAGGGATCTCCACCTAGTCCTCCTCCAAGACCCAGATTTTCCTCCTCTCTTTCTGAGAAGCCCTGATGGTGCAAAGGACACAAGAAATATTCAGCATGTAACTTAGTCCCAGTTGATTCATTTATCTAGCTTACAGAGCCTTCTGGTTTGGTGCAGGTCATGTTGAAGATTCATTCCCTGTGTCTGCAGTCATGGAATGTTTTGACTCCACAGGGTGGGAAGTGACGGAGACAGGATGTTTGTGTTACTGTGTCTGTGAAGTGGGACTATTGTCCTTTGTTCTTTCTCTTTGCTGTCTGATGCTAGAGAGAGACCCATGTTGCAGTACTCCGTGTGTGTTTATATGTAAATAAAGTAGATTAGACAAAATGCTGAGTTGCTGAGGTCTGTTACGCAAACTGCAAAGACTTTGCGGATCCCTAAGTGTGCTGATGTCTGTTGGCATCGGTCGCTGTGATGTTCGGGCTGAAGAAAGCTTTTGAAGCTCCCGAATGAACAACCAGGAGGGAGAGAACCTGCCAGTTGGGCATGTGACTCTACCAGGGTCCTACTCGAGTGTAGGACGAGCTCCTGACAGGTCACACCCCTCTGCCACACAAATGATCCTTACTGCCATTCTTGTGATTCCTGACCTCCCAGAGGGTGGCAGCAGACCCAGCTCACTGGGTTTGGTGGAGCCGCATGCTAGCTTCATGTTGGGTAGGTCCTCTCCCAGGACCAGGGGGCATGAGGTGGCAGGGAGGTCAGTGTGGTCCACACGCACCATTGGAGCCAATCCAGCACTCCTGCGGTTGTATTTCCACCATGGCAACCTCCCTGCCACTTTGCTCCTCCTCCTCCCAGCATGCAACAGCCATCCACCTGCTAATTGGAAGTACTGTGAATGAGAGATTATACAAAGACTCATTTTGTATAATCTTCCTTCCATTTTTCCCCAAGGGGAAGAATCTTGCCCATTGTCCTTTCTATGGAACCCTTATATCAGTTGGAATCTAAGAAGGCATTGCTTTCCATTCTGATCCTTGTTCATCGTACAAAGTGCTGTTTTGGTTCCACTGCAGTTTGGTTCTCAATAAAAACAGTCTTATTCATCTTTCTTTCCACTATGGCAGAATTTTCAGTATTTGATTATGTTTTTAGTTTGGTTATCCCTCACCATCCATTTCAATACAAAGGAAACTCAATGCAAATATGGGGGAAGTCATCGATTTTGTATCGTTTGCAGATGGAAATTAACAACAGTGAATACTGATTCAACAGAGTGCTTTCTGTTTTGGTACTTGAGACAAATAAGCAGACAACTTCCCATTTCTATCAGATACCCCCACCATCCCTATGCAGTAAACACTCTGCTTATGAGCACCAGAGGTCTGTGGGCACTGCCTGTGGAGGTAGGGTGGGTCACAGCACAGAAATGGAGAAAGAACCAGTCAGAGACTCAGAGAGGGTTTCTTGCACGTCTGTAGCAAGAAAGAAATACAGTTTTCCTTTAGTTCCTTATTACAGAGGCAGTCCCAATAATCAGGTCAATACTCTGAGCGGTTAGCTCTTCAACCTTTAAATGAGCAATCTGGGCAAGGCAGGGCAATTAAAAGGCAAATAGCACTCCCCTGTAGATATAGCTCATAATCCTGTCTCTAGAAGTGCTTTCTCTTATCCCCCCCACCTATCTTTTATCTGTCCCTCCCCCTTTTTCCCTAAGAAGATCCCGTAATCCTTAATGCACTTGGGAGAAATTACTGCAATCAGAGGTCATTTCCATGACCTACCTGCTCAGAGTCATTACTGGGAAACCCACTGCGATGAGTGCAAAGCTCTGGCCATCCATCTGGCCCGCCCAGCCGATTCTGCAGACCTCTTAAAACAGGCAAAATGATTTCAAATTCCTTCGGAACCCAGCTGTCTTTACTGTAAAGTGCTTCAAATTGCCACAGGTGGAAAGGCATCGTTACCCGGGCTGCACTTTGAATAACACACAGCAAGCGCGAAAGCCAGACAGGTTAATCTGTGCAATGCACATTTGGCATCCCAGATGGACCAATTGCTTTGCAAACAAATAGATATGCAGAGTCTGGCTTTACCTATGCTGAAGAACTAGAGGTATAACCGTAATCTTCTTTGGCGATCACTTGTAGCCGAGAAGGATTGCCTTCCATAAACATGGTTTTAACAATGAGTCCGTAAGTGGCTGTGGAGGCCAATTCTGGACCCACATGTCCTTCCACAGTGGGGACATTGGTTTCAGGGCGGGAGTTGATCACAATGTGGATTTTCCAAGTGTGCCTTCCTCTTAGCATGTTTCTCCCTTGTGTCCTGAGTTCGAGTGTCTTCAAAGCCCATGACACCTTTGGTAAAGGCTGTTCTCCAACTGCAGCACTTGCAGGCCAGTGTTTCCCAGTTGTCAGTGCTTATACTACACCAGCCCTGCAGTGGTGGCTGCTCCTCGATGTTACTGTTAGGATGGAAAGCAGGGAGTACAACGGGGGATGGAGCCAGAGCCAAGGAAACACATAGCCAAGGATTTCTAGTTTTGTCCCCCATTCTCTGCTAAGTTCTGTAAGGGCAACAATGAGGCCCAATAGACAGTGCTATTCCCTTGACTGGTTGTAAGTATGAAGACAGGCAAGTGGTGATTGGCTGAGAGCATACTTAGGTCAGTAGAGCAGTGCCCCATTCACCCCAAGATCCACTAGATCCTTGCACGTTTCCTTCTCCACTCATTTAGTTCTTTGATGGTGCAGCATGGAGATGCCTAGGGTCCCATATTGTAGCAGGGGAAGTTCTTCTGGACTGCAGGTTGAGAGGTTACCAGCCCTAATGGACCAGCCTCCTCCGCAATCCAGTATCATCTTAGAGTTGAAGTTCTGGGGTTAACTTCTTCTGAAACTGGTACGCCTGTGATGGTGATCTCATGTATCTACATACTGCAGTTAGGAGCCAGCATGATGTAATGGTTAGAGTGTCAGACTAGGATATGGAAGAGCAGGGTTCAAATCCCTGCTTGGCCACGAAGCTTAGTGGGTGACCTTGGGATGTAACAGCCTAACCCACTTTGTGGGCTTGTTGCAGGGATTGATTCAGGGAGTGTTAGGATATAGTTCTGTTCCACCTTAAAAGGGAACAGGCATGACTGTTGTGTGTCACATGCCTGTTTACTTCCAGCACCTGCTGGGAACTTCCGTTTTGTATATTGCTTTTGCTGTTTTGCTGTAGACGAAGGGAAGCATACATGTTTTTCCTTTGTTCCTGAACTATGCTGAATAAATGCTGTAAATATGCTTACACATGTCTCTGTCCGCCACTTCCATTGTGGAGATTTATTCACTCTGCTAGTTAGCGTGCTCAGTAGCTTCAGAAGGCTACTGAGGCTCAAGTCACTGATTGGTTGATGCTGCTCCATGACCTGGAGATCGCCCGGCTGCTGGCTGGGGGCTGGAGCCAGCTGGGGGCCTGCCTGATGTCCCCGTCTCCCTGGCAGCATCCCAACAGGGAGAACCATGCACACCACTTTGAGCTCCTTAGAGAAAAAGGTGGGAGATGGAGATGATGATGATGTTGATGATGATGATGCCACCTATCTGACTTGGTTTTAATAAGGAAATAAATAAAATATCAATACAAGCCCCCACTCATAGGGGAATCCTTGCACCCAAAAAAAAAAACCAAGGAGTGAGGGAGAAGGGTTCTGATCTAGCCAAGGTCTGTGCAGAGGTGAGGAACCCCAGGAAAGTGTTTGCTTTGACACTGGCAACCCTCCCACTTTCTAGCAGTAACAAGCAGTGGTGGCAACAAGTGGCAAGACCTAAGTGCGGGGATGCAAGAAATATACAGTTAGGTGCATTTAGCTCCATTTTAGTATGGGTGTAAGACTTAGGGATTAAGCCAAAGTCTTCATCAAAGCAGTGGGTTTTGAGGAGAGATTTGAAGGATGAAAGAGACAAGGGGCCATGTGTTTGGCTGCCTGAGGCACAGAACGAGATGTCGTACTCCACATTCCACATGCGGAACTGGCTGGACTGGCAGCTGAATTTTAATTCAGCCAAGGGAAGAGTATTTGCCTTATATGCAAAAGGTTCAATCCTTGGCATCCCCTTTTAGGGCTAGGAATGTCCCTCTATCTGAAACCCAGGAAGGCTGCTGCCAATCAAGGCTTATTCATGCTTCCTCTTGTCTCGCTGCTTCCCCCCAGGGAAAAGCACTCTTTAGCACTCAGGGGAAGCAAAGGGCAATTCAGGCTTTCCCCAGATTGTCCTTTGTTCCCATCTATCTCTAAGGAACGGGTTTCCCCTTGGAAAGGAGTGGGGCAAGAGGAAAACAACTCAGACCATGCTGTCTAGGAACAGCACAAGCAGAAGTGTGGACAAGTGGAGGGGATATAGAACTAAATGTCTTCTTCTTTTTCGGTGATCACTCGTAGCCAAGTAAGATTGTCTTCCATAAACACGGTTTTAACAATGAGTTCATAAGTGACTATGGAGGCCAATTCTGGATCCACACATCCTTCCACAGTGGGGACATTGGTTTTCGGGCGGGAGTTGATCACGGTGTGGATTTGCCAAGCGTGCCTAAAAGTACCATTGATCTGACTCAACATAAATTTCTCCTAACAGGATCCAACTAACTTCTGATTTCCAAAGAGCAATCCATGTCTTCGCCCCCTGTCATTGCAACTGTGCAATGTTTCTGCTGATGAATTGCTGCAGGCAAGCACCTTCTGGTGGTGGCTGCAGGCTTGCTGACCATTTTATCTCTCAAAAATGCTTTTGTGCCTTCAAGAAAACACACACAGCCAGTTTCGATCTGTAGTAGTAGCATCGTGACACCAAATCACAAGTGCTCTGCTTTTCCTGCTCTCTTTCTCAACATGGCATCATCTCTTGTGATCTCTCCAATTGCTGACACAGGGGTGAACCAAATTTTGCCCAGGTGTCATCTTCTGGAATTTCTGTTCAATTCTTAATTGTGCCTTACTTGTTCTTTCATGTAACTCAGCAGTAAGGAAGTTCTGACCCATTGACATAATTACACCCCATTGGCCATTTTCTCCTAAACG
Organism: Podarcis melisellensis; assembly: GCF_964234715.1. Taxonomy (NCBI): domain Eukaryota; kingdom Metazoa; phylum Chordata; class Lepidosauria; order Squamata; family Lacertidae; genus Podarcis; species Podarcis melisellensis. The sequence continues at coordinate 8,158,942 of NC_138541.1, read as the reverse complement.
ATACCCACTTGCCAGATGCATACCCTCCAACATTTTGTAAGAAAAATTTGGAGTACCCCACCACCTCCATCACTCTCCTGCTCCCTCCCGCTGACCCCTTTTTCATCTGCCCAATCACTCCCTCCTTCTCTCCCCTCTCTTACCTTCACTGTCTTTGGTGACCTCCTGCTCAGTGACCTCAGGAACGTCACCCTGGGCTCTGTGGCACCAGGAGACTCTGTACAGCCTAGAGTGGCCTCCTAGAAAATCTGGGAATCCTGGAATCGGATCAGAAGCCAGGGCAGGTTCTGTAAATTCAGGATGTCCCAATTGAATTGGGACACTTGAAGGGTTTGCAGGTGTGGAGCAGTGAAATATGTGGCTCCTTGCTGAAAGCAGATTTGATCAACAGGACTTGCAAAGTCCTTTTCCTTTGACTTCCTGGTTTGTTTTCAAACCCTGCAGTCAAGGTAAATACTTCAGGTGATTGACAATTGAGTTGCCCCTACCCATCTTTCAAAGTGACCCATGGCAAGGTTAGGGGAGGTCAGAATCTGTCCCAACCGTCAGATCCACTTCCCCATCCATGATATGACTCCTCACAAGCCAAACTGCCCACCCTTCACTCTCCATGCATCTCCCTTCTTCCCTGCACCACTTCCTCAGTGTGACAGCTCACCATTCTGTCAGAGGATGGGATTTCATGCAAACCCCAGAAATGCAGCTGAGTTCATAGAGAAGAGCCAGTACAATTGCCTCCCATGCCCTTGCAGAAGCTACAATTTGCCATGATTGTTCAATACCACTGATGGCAGCACTCCTACCCTTTGAGGAACATACATTTTATTCTGAATTAAAGTAAAAAGAAGAATTGTTGTTGTTCCAGTTTGGTCATTTAGTCGAGTCCGATTTTTTGTGACCCCATAGACCAGAGCACGCCAGGCACTCCTGTCTTCCACTGCCTCTTGCAGTTTTGTCAAACTCATGTTGGTAGCTTTGAGAAGACTGCCCAACCATCTCATCCTCTGTCGTCCCCTTCTCCATGTACCCTCAATCTTTCACAACATCAGGGTCTTTTCCAGGGAGTCTTCTCTTCTCATGAGGTGGCCAAAGTATTGGAGCCTCAGCTTCAGGATCTGTCCTTCCACTGAGCACTCAGGGCTGATTTCTTTCAGAATGGATAGGCTTGATCTTCTTGCAGTCCCTGGGACTCTCAAGAGACTCCTCCAGCACCATAATTCTAAAGCTTCCTGTCAGGGAACTGCCATCGGCTCAGAGGCAAGGAATAGAAGGGCAGTTGTGTTACAGGGAGCCTCTGAAGATCTTGTGAAGCAGTTCCTCTTCCGGGGAGGAGGAAAGCCCCACCAATAGTGGAGAAGAGGTGCAAGGACTAGAGGGTGCTTGTGGGAGCCTCTACACCACTCCTGGGCAAGATGGACAGGAGGGACACACGCCCTTACCATCACCCATCCTAAGGCGCAAAGAGGGAAGGAGAAAGTTGGGGGTAACAAAACTCTTATGTTGGGGGAGATAAAAAAAAAGACCACTCCCGGATTCTGCTAGTGATTGAGCCAGACATGAGCTTTGGGGCTCTTCACTGTAAATAGTTTGCACCAAAATAAAACCTGTAAAACACAGATTTGGAGTCCTGCCTGCTTACTCTCGAGCAACCGCAACAGCCACCTAACACATCCATTCTTTGGTGATCTGCCTTCTTTATGGTCCAGCTCTCACTTACATACATCACAACTGGGAAAACCATAGCCTTAACTATATGGACTTTTGTCGGCAAGGTGACAAAAAGAATACTAATGACTATTAGCAGGAAGGCAAAGTCAGACTTCAAAAATATTTCAGAACGCAATTGTGTTAAACCTAATTGCCAGATATGCAGTGCAGGAGATCTAACACACCAGCTTTCTGCATGCTCAGTTCTCAAACCAACCAACAAAGGTTTTTTTTTATTATTATTATGATTATTCCTTGTTTGTATCATTCAGCTACTCCACTGCTACTGTTACTTCCTTCAACATGGATCAACACCTATAAAGATTGCCTAGTGAATGGGAGACTGCATTGAAAACACTAACAGAAGCAGGTGGACTGCAAGACTGACATCCTATGCACACTCACATAATATAAAACCCAATTAAACACAGAGGGGCTCAGGGAGTAATCCTAACTGACTTCCAAGACCAATGGAACTTTACAGAGTCGTAGGACCACCAAAATATCTGCAGTTGCATGCCAAGGCCCTGTGCCCCACCGTTCCCCAGTGATTAACGGCACACAGACACAGGTATTTAGGATTATGGGCTAAAACAGGCCACAACTTTATTGGTTACAGATGTGAGTGGTTTGGCTTAGGCATTGGGTGAAACCAGACTATATCTTGACTCCGGCCCGCCTGCAGGGAGTCAAACTAAGGATAAACCACCAGAAGGGGGAGACCTATGACTCACATCAAATAGGGGCACCCAAGGGGTCCCCGTTCATGGCCCTAACCCATGCCCAGGATTTGGACATGATCCACACCCCCGGATCCCTTTAACAGGATACCCTTTTCGAGGAGGGGCAAGCAGAGGCTTACAACCTCCCCTCCCTTAAACAAAGGCTTACCCAATGCCTAACCACCACTAGAGCAGTTCGCCGCCCACACTCTCACACCTGCAACCAACCTCTAATGTCCTCTATGATGCTTTTCAGCCAAATATCGTTACCCATGTTGGACAGATGTACACCATCGTCACAGAACAAGGCCTCCTGGTTGAAAGTGATGGTGGGATGCCAAATTACCCAACCATTCACAGCCAGGGCCCAGATGCCCACCCGCAATGCTACCCACTGAGAAAGGTGAGCGGCCATGTTGAACGTAAAAAGGACCATGACCTCTTGCCTTGTCCACATCCTAAAGCCTTACTAACTGAAACTCTTCCATTAAGATCTGTTAAGACTGTGAAAAATGTTGGTTTCCTTTTCAATTTTTTAAACTTTTATTTTTCACTTTTAATCCCATTTTCTGCCTTCTTATTAAAATGATTGACGTTGATCATTCCACAGTCAGAGATGGGTGATGATTAAGCCTGAGAACCTTCATGGCCCTCGGTTTAATTTGGATTTTCTTTCTCTCTTTGCAAATCCTGTCTAGCAGGATCGTTTGCTACACACATCAAAATGCTGGAAATGCACCGTATGACAGGTCTGAATGTCAGGGCTGTTTTTGTCTTTGCTTAGAAGTGTAAACAACTCTAATCTTCTTCTAAAGCAGGTAGGAGCCTGTGACTAATCAGGCAGGATTGAAATGTCAGAGTAAACATTTCTGCTTATGCTCTGCCGGCGCACTTTGTGGAACATCACCGTGCCTCTTCCTTTTAGTGATCTAGAATTTAACAAGGCATCATTGTGTTCAATACTTTGGATTTACTACTTGAAATCTTACTACTGATCCAGTCCCACTTAGCATGTCATATGATTCATACTAATGAAGCAGCAGCTAGTTATTGTAGCTAGTATTATATAGCAGCATTGTAGCAGAAATGCTGCAAAGTACATGAATTTTGATTCTTGCAGAGCTGACATAGTATAGTGAGCAAGAGCATTTATTTATTTTTATTTAATAAATTGATATACCACCCTCCATCTGAAGATCACATGGGACTTTTCAATGTAAGAATACAAAAAGAAAATGCAAAATACACAACATAACAGAAACAGACAGACAGAAAAAAATAGCCCCCCTTCAACATGAGGGTGAGCTTTATTTACTATTAGCCATGTGCTAAATATGCTGGGGGGGGGGGGTTAAGGGTTGCATAAAATGCTGGTGCATATACATGTGATCAATGTGTTCAAGGGGGAAATAGTTTATTTTTTTACCTTTGATTTTTGTTCTTAAGGTTGTGTTTATTTCACCTTCCATCTGTTTGAATTACACTTACTCATGAAACTCCAAAAGAACCTGTGTTTCAGTCTATGTTCAAGTAACTGTATGCATTCCTCGCTAGAGAAATTCAGGGAAATGTGAATTTCAAAAGACACCTATGTTTTGGTTTGTGTATTGTTTCAGAAACTGCAAATTGGTTAGATTTGGCTTTAAATGTAAAAGGAATCAAAATTCTCTCCCATCCCTAGAATAAAGTTGCTTAGCATTTTCATTGTACTGTGAATAAGTGCTGGAACCTATCAGTAACCTGTAAATCAGAAGATTAGTTGGACTACAAACCCCATTAGCATCAGCCATAATGGCCAATTTTCAGGGATGATGGGAGTTGTAGGCCCACAACATCGCCTACCCCTGCTGTAAAAGGACACCAGAAGAAGGAATCTGAAAACTGGCAAACATCACAATTTTGAAAAAATAATGTTAGAAATTCCCCAAGTTTAACCCAAAGACAAATGGAATGGAAGGTGGAAAAGGTGAAGTTCACTCATCACTCCTTGCCATGAGAGCTGAGTATACCATGCAGTAACTTTATCCATCCTCAAGCCACACAAACGGGCCAGTTCATCGGGGCGGGTTAATTTACGATGTGATGAATCTCGCTTACATGGTCAGCTGTGTTTTTCAGTACACCTGAGGGGGTGTTGATTTGGCATACCCTCAGGGAACATAACATATGGACCAACTATCAATTCAACATCTTTCAGCTATCCCTTCTCTAGGCAGAATTGCTTCCAGGCAGACTTTGACGCTGACAATCTGTTTTTACAAGTTGATGCACATCCAAAGTTACTAGTAATTTTTCAATTTTGGCTGTCATTTTGAGTGTGTACATCGACCAGAATACTGCATCTTATCTGTCCTTCCACTAAAGCTATTTATTACTTCTCCTTTATTGTCACACTCTTTCAGAGACAAGCGAAACAGCAGCAACCTGAAGATACTTTAGGCTGCAACCTCTACCCACTTACTTGGGAGTAAGCCTTTTGGAACTCACTGAGATTTACTTTTTGGTAGATATGGCCTGGCCTGAATAATTAAAAGCAATTAAGAGCAATTAAAAAAGAAAAGAAAAAGAAAAGAAAGAAAGTAAAGAAAATGCAGATTTATTTATATATGGGGTATCACTTTTTCGAGACAAATATTTCAAGTTTGGCACTCTGAAAACAGCTGCCAAGCTATGGCTGAGCCCATTCTGTAGCTGATATTTACCATATTTTTTGCTCTATAAGACACACTTTCTCCCCTCCAAAAATTAAGGGGAAATGTGTGTGCGTATTATGGAGCGAATGCAGGCTCCATGGCTTCAGCGAAACAAACGCGAAGCCTCCGGAGCTCAGTGGGAGCTCCCTCTTGCTCTCCTGGCTTTGCTTTGCTGGAGAGGCGCTACACAGCTTTCCCTCTCTGCGCAGCACCCCTTCAGCGAAGTGGGAGGAGAAATGGAAGGGGCTCTGTTTCTCCTGCCACTTCACTGAAGGGGCGCTGTGCAGAGAGGGAGAGAATTTTTTTCTTGTTCTCCCCCTCTAAAACTAGGTGTGTCCTATTGTTGGGTACATCCTATAGAGCGAAAAATATGGTATATTGTGGTGACTTGACTTAGTTTTATTTCTTTATATTAGGTTTCATTTTGAAGGGTCCCCCCCAAATACACTTCTAGATATTTCAGATAGATAGATTAGCACTAGTTCTTTCTTGATTTGCTTCACCCCACATCATATGGAGAAGCAGGGCAGTGGGAGTACAGTTGTGCCCATCACAGATCCAACACCAGCAGGTGAAGGATCACTGTGAGGAACACTCAATCCACCCAGATCTTGGTAGTGGGAGAGGAAACCTCACCTATGGATCTTGTTCCTTATTGAAACTTCAAATCTATAAAACATCTCCATCCCTGAAAAGGATACATGGCCAACAGTTTATGAATTACTCACCTAAAGAGGCATGTCGAGATGGATATATTTCTGTCTGATGAAATATCAGATTAGTTTTGAAGGAACTAAAAAAAGGATCTCAGTTAGACTAACGAAAAGGATTGGTGTGAGCTCTACCACAGATGTCTAGATTTGTCGTGTATGTATTGTGCATGTTCAATTGATATGGCTCAGTTGAGCATGAGACTTTTCATCTTATGATCATGGGTTTGAGCCCCATGTTGGGCGAAAGATTCGCAATTACCGTATTTTTTGCTCTATAAGACTAACCTTTTCCCTCCTAAAAAGGAAGGGGAAATGTGTGTGCATCTTATGGAGCGAATGGAGGCTGCACAGCTATCCCAGAACCCAGAACAGCAAGAGGGATTGCTGCTTTTACTGGCTTCTGAGACTCAAAATATTATTTTTCTTGTTTTCCTCCTCCAAGAACTAGGTGCGGCTTGTGGTCTTGTGTTCTGGTGCGTCTTATAGAGCGAAAAATACGGTGTATGATTCTTTGATTCTATTCTGTCCTTTTCTGTGCTTAGGAACCTGCCAGGAGGCAACAAGTGGAATTTGTGGCTTGCTCCCTCATGTGGTGAGGCACAGAAATGCAGGTAGCGGCATCTCTAAGAGGTTCCCTCAAGGCCTTGTATTGACTCTACCAACTTAGGCTCTTTCCTCTTAGACAGGAAAGAGTATAAGAAATCTTATTTGAGTTCATCCCTGCTACAGCAACAGGATCTTCCTGAGCTATAGCATATTGCTGTACAGTGGTACCTCGGGTTACAGACGCTTCAGGTTATGTGTTTTCGGGTTGCGCACCGCGCCGAACCCAGAAGTACTGGAATGGGCTACTTCCAGGTTTGGGCACTCATGCATGCATAGAAGCGTTGAATTATGCTTTGCGCATGCACAGAAGCACCAAATTGTGACCCACACATGTGCAGACGTGGCGCTGTGGGTTGCGAACACCATGGTTTTGCAAACGTGCCTCCTACACGGATCATGATCACAACCCGAGGTTCCACTGCATTCTTTCATTGTCCTTTGGTCTTATCTTCTAGTGTATTCTTTGTTCCTGCCTTCAAGGAGTAAGCCTAGATCTGGCATTTTGGCTCACCCCAGATTCCTGCCCACACACCAGCTCTGTGAGTGCCATGTTGTTTAGTCATTTAGTCGTGTCCGACTCTTCGTGACCCCATGGACCAGAGCACACCAGGCACTCCTGTCTTCCACTGCCTCCCACAGGTTGGTCAAACTCAAGCTGGTAGCATTGTCCAACCATCTCGTCTGTTGTCCCCTTCTCCTTGTGCCCTCAATCTTTCCCAACATCAGGGTCTTTTCCAGGGAGTCTTCTCTTCTCATGAGGTGGCCAAAGTATTGGAGCCTCAGCTTCACGATCTGTCCTTCCAATGAGCACTCAGGGCTGATTTCCTTAAGAATGGATAGGTTGGATCTTCTTGCAGTCCATGGGACTCTCAAGAGTCTCCTCCAGCACCATAATTCAAAAGCATCAATTCTTCGGCGATCAGCCTTCTTTATGGTCCAGCTCTCACTTCCATACATCACTACTGGAAAACCATGGCTTTAACTATACGGACCTTTGTTGGCAAGGTGATGTCTCTGCTTTTTAAGATGCTGTCTAGGTTTGCCATCGCCTTTCTCCCAAGGAGCAGGTGTCTTTTAATTTCGTGACTGCTGTCACCATCTGCAGTGATCATGGAACCCAAGAAAGTAAAATCTCTCACTGCCTCCATTTCTTGCCCTTCTATTTGCCAGGAGGTGATGGGCCCAGTGGCCATGATCTCTGAAAATAAGAAAACAAAGATCGTGAGTACCATACCCAACTGCAAACCAAACCCAAAACCACAGTCTTCATTTGAAGCACCTTCTGTGTTTCCATTATTTATGCCAGGTCAAGCAACTTCTGGGTGAAATGCCACCACAGCTATGCTTTTCAGCTGACTGAAGAACCGAGAGAGAAAGAGAGAGATATCAGAAGATGGCATAAAGTGAAGGTTGTACAAAAGTGGTGTAGAGTATGGATCTTCTAGCCAGAGGCACCTTCAAACACAAATTGACTTTCCTCTCTGTGTTTAAAAGAAATGGGAATGCGCATGAGGATCTTTCAAGCTGAGCTAAGGGCTGAGACAATCATTTCTCCATTTCCCTCTGGGTGCAAAATCTACCCAAATGGCATGACATTGTATCTCAGAGCCAGATGGAGTGATGTTCATAAAAGCAAGAGGTTGAAGGTTGTGGAATGGCAAGGGGGCCGTGATGTACAACTTGAAAGTACTTTGCCTCTTAGAAAGTCACCCAGGAGCAGAGTTGGGGTATTTGAACATATCTGATCAATTTTGAAATGTCACCTCTCTGTTCGGGCTGCATTCTTTCTTTTTCAGCTGTGCGGTTTAAGTGCACTTGAAATGGGGTGATGTATGGAATAAGGTTAGGACAGAGCACGTGTAACTGGTAGAAGCAAAGAGGTATTGTAACCTCTGGTGCATTAGTCGGGAGAAGGGCACAACTAAAACAACTTATCCAAAGGGAGGACATTTGCAGTGGTACAAAAAAGAAAAACCTCACACACCACAACAACAACCCCTTTATCAACATTTTTGACAATGTGTGTTGAAAGCTTTTTCTATCCATTTATTCCCCTGCCACCCATTTGCTCTCAGTGGAACTGCTGCATATTCAAATATGGCTACAAGGTTTCATGGTAGGATTAACTACAGGACCCCTGGCTCTGGCCGTGATTGTCCATGAGACTAAAATCAGGTAGAACGATGGTCCCTTGAGCAGAGGGAAGCATATTACACCCTGGTTGGGTCTTGCTGCCCCACACCACAGAGCAGTGGAGCTGTGGATGCAATGGTAGCTAAGCCATTCCACCAAGCCCTGTTGCTGCTGGCCAGCAGTTTGTTAGGCAACGCTAAGTCTCCTGTGAATGAGCCAGCAGAAAGGAAGTCTCTTTTGTAGGGGATTAAAAAACAACAACGAGAAATTGGAGGACAGGTGTTTGGCGCGATGCTAACTGGGCCTACTAGCCTTTTAAGAACATCAGAAGAGCCTGCTGCACCAGGTCAATGGTCCCTATAGTGCACATCCTGTTCTCACAGTGGCCAGTCAGATCCCTATGGGAAACCTACAAGCATGAGAACACTCTCCCATCCTGTGGGTTCCAGCAAGTGGTACCCAGAGGCATTACTGCCTCCAACTGTGGATGCAGAGCATTACTATCATGTCTAGTAGCCATTGCGAACCTCATCCTCCAATGATGATGATGATGATGTTGTTATTATTTAAACACTGCCCATCTGGCTGGGCTGCTCCAGCCACTCTGGGGATCTGCCAGCACATATAAAAACATAATAAAACACCAAGCTTTAAAAACATCCTGATACAGGGCTGTCTTCAGGTGTCTTCTAAAAGTTGTGTAGTTCTTTATCTCCTTGACATCTGATGGGAGGGCATTCCATGGGGAGGATGCCACTACCAGGAAGGCCCTCTGCCTGGTTCCCTGTAACTTGGTTTCTCACAGTGAGGGAACCGCCAGAAGGCCCTCAGTGCTGGATCTCAGTGTCTGGGCTGAATGATGGGGGTGGAGATGCTCCTTCAGGTATACAGAGTCAAGGCCATTGAGAGCTTTAAAGGTCAGCACTAACGCTTTGAATTGTGCTCTGAAACATACCAGGAGCTGGTGATGATCCTTTAGAACCAGTGTTATATGGTCCCAGCGACCACTCACAGTCTAGCTGCTGCTTTCTGGATTAGTTGTAGTTTCCAAGTCACCTTCAAAGGTAGTCCCACATAGAGCGCATTGCAGTAGTCGAAGCAGGAGGTAACCAGAGCATGTACTACTCTGGCAAGGCAATGCGTGGGCAGGTAGGGTCTCATCTGGCTAATCTTTGTCTAATCTTATTTTAAAGCCATCCAGGTTGGTGGCCATTGCTACCTCGTCTGAGAGTGAGTTTGCTAGTCTACCTATGTGCTCTGTGAAGAAGTACTTTCTTTTATCTGTCTTCTTGGTCTGATCCAGCGGGGCTTTGTCTTATACCCCCCACTTTCACTTGGGAATATATTGGCATTCAGCATAGTCCTTGATGCAAGAGGGTTGCCAGTGATTATCTGCAACCTCCAAGCCTTCTTGTGTTGCCACAATCCTAAATTAGCAATTTCCCAGTCATGTGTGCACATTTGATTACCCCTTCCTATGCAACATCTGTTCATTTGTCATTCTGGCTTCAGATTTGATTGATTTCAACTAATTTTCCTCCCTAATCCCATCAAGAAAGTGAGTTCATTTCATTCTAACCTCATAGGCATTTGCAATCATTCCCAGCATCCTATTAGCTGGGAATTCAGTGAAAATACCTATCATTGACCCCCTGTTTGAAGACTCTCCTGAGATCCCCTCCTTTGAAATCTTAGAAACATTAATCATTGCTTTCCATATTTGGGCCTGTTTATTTTTAAAGTCAATTTTAGGTCCATTGTAAAGTAGTTTCATCTAAAGCGGGGAGAAAAATCATTGGGAAATTAATCTAGTGTTTTGCAATTAACCTCTAAATACTCAAGAAGAGTCTTAAGCAAGATCTATCATTGCTGAACAATGATTTATTGGTGTAGGAACGTCAGATTTGGAAAAAAAGAAAGGTCTTCTGTAGGACTGAGATGAAGAAGGTATATAAAGTTTCTGCATTTCCTAATTTTTAAAGAAAAATATACCTAAAAAGATTCAATCATGTATGTTATGACATACCACTGTCACAATCTTGGTGACCTTTGGTGTATCCTATAGCTAAAACTTAATGTTTTCATTCATACTTCTTGTCTGTGCATACAGAAGTTCACCTGTTGCAGTGTTTGGAAAATATGTACCATACCAGATTGGCAAAACCATCACAAATTATACGACCCTATGCATGTGTTCAAGAAAAAATGTGAGGGCTCAAATTGGGGAGTGGTTGTACACACTGCCCCCAATTTCTGCCGGTGTACTGGGTGTGCATGCTCAAGGTGGTAAGGTCTGAGTGGGGCTTGTACGTGTGTTCAGCTGAACATATAAACTTACATTCATGACCGTGAGTTCTCATAGTGCAGGGTTCTCTATCATAGCAAGGTTTGCAATGCTTTTCAGCTGAACTGCTTTACCAGCCCAATTCAGATCTTTCCACTTGATGCAAGAAAGCTGAGCTTGGAGTGAATGTGTCCAGTGCTTGCACGCTCACTCCCTTTCCTTAGCGCAAGCCCTTGAACATGCTTTTGAATACTTGAATAGAACTACGGAGCCTATACCTCCTGCATCTCCCCAATGGTCTTCAAAGCCCAAGGGCATCTCATAGCATCAGAGACCACCTGGTGAGACCCTTACTTGCTCAGGGCCCTTCCGATCATTAGATTCCCTCTGTTTCTGTCTTTTATGTCATACTGCAACTTGCATTTCAACTTCAAAGGGTCCTACCTTCCTTCTCCCACATCTACTTCCACCCTATCTTTCCTTGCCATCATCAAGACTAACCTCAACTAAGTTGGAGCTGGTTGAGAAAGAACCGCAAGACATGTTGCAGCAGTAGGGTGGAGAAGGAAGATCTCAAATACAGAAGTCCTCCTGGACTCCATTCATCAGCCAGTAGGGTTGTTTACAGTTGAACACTTCCTAAGCATACATATGGTATTGTAGCTGAGTAACAGGGAAAGTTGCTTTCTTTAATCTGGTTTTTCCACTTGATAGACTACACACTCAGAAAACCAGGCTCCTGGGTAAGCCCTTCACACATTCTGTCTTACCTGCCTATTATAGCACTTTGTAATCTTATTTTATTTTTACAAAAGTACAGCAGGGAAGTCTTGCTACAGTTGACTATGAAGGCCTGGCATGATGTGAAAAAGAAGAACGGGAAAATGGCTACTTCAGTCAGCCTCCAGTCAGCACTTTAGAATTTCCACAGCCTCCTTGGGTTCTGAGGACAGAAAGAAAAGGAAGAACTGTGTGTCCTCAGCATACACATGACACGCATCCCAAAACTTCAGTTGACTTCTCCTAGCAGTTTCATGTAACATTAAACAATGGGGGGAGGGGGCAGGAGGACAAAATAGACCCCTGTGGAACCCCACCAGCTATTGGCCATGGGGCAGAGCAAAAATCCTTCAGCACTACCTTCTGAGTGGGACCATCCAAGAAGGACTGGAATCATATTCCTGTCTCTAAAGCAGCAATGCGGCAGCAAGCAAAGGCTATAGCAGCCAAGACTGCTGCTTGTGGCTGGAAAGCCAAACAGGAAGTTTGTGACTGTTGCCATGGGAACAAAGGGGCAGTCCATTCTGTACTGAGCACCGGATGTTAGCTCAGTGGGTTTGTCATATGACCTGTGCTGGAAGTACTTGGGTGGAGTTTATTCTAACTGCTGATGAGTGCAGACATGTTTTCTCTGTACTGAAGTAAGAAGACAGGAATAAAAGATGTAAATAGATTTCTGTCTGCTTCTTTCCCCTCCCTGGGGACACCAAAGGGGAGAGAGGAAGAACGGTGTGTTTTTCTCACAGTCTGGGAAGAATCGCCGAGACCTCGGCTGCTTATCAGCAGAGCGGCGCAGCCGGGAGGTCACAAGGAATTTCTGCCGGTGCCTGGAAGACTGGCACATCCCTCTGAGACGGGCAAGAATTCCAACAGTGGTAGCAGACGCCGGTTGCTGTTTTCATCGACCTCTGCATCAAGAAGTGGCCTCCATGGAAGCCTGAGGTGAGAAGGCTGATTCTCTGCAGCCAGAAGCTGACCAGAGGAATCTGAAAGCCAAGCTACGGAGCCCAGGTATGAGTTTTTCGGGCTTAGAAGAGTGAATGCAGATTGATTCATTCTCTGCTTCGAGGGAGGAACGTTTGGGAACACAGCTCCGGTCAAAAGAGAAACCGCATTCCAAACATTCCTGTGGTTTTTCCTGTCCAAGGAAAAGGAATGCTGTTGCTTAGCAACGAAGGCCATGCCTCAGAGAGGAGAAGTGAAAGTTAAAATGGAATGTTTTGTCTTCACAGTCTGAAGAGCTCTTGGATATTTCCAACGCAGCCAGCGTTGAGAGCTGCCAGGTGGCACAGAGTGTAAACAAGCCAGCTATTGGATTTTAGAGGCTTGTGTTTGAGAGTCAATGCAAGGACTCAAAATGGATGCCAAGAAGGGGGGAGGCCTGCCTACTCCAGACCTCCTGACCAGTGACAATTATGCATCTTGGTCTATAAAGATGAAGGCCCTGCTGCAGAATCAGAGACTGTTTGAAGTGATTGAGAACCCCATTCCAGCAGCACCAACGCGTGCTTGGGAGTCACAGGATGTGAAGGCCAGAACTGCTATAATTCTGTGCGTGTCAGATTCGCAGTTGATCCACGTACAAGATTTACTGCACGCGAAAGATGTTTGGGACACGCTGAGAAGGACACATCAGAGAGATGCAGGTTCTTCAGCGTTGCTGTATTTTGAGAAGCTGACCAACCTGAGGCTTGCGCCTGATGGAGATGTTCAAGCGCACCTGACAGAAATGAAATTTCTGTGTCAACAGATGGTGGAACGCAATTTCCGTCTGCAGGAGGAAGTGTTTTGCTTCATGGTGATCAACAGTCTGAATCGGACTTACAAAACAGTTGCCAGTCAGCTGGGGTCTCTCCCAGCAGCGGATTTGACTTCGGAGAGGGTCTTTGCCGTCGTGTTGAATGAACATGACAGACTTGCCGCCCTGGAAGTGAAGGACAGGGGGAGACAAGAACGGAGTTCTAACGCCCCTACTGCTGTTGCTACTGGAGAAAATGCTGTAGCTTTGAACGTTGTCCGATGTTACAATTGTGACCAAACTGGGCATCTTCAGCGGTACTGCAAGAAGCCACGTAAGAACAGAGGAGCTAAGGCGAGCTCCGCAAAGTCTGAGGCGTCAGACAAAGGTCACACCAAGCCAAAGGCAAAGACTGCAAAAGCTTTGATGTCGCTAAAAGCCACACCAGAGGTGGGAAACTTCTTTGTCCTAGACACTGGAGCCACAGTTCACATGACAGGACACAGAGGACTATTTTCTACGTTTGAGAAGCAAAGCTTCGCTGTGCAACTAGCCAACGGTCAAGAGCTGGAAGCCACCGGAATTGGGACTGTGTATCTTAAAAGTCTGAACTTGACTATAAACAATGTTTATTTGGTTCCAGAGTTGAAGTACAATCTGCTCAGCGTTTCGCAGATTGCCAAGAAGGGACTAAAACTGTCCTATGATGATGAGAAATGCGAGATCTACAAAGATGGAGAGTTGTATCTTTCTGCCAAAGAGAAAGATGGACTGTATTTGTTGACTTTTGATCAAAGTGATTACATGGAATGTAATTCTTGTGATTCTAACATGATTTCTTTTGCAGGTGTAGCCAAGAAGAACACCAAGCAGGTCACCTCGAGGGTCAACAAGGCTTTTCAGCGGGTGTATGCTGATGTGATTGGTCCTTTTGCACCATCTAGAGGCAATGCAAAGTATTACCTAATATGTGTTGATTCTTTTACAGGTTTTGTCTGGATTTATCTTTTGGAGAGACCGAAAGAAGCCTTAGAAAGGTTTAAAGAGTTTTGTGACAAGGTTAAAAACATGCATGATGCTGACATAGATTGTCTTTGCACAGATGAGAAGCCAATTTTTCTTTTACAGGAGTTCCAGAGGTTCCTGAAGAAGAAAGGGATTAGACACAAAACTGCTAGTTCCGAACAAGCTTGGAACAAATGTGTCTGTAGTAGGGTGAACAAAGAATTGCAAAAGGGAATGGATGCGCAATTGCTAAGTTCACATCTGCCACATGAGTACTGGGCTGAATCGCTAATGTCATATTGTTACACGTGGTTGAGAAAGTTTTCAAAAGAGTTGGGATGTTCTCCTTTTGAGAAACTGTTCCACAGAAAACCTTCTGTTGCCCATTTCAAGGTTTTTGGGTCTCATGTGAGAACAGAAGCTCCAGGTGGGGTAAAGAATGCCAGAGGCATTTTTGTGGGTTATGAAAAGGGTCTCTACAGAGTAATTTTGTCTGAATCTGGAAAGGTGATTCTCACAAAATTTCTAGAGAGTGCTCCTGAACAGGAGAGAGTGATTGTTCACACATTTCCCACAGGTGATGATGATTCTGATGATGATGATGATGATTTTGATCTTATTGAGTTCAGTAGTACTGATGATGACAGCGATAGCTCAGACAGCTCAGTTGTCACAGTCATTGAGAGGAAATCTCACATAATGTCTAGATCCTCAGAAGAGGAGGATGAACCACTGATTAAGCTTAGTACTGGTTCTCCAGAGAGTCCAAAGGCTGAACCAGAAAGCAAAGAAGAGCAGCACCTCTTACGTAGGTCTGAGAGAGCAACGAAGGGTGTACCACCCAAGAGGTATTCAAAAGAGTTTGCAAACCTGGCTATTGCATGTGTTGCTGTTGTAAACGACCAAGGTCAGATTGAAGCTGTGTCTGAGTCAGAGACAAAGGCACAACAGAGAGTTGCTAACCAAGGTAATGCAGATGCACTCATTCCTTGGAAGTCACACAGCCAGAGAGGTACATTGGTAAAACCAGTGGCGGGTAGTTCCAAGGGTGGAACTGAAACAACAGGGGAATGTTATAAGTATAACAACTGTTTGTTTTCTTCTCTGGATGACGCTTTGCTCGCAGCACGCATTGATACTTTAGGGGGAGTATGTTATTCTAAAGCAGCAATGCGGCAGCAAGCAAAGGCTATAGCAGCCAAGACTGCTGCTTGTGGCTGGAAAGCCAAACAGGAAGTTTGTGACTGTTGCCATGGGAACAAAGGGGCAGTCCATTCTGTACTGAGCACCGGATGTTAGCTCAGTGGGTTTGTCATATGACCTGTGCTGGAAGTACTTGGGTGGAGTTTATTCTAACTGCTGATGAGTGCAGACATGTTTTCTCTGTACTGAAGTAAGAAGACAGGAATAAAAGATGTAAATAGATTTCTGTCTGCTTCTTTCCCCTCCCTGGGGACACCAAAGGGGAGAGAGGAAGAACGGTGTGTTTTTCTCACAGTCTGGGAAGAATCGCCGAGACCTCGGCTGCTTATCAGCAGAGCGGCGCAGCCGGAAGGTCACAAGGAATATCTGCCGGTGCCTGGAAGACTGGCACATCCCTCTGAGACGGGCAAGAATTCCAACAGTTTGACCCCAGACTAGAATGGACCTAAGTAATTACTATTATCCCAAAACACCTGGAGTTGACAGAGCAGCTGGCAGCTTCAAAAAGACAAATTTGTCCACGGTGTTTTACTGTCCTTGATGTTTTTAATTTGTTGGAAGTCGCCCAGAGTGGTTGGGGCAACCCAGTCAGAAGGGAAGAATATAAATAATAATATTAATATAGTGATATATCATCATCATTACCACCATCTAGCATGCAGCAAATGACAGTGATCCGGAAACAAATGGGTGTTAAGACATATGAAGGTTGTTAGGAGACCCCTATCCTCCCCTCAGTTCACAGAGTGGTTTAACAGTCAATCCCTCTTCACAAAGGGATGTGGGTGGCGCTGTGGGTTAAACCACAGAGCCTAGGACTTGCCGATCAGAAGGTGGGCAGTTTGAATCCCCACGACGGGGTGAGCTCCCATTGCTCGGTCCCTGCTCCTGCCAACCTAGCAGTTCGAAAGCAGGTCAAGTGCGAGTAGATAAATAGGTACCGCTCCGGTGGGGAAGGTAAACAGTGTTTCTGTGTGCTGCTCCGGTTCGCCAGAAGCGGCTTAGTCATGCTGGCCACATGCCCTGGAAGCTGTACGCCAGCTTGCTCGGCCAATAAAGCAAGATGAGCGCCGTAATCCCAGAGTCAGTCACGACTGGACCTAATAGTCACCTCTTCACAAGGAACTCTGGAAATTGCAGCTCATGAAAGGAATGGAGGTCTCCTGACAACTCTTGGAACCCTTGAAAAACTACAGCTCCCACAACTCTTTGCGGGAAGACACCACTGTTTAAAGTGGTATCACAGTGTTTTAGACATATGGTAGGAAGGTGGACTCATTCTGACACGCTGTGATTCAGTTTCATCAGTTTAGTGTTTGTGAAATAAACCTTGACAGGGAGAACCTACACACACACCCTTCTTTAGAACTTTTGAGAAATGATTCACCAATTCCGACATTTCACACTGAACGTTGCAAGGAATGGAAATGACAAGGGTATTGAAATCATGTACAAAGATGACTTTGTAAATACCCATCTCGGGAGTGAATGTTGAGATTTGTCATGTTCTAGCAAAGCAGGGAGCATGCACACAGTGCGGTTTGAGCACGAAAGGTGACTGTTTTATTTAGGGGGTGGGGGGAACCGGTAATGAGTTTGAAAATAATGGTGGCATAATTGTTGCAAAATTGGTCTATTAAAATGATTTATGCTCATTACACTAGCTCAAATTGTTTTTAAATGAGGCATTTGGGGGTTCTATTCATTGTCTCTTGTCTAATTTTAAAAGGCATCGCAGATACCTCAAAGCAGAAAATGAGGTGGGGAGGGTATGGAATGCAAACGGAGTATCGACAATCCTGGCCCGATTTCATGGGCATAATTGAAATGTACAGATTTCTGTCAGATTCCTTCAGTGCAAGCTACCAACACACCACCCCCCTCTCTGTGCTGAAAAATGTGTGCTTTGTCTCAGATTAATCACAAAGCAGTTTAAGGGAAAGAGTGTGATGCTTCTCAACAGAAACTGAATTAAAATCAAGCAAGATTGCCTATATATGCCCTCTTGACTGCTTCAATATGCAGAACTAGCAATGTAATCCCCATTCCACTTTTGAAAGAAATTGATAATTTCAGTTGTTTGCCATATCGGCCTTTCTATGGACCTCGGTCATAGGCGCCGACTCCATGGGGCTTGAGGGGGCCCGAGCCCCCTCAAAAATTCGTTTGGGGGGGCTCCGCCCCCCCAATAATCTCCGGCGCCCCTCCAGCAGAGCGCCATCGCCGCCCCTCCCCCAGCCCAAAATGCACAGGGAGGGGTGGGCTGCATGCCTCCTGCCCTCCCTCCTGAGCAAAAGCTCCACCCAATTTCCTTTGGAGCTGATTAATAGGCGCAGCACGCTCTCCCCTATTCGCTCACGAGGAGGCGGCGCCACTTTATTTGCATATTCATGAGCTTATTTATTATTCATGAGCTTTCCCGGGCCCCCCCCCCAATATTTTTTATAAGTCCGCGTCCCTGACCTCGGTTGGTTGCTGTTGAGGGGCCTGGTAGGAATTTTCCCACTTGGCAAATTGGCTCTGGCCATTTGGTTTTTGCCTGCCTCGTAGCAATCGTAACAACTTTTATAAGGTTTGGCGGTTAGGCATTGGTAAAACCTGGTTTGGGGGAGGGGAAGTGTGGCCATCACCTGCCGCTCCATTCAAAAGGGTATTCGGTTAAAGGAATCTGGGGGTTGTGGTTGCTGTCCGAAGCCTGGGTGGAGGCTAGGGCCATGGCCCAACCTTCCAGTGACTCTGGGGGGACTTCATAGTTGATGTACATCAACAGGGCTCATCCTACTGTTGAGACTTCCTGAATGGTGGGCAGAAGTCAGATATAGTCAGTTCAATTCCAGTGCCTAAGCCAGTTCCACTCACTCTCTGTATCCAATAAAGTTGTGGCCTAAATTTTGCCCATTAACCTTATATACCTTGTCAACGTGTTATTATTCAACATAGGAAGGAGGCCTCAGGTTCTTGACCCGAAAATACATATTTGTTTAGACAAACCTTCCCAGATATGGGGTATGTTGGTGTGTGTTTTAATATGCTTTCTTTTTTTAAAAAAAAAAATCAAATGTTTTAAAGTCCCAGAATCATGAAAGACTTCTGATTTGATCCCGAAATGTCCCTATTTCCACTGCCAGTGCCACCACTGCCAAGCTCTGGGAGAAGGATGAGCTGGCACTTGACCTGAGTGGTGGCGGTGGCAGTGGCGAATGGGCATCCCATTGCCTCTCCATGACTGCTGCTGCTGGCCTCCTCCCTTGGGCAGCTCATAGTGGCTGCTGGAGAGTGGGCAAGGAGGAAGAGGAGAAGCTATGGCCACAGAGGCCCAGCTTTGTGTGACACGCCAGCTCTGAGGGGCAGGCAAAGGTCAGGGCTGCCTGGGAGGAAAGAAAGGGGGAGCGGACCAGAACACAAGGAGTCTTAATTTTTATATATACAGTGGTACCTTGGGTTACAGACGCTTCAGGTTACAGACGCTTCAGGTTACAGATGCTTCAGGTTACAGACTCCACTAACTCAGAAATAGTTAAGAACTCTCGGGTTAAGAGCTTTGCTTCAGGATGAGAACAGAAATTGCGTGGTGGTGGCAGTGGGAGGCCCCATTAGCTAAGGTGGTACCTCAGTTTAAGAACAGTTTCAGGTTAAGAATGGACCTCCAGAACGAATTAAGTTCTTAACCAAGGTAAGGTAAAGGTACCCCTGCCCGTACGGGCCAGTCTTGACAGACTCTGGGGTTGTGCGCCCATCTCACTCAAGAGGCCAGGGGCCAGCGATGTCCGAAGACACTTCCGGGTCACGTGGCCAGCGTGACATCACTGCTCTGGCGAGCCAGAGCTGCACACGGAAACGCCGTTTACCTTCCCGCTAGAAAGCGGTCCCTATTTATCTACTTGCACCCAAGGGTGCTTTCGAACTGCTAGGTTGGCAGGCGCTGGGACCGAGCAACGGGAGCGCACCCCGCCGCGGGGATCGAACCGCCGACCTTTCGATCGGCAAGCCCTAGGCGCTGAGGCTTTTACCCACAGCGCCACCCGCGTCCCTCCACTTAACCAAGGTACCACTGTATATAAAAAATTTAGTGGTGGAGGAAATGTAGTGGTGGAGGGCAAAGAGATGGGAGGTCGAGAAGGGTCAGTTGGGTGGGAAAGTGAAAAATGTCCTCATTTTCATCTGAGGAATGTTGGAGGGTATGCATGTTTTGCCTCCACTGTCAGATGCAATATGCCTTTGAATGCCAGTTGCATGGAATTGCAAGGAGGGAGACTTGTTGCTGCACTTAGGTCCTGCTTGCGGACTTCTCAGAGGTATCTGGCCCTCCCAAGTGAGAAGATGATACTGGACTGGATAGGCTTTGGCTTGAAGCACAGCCAACTCTTCTCAGGTTATGTTCGACAATAGAACACAACATTAAAAATCCAATAAAGATTGAGTTCAATTTAGCCCAAAAGTTGGTTTCAGCTCTACAAAGGCCCAGCAAACTCCGCAAGCCACTTATTACCCCTCCCCTAGCTCCTAAACTCTTTCAAACTATTTGCTGTTATATTTTTATACCCAGGCTTCATAACAAGTAATGTGAAACTGAAAATAGAGAGGCTCTTTTTATAGTGAGATCAGCATCGCCTCGGCATACTTTGAAATGACTTCACAAATCCACTGCCAAGGAACGTACATGCTGTATCGCTCTCTGGAGTTGATTCCCCACTAGGGACAGATATTCTCTGCAGAGGGAATGTCCTTGGGTAGTTTTTAAAATGCTTAAATGCTTTTTTTTTTAAGTCAGTTATGGATTGGTAGATCATTTGCGTTGAAACAGTGGGAAAGTATCAAAGCAGATCCAAATAAAACACAGCTCAGAGAGAGCCATTCATTTATTATTAGGAATATTTTTATGGATTCCGCCCCCCCGCCCCCTCTATGCATGAAGGCTGTCCTTATGCAACATCCCTGCTAGGAGATTGAGAACAATATCTGTGTTTGGGAAAATACAGACAGTTGTGTAAGTTAGGGTTGCTATACGTCCAAAATTTCTTGGACATATCCAGAATACCATAGTCGGTAGCAGTGCCTGGGCAGAAATCACTAAAATGTCCATGAAAATTAGGATGTATGGTAATCCATGTCGGCAGTGTTGTTTTTGGTGAAAATGCTCAGTAACTTTGGCCAAAAAAGACCACCAACTTTTCTGTCTGGATTTTCACTGTTTGAAATATGGGAGCCCTATTTAAATATCAATATATGAGTTTCTTTTTTAAAAAAAAATCATTTTATTAATTTTCCCATAAAAAAACATCCAATTAATATACCCAATCATAATAATCCAATTAAAATAAAAAACTAAAATAAAAAAGACCAAATTATAATCCAAATTATAATTGTTGATTTTTTGGGAGCTCCCCACAGTCTAAACCTCTGAAGCATATCTCCACATATCTCAGTCCTGCCTCTCCTCCTTGTTCCCATATTTTCCACATCTCGATTTTAACGCTTTAGATATATTTGAGTTTCTAATATTAAAACTAAGGGCAGAAATCTCTGAACCAAAACAAGTGTCTGTCAACGTCACTCCATGATAGCTTTCCAATATCGGGACCATTGACAAGAGGCCCCCGGACCTTCTCCTCTTCTTCACAATTGCATCCTTCTTGCTTGTCCACCCACCTTTTGCTCTGGCCAGGCAAACTGAGTTGGAGAGAAGGTGGGGTACAGTAGTTGGAGCTTCCTGCTTGCTCATTGGCTGTCCTCCTGGCAAAGAAGCAGGTGGTAGCAGTGATGTGGTAGGGGAGCAGCAGCAGCTGGCAATAATGGCAGTGAGGTGGCAGCCTCACTGAAGGAGAGGGGCCCACGGAGGGCGAGTTGACCAAAAGGCTCCTCAAACCTGGAGCCAACACAGTCACGGGCACAAGCTCCATTCTTACTGATTTATTTTGGCGATGTGGGTTAAACCACAGAGCCTAGGTCTTGCTGATCAGAAGGTCCGCGGTTCGAATCCCCGCAACGGGGTGAGCTCCCGTTGCTCGGCCCCTGCTCCTGCCAACCTAGCAGTTCGAAAGCATGTCAAAGTGCAAGTAGATAAATAGGTACCACTCCGGCAGGAAGGTAAATGGTGTTTCCATGCATTGCTCTGGTTCACCAGAAGCGGCTTAGTCATGCTGGCCACATGACCCGGAAGCTGTATGCCAGCTCCCTCGGCCAATAAAGTAAGATGATCGCCACAACCCCAGAGTCAGCCACGACTGGACCTAATGGTCAGGGGTCCCTTTACCTTTACCTTTCCCCCAATGGAGGACCCATGACAGCTCATAATATGAATTACAACAGATACATGCCTGTGAAGTGGTGGAACTGAGAGAAAGTCCTCCCCAGAGTATCTCAAAGCCCAGACAAGTTCATATAAGGAGGCGTAGTCCATCAGATAGCCTGGACCCAGGATGTATAGGGCATTCTAAAATATCTTATGTGTTCATTCATATGACTGGCTCAGCTTCTTTGGTGTAGGAGTGGCTTGCATATGGCTATAGACCAGTTGAACCTATAGGGGAACCTATAGCCAACTACGTACTGTTGGGCTCTCAACTTGCTGTGAACTTGTCTGAAGCAAAATGTGCATCTCTATGAGGTGCCACAGGCAAAGCAAGGGCATTCCAAATCTTCTCATGGCATCTTGGTATCTCAAACACCCCAAAAAATAAAAATAAAAAACCTGCTGTGGACAAGCCATTTTTTACCAGCAAAACTAATGTCTCCGATCTTATTAGATTTTTAAAAAAATCAACAAACAAACATATTAATGTAGAAATAGAGGAGCACTACAAGCAAAACACGAGAAAATTACATGGAAATAGATTCACCCATCTTTAATGGCTCTTATAATTATTTTGTTTTGATTTTCTGACACCGCCTTCACTTTCCCAGCTGCTACGTGTTCTGTTTTATGGGCACTCTGTTCAAGCTTTCCTTTGACCTTTCCTAATGCTGATATAAATCTCAGCTTGTAAAGTTCACAGGTTTGCCTGTGAAATTTGTGTTAAAGAGCGGGGGGGGGGTTAACATACCCCCCTCGAGGTAAAGTGGAGTGGCCTCGCTTAGCTCTGCTGTATTCTTTTCCCTCTGTTTGGAGACTGCTGATAGTCAACCACCTTGCCATAACATGACCAAAGGGGATTTCACTGTAGAGAAGACCTGCCAGGGGCGACCTTCTGTCAGACAGAGCATACTGAGGATACTATTCCCTTTCAAAGTGATGGTTTCTTCACTCTACCTTCAGACCAATTTACACTACCTTATCCAGAGGGGAAAAAATCTAAAACAAGAGATTTTACCAGTTGAATAAACTGGTGGATTTTTTTCAACATAGCTTCTATCAATCTGGGGCTGATGTGTCACACTTTTTTTAATGCTCTAACCTGCCCTGGGACAGGTAAAGGTGAAGGACAGATAGTAGTAGTGTAGTAGTAGTAATAAACAGCAGAAAGAACAGAGCTTTTATTATGTTCTTAGGTAGACTGGGAATGTTGCAGAGATTAATATTGTGCAGTTTGAAGTGACTGGAAGCATAAGAAATTCCTCCTTTTGGAAAATAATAATTGTACAGGCCCATAAAAATAATATCCAAACTTTACTGGCAGAACTCTTTAAAAACAGAACATAAGCATCAAAGATACATCAAAAATAGCCATACAATGTCTTGTGCTGTCCAGCACAGGTTCAGCATCTTACAAAGTATGAAATAATCCAAACAGACCTATAAGTAAAGGTCTTTCCCTCTCTCCACAGTCTGCATTCCAGCCTCCATTGGCCTTAGGCTGTTTACTCTCCCTTCAGGAGAGCTTCATTTACATCCTCACTCCATGGAATTTGTGAGACAAAGACTCAAAGGCAACTCCCTTCAAAATGGAGATTTGCAACCCAATACCTTCATCACATGATCAAAGGTTCACTCTCAGCACCAAGTAGGCGGGGGAAAAACAATAAACAAGTAATCATTAACGAGTTACAGCTCAGAGAGAGCTTTTTTTTTTTTTTTGCTTTCCATATAGGTTCATGGGAAATCCCCATGTTAAACTTTTCCACCAATACACATTTAAATCATTAAACCATTATACTCAACAGGGAAGTCTAAGCTTCTACACCAACACCTAGGCAGAGAGCTGTGTTGGTCTGACACAGTTGACATAAATTTTAAAAATAGTAGCACCTGAGTGCTCACTGGAAGGACAGATCCTGAAGCTGAGGCTCCAATACTTTGGCCACCTAATGAGAAGAGAAGACTCCCTGGAAAAGACCCTGATGTTGAGAAAGATTGAGGGCACAAGGAGAAGGGGATGACAGAGGACAAGATGGTTGGACAGTGTTCTTGAAGCTACCAACATGAGTTTGACCAAACTGCGGGAGGCGGTGGAGGACAGGAGTGCCTGGCATGCTCTGGTCCATGGGGTCATGAAGAGTCGAACATGACTAAATGACTAAACAACAACAAAGCACCTTAGAGACCAGCTGAGTTTGCTCTAGGTATGAGCTTTCATGTTCATGTACACTTCTTCAGATACTCTGAAACAGAAGTCACCAGACCCACCACTATATATAAGGGTTTGGTGACTCCTGTTTCAGAGTATCTGAAGAAGTGTGCATGCACACGAAAGCTCATACCAGTAACAAACTTAGTTGGTCTCTAAGGTGCTACTAGACTATTTTTAATTTTTTTAATTTTTTAAAATTTATTTCGACCTAAGTAGAGAGACATGGTGAGGGTTTTACAAGCACTGAGGTCATGCAAGCAACAGATGATATTGGGGAGTGGTTAGAGAGATGATTCAGAGGCATGTCCGTAAAGTGCATAGTTGCTCCTGAGTTCCATAAGCAGCAGCAAAATCCCTTCCCTCTTTGAAGAAAAGAATGTGCTGCACCTGTTTGAGGCAGGGAGCTTTATATGGTACCTAAGCGAAGGTAACTGTGAGATCTCTATTTCTTTGTTTATGATAGCTGGGGGGGATGCGGCAGGAGTCTTGCCGGCTCATTAGTGATGATTATAAAACAAGAGCAATTCAGAGCAGAAGTAACAGCTGTCTGGAAATGCTAGTTAAAGAATGAGAGCAGAAATGTGGGTAGAAATATGGGCACTTTGAAAATAATTGTAGAGGCATAAAAGAGGTACAGCTTAAACATTATTTAAAACTATCCTGTAAACCACGGGAATGCAGGGCCTGGAACTCACTTCAGGAATTATGCTGAACAGATGGGGGAAATGTCGTTGCCGTTTTACAGGGATGATTCGTGAAATGTCCACCCGTTGGCTGGGCAATCAGGATGTTATTTAACAACAATAGAGCCTTGCTTCTGGGTCAGTCCAGCATCCTGTTCTCACAGTGGCCAACCAAACCCCACAATGAGAAGCCCAGAAGTAAGACCTGAGCATAACAGCTGTGTTGCTCCACTTCCTATTGCCTGCAACCCACATTTGGAAGCATACTGCCTCTGACAGTGGAGGGAGAATGTGGTCATCGTGGCAAGTACCCTCTGATACATAATATTGGTCTAATCTTCTTTCCATGCCATCCAAGTGGGAGTGAATTCCATACTTCACATTAGGGCTGGGCGATATATTGATAGATCATCTGAAACTGGTTTGAAGTCCATATTGTGATATTGGTTTCATAATTTTTGACCTGGAAATAAATTGCTAATCATGATGTGTGTGTGTGTGTGTGTGTGTGTGCACGCACGCGTTATGCAAAAATCACAATGTGGAAAACCAGCCAATGCCTCTACATAGCTCCATCCTCATTTCAGACATCATGATATATCACTACATCACGATGTTTAGCTGGTGATATATCGCAATGTTGAAAACCAGGTATCACCCAGCCCTTTTGGTAAACTTCTGCGAAGATATTTAGGATGGTTTGGAGGTCATCCTCTGAGCGTGCACACGCCACGTTGTCATCAGCATACTGAAGCTCTATGATGGAAGTTACGGTAACCTTACGCTTTGCTTTCAGCCTGCTCAGATTGAAGAGCTTTCCATCTGTTCGATATATGATTTCTACCCCAGTGGGGAGTTTACAAAAAGCTTGGCCTGTCGCTCAACATCCAAAAAACCAAAGTGCTACAGCAACAAGTACAAATTAACCCCTCTGCAGCACCACAAATCCAACTCAATGGTGTAACATTGGAAAATTTCTATCACTTCTCCTATCTAGGCAGTTATCTTTCCACAAGGGCTGACATTGATGCCGAAATCCAGTATCGCCTGAGCTCTGCGAGTGCGGCTTTCTCTTGATTTAAGTGCAGAGTGTATGAGGAACAGGACATTCACAGGGAAACCAAAATGCTTGTTTACAAAGCTATTGTACTACCAACCTTACGGTATGCTTGTGAAACATGGACCACTTACAAATGCCGTCTCCAACTTCTTGAAAGATTCCATCAATGGTGTCTCTGAAAAATCTTACACATCACTTGGGAAGACAGGCAAACTAATATCAGTGTACTGGATGAAGCAAAGATCACCAGTGTCAAAGCAATGATTCTTCAACATCAACTTCGTTGGACTGGTCATGTTGTGCGGACCAGTCTCATGTCTTCCAAAGCAACTACTCTATTCTGAACTTAAAAATGGAAAGCATAATGCTGGTGGTCAAGAAAAGAGGTTTAAAGATTGTCTCAAGCCAAATCTTAAAAAATGTAGCACAAACACTGACAACTGGGAAACAATGGCTCCAGTTGGAGAACAGCCTTTACCAAAGGTGTCATCAGCTTTGAAGACACTCGAACTCAGAACACAAGGGAGAAACATGCTAGGAGGAAGGCATGCTTGACAAATCCACACCATGATCAACTCCCACCTGGAAACCAATGTCCCCACTGTGGAAGGACGTGTGGATCCAGAATTGGCCTCCACAGTCACTTGCGGACTCATTGTTAACACCATGTTTATGGAAGACAATCTTACTCGGCTATGAGTGATCGCCAAAGAGGAAGAAGGAAGAAGACCCAGCCCTACTTTACATGCTGTGTGAAGAATTACAGGCAACTCCCCATTTGCATGGGGGTTGTGTGGTGAGGCACCATGCACATTGAAGGGATGCTCATAAGCTCGCCTTGTCCCCTTCCAGGGCTGCAAACAGCATGTGCATTAGCAGTCACACATGTCACGAATGTGCACAAGTGGGGAGTTTTGTGTGCCTTGAATCTTCCAGCATTCTGTTACAATTCCAAATTTTGGTACTGAGAGAGCAAGAAAAATGTATCATCGTGCACTTTCTCTAGTCCACCCCTAATTTTCTGCAGCTCTATCATGCCCCTTCTTTCTCTCATTTTCTCTAAATCAAAGGGCACCTAATGTTGTAATCTTTCCTCATAGGCAACTTGCACCAGCCCCTTGATCATTTTGGTTACCCTTTTCGAAAACTTTTCCAGCTCTGAAATGTCCATTTTTACATATACGTGGTAAGAATATACTTCCTATCCCTGTCTAAACCTCTGGCCTCATTCCCACTGAGGCGATAAACCTTTATCTGGACCTTGATCTGACCCAGCCAGACAATTTTTACATTCCTGTATTACAAAGACAGCCAATGTGATCACCTCCAGATACTGGTGGACCACAATTCCCATAATCCCTGACCTTGTTTTGGGAAACTTTTAATGTTTGTTATTTGCATTTTTGTTGGACGCTGCCAAGATTGGCTGGAGTAATCCAGTCAGATAGATGGGGGATAAGAAATGTTGTTGTTGTTGTGGTGGTTTGAACTATAGCCCAACTTTTAGAGGGCATCAGATTGGCTATCCCTGCTCACAATGAATGACTGATTAATCAAGATGAACTAAAAAGAAGAAGAAGCCCAGAAGCTTAAATTCAAACCTGATGATAATGTGAATGCTTGGGCGGGGGGAGAATTGGTTTGAAAATAATTCTTTGGAAATGGGTTTCAGTAAGCATGAAGAGTACTTTGTTTTTGCCACCTGCTAAATTATGCTAATCATATAGCGTGTTTTATGAAATAAATGGATGGAAAAGTTTTCGGTTGTTTTATTGCTCAACCCACTGAGTAGAGGGTGGGGAGCAAACACAAGGGCATCTTTTATATTTTAAATGTCGTGATCTCAAGGCTTTATTAGAAAAGATAAATATTGTATGAGCGACTTACCCTCTGCAACGTTGAGTGTGCTGTGTGGGTTAATGGAGACCATTTGATCCCAGTCTTTAATTACCGACAAATTTTACTGCGGAGTTTAGTTCTGAGCAACGGTTTCCTTTCTGGTAAGCACTGGTTTCCCGTGAGCAAGAATTAGTCACAAGCCAACATGTGAGGAATATGTAAGCCTCAGATGGGGACATTTTAAAAAAAAAAAAAAAAACAGAAGAGCAACGGGCCTCGTGGCATTCACAAAGCCAGCTTGCGATGGCCCAAGGAACCGCATGTGGTATATTTTGTCAGTTCTCCTCATCTATCACAGAGCCCTGTGGGAAGAAGCAGGGAAACTCTGATGCCAAAAACCTCGGGCAAGTGCTGACTCTGCTCACATGTGGTGTCATGAGAGCCGTTTGCAGTGCTAAGCACTCGCTGAGCATTGCCAGGAACACTTCTTGATGGGTTGTGGTCCCCACAGGGCCAACTCGAGACAGATGCACTGGCAAAGTTTTCCAAGTGCTCATCATCATGTCCTTGGTTGAGCTTGGTGTCTCATAGGCAGAATCACCAGGACATATTCAGACCCGAACCTCTCCAGTTTAAAAGGATCTTGGGTAGCAGGTGCTGGGGAAGACCCCTGCCTAAGACCTTGGAGAGTTGCTGGCATTCAGATGAGAGGCAACTGGCCAGATTCTTCCATTGCACAGTATAATACAAGGCAGCTTTGTTCCTCTCAGAGCTTCAAGATAGAGTTTCTCCAAATATTTTGGAGAATCTCCTGCAGCAAGGAAGCTCTTGAGGGTGAAGAAACTCAGGCCCAGGGTCTGAATGTTGGTGTCCCCTCATAGCTCTTGGTCCTCTCCTCTAAAGCAGATATTAATATTGTGCAGCTTGAAGGGACTGGATGTTAAGTATAGTACAGTGGTACCTCAGGTTACATACGCTTCAGGTTACATACACTTCAGGTTACAGACTCCACTAACCCAGAAATAGTGCTTCAGGTTAAGAACTTTGCTTCAGGATGAGAACAGAAATCGTGCTACGGTGGCGCGGCGGCAGCAGAAGGCCCCATTAGCTAAAGTGGTGCTTCAGGTTAAGAACAGTTTCAGGTTAAGTATGGACCTCCAGAACGAATTAAGTACTTAACCCGAGGTACCACTGTAATTTAATTCACTGAAATTGCAAACACTTTTATGCATTACTATGTTTAAATTTGATTGATTGGTAACTAAATTCTAGAGAGTTCTCTAGTAGTTCTCATGTGATTGGCTGATGTTAGTTACATGGGAGGTATCTAGTGAAGGAGAGACTTCATTTTATGTGAAGCAAGATGACTGTGTTTTAGCATCCACTGTGAACACTGCTAAGTTGAATAGAGTGTTGGGGTGCTTCTTCTCTGCTTGAAAGAGAGCAAAGCTGCAGGCGAAGGAAGTGGTATTATCTCTAAGCAGCCGCAAGGCATGGCCTAACTGAGATACAGAAGGCTGAGTGCTGAGCTGGAAATTAGAAGAAGAGACTGTAAGCCCATGCTGTACAGAATAGCTACTGTGATGCAGTGTTTTGGGGGTGATGCAGCGATTAAGATTGGGGAGATTCAAATTCAAATCCTCACTTAGCCATGAAGCTCACTGGGTGGCCCACTTTCTTTCAGAAAGTGAAAAAGGGTTGCTATGAAGGGATGTATTGATGTATCCAGCCTTGAGCTTCTTGGAAGAAAGAAGGCATATAATAGTCATAAAATAAAACAAATCCAGCAGTCTGGTTGATAAATGTAAATAGATTTTGTCGTTTTCAGTTTAAAAAGGTAAAGGGACCCCTGACCACTAGGTCCAGTCGTGACGGACTCTGGGGTTGCAGCGCACATCTCGCTTTATTGGCCAAGGGAACCAGCGTACAGCTTCCTGGTCATGTGGCCAGCATGACTAAGCCGCTTCTGGCGAACCAGAGCAGCGCATGGAAATGCCGTTTACCTTCCAGCTGGAGCGGTACCTATTTATCTACTTGCATTTTGATGTGCTTTCGAACTGCTAGGTTGGCAGGAGCAGGTACAGAGCAACAGGAGCTCACCCCATCATGGGTATTCGAACCGCCGACCTTCTGATTGGCAAGTCCTAGGCTCTGTGGTTTAACCCACAGCGCCACCTGCATCCCCTTCCTTTTCGGTTTAGATGCTCACTAATTCCCATGATCAGCAAGCAAACAAGATATCCCAGCCACACCCTCAGTACCATACAGTTATTCTCTTTCTTGTATTTGGAGGTACAAAACATTAAAAAGAATATAATGGCGCTTCTGGAGATGTTATATCCCGTGTTTCTTGCAGACTAATAAATCAATATGCTTTGAAATTATCATCTGAACCATCTCAATTTCCTTCATAATGAAATCTCTCCCCGCCCCCCGAAAAAAACACCCCAAGTGTGCATATTGTTAACATTAACAGTTTTTGTGCAACCAATCTGATCACCGCTAACTATATTTTAAAATCATATTATTTCAGAAAATGGATGAAATTCTGCAGACAGTGATTTATATATATATATCACACCAGTCTTTAGGATCTGTAATGAGAACTCACAAGTATTGTTGAAAAGGTAAAAAGAGAGAGAGAGAGAGAGAGAGATTTTGTAAGAGATGCAAAATAGGATACCTCCTGCAGAGATCCAAGGTGTTTCAAATAATTTTGACAGACGAGTAGAGACATACTCCATATCCTTTATGATTTTGTCTGAAGGCTGGCTGGGAAAGAAAGATGGAAGGAACATCAGTACTGCATGTTAACTGGTGAAGTGTTTGAAATGAAATGAAATGAGAAAGTTTCATAATCTGGCAGCCCTTTGTTAATTTGAAGACGCTCCCAATGGACTGGGGTTGCATATTAAGGAAGAGTTAAGCTGTCTCAATTATATTCATACCCTCCAAATGTCCCAATTTTCCAGGGACAGTCCTGGAATTATGAAAGCCATCCTGGTTTCTGATTTGATCCTGGGATGTCCCTATTTCCCTCACCAGTGCTGCTGCCACCAAGCTCAGGGAAGAGGATGAGCCAGGGCTTGTCCCGTGGCTGTTGCTGTGAGGGAGCACCCTGTGGCATCTCCATGGCTGCCACTGCTGGCCTTCTCCCTTGGGCAGCTCACGGTGGCTGTTGGAGAGCGGGCAAGAAGGAGGAGAGGCTGCCACTACCAAGGCCCAGCTCTCAACTCCGGCAGCCAAGCTGGTGCCAAGTGCGAAATGCATTGCTCTCTTTTCCTCAAGACCACATCAGCAAGGCCCAGGATTGCACCTCAGAGGTCACTTAGGTGCAGCTAAAACAATGGTTTGTCTCTTCCCTGCCCCCCCCCCCCCGAGGCTGACTCTGTTGTCTCACAAGACAAGTATATACACCCCTGCCAACAAATATGTGTGCGGATGTTTAGGGAGGCAGGAGAGGATATATTATTTAATGATATCCTTCCTAACTTGCGTTAGCAAGTTCTATATCTTAGCAGAGTTCCAAACATTCCCCCTTTTAAATTGAACAGCGGTTAGCTTGTTGCAGGCTCATCTGAGCCTCACTATTTAAGATTTCTGATTAGATCCCTTCTTATCCCTCTTAAAAAAGTAGACACAGCAATCTGATTAAAGTCAATATAAAAGTAGTTTACTCACATTCTTTCAGTTCACAGTTAGATTCCTGAAGGCAGACTTAGGTTACAAAAGTGCATATCTACATGAACAATCCCATAAGGGAGTTAGTCCCAAGTGACTGTGACTGAGCAGTCACTTCTCCTAACACATAGGAAAAACAAAATGGAGAAGAGATGAAGGAAGGAGCTGTGCTCCCTTGCCCAGGTTAGGCCTTACACACTGACAGAGCTCTAGTCACATGCAGAGGAAGTTTGTCACAGCTCAGGAGGAAACAGGAAGTTTTCTCCTGGATGATACAAAGCATTCCCTAGCATGTCCACTCTAGGAATGTTGTTCTATGTGTTTCACATCCCACAATATGTACAATCCCAAACTAACTGTTCATTATGAGATCAGTGGGTTCACATATAAACCCAGAAACGCTGGGCACTTCGTTCCAAGCAGAACATTGAACTAGCATCTGAACATTTCAGCTCTCGTGCCTTCCATCTTCTTTGGAGAAGGATAAGACATTCACTCTGCTCCCCCATGGGAGCCTATTCTTTTCTTCCAAGCAGCCTGGATGAAAAAAGCTGTAGGGTGTCTTCTCAGATACTGCCTTCCAGCTCCTTCTGTTTGGAAGGCACAATTCCTCTCCTGCTGCCCTCGGCTTCCAATTTAGCCCAAGGAGTTGGCATGCTGGGAACCGTGACCTAATTCCAATCATATGCACAAATGGCGTATTGCTATAAATACAATAATGAAGAAAGTTTTGCTGTGGTCCACTCCTCGACACTCCAACCCACTTGTCCTCCCGTCGGGCACTTCACAACTTTGACTTGCCTAATATGACTCTCTGTGTGAGTATGCCTTAGCCTTGATAAAGTGTTTTAACTTTTGACAATTTGCTATGAATGCCTCTCTTTTAAAAAAACTATAAAGCGAGATTTTCTTTTTAAAAAATGGTGGCGGGGAATGAACATTGCTAATATGAGAAGACAGTTTTTTTATTGAGATACCAGGTCCAAGAAGTTAGGTAATTGGCAGGTTAGTAACCCCACCCATCTGTAGAACTTTGTCCAGAGGGTATAAGAATGCAAGAAAAGGCCTGTTGAATCAAGCCAATGGCCCAACTAGTCTAGCATTCTATTCTCACAGTGGCCAACCAGATGCCTGTAGGACCCCTGATAACATAGGTAAAGGTAAAGGTACCCCTGCCCGTACGGGCCAGTCTTGACAGACTCTAGGGTTGTGCGCTCATCTCACTTAAGAGGCCGAGGGCCAGCGCTGTCCGGAGACACTTCCGGGTCACGTGGCCAGCGTGACAAGCTGCATCTGGCGAACCAGCACAGCACATGGAAACGCCGTTTACCTTCCCGCCAGTAAGCGGTCCCTATTTATCTACTTGCACCTGGGGGTGCTTTCAAACTGCTAGGTTGGCAGGCGCTGGGACCGAGCAACGGGAGCGCACCCCGCCGCGGGGATTCGAACCGCCAACCTTTCGATCGGCAAGCCCTAGGTGCTGAGGCTTTTACCCACAGCGCCACCCGTGTCCCCCTGATAGCATAACCTGCGTGCAATTGCACTCTCCCCACTTGTGTCCAATTCTGGGCACCACAATTTAAGAAGGATGTTGACAAGCCAGAATGTGTGCAGAGGAGGGCAACCATGATGATCGAGGGTCTGAAACCTTATGAGGAACGGTTGAAGGAGCTGGATATGTTTAGCCTGGAAAAGAGGAGACGTAAAGGAGATATGATAGCCATAGCCTGAAGAAGAGGAGGTTAAGGGGTGATATGATAGCCATGTTCAAATATATAAAAGGATGTCACATAGAGGAGGGAGAAAGGTTGTTTTCTGCTGCTCCAGAGAAGCGGACACGGAGCAATGGATCCAAACTACAAGAAAGAAGATTCCACCTAAACATTAGGAAGAACTTCCTGACAGTAAGAGCTGTTCGACAGTGGAATTTGCTGCCAAGGAGTGTGGTGGAGTCTCCTTCTTTGGAGGTCTTTAAGCAGAGGCTTGACAACCATATGTCAGGAGTGCTCTGATGGTGTTTCCTGCTTGGCAGGGGGTTGGACTCGATGGCCCTTGTGGTCTCCTCCAACTCTATGATTCTATGATTCTATGAAATACTTCAAGGGCTGTGACATGGAAACTTGTGTTTTCTTGTTCTGGAGGGTGGGGTTCAAACCAATGGATTCAAGGGACAAGAAAGGAGACGCCAACTCAACATCAGGAAGAACTTTCTGACAGTAAGAACTGTTTGACAGTCGAATGGTCTCCCTCGGAAGGTGGTGGACTCTCCTTCCTTGGAGGTTTTTAAAGCCGAGGTTGGATGGATGCTTTAGCTGAGATTCCTGCATTTTAGGGAGGTGAACTAGGTGACCCTGGGGACCCCTTCCAACAATTCTATTATTCCAAGCAACTGGCCTTCAAGGGCATAATGCCTCTGGCAGTGGAGATAGAACATAGCCATCGTGGCTAGTAGCTTCATGGACAGAGCAGAGGGGGAGGACACTGGAGAGGAGGGGTGAGGTCAGGGGCTGGGCAGAGGAGCAGGAGCAGTGGAGACTGCCTCCCCATCCTGACCCTTCCAGGAAGGTAGGAAGAGGAAGACAGCATAGATTTACAACAGTGTTTGCAGGAGGTCACAGCTCAGAGGCAGATGAGGGGGAAAGTTGGGAAATAATGGGAGAGGAACAGCAGTGTGCTGGTCCAGGAGGGAGGTTACCGTGGGGCGAGGTCCAGGACCTGAGTTGAGGGTTGGCAGACAGTCCTCCTCGGGCGAAGCGGGGTCCACAGCGGGAAGCCGGGCAAGGACAGGAACTCTGGGGGAAACAGGACTGAATGCTGGCCAAAACAGCTCATCAACGACGTTGCTCCTGCAACCTGGGACCGGGCTGACTGGCCTTTATCTTCTCTGAGGCCAGGGGCGGTCCTGGCCCCCAGGAGACCCGCCTCTCCTGGCCGTAAGGCGAGCACTCCTCCTGGGAGAAACCAGTTCCCTCTGCCTCTCTGCCCTGAGCCTCTGCAGTTCAGGAGAGGCTGAAGGGTTACTGGGCCCAGGGGGAGACTCACCTGTAGGCACTGAGTCCTCAACCACCTCTGGAGCCAGAGTGGATTCACCTGGTGCCTGCTTCTGAGGATCCGGCACAGGTGCAGGCGCTTCAGAATCAAGGCCCTGCCCCAGTTCAGTTGGCCCTGGAGGCGGGGACTACTGTGCAGGCTGGGATTCCTCCGGTTCAGCCTCTGAATCGAATTCTCAGGCCATCACAAGCAGGCAGAACCAGAGCAGCAGCTGACTGACACGTTGCTAGAAAGCATTCCAGACCCACCATCTTCCAGAACCCAGTGAGCAAAGAACCTAGGACAGCAATGAGCTTGAAGACAGAGGGCACTTAGTGACACTCGTAGAGGAGATGATGATGACAATGAATGAGGAAGTGTGAGAGAAGAAGGGGGGTGGAGATTCACTCAGGACAACCCCATTATCCAAGAGGCAGCATTCTATAGCCTCCCTCTGTAAAGTTTGAAATAAAAAAAGGACTGTAATAATTTTTTCCTTGTCTTTATACTTTCCTGGGCCACTGACAACACCCTCTCAGTAGCTGTTGCTCCCATAAGCATGTGGCAAAGGAAAAGATCCTACCCAGCAGTTAGATCCAGTTCCCCTCTGGTCAAGAAGGATATCACAGTGATACAGCAGCTCCAGCTCACCCTCACCCCTACTGTCATTTGTAATGGGTGGCTTGGAAATTTCCTATTTTTGATATCAATGAAACAAAGCAGAGGGGTGTTCTCCGAGCATGGTTGCATCTGGGCTGATGGCAAATTCCACTCTGATTCTGAGTGACATACTTCTAACAGATGTTTTAATGAATGAGATGGCCCAATGAACTGGAAGGAGTAGTTGCAAGGTTAAATCAACTGAATGTGACACACTGCACATTCAAGCACAGCAAGCCACAATCCAAGCCATGTAAAATGTCATACCGGAGTCTATTTGGAAATGAACTGAGGCAAGCAAGATAAATTCAGAGGCAAAGGGATGGAGAAGACTAAGCCAAATGCACAGTAAGGATACAGTACTCAAGTGTCCAAGACCAAAGTTATTCCATCCTTCTCATCCAATACCAAGCTGGGCTCTCATCAGCCGGGTAGAAGTCAGGGTGGAACAGTGGTATTCAATTTTTCCGCCCATCTCAGATTGTTATCATCATCATCATCACCACTGATTTTTCTCTCATTGGAAACAAATTGTGTCAGTGTACTGATCACTGCATTTTGGGGGGAAAGTCACTTCGGTGAAATATGAAGCATTCGATTCTTGGAATCCAACTCACTCCCACATCTGCCCCTGGAATGCCCCAAATCCTTTCCTTTTCCAGCTCTGCAAAAGAAGAAGCACTGATATGGGCAAGCGATGGGCACCGAAATTTCCATGGGGAAGAGGAATAGGAAATTGGGTTTCCCTCTTCAAGGTCAGAGCACTCTTTCTGCCCTCTAAAGGAAGATTGGCATCTTCATCCAGGGACTATAGGATTTCAGGATCCACGTCTCAAAATGACAAATATCTTTCTTCTCTCCCTCTCTCTCTCTCTCTCTCTCTCTCTCTCTCTCTCTCTCTCTCTCTCTCTCTCTCTCTGCATCAAAGTAACTCAGGGATTTCACCTTTCCACTCTTATTTTCTGTACAAATACCTTGACTAACCTGTGTTTGATGTGTAAATTCCAAACCATCTTGCCAAGGCTTCTTCTTCTTCTCGTATCAAATAACAAAAAATGGTCCTTCAGATTCATGTTCAAAGATGATGTCTTGGTTGGCATGAGGAACGGAGAAAAGCATTCCTTTCCCAAGGTGCTTTCAAGTTGCGTACGTAATGGACAACCCAGGTTCTTCATCTGAAAAAGTTGAAAGAAGCGGGCTGATGTGGGATGTTTTTGAACTATGACATGTTATGCTGCTTGTGGAAATGTGGATAAAAAGAGAAACAGGAGGTGTGATAAAGCCTAATTTATCTCGACAGTCATCACAGAGGAGGCCATGGGGCCTCCTGCAAACAGAGTCACCATTTTCTACTCACCACACATGAACAAAAGAAGGAAGCAAAATTGCGCAGTTGAAGCAAGATTTGAAAACATCTTTGAAAATTGGCTGGAATTAAATTGTAAACCTAATTTTGGAATGTGACCTCGAGACTCGAAATGTGAAGAAGATGCATGCCTTTATTTTGGGTGGGTAGTCATAAAAATGTTGGAAGCTGCCACATATTGCATCCGTCCATTGGTTCATCTATAATAATAATAATAATATCTTTATTGTCATTGCCCCCTCTCGGGGACAACGAAATTACTTGGCTGCTCCATCCACCCAGGTAGGGCACTCCACACAAAATCAAAACAACTATAAAAACACTAATTAAAACAATACCATATAATACAACAAGGAAGATTAGATGACTTTCAATGTCCAGGCTTCCCATTCAGGGCCGAGATCGCTCTGGAGAAGAAGCTGTTCTTAAGACGGCTCGTTCTTGTCTTCATCGTCCTGTATCTCTGTCCCGACGGCAGGAGCTCGCTACTCTCTAGCTTGCTACTCTCTGTCCTGGATGACCTATTTACTGAGCACTTGCCCTGATTTGTTTGCATAATGCTTATGAGCAGCTAAAACCCTGGTCTTTATTGAGCATTCATAATGGTTTACTTGCAGAGGATTTCTATGACTTCCCATTAATCATTCATTTAGCCCACATGTTTCAATGCATTTCCTAATCACAAAAGTCCTTTCTTTTCTTTTCTTTTAATAAAAAGTTCATTTGTTGTGCTATGATGACTGAGCACTTTAACCTACCTCAATTGTTCTGACCTACATTTATGGTGTGTGGTTGACTCCCTCCTCCAACATGGTGACAGTCCAGAAGACCCTCTGTTTTCCACGCTCAGATGTTTCTCCCTAACAGAAGCCCCCACCTAGACAATGCTTCACATTAGACAAATGTTGGTAGCAAAATGTCAAGGGGAGTGTGTCACATGGAGCCTTCAATCCTACATTGTGGGTGCACTGAGTTTTAAATTACAGTTTTCAGAGTGAACCATTCACCATAAGCCAAAACTACCCTGAGCTGTTTGCAATCCTTCACTGCAGTTAAGTTTAAAGAGACTCAGTGTTTCACATGGATCTTAACGCTGGCAGATATGCATGTATAAATAACGTTGATAAGGCCTATTAACCTAACAGCCGCTTTATTGATTAGCAAGCAGGCCTATTTCATCAGTTTGTCACAATTAAGTGTTCCCTTAATGGCCCCTTCTGTCCATATAATTGTTTCTCCACAACATTAGGAATGCAACCACCCTACTTTTCGACATGTGCTCTCCTTGAAAAAGTGTTGGTGGCTGTACTGGGCTGCTTCCATCTCATGCCTAACTTGTCGTTCCCTGCAGACCAAAGGCAATTCAAAAGTTCAGAAATGACAGGTGGCAGAATTGGGAGACAGACAACCCTGTCCATTTCAGCTTGTCCCAGCTTCCCATTTTTGTCATTCACTCCATTTCTGGTGATGCCTTTTGCTCATCTGATGGCCCAGAGAGTGGGTTGTGTGCCTAGAAATTGGCCAACCCACGTGGGTGGCACTGTGGGTTAAACCACAGAGCATAGGACTTGCTGATCAGAAGGTTGGCGGTTCAAATCCCCGTGACGGGGTGAGCTCCTGTGGCTCAGTCCCTGCTCCTGCCCACCTAGCAGTTTGAAAGCACACCAAAAAGTGCAAGTAGATGAATAGGTACCGCTCCAGCGGGAAGGTAAACGGCGTTTCCGTGCGCTGCTCTGGTTCGCCAGAAGCGGCTTAGTCATGCTGGCCACATGACCCGGAAGCTGTACGCTGGCTCCCTCGGCCAATAAAGTGAGATGAGCACTGCAACCCCAGAGTCGGCCACGACTGGACCTAATGGTCAGGGGTCCCTTTACATTTACATTTTTGGTCCAATAACTTTTGCCTCTGGCCCCACCTACTACTGGCATGTGATGTTCAGTGAACTCTGGATCAAAGATCCCACAAGCTACACCTGCACAATTAAACATGTATGTTCATGCAAAAAGGTCTTAGGTACAGTCTTTGGGTTCACTCCTTGGTTTCTCCACATAGGGATGGGAAAAACTCCAGTCTAAAAACCTGTAGGGAAGGTGCTTCCCAGAGTGGTTTACAGAACTAGGTGTATCTCACATTCTTGTCTTTTATTGATAGCACCCTGCCACCAATATGGGCTTTAAGGTTCATTTCCAGGTGGGTGTAAGGTTCCCACATGGGTGAAATGCCAAAGGTTTTCATGAGAGAGAAAAAACAGAATAAACTAACTGAAATTTCTTACACGGAGAAACTATGCATGTGTGTAGGTTGTAGTCCTATTCCTAATTTATTCTCAAGTGTTCTTCTTTGACACATTTTTTTTCCCATTCAACACACAACTGAGAAGTGGGGAGGGTCCCAGAAGGTCATCTTATTCGTCTCCTGCTCACATTATGCATGTGTGTGTGTGTGTGTGAATGCATTTGAACTTAATAATTGAATTACTGAATAATTGAATAATTGAATTACATGTACAACCTGCTTAAGACAGCAAGGCATACATTATTTATGGCTAATTAACAAACTGCAATCAGACTCAGACCCCCCCTGGGCAAGGACCGCTTAGTCACTAAAAGCCACTCGGCATAGAATTCGGAGATACAATGCCAAGTGTATTTTATGCGCCATTTGAATTAAGTTGAGTAGGCGTTGCCTTCGTTCTCACAACACAGCTTCTTTGTGATTCTTCTCTTCTTGCAAATATCACAAAGGATACAATCAGCTGGGATATCTACCTGGAGAAGTCACCTTGAAATGAATGGAAGGTTGGGGGGGCAACTGTGATGGATTCCAAAATGGATTCTGAACATTGATGCAGGAAAAGTCAGGAAAAATCCAAATGTGAAAGCCATTTTTCTATTGGTTCATTTCAACATTGGACACCTTGCTGTGACTGCCTCTGACAAATGAGGCTAGCAGATGTCTACCACAAAAGCAGGGCCTTCTTAGTTGTGGCTCCAGAACAATGGAATATCGTACCTTCCCACCGGCCTCAGATGCTATGGAGTGTTACATGGGAGGCTAAAACATGGATGTTTCAAATGGGTTAAGATGATACTGATTCTGCTGCTGGGAACATAGGAAGTTGTCTTATACCATAGCTCAGTTGGTAGAACATGAGACTCTTAATCTCAGGGTTGTGAGTTGGGCATGTTGGGCAAAAGATTCCTGCGTTGCAGGGGATAGGGCTAAATGACTTCCAAATCTATAATTCTATGATTCTATGATCTAGATGTATTCTTATTGTATGGCTGTATTTAGATTTTGTTTTTTCTGTGAACTTCTTTGAGCACAGGTTTACTTGTAGCAAACCCAGTATATTAATACTGTAAACAGATAACGACATATCTTCAAAAATCATATTCACATTGACAGGCTGAAAAGTATCCATGTAAATGTAATAAGGAGGATCTGTATATAATGCATAAGATTATATAATGTAATAAGAGGGATAATATTGAAAGGTTACTGCAGAGAAACAGTGCCGGATGAATCAAGTGAGTGAGTCAAGTGACACGCTTCAGAAAAGGGAAGCTGAGGCCCAGAACTTCCTTTCTCTATTCATTCTCTAACTCTGTTTTGGAAAGCCAAAATAAGTAGCAGAGGGGAGTGTCATAAAACGAGGTCATAAAGTGTGGCAGATGTTATCCTTGATGTTGAGAATGCCCCATAACTTATACAACTGAAGGCAGCAATAACAATTTATGTAAAAAATGTAAGAGAGTAAAATAATATGCACTCTATCTCATAAAATTTGGAAAGAAGTCGACGATATTTATGACAACAAGAGAAGCAGTCAGGGAAATTGATTGTTACGGCAACA
The DNA here is from genome assembly GCF_964234715.1 of Podarcis melisellensis. Classification (NCBI taxonomy): domain Eukaryota; kingdom Metazoa; phylum Chordata; class Lepidosauria; order Squamata; family Lacertidae; genus Podarcis; species Podarcis melisellensis. The sequence continues at coordinate 8,118,676 of NC_138541.1, read as the reverse complement.
GAAATGGAAGGGGCAAGCCTCATGAGGTCTGTGGGTTCATTCCCCCCCCCCCCTCTGAACAAGAGAGTTACCAAAGCTTCTTGAAATTTTTAGAGCGGGAGGGAAAAAATCAGAAGAAAAGGCAAGGCGAGATTTGAAGATACATAACCTCCTGGCAATCACAACGACCCTTTTGATTTGCAAAGGCTTTTACAATATTATCAGACTCTCCTTTTGGCTGGATTGCACCCTTCAGCTTGTTGTGAGAATAAATGTAATAAATGGGAATTAAAGTGAACAGTCTCAAAGCCACGAGGGATAGTTCTATCTGCAGCTCTCAGAGGTCAGTATTCAACTACTGCATTCCATCAGCACAAGGAAGAACTCTCCTCCCTCTCCTCCCCCTGTGAGCCCCCTGAATCCTTTCCAAATCTGCTCCAGAAGGTCATACCCTCCAACAAGACACGGCCCAAATCTGGGACATCATCTTCTGGGTCTTGAATCCCACGCTAGACACGTGACCTGTGAGATATTATGGACCTGGGGGAAAGTGCCTTTTAAAAGCATGGCACCCAAAATATGCATTGTGGGGCACCACACAAGATTGCAGACAACCCCCCCCCCCCAAAAAAATCACTTTTTTTGGAGGAGGGGGATGTCTCTGTCAAAAAAATTGTGTAAGAGCAAGGCCCTGAAACTGGTTGCCATGCTCTTGTCAGGAGGAAAAACGGGATGTTCCGTTTTTTTCCAGAACAATTGATCGGTATGGAAGGACCTGTATGGAGGAACCCCTAAAACTGATTTAGGTGACACATGGGTAGAGGAAAGGGGAAGAATGTTCTGTTTTAAAAGGAATAGAAACTTAGCACCATGTTGGATTCTATCCCTTCTGCCTTCGCTGGCTAACACAGCCTTCTACCCCGCCACAGCGCCTGCCTGGCTGGAGAAGCCCAACTGTGGTTATTGGGACAACAACTGGGACAGGACATCTTCAGTCCTCTTTGTGGGCAGGTGAAAGTCATTCATTCCCAGCCACCCTTCAAAATATAGTCTGGCCCACCACAAGGTCTGAGGGACAGTTTGCTGAAAAAGTTTGCTGACCCCTAACAATCAAGAGGCATTATCAGGATTTAAGGACAATCCAGCCAAGCAAAACAAAGCAAAAGAACTCCAAACATTCAAGGGAACTGTGGAGCAGGGCTGGTGAAGGGCAGGTGACCTGGGGAGAAGTCCATTGTTGGAGGAGAGTGATGAGGGCCAGATAGAAAGCCCTGGGGGGTACATTTGATTCCCAAGCCTGAGGGTCCCTGCCCCATGTACAGGATACTGTTCCTTCTCCAAAGAGGAAGATTGACAATATCCAGATGTTGGGATCTGGTTGGCTCCTCTCAAAAACTGAATGGTGAGTGAAGAGGCAAGCAGGCAGCCGGGGCTTTTTCATAGTACAATAAGATAAAATAAGCTAATATAAATAAAAACAAAACAAAACAGAGAGAGAAAGAGAAAAGACAAGCTCATCATTTTGTTGAATTAGTTAAGCTTAAATAGTTTTAAGGGGAATTTGAATTTGTGCAATTAATTGTTACGGTTTTGAATTTAATTGTTTCCTTAGTGGGTTGTGCAAACCACTATTCTGATTGCTGCTTTTTATAGGGTAAGGTAGGACACATTGGGGATGGATTTGCAGAAACAAGAAGGTGGAGGCCTGAATCAAGTTTGGGAATCATTGAGCTAGTGGACCTTACCTTGAACCAGTTCGATCCTTCTTTGGCTACAAGGTGATCAAATGCAAACTACAAAAGACACAAACACACTTTGATGTGACAGAATGCAGTTAGTCATCCTCCACCCTGCTTTCTTCCAGTTAAAGTGGAAAATAGACAGGGCCTTGAAGTTGAATATGTTTGCCTCAAACAAAGAACAGCAAGAAGCTCGTCTTATTACCTGAATCAATCGCTTTCTCTTCCCATTTGAATTGCATTTTTTTAGGGGAAATGACACATATTGAAAATATGCAGTAGAAACACTGTGGGCGGTGAGGTTGGTTAACCACAAAGGTATTAGCTGATTTCAGTGCAACAATATACACACCAGGCAACCAGATCACCAGTGCTATAATATTTAGGCTTCTGAGCCACAATGTGCAGCTTTGTAGAGATCAATAGGATAGGAAAATGTAATTTAAACATGTTCATCAGGGTTTGTTTGTTTTTTTAAAAAGTGTAATTGAAAAAAAGCATTATGACAATGGGAAGTTATGGGGGGAATTTAAGGGAAAGGCAAGGCAAGCAGTAATGGATTATCAATAGGTAATAATGCCCCTTGATTGGTAGGCCTCAGGTATTAGAGATACTATATGGGGCAGAGGTGGGGGGCAACAGGGCTCCATATGTTGTTGAACTACAATTCCCATAAGCCCCAGCAAGCATGGCTAATGTTCAGGGGTGATAATATTTATTTATTTATTTATTATTTATATTATTTTTATTATTTATACCCCACCCATCTGGCTGGGTTTCCCCAGCCACTCTGGGCGGCTTCCAACAAAATATTAAAATACAATAGTCTGTTAAACATTAAAAGCTTCCCTAAACAGGGCTGCCTTCAGATGTCTTCTAAAAGTAAGATAATTGCTAATTTCCTTGACATCTGATGGGAGGGCGTTTCACAGGGCGGGCTCCACTACCGAGAAGGCCCTCTGCCTGGTTCCCTGTAACTTGGCTTCTCTTAGCGAGGGAACCGCCTGAAGGCCTTCGGCGCTGGACCTCAGTGTTCGGGTAGAACCCTGGGAAGTGTGGTTCAGCAGCATCTCTCTCTCTCTCTCTCTCTCTCTCTCTCTCTCACACACACACACACACACACACACACAGAGTTTTACACCCCAAAAGTAAATAACTGGAAGTCTGGAGAAACACCAAGGAAAGAACAATGGCAGAGTTAGCAAAGTTAACAGACAAACTACATTAAAAAATTCCTTCCAGTAGCACCTTAGAGACCAACTAAGTTTGTTATTGGTATGAGCTTTTGTGTGCATGCACACCTCTTCTTCAGTGTATCTGAAGTGTGCATGCACATGAAAGCTCATACCAATAACAAACTTAGTTGGTCTTGAAGGTGCTACTGGAAGGAATTTTTAAATTTTGTTTGGACTACAGCAGACCCACATGGCTACCTACCTGTAACGAGACAAACTACATGAAAAAGATAACAGTGACTTCAAAAAGGAATGGGAACCATTTACAACTTACCTGCAGAAACAACAAAAAGAAATGGACTCACTGGTAGGATCTGAATAAACTTTCACAACTTTATTGGACTTCAACATAGAGGATGACAATGTAACAACATTTAATAGTATATATACATGCAGAATACAGCAAACAATATAACCATCCAGAAGGGAAAGTTGAAGGAAATCAGATGAGAAAAGAGAGGATAAAAAACAACAACCCTAAAGTAAATAAGTGCATGTCAATACTGCAGATGCGTCCCAAAAAAGTGAAGTTTTTGAGGTCTCTTGGAGGGTGGGAATGCTAAACTCAATGCACAAAAATACTGCTTAGTAGAGACTGATATGCATCAATGAATCAGGTCAGCAGCAGATTTTTGTTTAGCTGCAGCTGAACTTAACGGGTGTTATTCAGCTAGGTCCTAGTCAGAGTGCTCACATTGAAATGAATGAACCTAAGTTCAACCGCTGGCATTTCCTCCAGCACAACATTACAGAAAAGCTTCACCTGTTGATTTCTACCTGCTCTCCAGCTCTCCTTACTGTACTTTTCCAGATTTCATTTGTGTCACAAACTCCCTCGAGCTCCTTTCAAATCAATAAAACCTGCTGTGCTATCCAGAAGAATCTGATTACAATATAGTTGGCCATATTATATTCCACCCACTCCACTTTCAGATCAGGTTTGCCAAGAGAGCCTTCGACTTTCATCCGCAGTAGCCATCCCACCAGCCTGCAGGAGAGGGACAGACACAAGGTTTTCATTTGCTCTCCTGAAAGACCAGCAACTTGGGGTGTCTTGTCTCTTTGAAATCTTTCAGTCCCAGCTGGCGGTTGTGAGAAATATATTCAGTGGTCATGACAAGAATTCTGTCACTAGGAAACAGTGCCTGCGTTTGCTACCCCCCCTTCTCCCTCCCAACCCCATTTCCTTTTGTGTCATGTATTTTAGTTTGCCTTGTCATCACTGTCATTTGGAAGCCACTCTGGGAATCTTTTTATTGGCAGGTGAGTGGGATGAAGATGCTTTGAACAAACATATTCCACAGACACCACTAGCGCTAAGCTGAAATGTTGCTCTCTGCCACATCACCAATTTGACTAACCCAATCAATCTTGGAGTCACAGAGCTCCTGTATATTAAAATAACCATTACAACTATAAAAGGGGAAGGGCCGTAGCTCAGTGGTACTGAAGAAAGAGCCAAATAGAATTAATTCTGAACCACCAAATTGAGTAGAAAATAACCAAGTTTGCAAATGATCCCCAAGCCTGTAAAACAAAAGGATGTAAAAAGAGGAAGTTCCCCTCAGCAGTCCTGACCCAAGTTAGAAACTTGTAAGGAATTAAAAGTGAGTGATTGAATCCATGCCAGCTAGCTCAGAGTTAGGTAAGCGTAACCCAGGAAGCTAGAGGAACACGGGTGGAGCTGTGGGTTAAACCACAGAGCCTAGGACTTCCCAATCAGAAGGTCGGCGGTTCGAATCCCTGCGACGGGGTGAGCTCCCATTGCTCGGTCCCTGCTTCTGCCAACCTAGCAGTCCGAAAGCACGTGAAAGTGCAAGTAGATAAATAGGTACCACTCCAGCGGGAAGGTAAAGGGCATTTCAGTGTGCTGCTCTGGTTCACCAGAAGCGGCTTAGTCATGCTGGCCACATGACCTGGAAGCTGTACGCCGGCTCCCTCGGCCAATAAAGAGAGATGAGCACCGCAACCCCAGAGTTGGTCACGACTGAACCTAATGGTCAGGGGTCCCTTTACCTTTACCTTTAACCCAGGAAGCTAGAGATGCTTGCGTGCTAAGCGTAACCCAGAGGTTACCGGGAAGCTGACCAATTGAGGCTTCCCACATCATATACGGCTTGTCTTTTGACCAATAAGAGTTTTTCACCTCTTCTCTGTGAGGGAGGGGGAAGAATTACTACAAGCTATAAGAGGACTGGACTGGAAGGAGTTTGTTGCCTCTGTCCGCCAGGACTGGGGACTGGCTGTACAGCTATGAAAAATAAAGGCGATTTCCCCTCAAATGCTTGATCAATTTAATTGTCTAAGGGACTCTTGCCTCAGTAGAGCATCTAGCTTGCTTCCCTCACACTTGATCTGGAAGTACAATTGGTGCAGTGCAAGTGCAGATGGGAGTGAGGCCTTATCTGCTTATAACACCTGTGATCAGAGATCTGCCCTGACTGCCGATTTGCTACTGGGCTAAGTTCAAGGTATTACTATTAGCACATGAAAACCTTAACAATTTGGGACCAGTTTATCTATGCGATTGTCTTATCCTACATGTATTCGCCCAACCGCTTTGATCAGCAGAACTGGCACTGCTACTGGTGCTACATAATACCTGTTCTGCATTTGTAAAAAGTCTGTTGTTTAGTACGGCAGCACCTGCAATTTGAAACTCCCCGCCTCTTGAGATCAAGCAAGCACCTTCACTGTACTGTTTTGCACAGCTCCTAAAGCCATTCTTGTTTAGACAAGCCTACCTAGATGCCTAAGGGACGCGGGTGGTGCTGTGGGTTAAACCACAAAGCCTAGGACTTGCCGATCAGAAGGTTGGTGGTTCGAATCCTCGTGACGGGGTGAGCTCCCATTGCTCAGTCCCTATTCCTGCCAACCTAGCAGTTCGAAAGCACGTCAAAGTGCAAGTAGATAAATAGGTACCACTCCGGCGGGAAGGTAAACGGCGTTTCTGTGCGCTGCTCTGGTTCGCCAGAAGCGGCTTAGTCATGCTGGCCACATGACCTGGAAGCTGTATGCCAGCTCCCTTGGCCAGTAAAGCAAGATGAGCGCTGCAACCCCAGAGTCAGTCACGACTGGACCTTATGGTCAGGGGTCCCTTTACCTTTACCTACCTAGATGCCTAGAAAGTTGAGGCAATTTTTAAAATTTGTTTTAGTATTTTAACTTTTGTATGCTTTAAAGCATGGTTGCGATTCTTTTTTGATTTTATTGTTTTATCTTCTTGTGAACCACTTTGAGGTTTTCTTTTTACAATCAAGTGGTGTATAAATTTTATGAAATAAATGAATAAATTGCATGCCAAAGGTCCCACGTTCAATCCCCATTGGCATCTCTACATATATGCAATCATAATTTTATTTGTATGCCATCTTTCCATAGCTCAAGCCATGCTCAAGGTGACCTACAATATGAAAATAATAATGTAGTTACAATATAACCAAAGTAGTCATAAACTAAAATATCAAAAAATACAAAACCAAATGGAACAATTTCCACGTAAACCACAATAAGATCTAAAATGAAGATATAAAAGATTAATGTCAAAAACAGGAACATTTCCGCAACAAAAGAAACCCTAAATGTTTTTTTATAGAATATTTATTAAGATTTTCAATAATAATACAATGAAAAATAAAAAGAAAAAATAACAAAAATACAAAAATAAAAATAATTAAAAACACAAAGAATTTCCATTACTTATTTTCCTTTAACTTATTTCCCGGACCTCCTCATACCTCCCTTTTTTGTATTCCAATTCAAATTGTTAGTTCAGCAAATCCTTACCATTAAATTTTTACCTATTTCTAAACCTTTTTTTTTCATATTCTCTTAAGCATTACAGCTGGAAACCACTTAATTTCTATCCAACATCATTCTAACATTCATTAATTTTACAATATTTCTGTAAATAGTCTTTAAATTTCTTCCAATCTTCTTCCACCGACTCTTCTCCCTGGTCTCGGATTCTGCCAGTCATTTCTGCCAGTCCCATATAGTCCATCACCTTCATCTGCCATTCTTCCAGAGTGGGTAGATCTTGGGTCTTCTGTATGTAGATCTTCTGTACTTCTGTAAGTATTCTTGCTGCTGTTGTAGCATACATAAAGAAAGTTCTATCCTTCTTTGGCACCAATTGGCTGACCATGCCCAGGAGAAAGAAACCCTAAATGTTACCCCAGCCCAAGAGTCTGTTCAGCAGCCTCAGCTTTTGTAGCTGGAGTCAGTCAGGGCTCCGTCCTCCCAGGCTGGACAGGAAAAGTCCTGCATGACAGGGATCAGGTTTTCCAGGACTCAAAGCCAAGATGATACGGCTGCGCAACACTCCTGTCTGAATCCCTGAGAAGCCACAGTTAAACACTGATGCTACTGAGCAAGGTGGACCAAGGGTTTAACTCAATACAAGATAATTCTCCCAATGTCACAAACACAAGAGTACATTGAAGGTAGGTGTTAAAAGGCCATTTTAAAGGTTTGTAATGCCTTGTGGATGGTCCCCAATTCCACAGGTGTGATGGTGGAGTGAAGATGAATTAGCGACATGATATTTTATGCATGTTCCGGAGTACTCCCCTTTCTACTCTACATGTGCAGAGAAAAAAATATTGAGAGAAAAGGCCATCATAGATGAAAAGGTTCAGTCTCTGGCATCTCAGGTAGGGCTGGGACAGGATCATGAGTCTGAAACTCTGGAGAAAGCCACCGCTGTCCAGTGTAGACCATACTAATCTAGATAGACCAATGGCCTGACTGTGGTACCTAAGGCAGCTTTCTATGTGTCTTTTGGGCACTGGTGTTCGGTAATTGCTTTGCCCCATACAGTTCTGGCACACAAAGTTCCTTCTTCCATCCTCTTAACCACAGGGCTCCTTTTGTCCTTTTTCGCTCGGTGTTTGGACAGCTAACATCAAATATCGGAAAGGTGGCTGACATTTGAGAACGACGGCTTCTGTTTTATGGCCATGACTCACAAGCAGAAGAGAGGAGAACCGATGTGGTTTTGCAAAACAGGCTGTCATGAAATGACAATCTCTTTCTGCCTGGGAAAAAAGGGAGAAAGAAAATAAATTAATACATAAGGGTGGTTGTTGTAACTGGCCTGCCAAGACAAGCTTATCAAAATATGGATTTTGTTGTCTTCTTTTGTGTGTGTCTTTTGTTCAAATTGTCAGATCAGATGGAAGCAGTTTTGTTGCTTGTGAAAGCTCCTGGGAGGGAAGCAGAAAGGAAGAATATGGTAGATATGTGGACCAGATCATCATTGTATTGCAAGGAAGGCTGGTCAACAGGGCAGAATGGGACAGAACCCTAGTAATATTTTTACTATTCAGTTGATTAAGTGTCCACAGTATCTTTGCAAAGGAGGATAATGGAGTGAAAACCAGTTTAAGTTGCCTAACCTTAACCCCCCCCCCCCCGGTCATGCCATCAGATCCAATGGTCTCCAGCCACCACTGTTATATCAGAATTTGAAGACATAATAAAATGACATCCAAACTTTTTCCTATAAAACAGGGGTGAGGAGCCAGTGACCCTCCAGATATTGCTAGACCTCCCATCATGTTTGACCACTGGTCATTCTGGCTGGGGCTGAGGTTTGACTTCAACAATATCTGGAGGGCCAGAGATTGTCCACCCCTTGTCTGACAAGCATTTGCACTATCACTGAGCTGCTATAACTGGCCTAACCAATGGGATCCTCTCCACCACAATCTTGACTGCTGGTTAGAAGTAGGTAATGGAAAGCAAAAATAATTTAAAAAAAAAACACGCAAGTATGTTTATAGATCGGAGGTGGCTTACCTAAAGCCCTCCATATATTGGTGGACTCTAACATTGGACCCAACCAGCATGACCAGTGTTCCCCAACTCTCATCAGCCCCAGTCATCATGGGCAATGGCAGGTGGCACCAGCTCGTTCTAAGTATCTTCATCCTTCTCTTTGCTGAGCTGCACTAGTAACTAGAAAAACACTAAGACTAAGAAAGAGGAAGCTGATTGCCTGGGCCATTCTTTGGACTTGCATGCAAGTGGGCTCAGAGGTTGGTGGGTCAGTGGACTATTTGCCCCAAAGGATCAGTCCACACTGTTCAGATTTTGGTATTTTTCTATGGGCCACCATGATTACCTTTGCTCTTTACAGAGAGCCGAGTTGCTGTCTGCAAGACTCCTATGGTGCTAGTGTCCCCCACTTCCCGAAATCCCATGGGGGAGCTGGAGTGATGATGCTCTCAACTTCCACCCTATGATCAACTTGTATACTTGAAAACAAACAGCATTGTTAGAAAACACCGCAAGCCTCCCGTGACATGCTTCCAAAGGAAACTGAACATTGGCTGAGTGCTGTCCCCCTGAATCTTCTCACTGATTAGAGGTGGGGTGTACACACAGAATAATATTTTCACTTTCCCCAACCATTCATTTTGGTAACCCACAAATGACAAGGTCACTTTGAAAGAGTAGAGCCCTGAAATGAAATATTCTACTGGGAGGGAAGGAAATTGTGGGGTGATCTGAATGATGTATTGACACATAAGCCAAGCTGAGATTGGATGCTTCGTGTAAATTCCAGGGAAATATAGATCAGGTTGGTGATTTAGAACAAGGCTCGCAGAGAGGTTCAATGGTGTACTTCCATTCTCTTTATTTATTTGCTAGAGTCTGTAATTTCTCAGTATTTTGCATCGGGTCCAATTTCCTATTGAAGTCTGATTGATTTCAAAGAGAGTTGTATGAAGCTATTTATGACCATTTATTCTCTCTTCATTTTTCTAACTTTTGCTCACTTGGAACATGAGATTTGAATAGTGGTTCCTGGGGAAAGGATTAATTATTGACTTAATTTGTTTCCTTTTTCAACCCTTGGTTGTTTATTATTTGTTCCCTCTATATCAGCCTTCAGGAGATACATGGCACTTAACAGAAATATACTCCTGCAGATTATTGTTGCTTTCCTACTCCAGGGTCTGTCAACAAACTGATAACTGTGAAATGGAGCCTTCTTATTAAATGGCAGCATCCTTCTGTTGACCAGAAACTGGAGACCATCATGATGGAGTGGCTGTCTCCATTGGACCATGCTTGACAATGTTCCAGGAGAATGTGGTTGGCCATCTCTGCAGACAGTGGACTACATGGAAGTGAATCTGATCATACGTAGTGATTCTTATGTTCTTGGAATGGAGAACGCAGATGAAGAAATGTTTTTCTCCTCTCAAGACACTAGAACTTGGGGGGATCCAGAGAAGTTGAATGTTGGCAGATTTAGAACAAATAAACAGAAGTACTTAGACAGTGTTTTGTTGAACTATGGAAGTTATTCCCACAAGAGATTGTGATAGCCACCATTGTGGATGGCTTTCAAAGAGGATTAGACATATACAGTACTACAGCATGTATCAACAGCTGCTAGCCGCAATGGTTACATTCTGTCTTCATTGTCAGAGGCAGTATGCAACTGAATATAACATGCTGGGGGTTACACCACTTTAGTTGTTCAATTTATTCTAACTGACAGTTCTTTTCTACAAAAGGTATTCAAAGTGGCTTTGCACATAAAATAAGATACACCATAAAACCCAGCTAAAACACACATCTATAAATACCGGTAGCCAATGCACAGTACTGTACAAGTATGAAAACTATCAAGGCTTTAAAACAAGATATTGAGCAGATGTTAAGAAATGACAGCACTAAACTCGGGAACGAGCAGGCACAGTTAAAGCAAATATACTCTAAAATAGCCTTTTCCAACCTGGTATTTCCTGGTAGTGTTGCATTCCCCTGTTTATTGGCCATGTTGACTGGGCATGATGTGAGTTGTAGTCCAACAATATTTGGAAACCTGAGGCTGGAGGAGGCTAGTTCAGAAACTCAGTGGCTACAAAGTTATGTAGCAATTGTCTGAAACTTCTTCTTCTTATTATTATTATTAATTATTATTAATAATAATAATAATAATAATAATAATAATAATAATAATAATAATAAAGTAATAGTAATAATGCTTCTGCCACCCTAGCAGTTCGAAAGCGCATCAAAGTACAAGTAGATAAATAGGTATCGCTCTGGCAGGAAGGTAAACAGTGTTTCCGTGTGCTGCTTTGGTTTGCCAGAAGTGGCTTAGTCATGCTGGCCACATGACCCGGAAGCTGTACACCGGCTCCCTTGGCCAACAAAGTGAGATGAGCGCCGCAACCCCATAGTCGGCCACGACTGGACCTAATGGTCAGGGGTCCCTTTACCTTTACCTAATATAATAATAATTTATTTATTTATTCTTCTTACCCTGCCCATCTGGCTGTGTTTCCCCAGCCACCCTGGGCGACTTCCAGCAAAAGATTAAAAGTACATTAAAACATCAATCAAAAATTTCCCTAAACAGGGCTTCCTTCAGATGTCTTCTAAAAGTCAGATAGTTGTTTATTTCCTTGACATCTGCCTGAACGGTGTTCCACAAAGTGGGCGCCGCTACCAAGAAGGCCCTCTGCCTGGTTCCCTGTAACTTTGCTTTTTGCAGTGAGGGAACCGCCAGAAGGCCCTTGGTGCTGGAACTCAGTGTCCGGGTTGAACAATGGGGGTGGAGACGCTCCTTCAGGTATACTGGGCCGAGGCTGTTTAGGGCTTTAAAGATCAGCACCAACAATTTGAATTGTGCTTGGAAATGTACTGGGAGCCAATGTAGGTCTTTCAAGACTGGTGTTATGTTGTCTTGGCGGCCACTCCCAGTCACCAGTCTAGCTGCCGTGTTCTGGATTAGTTGTAGTTTCCAGGTCACCTTCAAAGGTAGCCTCATGTAGAGTGCATTGCAGTAGTCCAAGCAGGAGATAACCAGAGCATGTACCACTCTGGCAAGACTGTCTGTGGGCAGGTAGGGTCTCAGCCTGCGTACCAGATGGAGCTGGTAGACAGCTTCCCGGGACACAGAATTGACCTGTGCCTCCATGGACATCTGTGAGTCCAAAATGACTCCCAGGGTGTGCACCTAGTCCTTCAGGGGCACAGTTGCCCCATTCAGGACCAGAGAGTCCCCCACACCTGCCCACACCATCCACAAAAAACAGGGAGACCTATAGTTTGTGTGCCACACTGAAAAATGCCCCAAACCTCATTCTGTTGTCCTGACCTCTTGGACAAAACATCTGCAGCTAAGCTTAAGACCTAGACAGGATCATAAGGCACTAGACAAATTCTACGACAACCTGGTTCAAAGCTGTGTAGAGCTCTGAGCACCAACTCTGGCACTATAACTGAGTTCTGAAAGAAACAGGCAGCTAATGTAGACAATAACTTGATGCGTATGGTCAGTTATTGCAGCTCCAGATAACAGCCTATCTTGTGCCAACTTGAAGTTTTCAAATATAAGCTGGAATTGAAGGCATCACGTAAGCTTAGTAACCTAGAAGCAGTCAGGGCATGGATTAATTGGTGCCAAATTTGTTTTAGTGCAGAGCTTTGCCACTTACCTGCCCAGGCTCTGACACTCTTGGGATCCTTCCCTTTATATATCAGAACTTTTTCTCCCAGAGCTCCACAGTTATTTATTTATTTTGGAAAAACTGAAACCACAGGACAACTCGGAAGCTTAGGGGGTGCCAGAGATGCACTGAGGTGCCGTGATGTGATCCAACTCAATTGATCATCTGAATCACCCTTAGCTGTCTCATTATTTGGGGGACACACCCCAAACAATCCTTCTAATCAACTTGGTGTGTCACAAATTGTGGGCAAGCCTGGTCGAGGCTGGAGGCAAATAAGCTTCCAGCCCAGCAAGACCGTTAAGCTATTGATACAGAAATGATTAAGGACCAACTTGATGATCAAAAATAAAAGAGCTAATGGAATGGGGGGGGGGAGCTTTGATGAAAACTGTTTATTGGTGTCTGGCTAAAACAGCCACCCATCAGACACTATGATTCACACAGCCCAGACAAAGGTCTGGCGCATACAAAAGTAACCAGAATGTATTAAGAAATTCTACAACCATTTTAGTGCCTTACTGCTATTGTACCCATGTCATTTCCCCTAATTCAATAAGAAAGCCAATTTCTTTTTAATCTCCACCAGCTGCAGTGATAAAAATATCCCCCCAAAGTACAAGATGCTGCTCTGACCCCTTTTCCTGAGCATTTAAGCTAATTGAGGAATTAATGGTGACATTTTATAAGTTTGCTCTTCCACCTTTCCTATCCACCTTTTCCCCTGCTCTCTTTCTTTCTTCCTTGCTTGTTGTCTCTCCATGCCCTCAGTTTCAAATATCCGTAAATTAGCTTACTCCTTATAATATTGGTTTCTGGTTTCATTCCAAATGGGCTTCAAAACAAAAACAAGCCACCAGAAAAGGAGCCATTGCAGATGGCAGAATATTTTACTTGCTATACATCCATTATAAAGGGGGCTGGGTGGAGGGAATGGAACCAACCTAGCATTAGGGAGGAAATCAAACTGATTGCCACAACTGTTGCTTCCCGTTACAGGCGAGACTGCTACCTCTCTTAAGATTGCAAACAGATTGCTGATGTTTAGAAGTGCATGAATTATATTGCCTTTTTTGAATTTCAAATAGTTCTCCTATATAGCAAAGAAGAAAGCTTAAACATCTTGGCTGCAAAGAGAATTATAATGGGTTATAGGTTACTTGCAAATAGGAGTGTCAGAGAATTCTGAAGTTAGGAGAAAAGGAAGTGGAAATTGGTGCCTTTCACGAGTTCATGGTCAGGAACAGTCAGGCAAATGCAGGAATGCCCAATACATTTTGCTGCCTGAGGCAAAGGGCAAAATGCTACTTCCTCCCCATTCCATGTTTAGAAACTGACTGGATTGTAGTTGAGTCCATTGCAGGTGATGGAAGAAGAAGAAGAAGAAGAAGAAGAAGAAGAAGAAGAAGAAGAAGAAGAAGAAGAAGAAGAAGAAGAAGAAGAATTTATACCCCGCCCATCTGGCCTGGTTTCCCCAGGCATTCTGGGCAGCTCCCAACAGAATATAAAAAACACGATAGAACATCAAACATCAAAAACTTCCCCAAACAGGGTTGCCTTCAGATGTCTTCTAAAATTCAGGTAGTTGTTTACTTCCTTGACATCTGATGGAAGTGGACTCCAAAGGGTGGGTGCCACTACTGAGAAGGCCCTATGCCCGGTTCCCTGAAAGGGAAATGCCAGAAGGCCCTCGGAGCTGGACCTTAGTGTCCGGGCTGAACAATGGGGTGGAGACACTCCTTCAGGTATACTGGGCCAAGACATCTTCTACAGTGCTTGAGATTCCAAGCAGGTTTAGGGAAGGGGTGGGCAGGACTGGCCGCATAACTTGCACAGCTCAATTCTCCAACAGAGAGGAATGACTGAGTTGCTTAGGAGAAATAGCCACTGCCCCTCCAGTGTCTACCGGCTGAGGCAGTTGCTTCACATTGCCTAATGGTGGGACCAGTTCTGAGCAGATGTTATTAGTTCACATAGCTGCTATTTTCAAGTCTGCAAGTGATACATAATTAATTACAGGGGGTTTATATTATTTTAATGTTTTCTTTACACTGAAGTGAATGTAAGTGATGTGGGCAACCTAAGTAGTTATGTAAGATATTTATGTAAGTTATGTATGTTAAACAGGAGACAGCAAGCTGTATAACATACTGTGTGGTGGAACCTGAACTGCAGCAGAACAGAAACAACAGTGATTGTGACAAATGCAGATTGGAATGGAAAATGCTGCCTTCTTGCATCCCTACTTATGAAATCAGAAGTACTTCTGTTAGCCAACATTCATTCACTGGTTTTAAAAAGTCATTAAAATGTCCTTCCATAGTTACAGTATGAACTATGGAACTTCTTCTTCTTCTTCTTCTTCTTCTTCTTCTTCTTCTTCTTCTTCTTCTTCTTCTTCTTCTTCTTCCTCCTCCTCCTCCTCCTCCTCCTCCTCCTCTTCTTTAAATTTATATACCACCCTTCATCCAAAGATCTCAGAGTGGTTCACAAGATCAAACTATGATCAAACTATGAATCTCTTGCAGCCACACACACTCAGGGAAAGAGAGAAGGTACAATGGAAATAACCATACTGGGGGAAAAGATATATACATGGCATCATGCAGCTCAAAAATTTCAAAAACAAAGCAGAGCTGGCCTAGCAATTTCAAGATGTCAGTGATCTAAGGAATAAGATGCCGAGCAATGGATCCAAACTACAAGAAAGAAGATTCCACCTAAACATTAGGAAGAACTTCCTGACAGTAAGAGCTGTTTGACAGTGGAATTTGCTGCCAAGGAGTGTGGTGGAGTCTCCTTCTTTGGAGGTCTTTAAGCAGAGGCTTGACAACCATATGTCAGGAGTGCTCTGATGGTGTTTCCTGCTTGGCAGGGGGTTGGACTCATTGGCCCTTGTGGTCTCTTCCAACTCTATGATTCTATGATTCTATGACTTTAAATATATCTGATGGTGCTGTAAGCAAATAACAACTTTACAGAAATGTATTATCTAACAATCCAAAAGGTGAGATAGAAAATCTTGTTTTTTGACTACGTTAACAATCTGTTTTAAAAGAGAATGCCAGTGTTTAGTAAACAGTTTGCTAATTACAACCTGTATTCTAGTTGCAAAAGATTGCGATATACCAGACTTACCTGATGTGAGTGAATGTCTGACAAACACTGATTCAGATAAAACTTACTCATTACAAAATGATTCTGGGAAAATAGTCAATATACATTCTTGGGCAGTTGGAAGACCTTCATAATGTACTGGGATAAAATTAGTTTGCCGAGAAATACTAAATATTGTTTCATTGTAGTTTGCATCCATCTGTCTCGGTTGTCGTGGACTGGCTGGATGCGGAGAGGTGTTGGGCGGCACCAGCGCAGAACCCTCCTCCCAAGGGCACCCACAGGAGAAGAAGGTTCAGAGTCAGGGGATTGGTGGAGGGACAACAATGAGTGGTCAGAAGGAGAAGAAGGAGCAGACTTGGAGAGGGAGGTGTCGGAAGAGGTAACAGGTGGCAGAGAGCAGTTCAGACTCCGAGGCAGAAATGGAGGCTAGAGGGGAGTGGGGCCAGGAGATAGAGAAGCAGGCTGCTGAAGAACCCAGGGAATCTCTCCCTCCTGCTACAACCAGCTCCTCTCTCTCCTGGCCTCTCAGAACACACAGACAAATAAAATAGGCAGAGTAGGGTTGTTGTGAGTAGACACAGTCTGAGATTGTGTGGGAAAGACCCTGGAGGAGAGGACTTCTAGTGGACACTGGGAAGGCGGGGACCTTCAGTCCTCACAACTGTCTTTTTAAAATAATAATAAGAATAATAAGAATAAGAATAATCTTTATTGGTTTTGCAATTACATACTACACACACACACATATTGTAATACATTTAACATTTATGCTTGCTCCTAGGAACTGACTTCCCTCCTTCCTTCCTCTGGCCATGCTCTGGTTATCTCCCGCTTGGACTACTGCAATGTGCTCTACGTGGGGCTACCTTTGAAGGTCACCCGGAAACTACAACTAATCCAGAATGCGGCAGCTAGACTGGTGACTGGGAGCGGCCGCCGAGACCATATAACACCGGTCTTGAAAGACCTACATTGGCTCCCAGTACGTTTCCGAGCACAATTCAAAGTGTTGGTGCTGACCTTTAAAGCCCTAAACGGCCTCAGTCCAGTATATCTGAAGGAGCGTCTCTTCTCCCATCATTCTGCCCGGACACTGAGGTCCAGCTCCGAGGGCCTTCTGGCGGTTCCCTCACTGCGAGAGGCCAAGTTACAGGGAACCAGGCAGAGGGCCTTCTTGGTAGTGGCGCCCGCCCTGTGGAATGCCCTCCCATCAGAGGTCAAAGCGATAAACATCTACCTGACATTCAGAAGACATCTGAAGGCAGCCCTGTTCAGGGAAGTTTTTAATATGTGATATTTTAGTGTATCTTTCATCTTTGTTGGAAGCCACCCAGAGTGGCTGGGGAAGCCCAGGCAGATGGGCGGGGTACAAATAATAAATTATTATTATTATTATTATTATTATTATTATTATTATTATTATTATATCGCCTTAAATTTTTTTTTGCATTGTGTTTGTCCATTTTGTATATTGTTGTTCTGTTTCCCTGTTTGGACATAAAGTGTTTGTAAACCAGAGAAGTGCATGCTCACCCCGTCACGGGGATTCGAACCACCGACCTTCTGATCGGCAAGCCTAGGCTCTGTAAAAATACGTAATAACGAGGATTTTCATTGGTGTTTATTTGCTTCAAATCGTGCCATTCACCACTATAAGTGATACTATTGATAAAAACTCAGCCACCCTTGCAGTTACTTCTGGGTGAATGTCAGAAGGATAGAATCTGATATTTTCATTGTGGCATGGTTGTTCAGTGGAAAGTAGAAAATAATATGTTCTACTGTGTCCAGCACATTCAAAAAACACCCACAATGTCTAATTTCTGGGGATGTTTAAATATCTGCCCTGGACAAAAGTTGAGAGGAAAACAGTCAGTCGGTTGAACATAAAGTCCCTATGTTGGACTAGAATTATTAATTTTGAAATATAAGTGCCCCTGTTATCTGTTTTCCCCCATAAAACATGGGGGAGCAAATTTTATTTACAGCTGACTCAATGTTTTGTTTTTCAACGTCCCTTAATCTGATTTGAATATTATGATAAATATATTGCTCACTTGAATTATACAAGAGTTCTAAGTCAATACCAATAGATTTTGCTATGTAAGAGTTGGAACCATCTGGATTCATAAGAGTCCTTGAGTAAGTCAGAAAGCAGACTTGAAGGTTGGCAACAGAAACAGAAATGCAACCAGTATTATTTGCAATGTTCTGTCTGGAATGATAGCAACAGTATCCCCATTGTAAAATAAAATAAAATGATAATGCTGATCTACTTTACAGGAATCAAGCAAGGGTTACAACAAGGTCATGTTTCCAAAACGTTTTTAAGACTCTACAGTGCTATATATAAAATGTAGGCTTTAGATGTAGTAGATACAGCAATAAACATATTGCCACGTTTGTTACTATATCAAGCAATCTGAATGGGCATAGTGAAACTAAAGTAAAAGTCTAATCCACATTATGTTTCATTCATCAATTCACATTTATCCATTACTTCTGCCCATCTCTTTCAGGACTTTTCAGATTCATTCAATGCATGTTCTGCTCAGAGAAGAAATATTGACATTAATGGACATAACTAACTTAGGTCCAGTCGCTCTGCACTTAGTTGGTTGAATACAAGTCAACTTCGTTGAATACAACCCAATATTTTCATAGATGGTGTAGGGGTGCTGTCCATTCACTGTGATGTATTCACAGGAGTTTCTACTGAGTGAGCAAGTGTAAGGTAAAAAAGGTAAAGCACCCCTGGACCGTCCAATCAAAGGCAACTAGGAGTATAGCATCTAGATCAAGGGAAGTAATAGTGCCACTGTATTCTGCTCTGGTCAGACCTCACCTGGAGTACTGTGTCCAGTTCTGGGCACCACAGTTCAAGAAGAACACTGACAAACTGGAACGTGTCCAGAGGAGGGCAACCAAAATGGTCAAAGGCCTGGAAACGATGCCTTATGAGGAACGGCTAAGGGAGCTGGGCATGTTTAGCCTGAAGAAGAGGAGGTTAAGGCGTGATATGATAGCCATGTTCAAATATATAAAAGGATATCACATAGAGGAGGGAGAAAGGTTGTTTTCTGCTGCTCCAGAGAAGCGGACACGGAGCAATGGATCCAAACTACAAGAAAGAAGATTCCACCTAAACATTAGGAAGAACTTCCTGACAGTAAGATCTGTTCGACAGTGGAATCTGCTGCCAAGGAGTGTGGTGGAGTCTCCTTCTTTGGAGGTCTTTAAGCAGAGGCTTGACAACCATACGTCATGAGTGCTCTGATGGTGTTTCCTGCTTGGCAGGGGGTTGGACTCGATGGCCCTTGTGGTCTCTTCCCTCTCTATGATTCTATGATTCTATGACTATGGGTTTGCGGCGCTCATTTTGCTTTCAGGCCAAGGGAGCCGGCGTTTGTCCACAGACAGCTTTCTGGGTCATGTGGCCAGCATGACTAGCCTGCTTCTGGTGCAACAGAACACCATGATGGAAACCAGAGCACATGGAAACACCATTTACTTTCCCGCCAGAGCAGTACCTATTTATTTACTTGCACTGGCGAGATTTCGAACTTCTAGGTTGGCAGGAGCTGGGAGAGAGCAACGGGAGCTCACCCCGTTGCAGGGATGCGAACAATCAGCCTTCTGATCAGCAAGCCCAAGAGGCTCAGTGGTTTAGACCACAGCGCCACCTGCACTCTGCAAGTGTAATGCACACATGACCTGGTTGAACAGGAAGATGAAGATCCCTAGGGATTTTTGTAGCTTAGTTCCCTTACAGTGTAATTTTCTTTGTTTATTTGTCTACGTAAGAATGTATGGGGATGCCGCGCCAATATAGTTAAGATTAATGAATGACTGATTAGAACCAGAGCACACATTTGGAAACGAGTGGTCTGAAATAATTACAGAAGGAATAATTGCACTAGTTTAATCGGTGTACAACTTCCTGAAATGCCACTCCTGCCCTATGCCCTTTAATTGATAGATTGCTCTCTAGGTTGTTCTTCCAGTGTCTACCAAAGTGACTATCTTACCACAGCAAAATCCAACAGATGAAGAAAGCAAGTTAGCAGAGCTTGCAAATAAATTAATTACTTATGTGCCATTACTGGAAGAGACTGAGGTTTAGCAAACCACTGTGAAGTGGAAGCATCAGGACGACTGCTGAATGATATTCAAATGAATAGGAGTATAATTTATTTATGGCTTGGTAACCACAAATAAAAAAAGTTACAGAATGTAAAAATATGTAAGACAGTTTTTAAAAAGGAAAGTTGCAACTTTAAAAAGTCTTACAACTTGCCTAGCAATTCAAAGAATTACAGCCTCCAATTAAAATAGCCAACAAAGGCTTTGGAGAGGGTCCAGGGAAAAACAATAGGGGGTATATCAAAGTTTCTCTTGCTTTTTATAAAAACTGCATTTCAAAAGACACTGACTCCACTTCTTTATTATTGTATTATTCCATTTATTAAACCAGCAAAATATAGAAAAAAGCTTACAAATGTATTTTTTTTTGCAAGTAAAAATATGAGCCTACAATCTAGCCTCCAACCATCTTGGCTTTGAGTCCTGGAAGACATGCTCTCTGCCCCAAAGACCTTTTTTCCACCTAGCCTGGAAGGGTAGTGTGGGACTGACTCCAGCTACAAAAAACTGAGGCTGCTGAACAGACTCTTGTATTGTTTAGAGGGTGTGTTTTTTGGTGGGTTGCTGTTATTATTGGGGTTTGAGTTCTTTTGTATCTTTATTTTATGATTTACATGGAAAAAATTAATTTTGTTGCATATTTTTTGATGCTGTATTTATTGTTTATGACTACAGTGGTACCTCTGGTTGTGAACAGGATCTGTTGTGGAGCCCCGTTTGCAACATAAACGGAATGCAACCAGCGTCTGCATGTCTGCACACGCGCGGGTTGCAATTTACTGCTTCTGCATATGCACATGACATCATTTTGCACATCTGCACATGCGCAAGCGGTGAAACCAGGAAGTAACCCTTTCCTGTACTTCCGGGTCGCTGCAGGACTTAACCTGAAAGAACATAACCCGCAGCGTTCACAACATGAGATATGACTGTACCTTTGTTATGCTGCAATTCTATATATATATTTTCATGTTCTAAGCCACCTTGAGCATGTTTTGAACTATGGAAAGATGGCATACAAATATAATGACACATGTATGTATACAGTAGGAATGAGGAACTTGGGGTCCTGTAGATGTTCTTGAGCTACAACGAAAAAGTGGGCAGAGGAAATGGAGTTTGGCAGACCACAATTTATCCCCATCTGGATCTGGGTCTGGGCCAAAGCCACCTTGACTGGTCAGTTGGGCCCATCCTGAGGGTCATGCCCAGCAAAGCTTTCCAGCATTGGCTGAACTGCTGGAAGGTGGATGATCCGGCCTGCCATTTGCCAGCTCCCTGGCGTGGCCCATGGCCTGGTTGCAAAACTGCCCACCATAGAAGGTGAATGGACC